>NC_080425.1:25595637-26264387 GCF_029873635.1 Malania oleifera
AAATGCATCACTTTAAATGTGCAAAATTGCACAAGTTACCCAATTTTTTTTTAAGATAAATTGCATATTTCTTTTGACACCAATCAAATGTAGGTCGTTAACAATGTTTGATACTTTACTCTAGACGTTCTATTACATTTTTGAAATTTCAAAAAATATATTTGTGACTTTTAATCAACTTGAAAAAAAAAAATGATATCTTTATCCTATTAATTATTTGTATTCGCCTGACTATTACACATAAGAGAGCGAATGAGGTGGGACTTAATCCCATCACTAGACCTCTTATTTGACAAAAAATTCAAACAAGATATACTCCTATATTATAATTAAAAGTTCTATTTAATTCTATTCCAAATGTGATCTCAAACACGCCTGCTCATGTTGAACTTTAATTATGTGGTATGCAGTTCAACAGTAATAGTTTGATTCATGAGAATTGAAACTAAAATTCAAGGAAAATTAAAGCTTGAAATCAAATATGATAAACATCAAAAGGAGGCACGTGTAGGATATATACTCTATGGCGTATATCTATGAAATATATCATAGGCATAGCAATTCCTAATGCGATTAAAATTGATTAGTTTGTGCTAGAAATCGAAATAAGTCAAAATTTGTAAATTCTAAATTTCGTTAACTCATCGAAAGCAGTATATTCACTTAATCACATAATGAACAATACAATTTAATAATTCACAATGTGCACTCCACATTAATCAGCAGCAATCAATGAAAACCATACGTTTACAATGTTCTTGAAAACTTTAGTGGAATGTGCCCATCTATATTAGAAAACGACTGGACTAGAAAAGTCAAGTGATTGAATAACAAATTTTCCCATTTGAAAGTAACAAACCAATATCTCATTATACTTGCACAATTATAATTCAAAAAGTAAAGTAAATATATACAACAAATTTAGTGAGTGGAGGATTCAACAATTTCTCAGGGCATGAAAGAGTATAGCAATGTATTGACAATGAAACAACAGTCCCAAAAAAAATAAATAAATATGGAACAACAGTTTGCATGGAAAAAATAAATATTATCGGGCAAAAAATTAATTCAAATAACAGAACAATAAATACAACTTATAGTAATATTTATCCATGAATCTTTTAGCACCAACAAAATCACAAACTCTCTCTCAGATTATCAAGCTTTGGATGAAATAAAATAATTTAAAAAGTATGCACTGACAATGGAAACATAACTACCCCATCTCCTTATAATCACTTTTGATGTGATGAAGCCCGCACGTCACCTGCTCTCCGAGCTCTGTCCTGTCACGTTATCCCTCGGACATATACAATAGGGTACTCTGTTCGCATCAATAAAGAGAAGTATAACGGCGATGGTTACTCTGAAAAGCCATCTCGCTACTAGTGATCTGCTCCCGGTACGAGATTGACCACGCTTCGATAGTCGGTGGATGGTAATTCAAAAAAGTGCGGTTGGCAAAGCATTGTTCTCCCACAAACCTCGCTAGCTACTTGGAGTAGCGAGTATTTACTACTCGTCAAAAGGAAATGTAAGTAATAGAAGGGGTGCGGTTGCAAGATTTACACCACATCCCACCACGTCGAAAGCTTCTGGCAAAGACAGTAATTATCACCATAAAGCCGCTACTACTTTGGCGTATTGAGATTTTGCCTACGCGTTAGCACGACCCTCTGTCAAAGATACATCTCCTCGCTCCTTTTACCAAGGAGCGAGCTTTGGTTAAACTATAAGCATACTGTGGATTATGCAGAGATTATGTCTAACATCATTCTAAGAATAATTCCAGAATGAGGTTATTAATTTAAATATATTTGTTAAACAAAAAAAAGTTAAAAAACTGAAAAAAAAAAAAAAAACTCCTTACTCTACTCTCATCTACCACATTGGACATGTGGCCATTCACTCTGACCAGGCCGTAACTGGTTTCCCTTCCCCAACTGGTCCAACAGTTTGACTGTTTAATCCTCCCGAACCGGTTTTTAACCTCAGGTTCTTCTCTAATTTATTTATTATTATTAAATATTCTAATATGTAAATAACGGTATGAAAAATTCAACAAAAAAAAATCATACAAGCATACCGAAATGCGAAAAAAAAAATCCATAAAAATATTTTTTTGTTGTTTTGCGCTTAAAAATCTCAAAAAATGCTACAATAAAATTCAACTAAAATTTTACAAACATTCTCAAAAATGATTTTGAAATTAAAAATTTGTTTTTGCACTTAAAACAAACAAGAAAAATTCATAAAATATTTTGAAGTAACAATTTCTTTTTTACACTGTAGCAAAACTTCGTCAAAAATTACAAAAATTCCTAGGAAATCGTTTTTAGACTTCATTCTCTTACTTGTATTAATCTATTGTGTTTATTTAAAATTTGGAAAATTAGGATAAAAATCACCAAAATCGAGTAAAAGATCGTTTATGGGGAGGGGAGGGGGTCCGGGGGTGACAAGATTTATTTTGACACCAATTTTTAGATCAATAAACCCACGAAGTGCACAGTAATCAACACACACAAGGACCGGATGCACAGCAAATAGACCAACTGTTCAATCCCTCCAGACAAAGACAGGGAAATATGAATACAAAACAAAAAATAAAAAATCAAATCCTTGGGTGGTATTTGTAAGAATTTGCTCTTTTCTCGATTTTCATCCCATTATTTCAAAGGAGGCCAAGCTCTTTGAAGTACGATATGCCCGATCTGCAAGGAAATAACTATATAAGATAAATATAAAAAAAAAAAAAAAAAATAAATTATTTATAGTGAAAACATGTCGTTCATACACTTTTTTGAAAGATGAGTAAGGCTTTATTAATTTACTTTATGGATAATTTTTTATTAATTAGGTACGTTCGTATGAACGGACGCGTAGGGGGTGCTGAGACCTGGCTTGCCTACTCAAACCGAACTCCCCTGACCTCGGCTCTGGTACTGCCGGCTAATTTTAAACCTTAATTGGGTTAGTTATCAGTTCTAACCGGCACTCCCAAAAGGTTAGTGACGACTACATTACAACCATGTTTTTCCATGAAAATATCATTTTAAAACCCACCTTCTCCAGTTCGCGCCGAGAAGGTCGCGACACATGCCTACATATACAATTATTTGATTGGATACATGTCTCTACTATCTTCATATTGTTAATGTATTGTCGCAAAATGAATACTTCCATAATGAACTTTCCTATGGACTTAATGGTTATGTATTTGCATGCCTTTGCGGATTGGAGGTAGGGGGTCTTTGTCTTATGCAAGGCCTCCCAATAAGCTAAAGGTCAAGTAAACTGCACATAAAAGTAGGTTATGCACACTAAGCAAATAATCCTTGTGAGGATCAGAGGAGGCCGTGTCCTTCACACACTTCTAGGGATCCTAAGGTGAGGATAATCCTTGTCCTTTGCAGGAGTATCCAATATTTAATGGTCAAGTAATTGAACAAAATAGAAGAATTGGAGTTTTGGTTTATTGTTTTCAAAGGTAATCTTATGGCTAGTTAGGTACCGTTTATCGGAAAGGTGATAAGGGGTGCTAATACCTTTTCTTTACATAACTGTACTCCCGAATCCAACCTAGTACCACAATAATTGACTATCAATTTCCTTGGATCAATGTGTAGTTAATGACCAAAGCACTAATAGCATATTAAGTAGGTGTTCGAACCTCACATAGGATAAAAAAATAGGTTAGTAGCAACTTCATTGACTAACAAATAACTCATTTCTCAATCTTATAATTTATACCAAGTTTCACATTGACTCACTCTAAAAATAAGTAGTGCGAAGGCTATCCCAAGTATAGGAGTTCAGTAGTGTAATAATTAGTCCAAGGGTCAAATCGTTTCCTCAGGGAATGCAGTTTAATTCAAAACTTGTATAAAAAGTTTACTGAACAAGGTTCAGATTCAGTTTCTGAGATTTTTGAGATATTTGTGATGCACTTGAAACGACACAAAAACTAAACTATAAACCTAATACGCATAAAATTAACGACAAGAAACGGGAAACAGGCACAATAAATAGACGATAACAAAATTACTGCAGAAATAATCCTACGTTTAATCATTCAGTTTGAGCAAATGGCTAAAAATAAAAACTTTATTATGTAACTGAAGCTTGCAACCCTAAAATCATCAATCAAACACTAACGCAATCAAAACTAAAATTTTAACAAAATCAAGAAATTAACAAAACACAAACTAAAAACAAAACTTAATAAAAACCAAACAGAAATTAAAATTCCAAGACTTTTGTCGTGACGTCCTGAAGCACAGGTGCCCCAGGGTCGGCAGAAATAAAAATTGTTTTATATTTTCAAGAGAAAATAGGAATATTGGAGTTGCCACTAACCTTTTGGTGTAGTTAGAAACACTTAATTACTACCCAGTTAAGGGTAGAATTGGTTTGTATTACCAAAGCCGGGATCGGGAGTTTGGTTATGCGAGGGGAAGGTACGAGTATCCCCTACGCGCCCGTTCTTACGAATGGTACCTAATTAATTATGAAATATCCCAAAGTAAATTTAATAAGTCTTTAAATTACTACTCCTTTGTGAATTTACAAAATATACGAGCAAGAAATTAATCACAAAAATATACATAATATATATTCCCTCAGAACTAAGGTATGTGAAGCCCGAAAGCTCGTAGCCCTTTTTGAAATCATAGGGATACACACGAAAGACATAATAATATAATACAAAATTACTTAAAGAAAATAAAGGCAGCTTAATATAAAGTATAAACATATAGTACACTTATATACTGAAATTACCCAACAGCACCACAACGAGCTATACTATGCTAAATTTTTAAAAATACGTAATAGTAATAAATATCTTAGTATATGTACATAATAATAGCACATACTGTTGACTCTATGAGTCCAATTCGGTTTTGATAATGAAAAATCACTTGGTATTTGATCTGTGCATTGAGTTTATGAACATGACTTACATTAAGCATGCGCGGAAGGATAACAAGTTATGGAAGCCTTAAAGTAAAGCTTACATATCTTGGTAAGATCCATGGAACTCAAAGAATACGAGAATCAAGATACAAGCGGCAAAGATCAAGCACATCTTGGGAATGGGTACTTAGACCTCATGTATTTACATTTTCGTATGATTTAATTTGAGGCTTAACATATACCTTCGAATGATTTTAGGACTCATGCATTTCATGAACATCATTAGGGGACATTCATGGACTTAGAATTAATGTCAAAACCTTGAAAAAATGTTTTTATAAAAGAGCCAAGAAAGAAAGCAAAACAAATTTTTGAACTGGAAAGTAAATATGCAAAAATTGGGAACTTCAGATGACTGAACTCTAAGTTCGGTTGACTAAAGAATTTCCTTATATGTCTGAAGAATAAGCTCAATCGTCTGAAGATTTTTGGATGAAAAACAGAAACTAGCAGAAGCACCTCAAATGACTGAACCTTGACCTTAGTCATCTGAACTCGACACTTCGGTCGTCTAACCCTTGACATCGGTCATCTGACCCTGTGTCCAGGCTATTTTTTCGAAGGATAAAAGTGACTTCAGTCTTCTGGGCCCTTGACCTTAGTCGTCTAAACTTGTGGGAAAGAATAAAAGTGTAATTTTTATTGATCAACACACGAGCTATCTCATTGATCCAACGATTAAGATCAATTCTAAGGGTAAGACACTATATATACTGAATATCTAAACCCTAGTACGTGTGCTAAACACAAGAAGATCAACGTAAAGCGAAGAACACACCTTGTTGAAAAGAAAACTGAGATACTTGAGCTAATTGTTGTACGTTTGCCTACGCTCTAGTTTCTACACATCATCTTTGGGCAAATCACCTCGGAAAATCTAAAGGGATCTCTATTTTGTTGTTTTTTTGTCCCACATTGGTAGAATACTTCCACATTAGTATAAAAGGTTGTTTTGAATTTTTTATATTATTTATCCCACATTGGAGAGAAGTGTTTTTTAGACTTGAGGTTGAAGCTATATAAAGAGCTCAACTCTTCATTTGTAAAACACACCTCAAAGTTGTACCTTGTCAAGAAGTAGTGGATTGATCATCGGCACCCGAGGACGTAGGTAATTCTATACCGAACCTCGTAAATTTCTTGTCTTGTTCTTTTTATTGCTTTATTATTAGTTTCTGCATTGCTTTAATTCCTTATATGAATAGCAATAGTTGTAGTATTGGTGTTTGGAATAAGTGGGGTGCCCGGCACGACAATTGGTATCAGAGCTAGGTTGAATAGTGTTGATACGGAGGTGTTCCTCTGTTAGGATTCTTGATTCCATGTTTGATGCCTAAGAAAGACCTTGTCTAAGCGAGTGCTCAGAGACCATTGCGGCTCAGTCGCTCCCTGGAGGTCAGCCTGGTCAAAGTGGAATTTCATAGGATAAAATAGAGTAGACACAGTTGGTACGTACTATTCATCCTAGGCCTTTTGCTTTGTTGGTTGCTATTGAATATATAGAAGATGGCAGAAACTAGTGCAGCAGTAGAAGAAACTCTATCCACACAAACTCCAACCCCTTCGGCTTTAACATCATCATCGAAAACGATAGCTAATGCTCGGTTTGAGGTGGAGAAATTTGATGGTACCAATAATTTTGGTATGTGGCAATGTGAGGTGATGGACATCTTGTATAAACAAGAACTAGATATTGCTTTGGATGACAAACCGGTAGATATGGGTGACAGAGATTGAGAAAAGATCAATCGTTAAGCATGTGGTACGATTCGTCTATGTCTCGCAAAAAATCAGAAATATTGTGTTATGAGGGAGACATCTGCAAAGAAATTGTGGAAGACATTGGAAGATACATTTATGACCAAGAGTTTGGAAAATCGACTCTATTTGAAAAAGAAATTGTTTTTCTTCCAGTATCAACCAGGTATTTCGATTAATGACCATATAAATGCTTTCAATAAAATTTTGGCCAATTTGTTAAATTTGGATGAAAAGGTGAAAGATGAGGACAAAGTCATATTGTTACTGAATTCTCTCTCTGATGAGTATGACCATTTGACCACCACTTTATTGTATGGGAAAGATAAAGTTACTTATGATGTTGTTTGTACTGCATTGATTAGTATTGAATGCAGAAAGAAGGATCAGAGGGTCCATAAGGAAACAGCAGAAGCACTAACAATAAGGGGACGTTCTCAGAGTCGTATGCCTGGAAGGAAGAGTAAATCTCATAGGAGGAGTAAATCTCGTGGGAGACCTGCTAAATATGAATGTGCCTTTTGTCGTGAGAGAGGGCATTGGAAGAAAGATTGCCCTAAATTACAGCAGAAGAATAAGAGCAAAGCACATTCTAATGCCAATATAGCCAATGATAATGGAAGTGAGTCAGATTTTTCTCTTGTTGGAACATCTTCGTCATATTATTTTGGTGAGTGGATTTTGGATTCTGGTTGTTCCTATCATATGTGTCCCTATAGGGAATGATTTTCTAATTTTGAAGAATTAGATGGTAGGGTTGTTTTTATGGGAAACGATAATACTTGTAAAACAATTGAAATAGGATCAATACAGTGGAAATGTCAAGATGGAACTATTAAGACCTTGACTGATGTTAGGTATGTTCCAAGCCTAAAGAAGAATTTGATTTCATTGGGTGCCTTAGAATCTAAAGGGTTCACTATCACTTTGATAGATGGAACCTTAAAGATTAAATCAGGTGCGCTGGTGGTGATGAAAGGAATAAAGAAAAATAACTTGTATTATTTACAAGGTAGTACAGTTATTGGCTCAGCAGCTATTGTTTCTGAGAAAGATGCAGGTTCAGATACAACCAAATTATGGCATATGCGATTAGCACATGTAGGAGAAAAATCTTTGCAACAATTAGCTAAGCGAGGTTTGTTAAAGGGTGCAAAGGTGTGCAAACTTGAATTTTATGAGCATTGCATTCTGGGAAAACAAACTAGAGTGAAATTTGGCACAACAATCCATCAGACTGAAGGTATTTTAGACTACATCCATACAGATGTATGGGGGCCCACAAAAACGGCTTCGTTGGGTGATATGCATTATTTTGTTACTTTTGTTGATGATTTTTTCAGAAGAGTTTGGGTGTATTCTATGAAGCATAAAAATGAAGTGTGTGATATTTTCCTTTAGTGGAAAAAATTAGTTGAAAATCAAACTGACAAAAAGATTAAACGGCTCAAATCAAATAATGGTGGTGAATACACGAGTGACCCATTTATGAAGGTATGTCAGGATAAAGGTATTACTCGACACTTCACAGTTTGAAATACACCACAGCAGAATGGGGTGGCAGAGCGCATGAATTGGACTTTGCTGGAGAAAGTTCGATGTATGTTGTCTAATGCTGGGTTAGACAAAAGGTTTTGGGCTGAGGCTGTTAGGTATGCGTGTCATATCATCAATCGTCTACCATCATCTGCAATAAGAGGAAAAACACCTTATGAGGTATGGTCTGGAAAGCCTGCTAGTGATTATGATTCTTTACATGTATTTGGTACTATGACTTTTTATCATGTTAAAGAATCTAAGTTGGATCCAAGAGCCAAGAAAGCAATATTCTTGGGGATAAGTGCAGGAGTCAAAGGATACCGTCTTTGGTGTCTAGAAACGAAAAAAATGATTTTAAGTAAAGATGTAACTTTCGATGAACTTGCGATGATGAAGAAAACAATACGCAAGGAGTCACGAGTTGAAAAGAAGACCAGTGATACTCAACAACAGGTGGAGATTCAGACAATTTTGAGAAACCTAGTGAGAAATGAAACTACACAAGGTAACTCTCCAGTTACGTTGCGGAATAGTGTACAAGAAGAGGAGATTTTAATTCGAGAATCTTCACAACAACAAGAATCAATTGTTTCTCAAAGGCCAAGACGAGAAATTCGAAAACCTGCTTGGTATACTGATATGGTGGCCTATGCACTTCCAGTTGTAGATGATAATGTTCATTACACTTTCAAATAAGCAATGAGGAACTCTGAATCAAACAAGTGGAAAAAAGCAATGGATGAAGAAATACAATCTCTTCATCAGAATCAGACTTGGGAACTAGCATGGGTTTATGTAAAGAAAGAAGGATTTCCAGATGCATATATTGTTTGCTTCAAAGCTAGATTGGTAGCTAAGAGATACGCACAGAAGGAAGGCATTGATTATAATGAGATATTTTCTCCAGTCGTTAAACATTCTTCCATTCGAATTTTGTTGGCTTTGGTAGCACAATTTGATCTTGAATTAGTTCAACTCGATGTAAAAACTGCATTTTTATATGGTGATTTGGAAGAGGAAATCTATATAACTCAGCCAGATGGATTTCAAGTTGCTGGAAAAGAAAATTGGGTGTATAAACTGGGTAAATCATTGTATGGTTTAAAACAGTCTTCAAGATAGTGGTACAAACGATTTCATCAGTTTATGATGGGTCAGAAGTACATCAGAAATAAACATGATCATTGTGTTTATTTTCGCAGACTACAAAATGGATCTTTTATATATTTACTTTTATATGTTGATGATATGTTGATAGCTTCAAAGAATAGGGAAGAAATCAACAAGTTGAAAAGTCAGTTAAAACAAGAGTTTGAGATGAAAGATCTTGGTGAAGTAAAGAAGATACTTGGCACGGAGATTCGCAGAGACAGAATGAGAGGAAGAGTTAGTTTGTCTTAGAAACAGTATTTGAAGAAGGTAGTACAGAGTTTTGGCATGTCTGAGCAATCAAAACCAGAAAGCACTCCTCTTGCTCCTCATTTCAAACTTAGTGCTGCTTTATCTTCTAAATCAGATTAGGAATGTAATGTCACAGGTTCCTTATGCAAGTGTTGTTGGTAGTTTGATGTATGCAATGGTTTGTACTAGACATGATATTTCACAAGTTGTTAGTATGGTGAGCAGGTATATGCATGATCCGGGTAAAGGACATTGGCAAGCTGTGAAATAGATTTTGAGATATATTATGAATACTATTGATATTGGTATAGTATTTGAGAAAAATAATACTATTGATCAACGTGTTGTTGGATATGTGGATTCGGATTTTGCAGATGATTTGGATAAACGTCGATCAACTACTGGATATATTTTTACATGTGCTAATGATCCAGTGAGTTGGAGGTCTACCTTACAGTCTACCTTTACCTTGTCTACAACAGAAGCAAAGTACATGGCAGCTTCAGAGGCTGTTAAGGAAGCTATTTGGTTGCAGGGTGTACTTAAAAATTTGGGAGTTGTTCAGAAGCACATGGTTGTATTCTGTGATAGCCAGAGTTCTATTCACTTAGCAAAGAACCAAGTCTACCATGTACAAACGAAGCACATCGATGTTCGGTTTCATTTTATACAGGATATTATTGATGGAGGCAAGATGCTTCTTCAGAAGATTGCTACAACTGAAAATCCCACAGATATGTTGATCAAGATTGTGACAACAATCAAGTTCAAACATTGTTTGGACTTGATCAATATCCTGCAAATCTAAATATTTTTGGAAAGCGACGATGATGTGGAACTCCAGAAAATGTTGGTGACTAAAAAATTTGTTGAATTTATCATCAAGGTGGAGATTTGTTGTTTTTTTGTCCCACATTGGTAGAATACTTCCACATTAGTATAAAAGGTTGTTTTGAATTTTTTATATTATTTGTCCCACATTGGAGAGAAGTGTTTTTTAGACTTGAGGTTGAAGCTTTATAAAGAGCTCAACTCTTCATTTGTAAAACACACCTCAAAGTTGTACTTTGTCAAGAAGTAGTGGATTGATCATCGGCGCCCGAGGACGTAGGTAATTCTATACCGAACCTCGTAAATTTCTTGTCTTGTTTTTTTTATTACTTTATTATTAGTTTCTGCATTACTTTAATTTCTTATATATTCAATAGTAATAGTTGTAGTATTAGTATTTGACACAAGTGGGGTGCCCAGCACAACATATTTTACATTTTGTGCTTCAACTTGGTTTGAGGTTTGGTTATTACATTTAGTTTTGTTAGAGAATCTCATATCACCATTTGTTTTGATAGTTTAAGTGAAGCTTGATATTGAGTTTTCGCATTCATATAACAATTTTTTTTAACAAACTCAATACTTGAGAAAGTTTTGTATTTGACCATTAATTAAAGTTTCTTTATTCAATTGTATTCTTAATTTAAGGCTAATATTTTTGAATACATCTAAACTATTTGAATATACATATATCCTTAGAAGTGCATAACTATCTATATACATATTGAAGGATATTTTTCGAAAATCAAATATTAAGTTTGTTGATCTTTGGCATTATCATCTTAGAGATACATACATATATATATATATATATATATATATATATATATATATATATATATATACATAAAGTCAATATTATCAAGATCACATTGAGTTTGAAATATTTAGAGAAATATTGTTTGTTTGACAAAGTGTGTTTAATATCTTTGCAATCTACAAAATTATCTTTATATTCAAAGATCTAACCTAAGATCTCCAAAGCATTGTTTTTTATACAAACATTTTTGGGAGAATTGATAAAAAAGGGTTTGTGTTAAAGCATATCATACATAAACGATTATATTGTTTCATACATTTTGAGCTTCAGATTTTATCATAAGTTAATGTATTAGGAATTTGAATTGTACTCACGAGCTTTTGTTTGGAAGCATTTTTGAGTGTTTTTACAGATTTTATTGTATTCACGGTTCGGTGTGTGAACCGGTGTTTGAGGAGAGAGTTGTATCTCTTGTAAGTAGTGGAGTAAGAGGGAGTTGTACGTCTTGTAAACAGCGAATTGTAAGGGAAGCTCCGTCCCAATTTAAGGAGTTAGGATTTTAGTGAAATCATTGAGTGGTTGCTTAAGGCGAGGACGTAGGCCGAGTTGGCTGAACCTCGTAAAAACTGCATTGGTCTACTCTTTTCCCTTTACTCTTTACTTTCAACACTACATTTAAATAGTTCATCTTGCATGTGTAGGTTGAATAACATTGCACACAATTAATTGGGTAATAAGAACTCATTGCTAAATATACAAGTAGGGATTAAGTGGTAAATAGATTCAAAGAATTTTAAAATACTCAATTCACCCCCACTCCCCCTTTTGGGATTACACCTAATTCAACACATACCGTGTCAATAATAATAATGACACGCAACTTACTATATATAATAATAATAATAATAATAATAATAATAATAATAATAATAATAATAAGACACACCTTTTATGATAATAATAACATGCAAACAATAAACATAGTAATAACAACACCCTAAATAAATATGACTTGAATAATACTACTACAATAATATGAAATACAAAAAGGAATAAGCAAACTACAATACACACCCAAGCACTAACATGCCTAATAAAAGACATGTGAACATAATACCTGCAAAAATTTCAATTTCATTGGACGAGTAATCCCCATCCGATCATCTATATCACGCGGATTGCGCAGGCGCTAATGAACCTGCCGCTACTGCGGTGAGTCGGCTGTCCAAGAAATAAAAATAGAAGTTTCAAAGCTCTAAATAAAAATAAAATTAGTGAAAAATTAAAATTAGTGAGTCAAGAACAACCTGGTAAAATTTTAATTCGATCGGATGAGAAACCACCATTCGATTTGCTTCATTAAATAGACCACACAATACCAGCGAACTTGCTGCTGTTGTGGTAAGTTGGTTGTCCAAGAAAAAAAATCAAAGCTTAACAGCTCTAAATAAAAATCCAATCAGTGAAAATTAAAATTAATGAGTCAGGAACAACATGGTAAATTTTCAATTCGATCGGATGAGGAATCATTATTCAATTGGCTTCATTAAGTCAACCACGCAGCACTGGCAGACCTGCTGCTGTTGCGGTAAGTTGGTTGTCCAAGAAATAAAAATAAAAACTTCAAAGCTCCAAATAAAAATCCAATATGTGAAAATTAAAACTAGTGAGTTAGGAACAACCTGGTAAAATTTCAATTCGATCGGATAAGAAGCCATTGTTCGATTGGCTTCATCAAATTGATTGCACAGGCGTCGATGATGCTGTGTTGCTGCTGCACCTCTTCTTCTTCTTCTTCTTCTTCTTCTTCCTCTTCTTCTTCCTCTTCCTATGGCCGTGTCTCCTTGCTGTGTTCATCCTCCGTATTCCCACCTCCTCTCTTTGCTTCCTTTGACTTTGTTTTTATAAGCCACAAATATCCAAAAATCCTAAGAGAAACCCTAATCCACGTGGGTATGCAGCAGCCCTTGTATTTAACTTACATGGGCTGTATGGCCCATGCAAAAAATTATTTTTTTTTTATCATTTGATTCCTCCAAAAATAAAGGAAAAGCCCGGTAAAAATGTGAACTTAAATTCCCGAAAAATAGGACCCCAAACTCAAGTCAAAATAAAAACAAACTCAAAAAAATAAAAAATAAAAAAAAGGACTCGATTTTTAGGGACTCAATAAAATACTTAATTGAAAGAACTCAATTTTAAATTATAAAAGACTCAATTTTTAAAAATTAAAAGACCTAATTTAAAAAAAATTATATAAAAATAACTGGGACTCATTTTAAAAATCAAAATGATTCAATTTAGAAATACCAAGACTCAGTTTAAAATAACTGGAACACCTTTTAAAAATAAAAGATCTTAATTTTGTAAATAACCAAGACTCACTTATGATGTTAAAATGCAATGATGTATGCATGCTGTTTGATATGATGCCAGAACATGGGGATATGAATGCACGTTGCATGATATGACATATATGCATTTTTTTTTTTTTTATGCAATGGAAATGCATGAAATGTAAAATGATGCATGAACTTTCCTTATCCAATGTGCCTGTAATCAACAACTCAATCTCTGATCTTGACCAGATTTTCGAATTCCAAATCCAATATTAATGCCCCAAAATTAGCTCTCTTGAAACTTAGCCTGACATCTACCCCAATCACTTTTATCTGTCATGTTTTCAATTTTTACTTCTGATGGGAAAGCACCTAAATTAACCCCACTGGAACTTGATATAGGAGCTGCCTCTGTTGCATTTATTTAACGCTAATCTTGGTCATGTTTTCAATCTACACTCTGATATGAGGGTACCTGAACATGGAATTTGTCCAAGTTAAATGCATCTATAACCACTAATTGCCATGTTGTTAAATTCCTCTTGAATAAGCAAATCTCTGAATCAGCTCACGTGAAACTTATTATGACATTTGCCCTAGTTAGATTGTCTAATTCTACCCGCATCGTACATTCCCAACGGGGACCTTTCTACAAGAAGCATACTGGTGATTCTAAAACTCTTCAACTATCCGTCTTCTTTTCAAGCTTGGAAGAGTAAGAAGGTTTATATATATATATATATATACATGATGACACGTAAATTTCCCAATGAGCCCGTAACAAACCAAATTCTGATCTTGGTTATATCTTCAAATTCCCATCTGACATAGATGTCCCTGAATGTGTTCCTCTAAAACTCGGCTAACCCCTGCCCCAGTAGATGCATTTATACCTGATCCTGTCCATCTTACATCTTCTCCACAAGGACCTTCTTTGGATTGCATCCTTAATGTTTTAAAATCTCTTTGAAATTTAAATAAATAAACACGCAATCAGATAACTCGATCTCAATAGGAATATGGATAGAATGCACAAATTTGCTTGTCTTTGCTTGATTTTATGTGCTTGTTAAATAGGAGACAAATTTTATGAGTACTTGTAACTTTGCTAACTTAGAGAATCATATCAATGGGCAAACCTTTTTTTTTTTATCATTATTTTTTTTTAGCCTCATAACCATAACTCCTCCACTATATCACCACTTAGAGATTCTTTCTTACTTATTTCAAGCTTATTTCAAACTCCATATCTTGAATTATAACTAGTGTCTCATTAGGTAGTTTGATCAATATTCCAATCTCAGGGTGGACTTTCAGACACGAGACGCAATGTAGACTTAGGATTTAGGTTTCAACAAGAATAAGGAAATTAAGGCTCAAAAATCCTATCCCATAATAAAAATTTCTACCCCAGTTTGTGGTGCAGTATTCGCAAAGCATTGACCGAACTTTTCATTTGAACAAGCTGCCTACATACCTTATCAAGATCAGGTCATTACGTAATTCATACTCAACAATGAGTTTAACAAATCATTTGAGACAACAACATATACCAATCTGGTCTGGACTTTCATTTGGACCATAATGTAGGCTAAAGGTATAGGTTAAAGAAGAAAAGAGTTAAATAAGGCTCAAAATCATTGATTTTATCAAGAATAATTTCGTCAAAGATCACTTATGTTGTATGTCCCTTATTTATTTCTTTCCTTTTTTTTTTCTTTTTCTCTTTTTGCTGCATCTTCTTCTTTTACTGCACTCTTTGCTTTTCCTTTCATGAAGGACTTTTTAGAATTTTATTTAGACCTCATTTGAGACCGATCTTTTTAAAATTGCCCCAGTGAGGTGTGTGATCCTTTAACGGGTTAATCAAGAATCGAATTTTTCAAACTCAAAAGGGCTTACAAAGGATTTCTTCTTTGACTTTCTTTTGGATAGCAGAAAAATGGTCTGCCATCTTTTTGGTAATGATAATTGTCTCAAATGACTAGCCAAACGCTAGGGAACCCAAACCCAGGTTAAATTTTCGATGAACTGACTTTTAAGAAAAAGCTGATTTAACATTCGGGCTCAACTTGGTTAACAAATAGCAAATCATTGTTTGGTTCTTTGTGGGAAAACTGGTCGACCAAAGATAACCACCCCTCATTTGATCAGAATATAATCATTATACTCTTAAGATACCAATCATAATTTAGAAGACAAAGACAAGAGACTTTGTTCGTCGATTTCATCCAACAAATGCATGATAAGGCTTGATAAGTCATTTCTGTGTACTTCTCCTACAAATCTTCATCATTTTGAAATCCTTACCCAATAAGACTCCTTGACAACATCTTGAAGTGGGGTCCTTACTAAACTCCGACTTGGAGGCTTTTCCTTCATTTTTTTTTTGATTTTTTTTTTTTTGCCCCATTGAATAGACTCCCAAAACCAACTATTGGCTCCACGTCCTTTGTACTAGCAAAACTATTTCCTATGTCACTTTACATAAAATGCAAGCAAAAATAGGCAAAATTTGGCATAAGGTAATGATCCAAGGAGGGTGGGACGATATGAGACTAAAAGGCATTCTTATTTCATTCAATTTCAAAATGATTTAAATGAAAAGCATGGATGCATTCCTCTTGTTATCACCCTTAGGTGATCAAGCACATTATTTTTGTATCACGTGAGCTCACTTCTGAAATTGAATACCAATCAATCCTTCAACCCGATGGCATTTGCAACATTTCAACTGTAATCGGGCAACGGGTTCCCATGATTCTAACCTTTCGTCTAGAATAGAGAGATCGTTTTTGTTCTGCTCAATGATGAAACCCCGAATCTTTAACTTAGCCACCTCGACACACCGATTTTACAGAAAATTGGGATGTGATTACTGACTTATTAGAGATGACTATGCATGCATGGTTATGAAATCAAGCATAAGATGCATGATTATGTTATGCAATGGGTGTTTATGTATGGGTGTAACTAGTGCAAACATACATATAAACAGGAATATGAACATGCATGCAACCTATCTTGCATGACTATGCATGAAATTATGCATGAATGCATGAGTGCAATGCAACCTAAACAACCACTTTACCAGAATTCTGAGAAAAGTCTTATCAACTAATGAAAGACTTCAAAACTAAAGCAACCCTTGATGGACATTTATTTTCTCTTATGACTCCTGAAGAGTTGACCTTATTTGCCGAGTAATCAGTTCTTTCCTCAATTATTCACTTTCCTAGTGATGACCCATGTAGTTGGGTTTGTTTAAAAGGACTTGAGACTGATTTTTATCTAAAAAATGATTCAAGCCCGGGTTTTGAAATTTGGGTTTGACTTTTTGAAAATTGGGCCTAGGCTTGGTTGTTTGATTAGAAAAAGGTTGGACCCTGGTTTGATTTAAAAAAGAGTAGGACCCGAGTTATTTGAAAAGGATTGGACCGACTTATCTTTTAAAATGCTTAGACCAAGTGCTTTATTTTTTAAAGAATGGGCCGCGGTCTCACTGTTGGGTTTTTTTTTTCAGAATATTGGCTAAGTGGTATAAATGCCTAGAATGGATGCAAAATGCAAGACATATTACAAAGTATCTAAAAGCATACATACAAAAAACTCGATTACATAATGTGAAGAAGGATGTGGCCTCTATCCCAACCCACGGTAGATACACCTATTTTACAGGGTTTCTTCATGGCTCTATCCTAGTTAGGAAAGACTATAGACAAGTATGTGTGGGTAGGTTCTATTCCCTATAGATAACAGGTTCCTAGCCTTAACCCTATCCTCACCCAATGGGCTTGAACAAAGTTCAAACTAAGCGAAGTGGTTCACGCACCCCCAAGGACCTCGTCCCATGAGGGCTAACAGTACTGTGCTCATTTATAATCCTAAAGGGTAAAGCCCGGGTAGAAGGCTAGTGAAAGTGTGTGAATTTATAAGCTTGGCCTAATCCCTCTATCCCCACCTTTATTACATGCTTATTCAAACAGGATATTCACAAGTAATCACATGCTTATTCAATAACAAAGGAAACAAAATATTCACAATTAATCACATGATTATTCAAACAACAAAGGAAATGAAGTGTTTACAATCAATCACATGCTTATTCAAAATATGGAACCAAGATATTTACAATTAACACGCTTATTCTAAAAATTTGGAAACAAAATATTTGCAGTTAAAATTTGGAAACAAAATATGTACAAATAAAATGTTTTATTAAAAAAAAATTAGAAACAAAATATTTGCAATTAATAAAATTTGGAAACAAAATATTTGCAATAAATAATTTGGAAGCAAAATATTTGCAATTAAAATTTGCTTATCTAAAAAAATTGGGAATAAAATATTTGCAATTACTATGCTTATCTAAAAAAAATTTGAAAAGAAAATATTTGCAATTAATATGCTTATCTAAAAAATTTGGAAATAAAATATTTGCAATTACTATACTTATTTTAAAAATTGGAAATAAAATATTTACAATTAATATTCTTATCTAAAAAAAATTTGGAAAGAAAATATTTGTAATTAAAAAAAATTGGAAATAAAATATTTGCAATTACTATGCTTATTTAAAAATTTTGGAAAGAAAATATTTGCAATTAAAAAAACTTGAAATAAAATATTTGCAATTATGATGCCTATTTAAAAAATTTGGAAATAAAATATTTACAATGAATATTCTTATCTAAAAAAAATTGGAAAGAAAATATTTGCAATTAATATTCAAAAAATAAGGAGCAATTAAAATATTTATTAAATATGAACTCAAGATAATCTTTATCTAATTACTGGCTCGACTCTCTAATATCTCTAGTGGAGTCGCCAAGCTGTCGCGACGTCCCGAAGCACAAGTGCCTCGAGGTCGGAGAAATAAAAATTGTTTTATATTTTCAAGAGAAAATAAGAATATTGGAGTCGCCATTAACCTTTTAGTGTGATTAGAACACTTAATTACTACCTAATTAAGGGTAGAATTGGTTTACATTATCAAAATCGGGATCGAGAGTTCGGTTACGCAAGGGGAAGGTACGAGCACCCCCTACGCGCCTGTTTTTACGAACAATACCTAATTAATTATGAAATTATCCCAAAGTAAATTTAATGAGTCTTTAAAATTACTCCTTTTGTGAATTTACAAAATATATGAGCAAAGAAATTAATCACAAAAATATACATAATATATATTCTCTCAAAACTAAAGGTATGTGAAGTCCGAAAGCTCGTACCCCTTTTTGAAATCATAGGGATACATATGAAAGACATAATAATATAATACAAAATTACTTAAAGAAAATAAAGGCAACAATTCATAATATAAAGTATAAACATATAGTACAATTAAATACTGAAATTACCAAACAGCACCACAACGAGCTATAATATGCTAAAATTTTAAAAATACTTAATAATAATAAATATTTAATATATGTACATAATAATAGCACATACTATGTTAATAATAATAATGACACACAACTTACTATATATATATATATATATATATATATATATATATATATAATAATAATAATAATAAGACATACCCTATATGATAATAATACTTACCTTGATATACATATATATATGGCAACACCTCTTCCTATAATAATAAGTCACATATCATAATAATCCACTATAATTAAAGCAATAACATACTTACTATAATAACATAAGACATACATTAATAATACTCTACAATAATAGTAAGAATGATAGTACTATACATATCATGATATAATAGTAAAGACGTGAAAATAGTCAAATCCTAAAGTTAACGTACAGTATATATATATAAAAATGATTAATCCATAAAAATGATAATACAGAAACAATTCAAACCTTAAATAAATATATTTTACGTACAAATAATAACCATCTAAACAATTAAGGCCTTATCATTAATAGCAATATTGTGAGAAACCAACCAATCCTAAATAAACCATATGATAACTCAAGCCCTAAATGTACAATTAAGATCCAAAAAATACCATTCAAACCCTAAAATAACACATACGATAACTGAAACCCTACATATAATATAAACCATAAACATTATAATTATACTAAATAAATCAAAAACCTTAAATAACATGTAGACAATAAACATAGTAATAACAACACCCTAAATAAATATGACTTGAATAATACAACTATAATAATATGAAATACAAAAAGGAACAAGAAATACAATACACACCCAAGCACTCACATACCTGATAAAAGACATGTGAACATAATACCTGCAAAAATTTTAGTTTCATCAGGCTCTAATGAACTTGCCACTGCTGCGGTGAGTCTGCTATCCAAGAAATAAAAATAGAAGTTTAAAAATTCTAAATAAAAATCCAATCGGTGAAACTTAAAATTAGCGAGTTAGGAACAAAATGGTAAAATTTCAATTCGATCAGATGAGAACCACTGTTTGATTGGTTTCATCAAGTCGACCACGCAGTACCAATGAACTTGCTGTTGCTGCAGTAAGTTGGTTGTCCAAGAAATATAAATCAAAGCTTAAAAGTTTTAAATAAAAATCCAATCAGTGAAAATTAAAATTAATGAGTCAGGAACAACCTGATAAAATTTCAATTTGATCGGATGAGGAATCATTGTTCAATTGGCTTCATTAAGTCGACCACGCAGCACCGGTGAATTTGCTGCTGCTGCAGTAAGTTGGCTGTCCAAGAAATAAAAATAAAAGCTTCAAAGCTCTAAATAAAAATCAAATTGGTGAAAATTAAAATTAGTGAGTTGAGAACAACCTGGTAAAATTTCAATTCGATCGGATAAGAAACGACCATTCGATTGGCTTCATCAAATTGATTGCACAGGTGCCGATGATGTTGTGTTGTTGCTGCTCCTCCTCTTCTTCTTCTTCTTCTTCTTCTTCTTTTTCTTCCTCTTCTTCTTCCTATTCCTATGGCCGTGTCCCCTTGCTGTGTTCAGCCTCCGCATTCCCACCTCCTCTCTTTGCTTCCTTTGGCTTTGTTTTTATAAGCCACAAATATCCAAAAATCCTAAGAGAAACCCTAATCCACGTGGGTATGCGGCAGCCCTTGTATTTAACTTACATGGGCTGCATGGCCCATGCAAAAAAATATTTTTTTTATCATTTGATTCCTCCAAAAATAAAGGAAAAGCCCGGTAAA
Source organism: Malania oleifera (assembly GCF_029873635.1). Classification (NCBI taxonomy): domain Eukaryota; kingdom Viridiplantae; phylum Streptophyta; class Magnoliopsida; order Santalales; family Ximeniaceae; genus Malania; species Malania oleifera. The sequence goes on from NC_080425.1 coordinate 25,616,394, forward strand.
AATGTGGACTTAAATTCTTGGAAAATAGGACCCCGAAATCAAGTTAAAATAAAAATGACTCATAAAATTTTTTTTTTTTTAAAAAGGACTATTTTTAGGGACTCAATAAAATACTTAATTGAAAGAACTAAATTTTAAAATATAAAAGACTCAATTTTTAAAATTTAAAGACCTAATTAAAAAAAAATTTATATAAAAATAACTGGGATTCATTTTAAAAATCAAAATGACTCAATTTAAAAATATCAAGACTCAGTTTAAAATAACTGGGACACCTTTTAAAAATAAAAGACCTTAATTTTGAAAATAACCGAGACTCACATTTGAAGTAAATGGGACTCAATCGGATCCTCCCATTCCCGAGAACTCAAGGTCAACTTTTTAGTACACCGAGTCTTCCCGGAACGGCCTGATTAAAATTGGGGTATCTATAGCTGCCTCTCTTTGTAGGGTTTGTTGTTTTAATATAACAGTAGGAACTCTCCTACGTTATTTGTAGCAACAAGCCTACAAAGATGAAAGACACATGTTTTAATCAGACTAAACAATTGTCTAAAGCTTTCAGATCAACCAAATGCAGTTTGCTTTTGCCAACCAGGGATGAGAAAATTTAAACTGGGAAAAATGGGAATGTGGCACAATTCTCTGGGAAGTTATTGGATAAAATCTCTGAAAAATGGTTACTCAATTAGGGATGATCAATCAAGTGTAAGATCCCAAGTATTCAGGTGTAGGGTCATGAGTCTTTGAAAAAGGGTTACTCCATTAGGAATGATCAATTGGGTGTAAAATCCTGAGTATTCAAGTGTAGGGTCCTGAGTCTTTGAAAAATGGTTACTCCATTGGGAATGATCAATCGGGTGTAGGGTCCCAAGATCCTTTGAATGTTTGACTACTCAGGTGTAAGATCTTGAATCTCTGAAAAATAGTTACTTCAATGGGGATGATCAATCGCGTGTAGGGTCCCAAGCTCCTTTGTATGTTTGACTACTCAGGTGTAAGATCCTAAGAGTCTGTTGATTGCTCGAGTGTAGGATCTCAAGGACTCCTTAGATTTAGGATTCCGAGAGTTTGCTGATTGCTCGAGTGTAGGATCTTGAGGACTCCTTAGATGTAGGATTCCAAGAGTCTATTGATTGCTCGAGTGTAGGATCTTGAGGACTCCTCAGATGTAGGATTCCGAGAGTCTGCTAATTACTCAAGTGTAGGATCTCGAGGACTCCTCAGATGTAGGATTTTGAGAGTCTGCTGATTGCTCGAGTGTAGGATCTCGAGGACTCTTCAGATGTAGGATTCTAAGAGTTTGTTGATTGCTTGAGTGTAGGATCTCGAGGACTCCTCAGATGTAGGATTCCAAGAGTCTGTTGATTTCTCAAGTGTAGGACCTCGAGAACTCCTCAGATGTAGGATTCTGAAAGTCAGTTGATTGCTTGAGTGTAGGATCTCGAGGACTCCTCAAATGTAGGATTCCAAGAGTCTGCAGATTGCTTGAGTGTAGGATCTCAAGAACTCCTCAGATGTAGGATTCCGAGCGTCTATTGATTGTTTGAGAGTAGGATCTCGAGGGCTTCTTAGATGTGGGATTCTAAGAGTTTGATGACTATTCGATAAGAATTCTGGACCGATGGTTAATGATGGCTCGGGTGTAAAATCTCGGGAGCCTGATGAATTGTCAAATTCGAGATGAATGCTCGGGTATAGGATCCCAAGAGCTAGATGAATTGTCGAATTGAAGATGAATGCTTGGGTATAGGATCATGAGAGCCAGATGAATTGTTGAATTGAAGATGAATGCTCGAGTGTAGAATCTCGAGAGCTTGATAAATTGTCGAATTGAAGATGAATGCTCGGGTGTAGGATCCCGAGAGCCAGATGGCCTAATTTGGTCTCAAAGGTTAGTGCCCCGGTTTCAAAGTTGATGCTAAAATTTGGACTAGGCTCAATTGCCCCAGCTTCAGAGTGGATGACTTGACAAAGACTTGGGCTAGTTTCTTAGTATCGGAGTAAATGGATCGATTTGTACCTGAGTCAGTTGTCACAATTTTTTAGCGAGACATGGATTGCTTAGACAAGGATGACAAGATAAGTGTGAATGAATGATGCTACGTGGTGTATGCATGTTGCTACTTATGATGCTAGAATGTAGGGATGCATACATGTTTTTTGATATGATACTAGAACATAGGGATGTGTATGCACGTTGCATGATATGACAGGTATGCATTCTTTTTTTCTTTTTTTTTTTATGCAATGGAAAGGCATGAAATGTAAAATGATGCATGAACTTTCTTTATCCAACGTGCCTATACTCAATAACTCAATCTCTGATCTTGACCATATTTTCGAATTCCAAATCCAATATTAATGTCCCAAAATTAGCTCTCTTGAAACTCAACCTAACATCTACCCTAATCACTTTTATTTGTCATGTTTTCAATTTTTACTTTTGATAGGAAAGCACCTAAATTAGCCCCACTAGAACTTGACATGGGACCTGCCCCTGTTGCATTTATTTAACTCCGATCTTGGTCGTGTTTTCAATCTACACTATGATATAAGGGTACCTGAACATGGAATTTGTCCAAGTTAAATGCATCTGTAACCGCTTACTGCCATGTTGTTAAATTCCTCTTGAATAAGCAAATCTCTGAATCAGCTCTTGTGAAACTTGTTATGACATTTGCCCTAGTTAGATTGTCTGATTCTATCAACATCTTACATTCCCAACGGGGACCTTTCTACAAGAAGCATACTGGTGATTCCGAAACTCTTCGACTATCCGTCCTCTTTTCAAGCTTGGAAGAGTAAGAAGGCTTTATATATATATATATATATATATATATATATATATATATATATATATATATATATATAATACATGATGACGTGTAAATTTCCCAATGAGCCCGTAACAAACCACATTCTGATCTTGGTCATATCTTCGAATTCCCATCTAACATAGATGTCCCTGAATGTGTTCCTCTGCAACTCGACATGACCCCTGCCCTAGTAGAAGCATTTGTAGCTGATCTTGTCCATCTTACATTTTCTCCACAAAGACCTTCTTTGGATTGCATCCTTAATGTTTTAAAATCTCTTTGAAATTTAAATAAATAAACACGCAATCAGATAACCCAATCTCAATAGGAATATGGATGGAATGCACAAACTTACTTGTCTTTGTTTGATTTTTCTATACTTGTTAAATAGGAGACAAATTTTATTAGTACTTGTAACTTTGCTAGCTTAGAGAATCATATCAATGGGCAAACCTTTTTTTTTTTTATCATTATTTTATTTTAGCCTCATAACCATAACTCCTCCAATGTATCACCACTTAGAGATTCTTTCTTACTTATTTCAAACTTATTTCAAACTCCCTATCTTGAATTATAACTAGTGTCTCATTAGATAGTTTGATCAATATTCCAATCTCAGGGTGGACTTTAAGACACAGGACGCAATGTAGGCTTAGGATTTAGGTTTCAACAAGAACAAGAAAACTAAGGCTCAAAAATCCTATCTCATAATAAAAATTTATGCCCTAGTTTGTGGTGCAGTATTCGCAAAGTATTGACCGAACTTGTCATTTGAACAAACTGCTAACATACCTTATCAGGATCAGGTTATTACGTAGTTCAGACTCAACATTGACCGGACTTCTCATGGCCGTCTACATGCAGCTCTTTAATTTTGAAGCCCGGGCTCAGCTATGTTGGCCTCCAGTTCTTCACGCATGCACGGACCGATTCACCTCTCCATGTGCATGCTTCACGTACACAAGGCCCACATGTCACATCACATATATATATGAAGCCCAACTGCATGCCCGAACCTTCTCAATTTTAAAACACTTCAATGCACACAGTTGGCTTCTTCATGCATGGCTCGACATCTTCATTCTCGTGCATGGCTCAAGACATTAAGTTCATCGCCTCTCCAAATTTCCGAAAAACAACCCGCCATAATTAAACACGAGTGTCCGTAAATTTTTGATAAAAATAGGATAATTATCTTAAAATTATCAAATGAGCCCAATGTTAAAATTATGAGACATAATCAAACATTTAATTAAAATTATAATCTTTAATGCATAAATTTAAATACTTAATTACGCAACTTTGACTTGTAATCACACATGATATCGAGTCTGCCACTCAGCCGAGGCAACTCGGAGATTCGACTTCCCTTTTTTTGAGAGTTGGCCCTCCGAAAATGTTGTGACATACATAATATTTTACCATTACAAGTTTATAATTACTTTAATATTTTGGTTACTTTGATACAATAATAGCTTTTAAATCCTGTTAACCGATATCTTAGCAAAATTGTTAGCCAAAAAGAATTCTTATATTGTGGAAATTCCACCCAGAAAAATAAAAGGTTACTTGTACAACATGTACAATCTCAAGACTCTAAGCAACTAAACAAAGTAGTAGAAACAACTTTTATTTTATTATGAGTGTAGGAAAGGAAAGAAAAGAATATTATTATTATTATTATTATTATTATTATTATTATTATTATTATATTGGGTCAACTTCCCTTAAATGAGGTGGCCAAATTGTTAGTTTTCATAGGCCTTTGAATTTTGAAGAAGAAAGGGAATATTCTTAGTAGTAGTTGAATTCATATAACTAGGATAAGGTTGTTTCACGGATTTTCTTTCTTTTTGCCTTTTGTCATGTTTTGCTCAAAAAGTTAAACTGAGATAGTGCATTGAGATGTACATAAACAATTTCTAAAACGATGACAAGAAAATGAGGAGCAACTCAAATTGTACAAGTAAACTATAGCCAGCAGGGATTGTAAATTGTGAGGATTTTCTGTAAGCTAATGGGGAGCGTGGATGGTAATAGAGATGTGTTCTGAGAGTTGGGTTGACTAAACGTCCAACTAATGCATAGAAGTCATGTCCACATTTGGACTTTACCCTGATCAGCGAGACCTGGAGGCGGATGACACTGATTAGTCGGTTTGGTGCCACACCAGAGGGGTTTGAAGGGCTTGTTGGTGGCTGGAGTTCCTATGTAATAATAAAAAAAAAAATTATATGCTTCTAGGTGAAATGGAGTGTCACACTCATGACAAGAGTCCATTAATTAAAAGAAAATTTTGAATGGATGAAAAAATTACTTTAACAAAAAATGTGAGAGTTATTATCAAGTTGAGTTCAACTTAAATGATTCATTCTATTTTAAGTTATTCAATTTTTTAAATAAATCAATCAATTTACAAATAAGTTAATTAATTTTTAATTATGTAGAATTATTTCTATTCTGTTTGTTTTGAATAAGTGGAGCAATTGATAATTATGTGAATTAAACATTTCATACTTAAAAAAAAAGTTTAAATTCTATATTTAATTGTTAAGAAATTAAAATTTTTTTTTTATTGTTTTCTAACATTTTTATATAAAGTTTTATATAATAACAAAGTAAACACTATTGCATTTAGCTTTTTTTTGAGCTAAAAAAATAAAAAAATATATTTTTTGGTGATTTATTTCTATAATTGTTGCTTTAAGAGATGACAACTTCCCATATATCTATTAATTTATATATATATATATATATATATATATATATATATAAAATACTATAATACTATAAATGGAATTTTTTTTTTGATATTTTTTAAAAAATATTAAATTTATCCCTATAATTATCAATAATTATTACAAAATATCCCTTTGACTACCCACAATAATCTCAAAATTCTTTATGATTATGTCAAATTTATCCTTATAACTATTCATAGCAACTCACCCCTGTAATTATTCACAACTATTTCAAAATGTCTTTCACACTCTTTAATTCTCTATTATTTTCTTTATAATTTTTAAAAAGTTTTTTAAAAAATAGAGAACTGTAGAGCAAGCACATAGTGTGTGCCCATGACTAGTCTCCAATACTATAAAAGAGGTTTCCTTTGGTTCCTCTTTCAAAAATTTCAAATTTATCCTTATAACTAATAATTATTATCGTAAAATACCCTTTAATTACGAAAAACTATTTAAAAAAATTCTTATAATTGTGTCTAATTTATTCTTATAACTATTAATAATTTTCTCAAAGCACCTTAATGACTATTTATAATTATCTCAAAACGCTCTTATACTCTTTAGTTCTTTGTTATTTTCTTAATCATTTTTAAATTTTAAAAAATTGAGAGCCTTGGAGCATGCAAATAGTGCATGCCCATGGCTACAATACTATAAATGAGATTTATCCTTTGTGTCTTCTTTCAAAAAGTATCAAATTTTATCCCTTTAATTAATTAACTACCCATAGTTACCCTTATAGTAATATTAAATCTATCCTTATAACTGTTCATAATTATCTTAAAATAACCAAATAATCATTTACAACTATCAAATGTCTATCAAATGTCTATATATTATTTAATTTATTCTTATATCAAATGTCTATATTATTTTAAAATATCAAATTTATTCTTATAACTATTCATAATTATTTCAAAATATTTTCATAACTATTTAGAAGCATCTTACCCTCTTTAATTTTATATTATTTTTCTTTATAACCTTTTAAATTTTTTACAAAAATTGAGCCTAGTCCTAGTGCTCTGTGTTTAGATATGTATTCCCTACAGGCTACAGCATCTTTTTTTTTTCTCTTTCAAGGGTTAGTTAGGCTCTACAATGAAGAAAATATGATTAGCTATTAAAAAAAATTCAATTAATGCAGAAACTCTCTATATATACGACCAACTTACATCCTCTTCCATGTGAATTTCGTTGAGTTTCATCATTTTTTTGTAGTTGTAGTCCGCAGAAAACAAATTGGTATAGCTAGAGGAGATGAAGCCGCCACACGCATCCAAGACTGTGACGCTCGTGGCCGTGCTTTTGCTCGCCGTCGCCTTCACGTTTAGTGCGGCAGCAGTTGCCGGAGGAGGACGGCGAGGTGGCGGCGGCCAACGAGGCTTTGACAGAGGAGGAGCAGCAACGGGCTTTCCGTGGGCGGGAGATACAATGAGTAGGCCTCACGGTAAGGGGCACCGGCACCGGAGAAACTCCACCGCCGCCGATGCACCAAATCGTTGGAGCGTGTGTCCGCTCTCTACTGTTATTTTTCTTTTTCTGACTTAGTAGTGACACATTTATAAATAAATGATGGAATATTTTATTTTTCTATCCGGACACTTTATTTGTTTTCAAATTTCTTATGTTGAACGTGTGGTGCTTTCTATTGTAAATGAAATAAAAAAGGAATACAAAAAAATTTGGAAAAAATTCAATAGTCTAGTTCTTGAGAAACTAAATATTGCTAATTATATTATTATCTCATTTTATTGTAAAACATGTCCTTATATAGACAAATACATTGACATACCAAAAGTTAACAACATAATTAACTATTATGTGGGCATACTGTTGACTTTATAGGTCATATCTCGTTTTGATTATGACTAATACCTTAATATTTAACGTTTGTCCTGAGTTTGTGTGCAGGATTAATTTAGATATCGTATGGAGACTCGAAGAAAATGAAGCCCTAGAATATTTTCATTTGTATTTGTATTTTTCTTATTCTTAAGTAACCTTAGAGAGACCCTACGTTCCTGCATATAACTTTAAACTCAGAAAGGACCTAAATTGTTAAGTTTGAAAGGGCTTCGGGCGACCAAACCAAACATGTTAAAAATGTATGGTCCACCGAATAGTTGATTGGTCAAAAGCTTGACTTGGGTTGGGCGACCGAACCAAAATAAGCTGAACGTTCACGGTCGACCGAACCTTGGATGAAGACTTTTTTACCTTCCTCGGACGCCCGAACTTCACGTTCATTTACACCCCGGGCGACCGAAATGGCAAGTTCGGCAGACCAAACTTATCGTCAGGCGACCAAACCTCGAGCATTTTGGAAAACTGCCTTAACCTCGGCCACCCGAACTTTACCCCGGGCACCCGAACCTCAAAATGAGCTTTTATGTATATGAGTGTTCGGGCGATCGACCCTATAGATCGGGCGATCGAAACTCTCGAATCGTCTTAATTTTAACTACAGTAATTAGGGATAAATTTGGGTTAAAGGTCATTAAACATTTTCTAAAATTCCAGATAGGTCCCCAACGGTCAAAAATCAAAGGTATCCTATATATATCATTTCATTTGACCAAATTAGAGGTGATTAGTAAAAAGTGATTAAGAAATTCTCTCTCAAATTTTTCATACCTCTTTTTGCTATATTTATTACATTCCAAGCATATATTTGAAAATCTCTCTTAGATACTTTCTAGCAAACATCTTGTTGAAATAGAGAGTATATTTGTTTTATTCTCATCTCTTGCAAATCAATTGCAAGATTGAAGGAAGTTGATTGAGGTCATTGTTTACATCCTTACAAATCATTCCCTTGGAAAATACTCTCACATGTTCGTATGTATTTGAAAATATATTTTTTGGGAGTTTTTGCTTATTTGATCTTTCCCATAGTATTTCATTTATAAATATTTGATTGGGAAAATCTTGATTTTTGCTTGCTAGTCTTGACACTCATATTATAAAACTTGAAAGCTTTCATACAAACTTTGATATTGGTTTTGTAAGAATCAATTCAAATATCTAGTGTGCTTTACATTTAGAAAATCTTTGAGATATTTGATTTGAATTGTGATTAATTTCCTTTGATTATTTGTTTATTTAAAATCATATCTTGAATCAAAAGTTGAACTTTCACATATACATACACTCACACATCTTATAGAGTGTTAAAAGAGAAACTCTCAATATAATTTTCAATCACGCAGTACTAGGCTTTATAGTTGAAGGAGGCAGGATATACAAGGGTAACTTAGGAAGTATACAAGAGTACAAGGGTAACTTAGGAAGATTATACTAACATCCCCCCTCAAACCCAAGGTGGTATTGAAGATGTCAACTGGAGTTTGCATACTAAAGCATGATGACGACCAGGTGAATGAGCCTTTGTGAAGATATCAGCCAATTGATCAGACGAAGGAACTAACAGGAGGCGAAGTGTCCCTTCCTAAAGATGATGACGCACGAAATGACAATCGATCTTGATATGTTTGGTGCGTTCATGAAAAACATCATTGTGAGCGATCTAAACAGCACTATGATTGTCACAGTAAAGCGGAATGCGCGAGGGCTGAGGAACACCTATATCATGGAGAAGCCAACGAAGCCAAAGAAGCTCAGAAGTTGTATCATCAATAGCCCGATACTCAGCCTTAGTACTAGATCGAGCAACAACAATCTGCTTTTTGCTCCGCCAAGAGATAAAAGAGTCACCAAGTAGAAAAAGAAAACCAGTGGTAGGTCGACGATCAGTAGGATCCCCTGCCCAATTAGCATCTGAATAAACCCGCAACGTCAAGGATGAGTGAGAGGAAAAGAAAAGCCCATGAAATAGGGTTCCCTTCACATTTCGTATGATGTGAAGAACAGTTGCATAGTGAACGGAATGAGGAGCCGACATAAACTGGCTAACAAGGTGCACTGCATAGGCAATGTCTGGTCTAGTGACAGTGAGATAAATCAAGCTCCCAACAAGCTGTCGGTAACAAGTGCCATCGGGAAGGAGCTCCCCATCAGTAGGACGGAGTTTGATGTTGGGCTCTAGTGGACTATAAGTGATCTTACTATCTGTGATACCGGCACGTGTGAGAAGATCAGAAGCATATTTAGCTTGAGTCAAAGAGAAGCCATCAGAGGTAGGAGACACTTCTAAGTCGAGGAAGTAGCGAAGAGAATCGAGGTCTTTCGTCTCAAACTGCTGATACAAAAATTGCTTAAGCTCATGAATACCAAAAGTATCATCACTAGTAATGATCAAATCATCAACATAAAGTAGTAGAATAGTGATGCCAATAGTTGTGTGACAGGAAAAAAGGGCTGAATCATAGGGGCTAGAGGTAAACCCAAGTTGTGCAATAGTGGAGCTGAACTTGGCAAACCAAGCACGGGGAGCTTGCTTAAGCCCATATAAAGCATGACGGAGACGACAAACCTTACCAGGAGGATGAGGATATCCTAGAGGGGCTGTATATATACCTTCTCAACCAAATCATCATGTAAGAAGGCATTCTTGACATCCATCTGAAATAAAGACCATTGGCGAGCAGAGGCAATAGCCAAAAGTGAGCGAACGAAGGTAATACGAGCAACATAGGCAAATGTCTCCTCAAAATCAAATGTCATATTCTTGAGTAAAGCCTTTTGTCACTAAACGAGCTTTATGTCTTACTTCAGAACCATCAAAGTTCGTTTTCTGTTTATACACCCATTTGTTCCCAACTACAATCTTTCCAGGAGGCAGGTCAACCAAGTCCTAAGTATGAGTTTTGTGAAGTGCGTCAAGTTCTTCAGACATAGCTTGCTACCAAACAGGAACTGAACAAGCCTTGAGATAATTGCGAGGCTCGTGAAGGGAGTCAAGAGTAGAAAACTAGTGATAATCACTAAGATCGGTAGGAGGTGCCCTTACTCGACTAGAACGACGAACATCCAAATCATAGGACTCAGGCAGAATGGATGCGACAGCATGATCATCATACGAGCCAGGTTCGAGAGAGGCAGACACGAAGTGATCACTTGATGAGTTGTCATGATTTGCATTAGAGGAAAAATCGGGAGAGAGATCTATGGTAGGGTCAGTGAAAATAGGAGAGTATAAGGGACAATTAGAAGAAAATGGAGAGATACTAGTGAACATTTTGTGTTCCCAAAATTGAACATGTCGAGAGACTCGAAGATGCTAGGCAATGGGGTCGTAGCACCAATAACCCTTCTGTTCAATGCCATAACCAAGAAAGCAATAGAGACGAGAACGAGGTTCAAGTTTTGTATGTTTATGAGGTGGGAGCAAAACAAAGCAAGCACAACCAAATATTTTGAGAGAAAATAATCAGGTACCTTTCCATAGAGAGCCTCATATGGAGATTTTTTGGAAAGAGTAGGGGTTGGAACCCGATTAATAATGTAAATAGCAGTAAGAGCAGCTTCTCCCCAAAAGGATTCTGGGAGGGAAGTAGAGAAGAATTGAGAGCGAACAGTGTTAAGGATGTGGCGATGCTTACGTTCAGCACAACCATTCTATTGGGAGGTGAATGGACAGGATCGATGGGATAAGGTGCTAGCCTCGTGAAGTTTTGCAACGAAAGGAGTAGAAGTATATTCCAAGGCATTGTCGGACCGAAAATGGTGTGATTAAACTGAGTTTTAATCATTTTCTTAAAGTCATGAAAAATAGTAAGTAACCCAATGCGATCATGCAAAAGATAAATCCATGTATACCGAGAGTAATCATCGATAAAAATAACAAAGTAAAGAGACCCACCCTTAGTAGGGACAGGAGCAGGTCCGCAAATATTAGAATGAACCAAATCAAAAGGTGCAGAAGACAAATAATCACTTTCATTAAAAGGTAAAGTTTTCTGTTTCCCAAGTTGACAAGGCATACAATCAAAAAGTTCAAACTTAACATTTCCTAAGCAACCACTAGAAGCTAAATATTGAACATAAGATAATGAGGTATGACCGAGACGAGAATGCCAAACACGGGAAGACATGGCAGCAGAAAGAGATGAAGGAGAACATGAATGAGGCAAATGCAGAGACGTGAGCTTAAAAAGGCGACCAACTTTACACCCGGTCCCAACAAGTTGGCCCATCTTCGGATCCTACACATCACAACTGTTGTAAGAAAAAGTTAAGATCAAATCACTTTCAACAAGTTTACCAACAGAAAGGAGATTGAGAGACAAGTTAGGTACAACATATGTGTTAGGGATAGAAAAAGTAGGAGTAGAAATATGACCAAGATGACTAACAGACATATGTGAACCATCAGCAGTATAAATTAAGGGAACAGGATTTAAAGATTGCTTATGTGTCACTAAAGAGGAATCAGAGGTCATATGATTACAACACGCAGAATCAATAAACCAAGGTGTAGAGGTACCTGTGGAGACTGATAAGGCAATAAAAGTGCGGGAGAGAACCTGGGTGATAATTGCCTCAAGGTCAGCTGTGATACCCTATGGATGAAAGACTTAAAAAGATTAGATGTTACTACCCATATCAACAAGGTGCACCTTTCTTTTCGGGAACTTTCCCATAAGAACTCCACGATTAAGCGTGTTTAGCTTGGAGTAATATTGGGATGGGTGACCTCCTGGGAAGTTTTCTCAGGAAGTGTGTGAATGAGGATAAAACACACTAAAAAGGACACGTGTTGATCTGTGGGGCCAGTCATTAATCCGATAAAACCCGACCCCCTATTGTCTAGTCCAGGTGGAGGAGGAGAGATGCAGTGCTCTTTGGCAGACCTAGGTTGGGGCGTTACAAATGGTATCAGAGCCAACACCCAGCCGGAAGTGTGATGAGATTCACATCGCCTGGGTTTGGAAATGTGGGTTCGCAACGAGGACATTACGTTCTATAAGTGGGGGAGAATGTGATACCCTATGGATGAAAGACTTAAAAAGATTAGATGTTACTACCCATATCAACAAGGTGCACCTTTCTTTTCGAGAGCTTTCTCATAAGAACTCCACGGTTAAGCGTGTTTAGCTTGGAGCAATATTGGAATGGGTGACCTCCTGGGAAGTTTTCTCAAGAAGTGTGTGAGTGAGGAAAAAACACATTGAAAAAGACATGTGTTGATCAGTGGGACTAGTCATTAGTCCGATAAGGCCCGACCCCCTATTGTCTGGTCCAGGTGGTAGAGGAGGAGAGATACAGTGCTCCCTGGCAGACCTAGGTTGGGGCATTACATCAGCTGCAGAAGGAGATGACAAAGGAGGTGCAGAAGATGGAGCAGAAACTAAGGAGTTGGCGGAGACAGCAACAACAGGCCTGGAAGAGGAAGATGTCGTAGCCTTGAGAGCATCCCTAGCATCCTTGGCCTTCTTCTTAGGACAATCGAAAATACGATGACCGTTTTCCTTTCAATAGTGGCACTGGCCATTAAAACGGCGCGGTCTAGAAGAAGCAACAACCACAGCAGGAGTAGAGGAGCTAGACGGAGCAGTAACTAAGATCATATCGATAGAATGAATCCGATGAGTCTGTTGTCGTGTCTCCTAAAAAATGAACTCCACAAGAGCAACCTCAAGTGTAGGAAAAGGAAATCGATGTAACAAAGAAGCTCGAGTATTCTCAAATTCATCCCGGATATGCATCATAAAGGATAGGAACTGACGACGATCCCGATATGCAGCAAAAAGCTGAATTGACTGCTCATCAGAAAAAGCAAGGTCAGCATGAGAAAGCTGGTCCCAAATGCCATTAACCTAAGCATGAAACTCGACAATAGATTGTTCAGATTCCTGATGCATCTGAGAAAGCCTAGTTTCCAACTGAAACTTGAGAGCAGCATCACTGCCACGGTTGTATCGTTTGGCCAAAAAATTCCAAGCAAGTTTGGCATTACAAAACTTAGGAAGTAGACTCTGAATAGTAGGAACTGATGTATTAATAAACCAAGAAAGGATCTTACAGTGAGTACTTTCTCATTCATCAAGAGCCTCATCAAACTCCTCTGTGGATTGCGTGGCAGTTTTGGTGGGTTTTGGTTTTGTTCTAGTGACAAAACGCCATAATCACCAACCAATCAAAAAGACTGACATTTGTTGAGCCCACGCATTTTAAAGAGGCAGGATATACAAGGGTAACTTAGGAAGATTATACTAACAGAGAGTTTACATATTGGATCTCACTTGAGCATTAAATCCATATCATCTGTGAGTGCACATATTTGGATCATACTGTTGTACAAATCTGCTTGTGTTAGAAGCACTCCTACTTGTACAAAAAGTTTATTTGATTGTAATCCAGGTGTGGCCTGAAGTGGGAATTTTCCGTCCAATAAGGAGAGTGTGTAAAGGTTGAGATTAGCCCTAGTAAATTTGACCTAATTGTAACTGAAACTGCTCCACCTGTTAAGTGAGTCATAGTATAATCCTCGGGCTTGCGAGTTGAGGTAGGGGCGTAGACACATTTGGCGAATCCCAATAACATATTCGGTGTTATCTTTACTTTACTTGTTTTATATTCTACTTCTTGCATGATCCAATTTTTTTGCTGAATATATTGCATATCTGGTTGACGCAAAAATAGAAATTAATCCTAGTGCTCAGTGGCTGAGTGTTTATATATGTATTCCCTACGACATTTTTTTTTTTTTTTTTTTCTCTTTGAAGGGTTAATTAGGCTCTATAATGAAGAAAGTATGATTAGCTATTAAAAAAATTCGATTAGTATGATTAGCTATTAAAAAAATTCGATTAACGCAGAAACTCTCTATATATAAGGACCAACTTACATCCTTTTCCATGTGAATTTTGTTGGGTTTCATCATTTTTTTATGGTTGTAGTCTGCAGAAAACAAATTGGTAGGTAGAAGAGTTGAGGCTGCCACATGCATCCAAGACTGTGATGCTCATGGCCATGCTTTTGCTCGCTGTCGCTGTCACGTTTAGTGCGGCAGCAGTTGCCGAAGGAGGATGGTGAGGTGGCGGTGGCCAACGAGGCTTTGACGGAGGAGGAGCAGGAATGGACTTTCCATGGGCTGGAGATACGATGAGTAGGCCTCGCGGTAAGGGGCATCGACACCGACGAAACTCCACCGCTACCGATGCACCAAATCGTTGGAGCGTGCATCTGCTCTCTACTATTATTTTTCTTTTTCCAAACTTAGTAGTGACACGTATCACATTTATAAATAAATAAATAAATATATGATGGAATATTTTATTTTTCTATGCTGACACTTTATTTGTTTTCAAATTTCTTGTGTTGAATGCTTCGTGCTTTCTGTTATAAATTAAATAAAAGAGGAATACAAAAATGTGTGGAGTTATAGAAATTCAATAGTCTAGTTTTTCAGGAACTAGATATTACTAATTATCTTATTATCTCATTTTGTTGTAAAGAATGTCCTTATTTAGGCAAATACATTGGCATCCCAAAGTTAACCACATAATGAACCATTATGTGGGCATACTGTTGATCTTATAGGTCATATCTCATTTTGATTATGATAAATAACTTGAAATTTAACGTTTGTCTTGAGTCTGTGTGCAGGATTAATTTAGATATCATATGGAAACTCAAAGAAAATGAAGTCTTATAATGTTTTCATTTGTATTTGTATTTTATATTATTCATTCGGGTCTGTAATATATGCTCTGTAATAACTGCATCACTTGCATGATAGGACTAATTGCTCAAGCAACCTTAGAGAGACCCTAGGTTCCTGCCTATAACTTTAAACTCAGAAAGGACTTAAATTGTTGAGTTTAAAAGGGCTTCGGGCGACCGACCAGGCATGTTAAAAATGTCTCGGTCAATCGAATAGTTGATTGGTCAAAAGTTTGACTTGTGTTGAGCAACCGAACCAAAATGAGCTGAACGTTCACGATCAACCGAACCCTGAATGAAGACTTTTTTACCTTCCTCGGGCGCCCAAACTTCACGTTCATTTACACCTTGGGCGACTGAAATGGCAAGTTCGGCAGACCGAACTTAGCATCAGGCGACCGAACCTCGAGCATTTTGGAAAATCGCCTTAACCTTAGCCACCCAAACTTTACCCCAGGCACCCGAACCTCAAAATGAGCTTTTATGTATATGAGCGTTCGGGCGACTGGACCTATAGATCAGGCGACCGAAACTCTCGGGTTGTTTTAATTTTAACTATAGTAATTAGGAATAAATTTGGGTTAAAGGTCATTAAACATTTTCTAAAATTTCGTATAGGTCCCTAACAATAAAAAATCAAAGGTATCCTATATATATCATTTCATTTGACCAAATTAGAGGTGATTAGCAAAAAGTGAATAAGAAATTCTCTCTCAAATTTTTCAAACCTCTTTTTATTATATTTATTACATTCCAAGCATATATTTGAAAATCTTTCTTAGATACTTTCTAGCAAACATCTTGTTGAAATAGAGAGTATATTTGATTTATTCTCATCTCTTGCAAATCAATTGCAAGATTGAAGGAAGTTGATTGTGGTCATTGTTTACATTCTTACAAATCATTCCCTTGGAAAATACTCTCACATACTCATACGTATTTGAAAATTTATTTTTTGAGAGTTCTTGCTTATTTTATCTTTCTCATAGTATTTCATTTATAAATATTTGATTTGGAAGATCTTGATTTTTGTTTGCTAGTCTTGGCACTCATATTATAAAACTTGAAAGCTTCCATACAAACTTTGATATTGTTTTTGTAAGAATCAATTCAAATATCTAGTGTGCTTTACATTTAGAAAATCTTTAAGATATTCGATTTGGATTGTGATTAATTTCCTTTGATTATTTATTTATTAAAAATCATATCTTGAATCAAAGGTTGAACTCTTACATATACATACACTCACACAACTTAGAGAGTTTACATATTGGATCTCACTTGAGCAATAAATTCATATCATCTGCGAGTGCACATATTTGGATCATACTGTTATATAAATCTACTTGTATTAGAAGCATTTTTACTTGTACAAAAAGTTTATTTGATTGTAATCTAGGCGTGGCCTGAAGTGGGAATTCTCCGTCCAATAAGAAAAGTGTGTAAAGGTTGAGGTTAGCCATAATAAATTTGACCTAATTGTAACTGAAGCCGCTCCACCTTTAAGTGAGTCATAGTATAATTATCAGGCTTGCGAGCTGAGGTGGGGGCATAGACACGTTTGCCGAACCCCGATAGCATATTCGATGTTATCTTTACTTTACTTGCTTTATATTCTACTTCTTGCATGATCCAATTTCTTTGTTGCATATACTGCATATCTGATTGACATATAATTGTATTCGATTGAGAAATACTAGAATTGTGTTGCATGTGCTGAAAATAGATTGATTTATCATCTCTGCAACTTGGTACATGTTTAGATTGACTCTAGATTGTGCATTTCTGTTACTGGTTTAGATAAACCTAGGAAAAAATTTTTAAATCTCCAATTCACCCCCCTCTTGGGATTGCACCAAAGTCAACAATTGGTATTAGAGTCTCATTTCATTGACTTAAACGTTTTTGTAAAAGATCGCAATGGCTTACGCTAGTACATTCCTATTCTGTGAGGGAAAATTCTTTACAAGCCCTTCAAGGTTCTCTGGTGAAATTTTTACAGATTGAAAACTTAGAATGACTATTTTTATAAAATCATTGAATTGGAGAACTTAGAGAGTTATTGTTCAGGGGAATATCATGCCTATGAAAACTATTAATAATGTTGAAATTCCCAAATCAGAACTTGAATGAAAACGATATGATTACTACAAATTAATTTTGATGTCATGAAGATTCTGTTTTAGATAATTATGCGTAGTTGTAATGATAAATTTAATTTAATAATAAGTGTATTTTGGAATAGTTGTGGGTATTTAAAAGAATATTTTGAAATAATTATTCAATAAGTATATGATGAATTTGATATTTTTGAAAGATAACAATCCATAACATATATTTTGAATTTATCTAATTAACGTTAGAGAATTAAAAAATAAAATACAAGTATTTAAATAAACATTGAAAGCACCGCTGCACCAACTTGGCAGCTTCAGAAGAATTTAAGAACAGATCCATACGCGTCGGAAAAACAAGAAACATAGGTCTTCCGAAATTATCATCCCTTCTATCCAACAAATTTAGAGTGATTTCATTCAGATTTGAGAATCCTACCTTCTCCCTTTCACTTTCCCATTCAATCTCAAATCATGGCAAGGCCGCGCGCATCCTCGATTATTAAACTCGCCGCTGTGCTTATGATTTTCGCCGCCGGGTCAATCGCCGCCGCGGGAGCGAGCGGCGGCGGCGGTCGCAGTGGAGCCGTAGGCGGTAAAGCCACAGGCAGTGGCGGCGGAGGAAGCGGCGTCGGCGGAGGGCTAGGATCTGCAGCGGGAGTTTCTGCGGCGGGGGGCAGTGGTGCCTTCGTTGATCGGCATCATAAGAACGACTCTACCGCATCTGCTAATGCAGGGCATTGTTTGAGTATGTGCCTGATTTCTTATTCTCTGTTCCTTTTGCTGAAAAATTCTGGGTTGGATCTGTAAATTGATCATGGATATTGATCCACCGGTACTCTCCATTCTTTCTCCCTTTTTTTCTCGGAATCTGAGTGTGGATGTGGTTTGATTCCACAAAATAATTTCTAGCATTCTCAAGCTCAAGTCCTGAATTTAGAATTTGAAATTTATACATTTCTAAATTCTCATTTTGGATTCATTTGTTTCAGATTTGTTTAGTTAAAGTCTTTATTTTTTTTTCCTTAGCTTTTAATAATTTTAAGTGGACGAAAAATTTTTCCATACGAGTGTGCTGGTAAAGTTCATCTCTGACATGTCTTGCACCTTATTATATAATTGAGTGAAATGATGAGTTAATATTTGTAGTTTTAATTAAAATTTATTTTAATTTATATATTTTTTGTTTGTGCAATTAAGGAATTATGTTTATTAATTTCATTCAATTAAAATTTTCATTTTACTAATTTAATGGTTATGAATTGAATAGTTAAAATTAATAAAAGGTCATTTCATTCTTGGAGATTAACCGGCTCATTTGAGGTACAGATATTATTAATTTCGAAAAAAATATGTATTATTTTTAAATTATTTTGGACTAATTATACACTTGAAATCATAATTACTTCATATATCATGAATAAATTGTCCAGTACTTAGCTTATTAAGAATAATAATAATACAACTAGGAATGACAAAATAGGTTAGAACGCGGTGGGTGATCCGTGATCCGATCTGTTGAAATCGGGTTTGGATTTAGTAAAAGGTGACCCATTTATAAATGAGTCAACCCGAACTTGACCCATTTAATAAACGGATTAGACAGGTTTAAATTAAGTACTTTTGTTTAATTTGATATATATATATATATATATATTATATTAAAAAATATTAATTAAAGAGATGTACTATTTTTTCTATATTTTATATTTTTTTGCTAAGATATTAATAAACAAAATAAAAGAATGCTGTGTTTTTTTTAAAAAATGTCACTTTATATGAAATATTTTAAAATTTTAAAAATAAATAAGTTACATTTTTAAATGAGGTCTTAATGGGTACCTGTTTATGATCCACTTGTTTATTAAACAGGCGAATTTAAGTTTATATGTTAGTCATCTGTTAGTAAACGGGTCAATCGAAATCCGAATCCATTTCATCCCTACCCGTTTATAACCCGCTAACCCGTTTTGTTATCCCTAAATACAACATATGATATCAATTTAACGTTTATATATGTAAAGTAAACAATTTGTTTTAGATTTATTGATATTTTAAAATTTAATCAGGATAATAAAAATAATTACATGAATTAAGGATTAAAATACGTTTTGGTTAATAATATGGCCACTATGATTTCATTCTTATAAAATTACTCATAAGATTGTTATACAAAAATTTAATACAAAGAAAAAAAAAAAACTCAAAAATTGTTAAATTCCTAAATTCTCAACATAAAATATAAGTAGAGTGTTTACAATGAATGAAGTTAGTGTAAAAGTTATTAATTGGTGTTAGACATAAAATAAAACCACCAACATCTAATAGCCAACAATATAAAATTTCAACAATTTTCCTTCTACTCTATAAAGAAAAAGTGTCAAAATATATAAAACGTTTTGAAAATAAATAAGAGCATTGCAAAGTCCATTGAAAATTCTTCATGCCATATATGTCCTTTTAAGTTCATTAGGTTATAGTAGGGGTGTACACGGTTTAGTTTGGTTTTGACCAGAACCGAAAATCGAACTGAAATTTTTGGTTTTGGGATTCCCGAACCGAAACTAAAACCGAACCGAACTTATGCTTTAATTGAAAACCGAAAATTTGGCGGTTCGGTTGCGGTTTTTTGGTTTTAAACCGATTTTTTTTTACAAAAAAAAAAAAAAAAAACCTTTATTTTTCATAAAGTTGTTGAAAATTTATTAAGCATTTTTATTTTTTATAGGGACTCATAATTTTTAAAAAATAAAATCTGTTGGACACTTTTAACAAAAATAACCTTTATTATATATATATATATATATAAAATAACCTTTATTTTTCATAAAGTTGTTGAAAATTTATTGAACATTTTAATTTTTTGTAATGACTCATAGTTTTAACAAAATAAAATATGTTGGACACTTTTAACAAAAGTAACCTTTATTATATATATATATATATATATATATATATATATATATCGGTTTTTTGATTTTTTTTTCAGTTCGGTTTCAACATAAAATCGAAACCGAACCTTTTTATTTTTGAAAATCGCAATTGAAACTGAAAATCGAAAAACTGAACCGTTTATGGTTTTGGTTCAGTTTTGGTCCGGTTTTCGGTTTTTCAGTAATTTTTGTACACCCTTAGGTTATAGGATGTTTTTTATATTCTTTAGAGTTTAAAGGAGCAACTTCATTAAATCCAGAACTTTGGATCAAAATAACACATAATCAAGTTTTTACTATATTAAATTTTCTCAATTGGATATTATTCTCTCTAATTCAAAATAGTCTCCAAATTTTATTTATTTGGATTTAAACCTTATGCAATAAGTTGAATGGGTGTAACTTTAAAAAAAAAGAAAAAATTATTGTTTGAAACTATTAGATTATCACTTTACCTAAAAGGTTAACTGTTAGGTTATGAACCAATAATATATATCAAACTTTGACACTCTCTTGCACATGTAACCCAACAATATGTGGAGAATAAACATATGAAAGGTGTTAGGTCATGGGCCAACAATATATATTAAGCTTTAACACCCTCTATACATGCAACTTGACAGCACATGGAGAGATAAATACACAATAGTTACACCCATTACATGGAATACGATAATGGTTTTAGCACTACACAATAAATGTTGACAACAAGACTATAACCTAGTACTTCCTGGTAATCAACTCATATACCATGTTAGATTACCACTTTACTTAAAAGTTTAGATTGTTCGGTTGTGGGCAAACTATGTATATCAAGTTTTAACAAGTTGTAAAGTTAGAGAAGAAGAGAAGGAGAGAAGAAAAGAGAAGAGGAGAGAGAGAGAGAGAGAGAGAGAGAGAGAGAGAGAGAGAGAGAGAGAGAGAGAGAGAGAAAGAGAACTAAGTGGTAGCTTCCTAGAGTCTACATATAGTTCTAGGTCAGCCTTGTAATATATTATTAATACGAACAAAGTCTTTAGGACAAAAATACTCTCATTAACACAACCTAATTATTAAAATAATGACTCACTTCTAAAAATGAGTAGCACTATGGCTATCCTAAGTATAAGAGTTACGTCGTGTAATAATGAGTTCAAACAAGTCTGATCGTCTCTTCAAGAAATGCAGATTAGTTTTAAATTAGAGCAAAATCGGAAAAAGAAAATAAGAAAATAATTTTACTGAACATGGTTCATATTCAAAATCTTAGGGTTTTTGAAGGTTTGTGGCAAAATTAAAACAGATTAAAATCTAAAATAAGAACATAACGTGCATAAACAAGAGAATAACTACCATGCAATTAAACAAATAAACTAACTAAGCTAATCTAATATAATCCATTCAACCATCCAAATAAATTACGACAAAATCAAACAAGCAATTTAACTACGGGTCTAAACAAAAGTCTTTCAACAATAAAATAACCTAAACACACTACTTGAACAATTATTTAAATCCAGCATTGATTTTTAAATAAACGCAGCAAAATAAACTTAACAAATAATATGACTCAAGCAAGCTTTAATAAAGGAAAACAAACTAATTTTAATAGTAAATATTAACCCAACAAGTATTCAAGATTCTAAACAAAGAGAAAGAGAGAGAGAGTAAAAGTTAATACTACAATTAACCCAAACAAAACTTAAACTTAACAATGACATTAAATACAAAAAAGATAAACTAAATTTAACAATACTAACAATTATTAAAATAACAGAGAGAGAGAGAGAGAGAGAGAGAGAGAGAGAGAGAGAGAGAGAGAGAGAAAGAACAAAAAAAATTCTTTAACAATGAAATAAATTAATGCACCAACTAACTCAAATAAAAATTTAAATTCAACATTAACTCCAAATAAAAGTGTTCAATGTAAAGATTAACCAAAACTAAATATTAAAATATGTATTGAATGAAAAAATGAAAATAAATAATAATAACTAATTAACACGAGAGAGAGAGAGAGAGAGAGAGAGAGAGAGAGAGAGAGAGAGAGAGAGAGAGATTAGAAGAAGAGTTGTGGAGTTGGAGATGCAGCGATGGCCAATTGCATGTGAGGAGAAAAAGTCTCCTGTGCGGCGCCTCCTCCAACTTTTAAGCTTCCCAGCACACTTTTTCATTCTTCATTCCAGCGCCTCCTGCTCTCTCCAGCGCCTTAAACACACACACGGAAGCCATTGCATGGCTGGGTCACATCAAGACCCCGCCCACTTTATTTATTTATTTTGTTTTCTTATTTCTTCTTTTTTCTTTTTTTACAAGCCTAATTTCAACCTTCATACAGCCCGTAACTCTCAAAATTTCAAACACAAAAGTTGTAGAGCTCTTTCTTGGCTTTCCACAACATTTTGAATTGTCTTAATCAGAGGTCGAACGAGAAAGTTATGCCCAGAATATGAAGTACAGTTGGTTTTTAGCTTCCAATAATTGTCCTGCAATAAAAAAATACCAAAAATTCATAAATTACTCAATAAAACCGAAATATTATAAATAGAACACAATGTTAAAATATTAAAAGTAATTAGGCATTTAATTAAAAATATAATCCTTAATGCATGAATTAAAACACCTAATTACGCATCTTTGACGCGTAATCACACCCCCAACTAACGTTTTGTTAGTCCCTAACAAATAATGTGAATGCATTCAAACCAGGGGAATAGCAACTAAAATTTCAATACTTATGAAAATTACATGTCATGAAATATGTTTAATGAATTTAGGAACACAGGACATAGATTAACCCAAGTTACGTATCAACTGAAAGAATTATACATCATTTAGTAAAACAACCAAGATAATGGAGTGTAACAAAGCTTACGTGTACAAGAGAGGATTAGAGTTCAAAGATTGACCACCAACAAACATTAACGGTTTCAAACACACTAATTAATTTGAGACAACTGCACGGTTTTACTCTAATTCGGAACCATTATATTGGTGGCTTTCACACTATTACACTTTAAAAGACACTCACTTTCTTGATTAGTTAGGACCCGGATAGTAGGTCACACTACTACAAGGTACCCACTTTTGGTTAGTTAGGACTCCGGTAATAGGTAGTCCTTTCCAATACACAATTGCTCTCCTTTTGTATTCCTTTTTTTTTTTCTCTCTTTTTCTTCTTGTTGCAACTGATCCCTGGCTTGTTTCTTGTTTTCCTTTGCTTCAAGTTTTTTTCTTTTCTTTTCTTTTTCTAAACCATTAGGACATGGTTCATCAGAGTCTCAAATAATTGAAGTATATATCAACCAAAAATGATCTAAGGTAGTCTTTCTAAGTCTTTTAACCTGTGTAGTATGTGTAGTAGAACTTCCAACATCCTTCTCTTGGTTACAACTAAATGAAATGGATAAAACTCTCTTTTGATTTAAACCCTAATTTGTCCTATATCTTACATGTTCCATATCCTCAAAAAGAGAAAGAAAAAAAAAATTTGGGCATGTACCGTTCATAATTAAGGATTTAGCATGCTTTGAGCTCAATACCGGTATTTCCCAAATGTGGACCTAACCAACATGCAAACAAAAATTGTAACGCCCCAACTTGGGTTTGCTAGGGTGTACTACGTCTCTCCTCCTCCACCTAGACTAGACAACAGGGGGCGGGCCTTATCAGACTAATGACTGGCTCTACAAACCAACACGTGTCCTTTTTAGTGTGTTTTGTCCTCACTCACACACTTCCTGAGAAAACTTCCCAGGTGGTCACCCATCCCAAGATTGCTCCAAGGCCAGCACGCTTAATCGTGGAGTTCTTATGGGAAAGCTCCCGAAAAGAAAGGTGCACCTTATTGATATGGGTAGTAACATCTAATCTTTTAAATCTTTCATTCACGAGGTATCACATTTTTAACTGTAACGCCCTCAATTTCTAAATATAAAATGTAGCATAATAAATAAAAAAATCAACCCGAACCCCTGAGTAACAGGGATAGCTTGACATAAACAGCGGAAACCTAAGTAGTAGTAAAATAAATTACATCCATCAGACCATTAATTACATGATACCAGAGTTTACTACATCACCAAATACTGTACTTATATACAACCATCAAAATATCAAAATGACCCTAGGATCATACAACAAAAATTTACTGATCCTAGTACAAAACTTACCCTCCTAACGGGGTAACTTGACAAACTTAACGGCGGTCAATACCCGCCGGTCTCTCAGGGGCTCCTGAAAAATCATTTAATATTCGGGGGTGAGACACTTTTCAGTAAGGGAAAATAAACTAAATACACCTGTGTGGCAATATGAATATATATATAATGCAGTTATACATATACAATATATTTCATATATCAGTGAACATACGTCAAAACATACTGAATCATCATATACTTTCATATTATTCTAGTAAATCATATCATTCATAAATCGTCTGTTATATCTGATAATACTAAAAACATACACAGGATGAATAGCTAGATGATGTCATGTATTACCCCCCATGACGGGTTGTGCAGCCCGAAGGCGGGACTCAATAATGGCTGGCCGACCACTGTCGAGTCAAAAAGTGTCTGTAAGTACGATGGGCCCGCCACACCGTGGTCCAGACTGCTAGGTGGACGTCTATAACTCCACACTGAAAGCCACATCGACTATCCATCTCCCACCCCCTCGTGGGGTGGTTAGCACAAGTCTAAACATAAATATCTTATCTATATAGCTATGATACCGAGCTTCTGGAACTGAACTAAACTAACATCTGGGTTTTGATAACATATAGTACATGATTACATAGCATCTTTCATAATTACGGTCTTGTGCTGAATATTTCATAATTATGGTCTTGTGCAGAATATATCATAATTTCGACCTCGTGCCGAATATATCATAATTACGGCCTCGTGCCGAACATATCATACATATCGTTCTGAAATTAAATCAATTACCATGCATTTCAAAATTATCATTATATATTGTACTCTTTCATAATTTCACAAAACATATTTCATTTGTATCATCGTCGTATCATGATATTCTTCCATGGAAAATAGTATTCATGCCACACATTTGTTGTATAAAAGCATACATTATATTCTAAAAATCATAATTTCTGACATCTCATATATATATATATTTATATATATACGTTTCATTACATTAGCAGTATTTTTCTCAAACATACATTTATTACATAATATTCAAATATTGTAAAAACTTTCAGGATATTAAGTTACTCATAAATAATAATAATTTGCGTGAAAAGTAACTGTTTTAGTTTATTCCCTTACTTGACTACTAAGAAAGCCCCTAAAATATCCTGATCTAACCCCCGTAGGATTTCCTAATCAATACCCTGAAACTGAAAACTTCCAGTATTAAACTTTAGTATTCTTACGCGTACATCATTTCCTATAACTGTCGTAATATCAAATTTGGCTTAAAAAACCTTACCTCAACTTAGCATGATTTCCAACTTACTTTCACCAATGATCCGCTCCGGCAAAATTTGGAGAGAACTTCCCCAGGAGCTTCGTGGTGACTTCGGAATGTTGAACCGGAGTAATTCGGCCCAAAATCGATGAGAGAGAGAGAGAGAGAGAAAACCGAAGAGGAGAGAGAGGGGAGAGAGTTTGCTTAAGGGTGAAGTTAAAACTTGGATTTTTGATATTTATAGAACAGGGGATTCGTCGATAAGCCACGTCATTCTTTGATGAAATTCAATCCTCGTCGACAAAATTTAGTCAGCTCAAAACCTCTCTTAGTATTTCTTCGTCGACGAAATTCAGTCTTCGTCGGTGAATTTTCTTATACTGTCGTCGACGAATCCTGACTTCGTTGACGAGTCCTCTGATAATCTTCTTTCCTCTTTATTATTTAAATTCCATTTTTATTCAGGTTGTCACATTTTTCCCTCCTTATAAAATTTCGTCCTCAAAATTTACAGTTCATATAATTCATCATCCTTTATTAGACAAAATGGTCTACTCATTTTATTACTTATCCTCACTTATGGAGGAGGAATACAGTGGTTACAACTCAAGTTTTGGGAGATTACATATACTAAAAGAAATTTCCCCCAAACTAAAAGATCACATGCTAACTAAAGTATTACATGTACCTGCAAAAGAAATATTACATATTTACTCAAATTTCAAATTACTTTTAAACTGCTGGGAATAGTTGCGGATATTTCTGTCTGATCTGTTCCTCGATCTCCCAAGAAGCCTCTTCTATCGCATGATTCCTCCATAGAATTTTTACCAGAGGAATCTTCTTACTACATAATTCATGTTCCCTTCTATCTAGAATCTACACTGGTACCTCCTCATAAACTAACGAATCACTGAGTTCTATCTCACCATAGTAGATAATATGAGAAGGATCTGGAACGTATTTCCTCAACATAGATACGTGGAATACATCGTGTATTCTGGATAGTGTAGGTGGTAAAGCTAGCCTATACGCGACCAGCCCCACTTTCTCTAAAATCTCAAACAGACCGATAAATCTAGGGCTAAGTTTATCCTTCTTACCAAACCTCATAACTCTTTTCAATGGAGCTATCTTCAGAAACACATGATCACCAGCGTTGAATTCCAAATTCCTGCGGCGATTATCGGCATAACTTTTCTGTAGGCTTTGAGCTGCACTGATTCTATCCCTGATAAGTCGAACTTTATCATATGCCTGTTGTACCAACTCTGGCCCCACAACTCGCTACTCACCTATCTCGTCCCAATACAAAGGAGATCGACATCTCCTACCGTATAGTGCCTCAAACGGTGCCATGCCAATACTGGACTGGTAACTGTTATTATACGCGAACTCTACCAGCGACATGAACTGAGTCCAACTACCCCCAAAATCTAAAATACATGCTCGGAGTATATCTTCTAATATCTGTATTGTCCTCTTAGTCTGCCCGTCTGACTGAGGATGGAATGTCGTGCTAAAAGATAGCTGAGACCCTAAAGCTTCCTATAAGCTTCTCCAGAACCGTGACGTGAAACGCGGGTCTCGATCTGACACTATAGATACTGGCACTCCATGAGAACGAACTATCTCCTAGACATAAATCTCAACTAATCGGCTGAGGGGATAGCTGATCTTGATAGGGAGAAAATGGGCGGACTTAGTCAATCGGTCTACTATCACCCAAATCGCATTCTGGCCATATGACGTCGACGGTAGCTCTGAAACAAAGTCCATGGATATATGATCCCACTTCCACTCTAGGATAAATAGCGGCTGCAACTGACTTGTTGGCCTCTGGTGCTCAGCTTTTACCTGCTGGAACGTCAAGCACTGGGCTACATACTCAACAATTTCCCTCTTCATTCCACTCCACCAGTAAAACTTTCATAAATCCTTGTACATTTTTGTACTACCGGGATGAACCGTATACAAGGATCTGTGAGCCTCTTCCAAAATAGTCCTCCTAATGTCAGCATCAATAGGAACACATAGTTTGGAACGAAACGGCAAAGCTCCGTCATCTGAAATGCAGAATTCCTCTCCCTGACCACTCTACACTCTGTCCATCATCTCTACTAACTCTGGATCTTCCTTTTGAGCAGCTCTAATTCTTTCCTGCAGAGTAGGTTGTACCACTAGGCTGGCGATACATACTGGAGTATTACTCTCCATCAATTCAATGTCGAGTCTCTCTAGATCCATCATGATCGGACACTGGATCTCCATAGCTGCCAACGCTAGGCTCGCGGTCTTCCTGCTCAACGCATCAGCTACCACATTTGCTTTCCCTGGGTGGTAATTGATGGTACAATCAAAATCTTTAATTAACTCTAACCACCTTCTTTGCCGCATGTTCAATTCCTTCTGGGTGAAGAAATACTTTAAACTCTTGTAGTCGGAAAAAATCTCACACTGCTTGCCATACAGGTAATGCCTCCAAATTTTCAATGCGTATACCATTGCAACCAATTCAAGATCATGGGTAGGGTAGTTCTTCTCGTATTCTTTCAACTGTCTGGATGCATATGCCACCACCCTACCATGCTGCATTAACACACAGCCAAGTCCCTTTAAGGATGCATCACTGTAAATAGTATATCCCTCACCCCTAGACGAGATGATTAGTACTGGCACTGTGACAAGCCTTTATTTCAGCTCCTAAAAGCTCTACTCACAGCTATCGTCCCATTCAAATCTGGCATTCTTCCTAGTCAGTCGTGTCAGAGGCCCTGA
Organism: Malania oleifera; assembly: GCF_029873635.1. Taxonomy (NCBI): domain Eukaryota; kingdom Viridiplantae; phylum Streptophyta; class Magnoliopsida; order Santalales; family Ximeniaceae; genus Malania; species Malania oleifera. The sequence goes on from NC_080425.1 coordinate 25,644,770, forward strand.
TAAAGCTGAGAATCCTTCGACAAAATGACGGTAATATCCGGCTAACCCCAAGAAACTCCTGATCTCTTGGACGTTCCTCGGTCTAGCCCAATTCACTACCGCTTCAATTTTACTAGGATCTACAGAAATTCTGTCTTCTGAGATTACATGCCCTAAAAACACAACTTTCTCGAGCCAAAAGTCACATTTGCTGAACTTTGCATACAACTTCTTCTCCCTAAGCATCTGCAAGACCTGCCTCAAATGTATCTCGTGATCCTCATAGCTCCTCGAATAGATCAATATATCATCAATAAAAACAACTACAAACTGATCTAAATATGGATGAAAAATCCTATTCATCAAATCCATAAATATTGCAGGGGCATTCGTCAGACCAAATGGCATAACTAAGAATTCGTAATGCCCATACCTGGTTCTAAAAGCTGTCTTCCATACATCTTCTGGTCTCACCTTTACCTGATGGTAACCTGACCTAAGATCGATCTTGGAATACACCCGTGTACCCTAGAGCTGATCGAATAAGTCATCGATACGGGGTAGAGGATATTTGTTTTTGATTGTCACTTTATTAATCTCTCTATAATCTATACACATCCTCATAAACCCGTCCTTCTTCTTCACGAACAGTACTGGAGCTCCCCACGAATATACCCTAGGTCGTATGAAGCCCTTATCAAGTAAATCTTGCAATTGATATTTCAATTCTCCCAACTCTGCTGGTTCCATTCGGTACGGTGCTTTAGAAATTGGCGCTGTACCTGAAAGTAGATCAATAGGGAAATCTACCTCACGATTGGGCGACAAACCCGGTAATTCATCTGGGAACACATCCATAAATTCTTTTACCACGGGCGTATTGATAAGTTTCAATTCACTTTCTGACATTTCCTTCACAAAAGCCATGAATCCCAGACAGCCATTCTAGAGCAGTCTCCTTGCCTGAACAGCTGAGACCATCTGAGGTAAAGATTGCACTCGTGACCCTGTGAATCTAAATTCTGGTTTCCCTAGAGGTCTGAATATCACTTCCTTTGCACGACAGTCTATAATAGTAGAATTAGCTGCTAGCCAATCCATGCCAAAGATAATGTCAAACCTGTGCATATCTAGCACTACCAAATCAGCAGATAAAATCATCCCCTGAACATCAACTGGACAACCATGAAGTATCCTACTACATCTTACCACTGATCCGGTCGGTGTAGCCACTAACAGTTCAACATCTAATGATTGCGTTTTTGCCCCACATAATTTAACACACCCGAAGGACATAAACGAGTGTGTGGCACCAGAATAAAAAATTGCAATAACTTTAAATGAAAACACATTAACCGTACCTATCACCACATTGCTGGCTGTCTCAGTGTCGCCCGACATCAAAGCGAAAACTCTGGTTGGAGCCATATTCTTATGCTGGCCTCCACGTGGCGCCTGATAACCTCCTCTTGCAGTTCTAGGAGCAGGAGTAGCACCAATCTAAGCCTGGCAATCCCTCATCACATGCTCTTACTCCCCACATTGATAGCAAACACCTTGTTCGACACGACACTCCCCGAGGTGTCTCTTCCCACAGGTCGGGCAAACTAAAGGTGGTTGTACACACTAAAAACCGCGATTCCCAGTCTCTTGCCTCCGGTCTCTATAATAACCACCCCTCTTCCAAGAACCACGTCCAACCCCATGCTGGGAACTAGAAGGTGTGGACCTCTTCTTCTTCCTCTGCTCCTTTGCCTCCAACCGCTCCCCAATCTCCGCTATAGAGGCTCTATCCACTAGCTCAGCAAAATCCCGCAACTTCAATATCGATACCTGCTTGTAAATTTCTCTCCTTAGACCTCTCTCAAATTGTTGTACCTTCTTCACCTCATCTGGAATGATGTACGGAGCGAAGCGAGATAGCTCAATAAACCTCGCCACGTACTGCTGTACTGACAGCTGTCCCTGCTTTAGATTCAAGAACTCCTTAATCTTAGCCTCCCTGGAAGAGGCTGGAAAATACATGTCGAAGAATATTTCTTTAAACTGCTTCCACGTCATTTCCACATGTATAGTCCTCTGCTGTTCTAAAAGTCTCACTGCTGACCACCATCTCTCGGCCTCCCCAGTCAGTTTGTAGGTGGCAAACAACACCTTCTGCTCCTATGAACACTGCAGCATTGGAAATATTTTCTCTATCTTTCGAATCCAGTTTTCAGCAACTGCAGGATCTATCCCTCCTGAGAAAGACAGAGGATTCATCTTTATAAATTTCTCGATCGAACTACTGTGGTCTATCGATGGACCACCTTGTTCCTTCGAACTCCAAACAATCTCCGCCATAACTTGTTGTGCTACGTAGCGTAAGATGGCATTTGAATCACTACCCGCAACGCTTGAGGGTCCAGCACCCTCACTCCCACTGAAGTGGGCACTATTGCCACCAAGATCCATCCTGAAAACAAATAACTTAACTCAGAACCCCTTCACCATACATATCACTCAACTCATATAGTATATTCTCCTAATTAACTCGTCACTCTTGATCTCAATTCAAGGCTCAATCTTGCAACCTAGATACCCAACCCGACGATAGTTTACAATGACTTTCTTGAAATCGTCACCCCAGGAAAATCACATAAACCACCACGGAAGTCCTGCATCTAGCCTACAAAACCAGACCTCAAATCTCCTAATCCTATACTCTGGTATTATTACTACTGTACTCTAGAGTCTACAGAACCTAGTATCCTAGGCTCTGATACCAAACTGTAACGCCCTCATTTTCTTAATATAAAATGTAGCATAATAAATAGAAAAATCAACCCGAACTCGTGAGTAGCGGGGATAGCCTGACATAAACAGCAGAAACCTAAGCAGTAGTAAAATAAATTACATCCATCAAACCATTAATTACATGATACCAAAGTTTACTACATCACTAAATACTGTACTTATATACAACCATCAAAATATCAAAATGGCCCTAGGATCATACAACAAAAATCCACTTATCCTAGTACAAAACTTACCCTCCTAACGGAGTAACTTGACAAACTCAACGGCGGTCACGACCCGCCGGTCTCTCAGGGGCTCCTGAAAAATCATTTAATATTTGGGGGTGAGACACTTTTCAGTACGGGAAAATAAACTAAATACAGCTGTGTGGCAACATGAATATATATAATGCAGTTATACATATACAATACATTTCATATATCAGTGACCATACGTCAAAACATACTAAATCATCATATACTTTCATATTATTCTAGTAAATCATATCATTCATAAATCGTCTGTTATATCTGATAATACTAAAAACATACCCAGGATGAATAGCTAGTTGATGTCATGTATTACCCCCCATGACGGGTTGTGCAGCCCGAAGGCGGGACTCGATAATGGCTGGCCGACCACTGTTGAGTCAAAAAGTGTCTGTAAGTACGATGGGCCTGCCACACCGTGGTCTGGACCGCCAGGTGGACGTCTACAACTCTTCACTGAAAGCCACATCGACTATCCATCTCCTACCCCCTCGTGAGCACAAGTCTGAACATAAATATCTGATCTATATAGCTATAGTACCGAGCTCCTGAAACTGAACTAAACTAACATCCGGGTTCTGATAACATATAGTACATGATTATATAGCATCTTTCATAATTACGGCCTTGTGCCGAATATTTCATAATTACGGCCTCGTTCCGAACTTATCATAATTATGGCCTCCTCCTGAATATATCATAATTACGGCCTCGTGCCGAATATATCATAATTACGGTCTCGTGCCGAACATATCATACATATCGTTCTGAAATTAAATCAATTACCATGCATTTCAAAATCATCATTATATACTGTACTCTTTCATAATTTCACAAAACATATTTCATTTGTATCGTTGTCGTATCATGATATTCTTCCATGGAAAATAATATTCATGCCACATTTTTTGTATAAAACCATACATTATATTCTAAAAATCATAATTTCTGGCTTCTCATACATATATATACGTTTCATCACATTAGCAGTATTTTTCTTAAACATACATTTATTCCATAATATTCAAATATCGTAAATGCTTTCAGGAAATCAAGTTACTCATAAATAATAATAATTTGCGTGAAAAGTAACTGCTTTAGTTTATTCCTTTACCTGGCTACTGAGAAAATTCCTAAAATATCCTGGTCTAACTCCCATAGGATTTCCTTATCAATACCCTGAAACTAAAAACTTTCAGTATTAAACTTCAGTATTCTCACGCGTACATCATTTCCTATAACTGTCGTAATATCAAATTTGACATAAAAAGTCTTTCCTCAACTTAGGGATGATTTCCAACTTGCTTTCACCAACGATTCGCTCCGGCAGATTTGGGGAGAACTTCCCCAGTAGCGTCGTGGTGACTTCGGAATGTTGAACCGGCGTAAATCCGGCCCAAAATCGATGAGAGAGAGAGAGAAAGCCGAAGAGGAGAGAGAAGGGAGAGAGTTTGCTTAAGGGTGAAGTTAAAACTCAGATTTTTGATATTTATAGAACAGGGGATTCATCAACGAGCCACGTCATTCGTCGACGAATCCTTTAATAATTTCGTCGACGAAATTCAGTCCTCGTCGATGAAATTCAGTCGGCTCAAAACCTCTCTTGGTATTTCTTTGTCGACGAAATTCAGTCTTCGTCGACGAATTTTCTTATACCCTCGTAGACGAATCCTGACTTCGTCGACGAGTCCTCTGATAATCTCCTTTCCTTTTTATTATTTAAATTTCATTTTTATTCGGGTTGTTACAAAAATCACAAGCAATTTTCACATTGAAATTCTATCACATGGAAGCACACAGTTGCATATGTAAATTCTCTTCCCCCAACTAAAATGAGACATTGTCCTCAATGTGAAAGCACATGGGAAATGGAAAAGATATGCATGGGGGAAAGAAACTAACAGAAAAAAAAAAAAAACAATAGAGAGTCACAACCAACAATCACAGTAGAAAAAGAAAAGAAAGATGTAAACAAGAAAAAATAAAATAAAAATAAAAAGAAAAAAAGAAAAAGAAAGACAGTAAAAGAGAAAGGTCAGAGGACTCCTGTGGGGTCTTGTAGGAGCAAGACCTCTTCATGTGGATCGAATGGAGTCATGAAAGGCTTAAGACACTGGCCATTGACTATGAAGTTGTTGCCACTCTTTGGATCTATAATTTCTACCGTGTCATGGGAATGAATTTTTTTAACGATGTACGGGCCACCTCATCAGGACTTCAGTTTTTCAGGAAACACATTCAATCTGGAGTCATAGAGAAGCACTTGCTGAGTAAGGAAAAGTTGTTTGTCTTTGATTTTCCTGTCATGCAGCAACTTCATCCACTCCTTTGCTAAGCGGGCATTGTCGTAAGCTTCCCCCCTAAATTCTTCAAGCTCACATACCTGCAATTTCCTTAAACATTTGGCATCGTCAAGTGAAAAGTTAGTCTATTTTATAGCTCATAAAGTACGATGCTGAATCTCAACAGGTAAATGACATGTCTTACCGTAAACTAACCTGTAGGGAGACATCCCTAAGTTTTTTTTGAAAGTAGTTCTGCGGGCTCAGAGTGCATAAACAAGTTTTTATTACCAGTCTTTTCGATTAGAACGCACCGTTTTCTCAAGCATGATTTTAATCTCTCTATTGGCCAACTCAACTTAACCATTAGTCTGAGGGTAGTATGGAGCAGAGACCTTAAGGACCACTCCATACTTTTGCATGAATTTTTCAAAAGGTTTGTTATGAAAGTGCAACCCTCAATCACTAATGATCGCCTTGGGCATGCCAAAATGTGCAAATAACTCTTTGAGAAAACGGATGACAACTCTGTGGTCATTTGTTCTATAAGGTATAGCTTCCACCTATTTTGAGACATAATCCACAGCAACTAAAATGTAATAATGCCCAAAAGAGTTTGGAAATGGTCCCATAAAGTCAATTCCCCAACAATCAAAAATTTCAAGAGTCAAAATGGGAGACACAAACATTTCATTCTTTGCTGTGATTTTTCCTAATTTCTGATAAGTCTTACAGGTTTTACAAAAATTCTCAACATCTTTAAACATAGTAGGCCAGTAGAGTTTACTTTGCAAAATTTTTGAAACAATTTTCTTTGCAACAAAGTGGTCTCCACATAGTCCACTATGACGAAAATGCATCACAAAAGTAAATTCATCATCGGGCATACATCTGCAAACCAATTGATCAGAACAATATTTAAACAGATATGAGTTGTCAAAATAGTAGTGTCGTACCTCTGCAAAGAACTTATGCTTATCCTGATTTACCCAATGGTCTGGCATTCAATCAGTGACAAGGTAGTTCACAATATCAGCAAACCAAGGAGCGTGCGACACTGCAAAAAAGACGCTTATCAGGAAAATCATCATTTAAGGGAGAAAGGGATATAGATATATCAGGTAGCTGCAAATGAGAAAGATGGTCAGCTACAACATTTTATACTCTCTTTTTTTTTTAATCTCGAATGGTGATGTCAAACTCTTGAAGTAGTAGAATTCATTTGATCAACCTGGGCTTAACATCTTTTTTTGCCAACAAGTATTTCAAAGTAGAGTGATTAGTAAAAATAATAACAGAAGATCCAATGACATAAGAATGAATTTTTTTCATGGCAGACACAACAACCAACAACTCCTTCTCAGTGGTAGTATAATTTTTCTAAGCATCATTCAAGGTACGACTTGCATAATAGATGACAGAAGGCTTGTTATCAACTCTTTGACCAAGAACGGCCCCAAGAGCGAAATCACTAGCATCAGTCATAATCTCAAATGGCAAGTCCCACCGAGGGGGTTGCATAATGGGTGTCATGGTCAAATATTTCTTCAATGTCTCAAAAGCCTGTTGGCATGCACCAGTTCATAAAAATTCAGTCTCGGTTTGCAATAAAGAACAAAATGGTTTAGCAATACTACTGAAGTTCTGAATGAAATGCCTATAGAAGCCGGCATGACCAAAGAAAGAATGGATATCCCTCACTATCTTAGGGACAGGTAACTAGGAAATCAACTCTACCTTGGCTCTGTCGATCTCTATACCACGCTAAAAAACTAAATGGCGAACTACCAAACCACTACTTACCATAAACTGACACTTTTTCCAATTCAACAACAAGTTCTTTTCTACATATCTTTTTAGGAAAATAGTTAAAATTTTCAAACAGGTATCGAAAGACTTACCAAACATAGAAAATCCATCCATAAAAATTTCACACATCTCATCTAACATGTCAAAGAAAATACTCATCATGCAGCGCTAGAAAGTAGCGAGTGCATTGCATAATTCGAATGGCATCCTGCGAAAGGCATAAGTACCAAAGGGGCAAGTGAAGGTGGTCTTCTCTTGATTCTTTGGTGCTACGACAATTTGATAATACCCAGAAAAACCATCCAAAAAAGCATTACTAGCTACTTTTTCGAGTCTATAATCTAGGAAGGGTAACGAGAAGTGATCTTTTTAGCTAACCGAATTTAATTTTCGATAATTAATGCACATTCTCCAACCCGTTACTTTTCTAGACGAGATCAACTCTTTACCAGCATTCTCAATGACAATCAAACCAAATTTTTTGGTATTACCTGTGTTAAGTTTACCCACTTGCTGTCAGAGATGGGATAGATGATGTCAACTACTAATAGTTTCAACACTTCTTTCTTTACCACTTATTTCATGGTTGGATTCAATCTCCGCTGCGCATCACGAACTGGTCTTGCATCTCCCTACAGAAAGATGTTGTGAGTACAGATTGCAGGATCAATCCCCTTGATGTCTGCAATAGTCCAACCTATTGCTCCTCGATGCTGCCTTAATACCTGTAATAACTCAGTTTCCTACTTCAAAGTAAGATGAGAGGAAATTACCACCGGGAATGTGCCCTTAGTTGAGCCCAAAAAACATATTTCAAGTCCTTAGATAGTGGCTTCAACTTAAGTGTAGGGACTTCTTCTTCCGATGACTTCATGACTTCTGGTAAGTCAAGAGCTTCAAAAGTTGGCTTACGCCAACTACTCATATAACCTGCATCTAACAATTGAGGGGAACCGTCTATCTCTGTGCACTGCCCCTCTGAATTTTTCAACTCTTTATACAAAGGAGTTGTCTTATAAAAAACATCAAACTGCTCGGGAGAGTCATTCTCAAATGCACTGTCAGAATCAAACACTAATAATAACTTTGAAATATCAAAATCATCTATCACATCAACTACACGTACCTTAGAGTCATCACAACCAATCGACATCTTGCAAGCATTAAACATATTTATCTCCAATGTCATATTCCTGAATGTGAGCTTCAATACTCCACTTCGACAATTGATCAATGCATTCAAGGTAGTAAGGAATAGGTGTCCAAGTATGACGGGTGCCTAGGAAATGGTGGAGATAGGCTGCTGCATATCCAAAACCACAAAGTCCACCGGGTAGTAAAATTTGTTGACTTGAACCAATACATCCTCAAGAACACCTTGTGGTACTTTCACTAATCTGTCAGCCAACTTTAGCACAATGAAGGTCTTCTTCAGCTCACCTAACCCCAACTGCTCATATATCGAGAATGTTAGCAAGTTCACACTACTCCCCAAATCAAGTAGAGCTCTCCCAATGCGAGATTCACCAATTATAATGGAGATGGTGGGAGAACCAGGATCTTTGAGTTTCTAAGGAGTTTCACTCAATATCAATGCACTGATATGCTCTATCAAGAAAACCTTCTTCTTTACATTCAATTTCCTCTTCACTGTGCACAAGTCCTTCAAAAATTTTGCATACGAATGAACCTGCTGAATGGCATCCAGAAGTGGGATATTGATCTTCACCTGCTTGAAGATCTCCTAAATCTCAGTATGGTATTTGTTCTTCTAACCAGCTGTCAACCTCTGAGGATAGGGTACCACAGGTCGGTACTCGTTACTAGTATCAACCTCCACAACAACCGACTTCTTCAATTCTGGACTTATTTCCTCTGATTTTTCTTTGGCCTCATCTTCCTCAATTGCTACTTCAGGTGTTGGGGCAACTGTTTGCTTCTCCATGAATATCTTAGATCGGGAGACGTCTTTCCCACTTCTTAAAGTAATGACGGCCTTTGCCGTTTTAATAGAATCCCCTGAAACATTATGCATAGGCTGTTGTTGCTACTGGTATACCTGAGGATTAGGCTGAGGCTATGTTAGAAATTTCCCTTTCTCTAAAGTACTTAACTGTGTACTTATCTTATTAATGGCGCCTCGTAGTTCATTGTTAGTTGTGGCTTGAATCTGTATGAACTGTTGAAGAGTATCCTCAATAGACCTTTTCGATGGAACCGATGTGACATTAGATGTAAATCCTGGAGGTGGGTAGTGCTGAGAAATTAGACGTGACTGATACGAGTGCTGAGGCAATTTTTGCACAAGACTGGGGAGGCTGCTGAAATTATGAAAAAGATTGACCAGACTAATCATTTCTCTATGAAAAATTCGGGTGATTCCTCCATCCTGGATTGTAAGTGTTTGAGAAAGGCTGATTAAGAGCTTTGTTAACCCAATTTGCTAACTGAATCTGATCAGACCTAATCTCCTGTACTACTGTCAGAATCGGACAATCCTAGGCCTTATGACTACAGTCAACGTATAGAGAGCACACCTCAACTGATTTCGTTGCTTTCACCTTCTCTAACTCCATAACCTCTACCCTCCTAACTAATGCAGTAATACGAGCGTAGATATCAGTTTCCTCCTTTATTTCATATTTACCTCCACTACCAATTGCCCTAAGAGGTTGCACCGCCATTAGTTCCTGATTAGATCGTGTATTCCACTGTTGTGCACTTTCAACTAAGTAATCAAAGACTGCTAGTGCCTTATCTGGTTCCTTGCTGAAGAACTCCCCATTACACATAGTTTGAACAAACTGCTTACAATCAGGAGTGAGGGCAGTGTAGAAATAATTTACCAGCCTCCAAGACTCAAACCCATGATGCAGACAGATATTTATCAACTCTTTGAACCTTTCTCAACAAGCTTGGAAGGTCTCATCACCTCTCTGCATAAACTAACTGATTTGCTCCTGTAGGAACTAGGTTCTCTGAAAAGGAAAAAAAATTATGTAAGAACTTATGCTGCATATCAGTCCAATCAGAAATAGAGTTAGATCTTAGAGAATTAAACCAAATCTTTGCCTTATCCTTCAAGGAAAAAGTAAATAAACGAAGTTTAATGTATTCATCAGTTCCTGCTCTAGTAATTAAGGTAGTACATGCCAACTCAAAATCTGTTAGATGCTGATAAGGACTTTCAGAATCCATCCCGTGGAACTGAGGTATTACTAGCAACATACCATGCTTAATTGTGAAATTCGGTGCATTATTTGGCAAAGTAATACAGGATGGTGTAGTGGTACGTGTAGGCCGCAAAAAGTCTTTCAAAGTGCATGGTGTAGGTGGAGGTGCAGGTGGATGTTCCCTTAAAATTCTTTTCAAAAAGATCACTCAAATTAATTTCAGTGTTCTCACTTACATCAGAAACAGGAAACCTACTACCTGTATTAGGTGACATTTTGTATAGCCTATGTGAAATGTCTCTAACCCAAGACATCAAACATCAATCCAAACAGCAAACAGTCACCAACATAGCAACAGACAAGCATGATCAAAAGTTTGTTTTTTTTTTTTTTTTGAAAACATTATATTTTTTGTGTTTTTAAATTATGAGAAAAATCAAAATAAATGGAGAAAACTAGTTTGAAACTAATTCTGGCACTCCCTGGCAACGGCGCCAAAAACTTGACTCACTTCTAAAAATGAGTAGTACTATGACTATCCCAAGTATATGAGTTATATCGTGTAAAAATTAGCCCAAATATGCTAGATCGTCTCCTTAGGGAATGCAGATTAGTTTTAAACTAGCGCAAAATTGGAAAAAGAAAATAAAAAAACAATTTTATTGAACATGGTTCATATTCAAAATCTTAGGGTTTTTGAAGGTTTATGGCAAAATTAAAACAGATTAAAACCTAAAACAAGAACATAACGTGCATAAACAGGAGAATAACAACCTTGCAATTAAACAAATAAACTAACTAAGCTAACCTAGTACAATCCATTCAACCATCCAAATAAATTACGACAAAATCAAGCAAGCAAATTAACTATGGGTCTAAACAAAACTCCTTCAACAATAAAATAACCTAAACACACTACTTGAACAATTATTTAAATCTAGCATTAATTTTTAAATAAACGCAGTAAAATAAACTTAACAAATAATATAACTCAAGCAAGATTTAATAAAGGAAAACAAACTGATTTTAATAGTAAATATTAACCCAACAAGTATTCAAGATTCTAAACAAAGAGAAAGAGAGATAGAGTAAAAGCTAATACTACAATTAACCCAAACAGAACTTAAACTTAACAGTGACATTAAATACAAAAAAAAAAAACTAAATTTAACAATACTCTAACAATTATTAAAATAACACAAAGAGAGAGAGAGAGAGAGAGAGAGAGAGAGAGAACTAAAAATATTCTTTAACAATGAAATAAATTAATGCACCAACTAACTTAAACAAAAAATTAAATTCAACATTAACTCCAAATAAAAGTGTTCAATGTAAAGATTAACCAAAACTAAATATTAAAACACGTATTGAATGACAAAATGAAAATAAATAATAATAACTAATTAACACAAGAGAGAGAGAGAGAGAGGGTTAGAAGAAGAGTCGTGGAGTTGGAGATGCAGCAATGGCCGATTGCATGTGAGGAGAAAAAATCTCCTGTGCGGCGCCTCCTCCAACTTTTAAGCTTCCCAGCACACTTTTTCATTCTTCATTCTAGCGCCTCCTGCTCTCTCCAATTCCTCTCACACACACACACACACATGGAAGCCATTGCATGGTCGGGTCATATCAAGACCTGGCCCACTTTATTTTTATTTATTTATTTTGTTTTCTTATTTCTTTTTTTTTCTTTTTTTATTTCCCAACGCACAAGCCCAATTCCGACCTTCCTACAACTTGTAAAATTTCAAACACGAAAGTTGTAGAGCTCTTTCTTGGCTTTCCACAGCATTTTGAATCGTCTCAATCAGAACTCGAACGAGAAAGTTACGCCTAGAATACAAAGTACGGTCGGTTTTTAGCTTCCAATAATTGTCATGCAATAAAAAAAATACCAAAAATTCATAAATTATTCAATAAAACTCAAATATTATAAATAAAATACAATGTTAAAATATTGATAGAAATTAGGCATTTAATTAAAAATTTAATCCTTAATGCATGAATTAAAACGCCTAATTACGCATCTTTGATGCGTAATCAAATAACATATTCTCTTCTAACACCGTCTCTTAAGCTAAAGGAGTATAAATATCACCTAACCCCAATTTGTAACAAATATGAAACAAGGCAGGTTTAAAGAAAGGCTTTGTAAAAGCATTGCCTAACTAATCAACAAATTTCACTAAGGGAGTCCTTACAGTCTTCTTCAACACAACATCCTTCATAAAATGGCAATCAACTTCTATGTGGTTTGATTGTTAGCAATATAATATGGCTTATGAAACATTGGGTTGTTAGCAATATAATGATAGCTTGATTATCACAAAATACATCTATTTGCTTCATTACCAAGAATCTCATCTTTGACATAAGAGACTTCAACCACATAAGCTCACTCATATATATATATATATAAAGTCATAGCTAAATATTACTTCATTACTAGTTCTTGCTATAGTAATTTGTATTTGCTACACTAATTGTCAAAATTACTTCCCACAAATATACAATAATCCATAGTAGACCTTAAACATCAACAAGTTCACTTCAATCTATATCAAAGGGTCCCACAATCTCGCAATTTCTATTACATTTATATATCAACCTATTGTAAGGGGAGCCTTTGAGATATCACAAAATCCTACAAACAAGATCCTAATGTGGTTGTTTAGGATTTTACATAAATTGACTCACTTAAAAAGTCCAAAACATATTTTGGCTAAGATGGATATAAACCTTTTCTACACCATATTATCTCAATACCAAGAAAGTAATGTTGAATACTATAGTACTTTATTTGAAATTTTTCTTGAAGCCACTACTTAACATTTGCAATACCACTAGGGTTGATGCTGGTGATGATGATATCATCAACTCATACTACTAGAAATACCACACTTGTCTTCGTTTTACAGACAAAAATCAAATGGGCAAAGTAACACTGGAAAAAGTCAAATGTAGAAACTACAACACTAAATTTGTCAAATTGTTTAAGACCATAGGTGGCCTTATGCAACTGGTATACTTTACCAACCTCCCCTTCAGTAATATACCTAGGAGATTGCTCCATGTATACTTCTTCTTGCAAATCTCCGTGCTAGAAGGCATTCTTCACATCTAACTAATATAAAGGCCAATCAAAATTAATTATCAATGAGATCAATTTACGAATAGAATTTAATCAAGCAGTAAGAGGAAGGTCTCAAAATAATTAATACCATACTTTTGGGTGTACCCCTTGGTACCCAATCAAGCCTTAAGTCGCTTGATAGAATCTTCAAGAAGATATTTGATGGTGTAAACCCAACAACACCTAATCGAATCTTTGTCAGGAGGAAGATCTATTCTCGTGAGTGGTCAAGATGCCCATTTCTACATTATTGCATGCTTCTACCCAAGGTTAGCAAGTGCTTTAACAAGTGAGGAAGACATAGAAATTGAGGAAATAGACAAGGCAAAAGAATGCAGAGGATTGGGAAGGTGAAGAATTGAAACATAATGATCGATTGGTTAAGAAACTAAGAATCGTTAGCATATGTTTGAGTACCTTTCTAGTGTACAATGGGCAAATCCAAATCACTTTGGGATTGATCTCCAAATCCAGAAAATAGTAATGGGTAGAGGAGGTGTCTATCTAGTGGTACTGATGTCAATGCTTGCTTTCTATCATTCATAAATCTAAATTGTTTTTTTAGATTAGTAACTAATGGATTTGAAAGAGGTGTACAACATTTCTCGAGAGGGATAGGGGTAGGAACAAGAGGATCAACACAAGAGGCGGGACTGTAAATCATTGATGGAATCAAAGTAGATTCATTTAAGGAGGACCCACACAAGAAAAATAGGGTGTCCAATGAGAAATGTCACATCAACACTAAAATATCTCTACAAGTGTGGGGATCATAATATTTATATCCTTTCTGAGTTATTGAGTACCCAACAAAGACACTTTTAACAATAGGAGGAGAGGACGTGTCTTGAACAATATGTTAAACATGAGCAAAACATGTGCATCTAAAGATTCGAAGTATAATAGAGAACATAAATGTTTTTGGGTACACAATAGGGAATTTGTCCCCTTAGAACACTTGAGGGCATCATATTGAACAAAAAATAGGTTGTAAGAAGAGCGTTGGTTCAAAAGGTTTAAGGAACATGCATATGAAAGAGTAGAGATCGTGTTATTTCAAGTGAATATCTATTTTTTTGTTCAACTACCCCATTATGGAAAAGGATATGAGTACATGATGTTTGATGAATAATCCCTTTGTCCAAGCAAAAAGACTAAAAGCTGATTTGAACAAATTTGAACACTGGTGCCAAATTGAGTATTTATTTCCTAGTAGAATTGAGTAAATATTTCAAAATTTAGGCTTATCTTTTAACAAATAGATATAGGTCATAAATGAAAAATCATCCACAAAAGGACATAAAATATTGATGATCAATCAGATTCTTGACTCTACATAGACTCCAACTATCTAAATGAATAATGGAAAACAAGAATTTACTACAAGACTCGACTCTAGAAAAAAAAAAAAGCCCTAATATACTTTCCTAATTAAATGTAGAGCAACTTAAGATGATAAAAAAACAAATTTTTGAGTTTTGTATATTTTTACCCTTTTCTTGCAGCTTTACTTGATCTTGAGACATCTTGCTGATTTTGTTTTCTAGTTCAGAAATATATAGATTTTTCTCATTATCAATGGAAGTTTGGGATCTTAGATCTTCTAATTCTTTTATCACCTTTTCATTCTTACTTTCTAATCTCTTAATTTTCAAATCTTTTTCTCTTTCAACGAGTTTTTTGAGATTCCAATTCTTTCATTATACTTTCATTCTTATTTTTCAATGATGTGTATTGTTTAGTCATATTAACTAGAATCTTATGAACCTTGAATAGTTCCTTTTGTAGTTCTTCATAAGATGACATACTCTCATCATTGGATTCATTAGATGAATCATCACTATAATCATTAAATGATTTGGATGAGGAGTTTGTTCTTCATCATCGTCCCATGCCATAAAGCAAGCAACCTCTTGGTCACTTGATTCACTACCTGAACTACTTGTACTAATATTATCCCATGTAGTGGCTTTCATTGCCCTTTTCTTTTTCTTTTTGGAATCTTTCTTAAGTTGTGGACAATCCAGTTTTATGTGTCCAACTTTCTTACAATTATAACATGTTGGAACTTTAGCCTTTGTTTTCTTCTTACTGATTTCCTTTTCATCATCTTCATCTGATTTTGAGTTCCGGATTTTTCTTGTAAATTTATCCTTCTTTCTAAGGATTTTTTCAAGTTTCTTGGTTATGAAAGCTATTTCATTTACAACCATCTTTTCTTCATCTTCATCACTAGAGCTTTCGTTTGAGACTTTAAATGCAATGGATTCCTGACTTTAGATTTTTCACTTCTTTCGTTTATTCTCATCTCATAGGTAAGAAGAAATCCAATTAGTTCATCTAGTGAGGCATTCTTAAGGTTTCTTCCTTTCGTTATAGCTGTGGCTTTGGTCTAATGGATGGAAGACCTCTAAGGATTTTTCGGAACATCTCATAAGTATAGTAGGTTTTCCCTAAGGCATTAAGGGAGTTTATGATATGAGTGAACCTAGTGTACATACTTGTAATAGATTCATCTGGGTTCATTCTAAAAGCTTCATATTCTCCAGTAAGCATGTCAATTCTATTATCTCTTACGTCAACGGTACCTTCATTGGTACCTCTAGTTTGTCCCATATCTCTTTTGCTGTTTTGCATACCATGATCCTATTGAATTCATTTATGTCAAGAGCAAAGTATAAGGCATTTATAGCACCTGAGTTAACTTGCAACATGTAACGACTTGATATTTCATGCCATTTTTTTTCCAAATACATAAATTGTAAAGTCTCATTGCTCTGATACCTTCTAATTTAAATCAAACCATCAACACGGACCAGGTAGGGACCGTGGAACCTATATAACCATAAACCACCTATGTAGTGGGAAGCAAAATACATATAACCACGCCAATATATACAATACCAAAGTGTCAGAATTTTCCAGAATATGCATACATAACCATTCCCAGTATACCTTCATTTGAACCTAAGGACTACTCCAAAATAACTCCCCAAAATACTCACCCTATAAGTAGGGTAGTACTGTAGTCCCCTCTATTTGCGAACCTGATCTACTCACTTGACTGGATCGCCTGAAAAATGTTAAATCACTAGAATGAGACAACGCTCAGGAAAACGAAATATGCTATTGCTAGTGTGTGGCAGTTTAGTTTACATAAATGTAAAATCTAATTTAGAAGTACTGCAAACAACTGAGTCTCAGAAAACATGTATAAATAATGCACAGTATAGCTCATACTTATGTTGTTTAACATAAACTATTTTTTTGAATTTTATATTCATAATACTTATAATATTCATAGGTATGATTACGATTTTTGTAAATCTGGATATATGTATAATAACTGAGAAAATTTTCCTAGATGGATAACTGAAAGTCATGATTTAACCCCTCATGACAAGGTTGTGCGGCCCACAAGCGGGACCTATCCTTGGCTGGCCGTTCAGAATAAGTCAACTGAACTTCAAAAGTCAGATCGGTCTCCTCAACCCTAACTGACAAGGAGCCTGTCCACAACATAGGCACGATTGATTGTTGAAAATCCACATACTATCTGAGTTATGTGGTTGCACTCTAAATTGAAAATAGCTACGATACCATGCTCTACTGATTGAATCTGGTCCATCAGGGTCTGATACTATATATATAACTGATATTTCTACATTACTGTTTTACCATAATTTTGAAATAACCATAACACTGTAAAATTGATCTGAATAATTTAAAAATCTGAATCACTGACTGACTATTTAATATCTGTATATCTAAATATCTGAGTATTTAGGTGTTGTGGTTTTGAAATCATGGTATCTTGGAAATACTATGAATCATGTTTCTAAATATTATGTAAAATTTTTATCTGTACGTGCACTGAAAATTCATCATTCTATAGAATATGTATATCTCCTGATATTTTCTGCTAATAAACTGTAAAACATGGTATTTGTAAACTGCATAAATACTGTACTAATCTGTTATGAGCTTATGCCACACAATTAAATAATTAGATTCACATGCTCTAAAATCTGTATTTTCTATTATACTAATATTTTATGATCTGAATAATAATCTGGTAAAACGTATAATTTATACTGATAACCATACTAAAATTTCCTAGCGTAGCCTGACTATCTGAGCACTAACTGCTATTTACAATCCCACGTGTGCAGCATTCATAATTTCAACATCCTGAAATAATACACGTATAATTTCCCAATCAACCAACTGAATTCACCTAAATAATTATCACATGCATATTCTCCCTAAATCCATAGGTGCATAATTTCTAGACTATAAATTATGTATCATTTTACCTGAGTTCCTGAAATATCACCCACTGGGATCCTCAACCCTTGCCTACAGGGTCCCAAAACACCTTATTCCTAAAAATATAATACCCTGATTTTACTTCTCAAAACCCTAACATATCCTCATATAATGCAAAATTTGGGCTCAAATGAACTTGGTAATACTAACAATATCCAAATATTCTACTTACCCTGGTTTTTGGATGGTTCTCAAACTTCTCAAATCAACATTTTGCTTTGGCTATGTTGTAGAGAATCTCCCCAGGATCACCGTGGTAGCTTCTGATTGTCGAACCAGGGAGAGGCGGAACCGGAAACCTAGAGAGAAAGCAGAGGATGCTTTTTCTAGAGAGAGAGAAAGAGAAATGAGCCTGAAATTTCCGTAGAAAATATGATTTTTGACTTAATATAGAAAGCTTGTTCATGTGGACTTGTCGATAAGACACGTCGCCTCGTCAACGAGTCAATGAAGGGAGCTCGTCGACGAACACCTTCTCCTTGTCGACGAGTTTCAGGTTCTGGAAGTGGTCCTCTACTATCGACAAGGCATGAGTTCCCGTCAACGAGCCGAGGAGCCTTGCTCATTGACGAGCCCTCTACCCTCGTCGACGAGACCCTGCTGAAATCCCCTTAAAATTTTCTGTTTCTCTCTTTTCTTTTATTATTTAATTACCATAATTCTTTGAGTCTCTACATTCTTTCATCCTTACAAAAATTTCGTCCTCGAAATTTACTATCTGTATTGACACCATTCTTGAAAGAAAATGAGCTACTTATTTTATTATTAACCCTCACTTATGGCGGAGGAATATCGTGGTTATATAAGCAGTTTTGGGAGATTACAAATATACTTATAAAAGAAAATTCTCCCAAAACCAAAAACTCTATCTTATATTCTAAATAATAAATTACAATTATACATTCGTCACTCTGTACTGAATAAAACAAAACTGTCATTATTTGAACTATACAAATCACTATTGTACCCTACTAAACAGGTGTGGGTATTTCTGTCTGATTTCTTCCTTAAGCTCCCATGAAGCTTCTTCCATGGCATGATTTCTCTACAGGACTTTTACTAGATGAATTTTCTTACTGCGCAATTCTTGTACCTTCCTATCTAAGATCTTTACTGAAGTTTCCTCATAAGCTAAAGCATCACTGAGTTCCAATTGCATAACTGATGACATAGGAGAGATTTGAGACGTATTTCCTTAACATAGATACATGAAATACATCATATATTTTGAATGGAGCTGATGGTAAAGCTAGATGATAGGCAACTGACCCAACTTTTTCAAGTATTTCAAATGGGCCAATAAACCTAGGGCTCAACTTACCCTTCTTCCTAAACCTCATGACTTCCTTTAGTGGTGCTATTTTCAAAAGCACATGGTCACCCACTTTAAATTCCAATTCTCGACGATGAGTATCTGCGTAACTTTTCTGCCGACTCTGAGCTACATTGATTTTATCTTAAATAAGCCGGAGTTTATCATACGCTTGCTGCACTATTTTTGGCCCCAAAACTCGCCTCTCACCTAACTCATCCCAATATAGAGGAGAACGAAACATTCTATCATAAAGTGCCTTATAAGGTGTCATGTTGATGTTGGCCTGATAGTTATTATTGTAGGCAAATTCAACCAAAGGCAAATACGGGGTCCAGCTACCCCCAAAATCCAATACACACACTCGCAGCATATCCTCAAGTACCTAGATTGTCCTCTTTGTCTGACCATCTGTCTAAGGATGAAAAGCAATGCTGAATGCTAACTAAGACCCCAAAGCCTCCTGCAAGCTCTTCCAAAATCGTGATGTAAAGCGTGGGTCAGGGTCCGAGACTATAGATACTGGCACTCCATGGGGTTGAATAATCTCCTGAATGTAGATCTCTGCCAATTTGTTCATAGGGTAGCTCACTTTCTACCTACTAAAGTTAGCTACCCTATGAACAAATTGGCAGAGATCTACATTCAGGAGATTATTCAACCCCATGGTAGAAAGTGAGCTATTTTTGTCAGCCGATCAAAAACTACCCAAATGGCATTCTGATCATGCAGCACCGGTGGTAGCTCAGTAACAAAATCCATGGATATGTGGTCCCACTTCCACTCATGAATGTAAAGTGGTTGCAACTGCCCTATCGGCCTCTGGTGCTCAACCTTAACCTGCTGGCACGTCAAGTACTACTGCACAAATTTGGCAATCTCCTTCTTAATGTCACTTCACCAGAAATACTCTCACAAATCCCTATACATTTTAGTACTTCCAGGATGAACCGTGTATAGAGATCTGTGAGCCTCCTCTAAAATCGTTCTCCTAATATCATTATCTGTAGGCACACATGATCTGGTGCGAAACCTCAAAGCTCCGTCATCTTACTAAACTCCTCTCCATAACCACCATGTACTCTGACTATTACCTCTGTTAATTCTGGGTCCTCTTTATGAGCAGCTTTAATCTTTTCATATAAAGTAGACTACACAACCAGACTATCAAGAAATTCCTAGTGGCAATCCTCCACTAACTCCACGTTGAGCCTTTCCAAGTCCATCTGAATTGGGTGCTAAATTACTACTACTAACTGCACTGTACCCTATGATTTACAGCTTAGTACATCAGCCACCATATTTGCTTTACCTAGGTGGTAGCTGATGGTGCAATCATAATCCTTGATGAGCTCTAACCATATCATTTGCCGCATATTCAACTCTTTTTGCGTAAAGAAGTACTTTAGACTTTTATGATCAGAGAATATCTTGCATCTCTCACCGTACAGGTAATGCCTCCAAATCTTTAGTGCGTGTACCACTGCAGCCAATTCCAGATCGTGGGTAGGGTAGTTCTTTTAATATTCTTTCAATTGTTGGGAGGCATAAGCTAGGACCCTACCATGCTGCATCAACACATAGCCTAGCCCTTTCAAAGACGCATCACTGTAAATTACATAGCCATCACCTCAGATGGAATCATCAGTACTGGTGTAATGACGAGTCGCTGTTTTAATTCTTGGAAGTTCTGCTCATATTCATCATCCCATGAAAATTTGGCATTCTTCTTGGTCAGTCACGTCAAAGGCCCTGATAATCCTGAGAATCCCT
Organism: Malania oleifera; assembly: GCF_029873635.1. Lineage (NCBI taxonomy): Eukaryota > Viridiplantae > Streptophyta > Magnoliopsida > Santalales > Ximeniaceae > Malania > Malania oleifera. The sequence continues at coordinate 25,665,607 of NC_080425.1, forward strand.
CTACAAATCGACGGTAATATCCCGCCAGTCCCAAGAAACTCCTAATCTCCTGAACATTCCTTGGCCTTTTCCAATTTATCACTGCCTCTATCTTACTGGCATCCACTAAAATTCCATCCCCTAATATAACATGCCCCAAAAACACAATTTTCTCTAACCAGAATTCACATTTACTAAACTTGGCATACAATTTCTTTTCCCTGAGCGTCTGAAGTACTAGCTGTAAGTGTGCCTTATGTTCCTCAAAACTCCTTAAGTAGACTAGTATATCATCAATGAAAATCACAACGAACTGGTCTAGATATTGATGAATCACCCTATTCATTAAATCCATAAATACTTCTGGTGCATTAGTCAACTTGAACGACATCACCAAAAACTCGTAATGCCCGTATCTGGTTCGAAATGCTGTATTTGATATGTCCTCTGCCTTGACTTTCACCTGGTGATAACTTGATCTAAGATCGATCTTGGAATAGACTCGTGCACCCTGAAGCTAATCAAATAAATCATCTATGCGAGGTAAAGGATATCTATTCTTAATGGTTACCTTATTTATTTCCCTGTAATATATGCACATCCTCATAGACTTGTCTTTCTTCTTTACGAACAACACTGGTGCTCCCTAGGGTGATACGCTAGGTCTGATAAACCCTTTATTCAATAGATCCTGCAACTGGTTTTTTAATTCTCCCAATTTAACTGGAGCCATATGGTAAGGGGCTTTAGAAATTAGCGCTATCCTTGGAGGTAAATCTATAGCAAAATCTACCTCGCGATCTGGAGGCAACTCAGGTAGTTCTTCTGGAAAAACATCTAGAATTTACCTTACCACTGGTGTACTATCAAGTTTCGATTCATTTTCTGACACTTCCTTTACAAAAACCATAAATCCCTAACATCCATCTAGAAGCAGTCTTCTTGCCTATATAACTGACACTAACTAAGGTGGGGAACACACCTGCGAGCCCAAAAATTTAAATTCTTGCTTGCCTAGTGGTCTGAATATCACGTCTTTCAGATGACAATCAATACTAGAATAGTTAGTTGCCAACTAGTCCATACCCAATATTACATCAAACCCATGCATATCTAGCACAATCAGGTCAGCTGGTAACATCCTCCCCTGAATTTCTATTGGATAACCCCTGAGCACTCTACGACACTTCATCATTGACCATGACAGTGTAGTTACTAACAATTCCACATCTAATAACTGGGTCTCATTTTTAGACAATTTAACAAAGGCCGCAAACACAAAAAAATGGGTGACTCCTGAATCAAATAAGACAATAACTTGATATGATAAAATAATAAAGGTACCTGTCACGACGTCACATGCGGTCTCGGCATCTCCTGGCGTTAAAGCATAAACCCTCGCTAGGGCTACATTCCTTTACTAGCCTCCACGGGGCGCCCAATAACCTCTCTTGTAGGGTCTAGGAGTTGGGACCTGGATCGGCGGTCCTGGGCATGCTTATGCCATGTGGCTGGGTCTCCCACAACAATAACAGACGTCTCTCCCTACCCGGCACTCTCCGAGATGTCTCCTCCCACACGTCTGACACACTGGGTAGGTCTACACACCCTAATTCTCACGAGGTCCCGTCATCTGCCTCTGACCACCACTACAACGGTCTCGTTTCCATGGGCCCCGACTAGAACCCGCCTAAAAGCCCTGAGGCGTGGGCCTCTTTCTCTGACTCTAAGGTACGATGCCTCTTTACATGCCACTCTTAATAACCGCAACCTTATCCATGACCTCCGTGAATGTCTGACCTCGGGAATCAATAACCTGCTCAAACAAGTTCTGCCTTAGGCACACTTCAAAGTTTCGTGCTTTTTTCTCCTTGTCTAGTGCCAAATGTGGGGCAAATTGAGACAAATCAACAAATCAAGTTGCATACTATGATATTGTCATCTGCCCCTAAGCTAAGTGCGTGAACTCTATTGCCTTTACACTCCGAACGATAGTCGGGAAATATCGTTCAAAGAATAATTCCTCAAATCGACTCCACCTCACTAGTATAGGATCTGGTCTCTGCTACTCAATCAACCTCACTGATCTCCACCAGCGTTTTGCCTCTCCCGTTAGTTTGAACATCGCAAATACTACCTTCTGTTCGTCTATACATAGAAGCATTGCTAACATTTCCTCAATATCCTGGACCCAATTTTCAGCAACAAAGGGTCAGCTCCTCTAGCAAAAGATAGGGGCTTCATCCATGTAAACTGCTCGATTGTACAACTACGCTCCCCCGAGCTCCTGGCCATCTTAACCATCACCTGCTGGGTGACGCTGCACAATACTGCATCAGTATCTCCTCCTCCCATACTGGAAGGTCCTGCTCCATCACCCCCAGCATTCATACCACTGCTCCTTGGGTCCATCCTAAAAAGACAAAGAACATGATTTAAGGATTCTATCTCTCGTACAGATCTAATTTATTTCATCTAATCAAATTCTCATATTCACAATTAACTATCCTTCCTTATCTTAATTCAAAACTCAAATCCTGTAACCTAGACACATGACTCGACAATAGTTTACTATGACTTTCTTAAAATTGTCATCCCAGAAAAGACACGGAAACCACCACGAAACTCATGTAGCCAGACCACAGAACAAAATCTCAAATCCTTTCTGATACTCTGGTATTGCTTCTGATGCACTCTAAAGTTTACAGAACCTAGAAAACTAGGCTTTGATACCAAACTATAACGACCTGATATTTCATGCCATTTTTTTTCCACATACATAAACTGTAAAGTCTCACTGCTCTGATACCTTTTAATTTAAATCAAACCATCAACACGACCAGGTAGGGACCGTGGAACCTGTATAACCATAAATTACATATGCAACGGGAAGCAAAATACATATAACCCTGTCAATATATATAATACCAAAGTGTCAGAATTTTCCAGAATATGCATACATAATCATTCCTAGTATACCCTCATCTAAACCTAGGGACTACTCCAAAATAACTCCCCAAAATACTCACCCTATAATCAGGGCAGTATTGTAGTCCCTTCTATCTGTGATTTTGATCTGCTCGCTTGGCTGGATCACCTGAACAATGTTAAATCACTGGGATGAGACAACGCTCAGTAAGACCAAATATGCTATTGCTAGTGTATGGCAATTGAGTTTACATAATTGTAAAATCCGATTTAGACGTACTACAAATAACTGGTTTTGAGAAAACACGTATAAATAATACACAGTATAGCTCATACCTATATTATTTAACATAAACTGTTTTTCTAAATTTTCTATTCATAATACTTTTAATATTCACAGGTATGACTACGGTTTCTGTAAATCTGGATATATGTATAATAACTGAGAAAATTTCCCTAGATGGATAACTGAAATTCATGATTTAACCCCTCATGATAGGGTTGTGCGGCCCGCAGGCAGGACCTATCACTAGCTGGCCGACCAGGATAAGTCAACTGAACTCTGAAAGTCAAATCAACCTCCTCAACCCTAACTGACGGGGAGCCTGTCCACAACATAGGCATGATCGACTGCTAAAAATTCACATACTATCTAAGTTATGTGGTTGCACTCTAAACTGAAAATAGCTACGGTACCGTGCTCTGCTGACTGAATCTGGTCCATCAGGGTCTGATATATATATAATCGAAATTTCTATATTACTGTTTTATCATGATTTTGAAATAACCGAAACATTGCAAAACTGATATGAATAATCTGAAAATATGAATAACTGATTGAATATTTAATATCTATGTATCTGAATATCTGTCTGAATATCTGAGTATCTAGGTGTTGTGGTTTTGAAATCATGGTATCTTGGAAATACTATGAATCATGTTTCTGAATATTTTGTAAAATTTCTATCTGTACGTGTACTGAAAATTCATCATTTTATAGAATATGTATATCTCCTAATATTTTCTTCTAATATACTGTAAAACATGGTATTTGTAAATTGTATAAATGTTGTACTAATCTGTTATGAGCTCATACCACACAATTAAATAATTAGATGCACATGCTCTAAAATCTGTATTTTCTATTATACTAATATTTTATGATCTAAATAATACTCTGGTAAAACATATAATTTATACTGATAACCATACTAAAATTTCCTAGCATAGCATATTTCCCTTACCTGACTATCTGAGCCCTAACTGCTATTTACAATCCCACGTGTGCGGCATTCATAATTTCAACATCCTGAGATAATACACGTATAATTTCCCAATCAACCAACTGAATTCACCTAAATAATTAGCACATGCATATTCTCCCCAAATCCATAGGTGCATAATTTCTAAACTATAAACCATGTATCATTTTACCTGAGTTCTTGAAATATCACCCACTGGGGTCCTCAACCCTTGCCCACAGAGTCCCAAAAGACCATATTCCTAAAAATATAATACCCTGATTTTACTTCACAAAACCCTAGTATATCCTCATATAATACAAAATCTGGGCTCTAGTGAACTTGGTAATACTAACAATATCCAAATATTCTATTTACCTGGTTTTGGGATGGTTCCCAAACTTCTCAAATCAATATTTCGCTCCAGTTATGTTGTAGAGAATCTCCCCAGGATTATCGTGGTAGCTTCTAATCATCGAATCAAGGAGAGACAGAGCCGGAAACCTAGAGAGAAGGCAAAGGATGCGTTTTCTAGAGAGAGAAAGAGAAATGAGCCTAAAATTTTTGCAGAAAATATGATTTTCAGTTTAATATAGAAAGCTTGTTCACGTGAACTCATCGACGAGACACGTCGCCCGTCAATGAGTTAATGAAGGGAGGTCGTCGACGAACACCTTCTCCTTATTGATGAGTTTCAGGTTCTAGAAGCGGTCCTCTCGGTAGTTTCTCATCAATGAGGCACAAGTTCCTATCGACGAGCCCAGGAGCCCTACTTGTCGATGAGCCCTCCTACCCTCGTCGACGAGATCCTGCTAAAATCCTTTTAAAATTTTCTATTCCTTTATTTTCTTTTATTATTTAATTACCATAATTCTTTGAGTCTCTACACAATATCTTATGGTCGTTTTCGTTCATGTCTTTTTCTTCTTTGGGTATTTCTTTTCCATCTACAAGTTTGGTAGGAATAAAATCACCATGTGTGACAACCCTCCATGCTTTCCAGTCCATGGTTTGAAGGCAAATTCTCATTCTTTGTTTCCAAAATGTATAGTTAAGACCACAAAAGATCGAAGGTCTGGTTGAGAATTGATCCTCTCCAAAAGGAGCTACGCCTATGTGTGCCATTTAGATTTTTATATAGTTTCATATTAAGATTTGATATAACCCCGCTTTGATACCAATTGAAAACTAAGGTGTAGTCCCAATAGGGAGGGTGAATTGGGTTTTTTAAAAAGTAAGGGTAGAGAGTGAGACCGAGCTTTTACGAGATTCGACTATACCCACATATGTCCTCACCTTAGGCAACACCACCTAAGGATTCCACTTTAACACTTCTTTACAGGTGAAGCAAACCATTACAATCCCTCATTCAATTAGGGTGGAGCCCCCTCTCCAAGAGATACCCCATGCTCGGTACAACGATTCAACTAACCTTGAACCATCAAAAACTATAAGAGAAACAAGAAACAATGTGGTGTACAATGACACTCTCAAAAGAGTAGATTAGTACAATTGAAATCTATATACTTTAATCAAAATTATAATATAGAAAAATGAAGCTCAAGAAGATATCACTGGGGTTCTTTCTTAGATTGTAAAACTTAGATAAGAACACAAGAACTGTGGCCTTTAAATCAGCAAAATCTCAGCAAGAATATGAGTAAGAGTATTCAATGAGAGAGCTTTGAAAATATGAGAATTGAGATTGATTTTCTTGTTGGGTGATTTTAATTCTTGAAAATCAATATGTATTTATAGAGTTAAAAAGTATATTTTCGTGTTGCCCGAGTTGCTTGGAGTGTTTCCCAAGTATTGAAAGAGTTTGGAGCCCAAGAAATCTATTTTGGAAACATTCCCTCGCTGTTTTAAATTTGAAAAATTGAAGGTCAGTCGCCTGAGGGGTTGGGTTAGTCGCCTGAGCCTTTAATTCAGTGTTTTTGCAACACAGTATAAGGTCAGTTGCCTGACCAAGTTCTGTTTGCTTGTCAGGCACCTGAACAGGCAAGTGTCAGCCGCCTGACAACTTCAACCACCATTCAGTATTTTGGTCATAACTTTTTCTATAAAATTTCAAATTAGACGTTCTTGGCATCAAAATAAATCTAAGAGAAAATTCCACAACTTTTATGTTTAACACATTTTAAGATAAGGAGTGTTTAATAGAGAAAAATGCACATCAATTCTAATATAGAAAAAATAACAGAATTTGGAAAATCCTGTTTTTGTGCTTTTCATTCCAAAAATAATTTTAACCTTTTTGAAATAACTTTTGACCTTATAAAAATATTTTTCAAGTATTTTAGAAGGTATCTAGGTCCAAGTATTTCACCGAAGAGCTTAATGCATCCATATTGAAATCGCTTGAAGTACTTACATAAAGACTTCTTAAGACTTTGACATTCTAAGCACTTAAGTCTTCATGTTTTTCCATCTCTTGAGTCTATCTTGACTTCCAACTTCAATTCACTTTTAGCTTCATCAAATCATCTTTGAATCCATGCTTTAATAGTATAAGTTTTATGAGATCTTCTTTCTTTGGAGTATAAGCTTTCAATAATCCTTGTGTGCACTTGACCTTGTATTCACATACTTGAATCCTGAAATATTATCACTTAACCAAATATGTTAAGTTCCTCTGATTTGTCTCATTTAGATTCTCATTTAAGCCTTGTAAGGCCAACAAAATCATATGGGATGCTATGAATTTATCTCATTTAGATTCTTGCACAAATCAAAGTGAACTTGAAATCCAGAAGATTATACATTTGCAAAGGATTGCAAATCAGTTAACAGATTCTTTTGTAGATACCAAGACCATACTAAAATCTCATATACTTGCTGTAAATATTCGAGCACGTATTAATGTTCCTGAAGGACAACAACCGGCTAATAAACTTAAGCCGCAAGTTAAGTGTGGAGGGCATGTTGGTGCAAAAGATAAAATTTCTAGAAGGAGAAAATTAAAATCTATAAACACTCCAGAAGAGGTTACAGAGGTGAATAATCCATTTGATATTCACAAACCCATTTCTTATGAAATCAAATTCCTATTATGAAATCTCTTGAAGGGGAACCTCCTGAAGAGGAATCTCATGAAAAGAAAACTCCTAAAGAGACATCCCTTGAGAAATGTGTGATAGAAATAAAGTTATTGTCAACAATATATTTGCATATGCAATAGCTACTCATATTACTAGAAGTAATGAGGATCCTGAACTTAAATTTGTTAATGAATGTTGATATCGAAGTGATTAACCAAAATGGAAAGAGGTTATCACATCAAAATTAAACTCTCTATTAGAAAAAAGATGATTTTGGACCTGTAGTCCAGATACTAGAAGATGTCCAATCCATTAGATACAAATGGGTATTTGTGCGCAAATGAGATAAAAATAATGAAATTACTAGATATAAAGTAAGACTTGTGCCACAAGATTTCTTGTAGAAACTCGAAATTGATTATGAGTAGACATATTCTCCCGTTATTGATGAAATCACTTTCAGATTCTTAATTGGGCTAGCAGTTGCTAAACGAATGAGCATGCATCATATGGACGTAGTAACAACATACCTATATGGATCGTTGGATATTAAAATTTATATGAAAATCCCTGAAGGATTTAAATTTCCTGAAGCAAAACCTAAAAACTTATATTCAATTAAACTCCAATGTTCTTTATATGGATTAAGGCAATATGGACGCATATGGTACAATTGATTAAGTGAGTACCTTGTGAAAGAAGAATTCATAAATGATATGATTTGTCCATGCGTTTTTATTAAAAGATCAGAATCTGAATTTGTTATAATTGTTGTTTATATTTATGATTTGAATTTAGTTGGGACTCTTCAAGTGCTCACTAAAGCTACTAATTATTTAATGACGAAATTTGAGATGAAAGATTTAGGAAAGATAAAATATTGTCTTGGCCTACAGATTGAACATGTAAATGACAGAATTCTTGTTCATTAATCTAAATATAATAAAAAGGTATTAAGGCAATTCTATATGGACAAAGTTCATCATTTGGGATCTCCAATGATGGTGTGATCACTTGATGTTAAGAAGGATCCATTTCGACCTCATGATAAGGGGGAGAAATTACTTGGTTCTGAAGTACCATATATAGTGCTATCGACTCTTTAATATATTTAGACAATTGTACAAGATTCGACATTGCATTTTCTATAAATCTACTAGCAAGATATAACTCTACTCTTACTTGGCAATACTAAAATGGAATTAAACACATTCTACGCTATTAGAGAAATGTTGGATATCTATCTGATCCTCATAGTGCTAAATCTCAAACTGGATATGTATTTCTTTATGGAAAAACTGTTATATCTTGAAAATCAGTAAAACAGATGATTACAACAACATCCTCAAATCATTCTGAAATACTAGCTATCCATGAAGCTAGTAGAGAATACGCATGGCTCAGATTAATGATTTCTTACATCCAAGAAAATTGTGATCTTCAATCAATCAAGGATATTTCACTAGTTTTATATGAAGACAACGCTTAATGTATAGCTCAACTGAGAGGAGGATACATAAAGGGTGACAGAACAAAGCACGTCTCTCTAAAATTTTTCTATACACATGAACTCCAGAAGAATGGTGATGTAAAATGTTCAAGTAATAATCTAGCAGATTTATTATTCACTAAAGCTTTGCCTACTACAACATTCAAGAAATTAGTTCATCTCATTAGAATGAGACATCTTAAAGATCTTAGTAGAAGAAGTTAATATATGGGTGACATCCAAGGGAGAGTGTTATGAAAATCATAAGAGATTAATGGCTATCACCTCTTCGTTTTTCCACCACCATAAATTATTTGCTATCCTTATTGCCCTTTAAGAGTGCACCCTCTCCCTCTCATTTTGAACACACATTACATGTTTGAATACACATTGTATGCTTAAGTAGACATAGAAAGAATAAGAGAAGAGAAGAGATAGAGAGAAGAGAGATATTTTGTACAAGGTTGGTTCCAAATTATCTTATAATTCCTCTCAAGATAGTGAAATTTTGATCCCATATGCTCGTGGAGTAGGCATAGTCAAACTACATAAAATTTCTGTCTCATCTCTATTTATTTTTTTGCATATTTTATGATAGTTTTTAGTTTTCTCTATTTTTTTTCCTTGGTGCCTCAGCTCCATTCACAGTCCGTCAACCCAAATCATCCGATCTTCGTTCTCTTTTTTGTTTCTTTGTTTTTGTTAAAAAAACAAAGATTTAATTTTATTGGGAAGATGAATCCTCCACTAATTTATATTGGTCCATTATTAAGTGTGTGTATATATATATATATATATTATTTTGAATAAAATGATATTTTAAAATAATATTAATTTAATAAATTAAATTCAAATAAGTTAATATAATGATTTAAAAACTAAATAAGCGAATCAAAAATCTAATTGATTCTAAAATTCACTAATATAATTGAACTATAATTTTTTGGGGTCAACCATCAATGTGATTAAATAACTTTATATCATTTTAAAATTTTTAAATATATATAAATAAAATTACTAATTAGTCATAAAAAAAATGCCTAGTAAAGTTACAATATGTATGACACTAAAAGAGTTTTTTTTTTTTCCAAGTTAAGCATGATGCCAATATATTAGTAACATTTTTTCAGTAAATATTGACGAAATCAATTGGTCATTATTAACATTTCGTGACAAATTTATGTGGATAATTATTAATATTTGTAGTGACGGTCTTTCTCTGTACATATTTATCTTGGAATAGTTTAGGGCATTTTCTTTGTTTGTGTTGCATGTTCTTATTGGGAAAATAGCCCAACAAAGTTTTCTTCACCTAAAATCTACATATATAAATGCATATGCATTTACTTTCCCATTTATCATGCACACATTTTTGTTGGATTTCTTATGAAAAGTATGTCATCACCATTAATGTCACTTTCTGCTCACATAAATTATTATTATTATTATTATCATTCTCTCACCGAAAATAAACTATTAAACTAAAGTTTAGTTTGCCTCTAAAATTTTATTTTTGAAAATTAAAGATAAGAAATTCAATTTTTTATTGTAATTTTCTCTTCGTATCAAATACTACAAAAATAAAATTTTTTTAGTATAATTTAAAATTAAAAAAAAATCAAATGCAAAATAAAAAATTTATTAATTGTTTTACTATGCAATTTAAAAAACCAAGTACTGCAAAAATAAAAGCCATATTTATGGTTTACTTAGAAAGTGTGTTTGTTTAATATCAAAAAAATTTTCTTTAGTTTATGTACATTTACAAGAACGGGTTAATCTTAATAAGCATATTTATGTGAATATATTTTTAAATTTAAGAACATTTATGGACATTAAAGCATCTTCTTAAAATAGAAATATTTGCTTAGCGTGAAGAAAAATAGGAAAACAACAACAACAATAATAATAATAATAATAATAATAATAATAATAATAATAATAATAATAATAATAATAATAATAAATATGGTATATTTGCATATCCAAGTATGAATGCAGCAATTACGGAAACAATTTTCACCAATATTAATAATAATAAATATGGCTTTCAAAACTAACTCTATATACAATTCTAAGAAATTCAAAGTTCATGCTCATGAGCAATTTTTTGTTTGGGGAATTGAAAAGTAAGAAAATGATTATCACTACAGTCTTGAAGTTTTTGACATCAATGGTGGATGGTTCGCTTGATCCAAGACACTTCAACCACAAAGAGTTTTGCTTTAAGTTGAAGAATGAGAGGAAGGTCTTTACTTATGGCAAGTCACTCCAACTCAAGTAGAATACTAAAAAATTATCATATGTACCAAATTTAAGTGAATTACTGCACTAAGCATTTTTTTTTTTCCTTTCTACTTTGAAAATAATCACAACATTTTTTTCATGAGTGATGTGTTAGCTGAGCTTTTTATGTCGAATAAATATCAACAAACTACGAGATGTCACAATGCTTGTGAAGAGTTGTTGTGATAGTCATGTAACTTTTTTCTTTTCTTTTCTTTTCTTTTTAATCAAGGGTCTGTAATACCTATATGTGTGATTTAAATTTTTTTTTGAATGATCTGTTTTTTAAGTTTTGTTTTGTTGTGAACTTAGTAGAAAGATAAATAAAATAAAAGCAACACATTTGGATCTCAAAAATCCCCCTAAATGTATTGAAATGCACGGAATCATTTTTATTTTTATGAAATTAATTGCATTAACCATATTTTAATATGCAGATTATGAATCCAAATACATTCACCCCCACAAAACGTCAAAGTGATTCTATACCGTGGAGAGTTTAATTTTTTTATTTTTAAAAGATCTTATTTCAAAAAATTTAAGAATTTTTTTTTTGAATTATAACTTTAGGGTCCATTTGGCTAAAAAATTTTACTTTGATAAAGAAAAAAAAAAGGAAAATAAAGCGTATTGTCCTTCTACATTAAATATCATTAAAAATAAAAGTTTATTTTAATATAATTAAAAAATAGAAAAAAACAATTATTAATTATGTGTAAAATCATAATTTTGTTTATAGATTTGGTTTATAGAAGGGTATAAATATGTATAGTCGTTATTGTAAAGGGATCTCCAACTCAACTTGACAAACATTATGCAATAGTCCAAAGCTAAATAGGCTCCCAGTGCCTTTTACATCTCTTATCTCTTTATTTCTTTATCTCTCACATTTTCTTGCCTTAGCCTCTTCCCTCTTTATCTCTCTTTACATCTTCTAATCTAAGTCTTTTTTTCTCCTTCCTACAATTTCTACTAATCTATCACTATCTTTACACTTTTGATCAGAATTGACATTATGAGTCCATATACAACTAATTTAACATCTATCCATCTAAATTCATGCCATTCTTTAAAGGTGTTTGATTTTTGATTTGATATGTATCCTCTTTTTTTTTTGGATTACACATCGGGTTTTTACGTGTCCATTTTACGGTCCACGTGACTAATCCTGTGCCCTTTGAAGTCGGCCCCACAACTCCAAAGGGAGGTAAATTTCAGGAATCCAGGGATAAAAATGAACCAGAGAGGGTTTGAACACCTGACCTCGTGAGAGACACTCCCGTAGCCCGCACTACCACCTGAATCACACCCTAGGGATATATGTATCCTCTTGTTGATTGAATTTCATGATTTAAATTGTGAAGTTCTGTGGCTTCTACTAAGATGAAATTAGGAATGGGAACTGTTGTAGAGTTTTGCTATGACATTTTATCTGCAATTTTAAGTACATCTTCTGAATGTTGTTGAACTTAATAAAAACACTTCTCATGAAGCCGACCATATAGTCCACAATCAACAAAAAATACTGGTCCTAATAATCTACAAATTAAGGTTACCATGTTCAATGCCAACGCATCTCATTAGCCATACTACACAACCCAACCCATAATACTAGAGTTAAGAACAAAAAAGTTTCAAACAATCTCTAGGTTAGTATCCTCACGCTCATTTTCTTTCTTTCAAACTTTTCTTAAAATCCCATCAGTGATCAACCTAGCTCGTTCATCGAGGAAAAGTCAATACCGCTTGAAATAGCCACAAGTACTAGGCTATCGCAATTTTTTCTTTTTTTTTTTTAAAAAAAGAAGAAAGAAAACACACACACATGTACACTCATACACACACATTGATCATATGAAAAAAAATTCTTAGTTTGATTGCCATAATTAAAGAATATAACTTCCCAAAAAAATTGATATACCCCATACTTTCTACTAGCAAAAAATTTCCTTTGTCCTAGTCCATGACCTCCTTGATGATGCTCTTTGCATTTAAAATTTACAGCACTTTGTTGAATGATTGCCATTTTTTTTTTGCTCTTTTTTATATAAGGGAAGATGAGGGAGAAAACTCTTTATTTTAAAAAAGGTCAAAACTGTTGTTTTTTGTTCCACATTAGTAGAATAGTTTCACATTGATATAAAAAATTGTTTTGAATTTTTTGTATTATTTGTCCCACATTGGAGAGAAGTGTTTTTTGGACCTGAGGTTGAAGTTATATAAAGAGCTCAACTCTTCATTTGTAAAACATATCTCAAAGTTGTATTTCGTCAAAAAAGTAGTGGATTGATCTTTGACGTCCGAGGATGTAAGTAATTTTATACCGAACCTCATTAATTTCTTATCTTATTCTTTTTACTATTTTATTATTAGTTTTTGCATTACTTTAGTTTCTTATATATTCAATAATAATAGTTGTAGTATTAGTGTTTGGTACAAGTGGGGTGCCCGGCACAAGAAAAACCCTTTGTTGAGAATGCTGTGCAAGAAAAAGAGGCTTCTCTCATGCCTTTTCTTTATGTCCAACAAGCAAAAGTCTCAATGTTGTATATACTATGTGTTTAATACAAAAGAAAAATATTATTTCATATAATTTAAGAATATTAATGAAACAAATTAAAGTTTTAGACATGATATTGCAATTTATTCAAGAAGAAGAAGAAGAAGAAGAAGATGTTGTGTCATGCTACATTGTTACCATGAGCAAAAGACTATTGCTATTCTCAACCAATACATGATTATCATGAGCTCATATCATAGAAGAAGAGATGGTAAGAATCTTACCACGTGAATCACACAATTTTTGTTAGCAATACGCTAAGAATCTGGGGCATTCTCTAGGGTGGAAACTCTTCCTCATTGTTTGGTATACAAAAAAAAAAATACAGATTGAAACACAATTGAATGAAAAAAATATATGACGAATACATAGAATAGCCGGACACATGCCCCTTGTGTCATAGTCTAACTATTTTCACACCCTTGTGAAGGGTCATGCGGCGCTAGTTAAAGCACTCTTGCTTAACTAGCTAGCCTATTGTTTACCAACATTTATCCACGAAACACTTTCATTAGAATTCATTCAAATAGTAGCGGAAACAGTAATCAATTCATGAAAACCATGACAAGCAAACAGTAAACATTGAAGCAAATGTAATTCATTAACAACACCTCCGTTGATATCACGTGTTTAGCGAGGGAGGCAAGTAGGCTAGACACGTTGACAAAAGCTAGTGAGTTTTACAATGACTGATGAACACTCACCTTCCCCTAAAGAGCTTTCTAAGCCATTCCCACTTTATCACTAAGAAACATCAAAGTGACCGAGAAGTCATACTGTCTTATTTGGCATACAAAGACACTACTAGCAAAAAATAACCCTACACTAGTATTTACATGATGGAAACCCATCCTAAGCACACGAGACAAGAGGTCACAGGCAAGCATAATGCCCCGAATAAGCTTAGCTCGTGAAATTCTCCCCCACTTATGCCGTCGACGTCCTCGTAGACTTTGGCGGTTGGTACACTTTAAGTTTGTCCACGAATGGCTTCATATCTTCCGCAGAAATTCAACTGATTTCTTTGTCATCAAGGCATTTCCACTTCACTAGGAACTTTTGCCGCTTTTTCCTTGGGGATATGAACTCTCTATCTGCAAGGATCTCTTCAACTTCACGTCTGTCAGGTTGCACTGTCTTCAACTCGGCTCTATTGGACTGATTTCTGCTCAAGTCATTAGTGTCGCCGTTGAACGGCTTGAGGCAGCTAACATGAAACTGCGGTCTTCTCCCCTGATCTGCCCACTTCTTCATCTGCTTAGAAGCTTTCTTCAAATAGGCTCGGGCAAACTTTGCATTCTGTCTCCATTCTCTGGTGAAGATGTACGCCCTGGGACTCTTTCGTCTATATGGCTCGCCCACTGTGTGAGGTAACAGCTACAGCTGGTTTGTAACAAGCTCAAAAGGGCTCTTGTTGGTTGTTGAGCACCTTTGGGCGTTGCCACAAAATGGAGCCACTTGCATGTCATTCATCTGGTTGTCATTGACAAAATGGCGCAAGTACTCATCTAGCAGCTCTCTGAATTTCTTCATCGGTTCGTTTGTCTGTTGGTGATAAAGCGAAGAGATGTCAATATGTGACCTGAATATCCTAAAAAATTATGTCAAGAAGTTGTCAGTGAACACTAAGTCTCGGTCAAAAATAATAACTTGGGGAACACCCCAATATCTCACAATAGTCACAAGGAACAATTGTGTCGTCTCCTCTGCCAAACAGTACTTTAGTGCTGCCATGAAAGTACTGTACTTCTTCCGCTCCCCCTTGTCTTATTGGCAAGTGAGACAAGTTTTGGTATAATCAACCACATCATCCCGCATGTGCGGCCAATAATACCTTCCCAGTAGTCCTGTCATTGGAGTCATTCTCCGCGAATACCCCTCAACGAACTTCTTGCAATATCTAGTAAGGCCAAGAAAGGAACGTAACTCCTTCATTGTCGTGGGGATCTTCCATTCTTTAATCATCCCTACCTTCTCCATACCCCTCTAGATACGACCTTGTTCAACCACATGACCAAGGAATTTGTTGCTCCACTAAGCGAAAGAGAACTTCCCTTTCTTCACATACAGACTGTTTCCCCTCAGCCTGTTGAACACCTTCTGTAGATGCTATTCATGTTTCCTATGAAACAACACCTATGCTCCCAACGGTGCTTTGGAAGGGAGAACACATCCCATTTCCAATTCATTAAGCTATTTTCCCAATTCTACTATCTCTGGAGGCGCAATTCGACATGACCCTTTAGCAGGTGGTTTCAATCCTGATAACAACTCGATCTCATGCTCCACAGTCTGTTGTGAAAGCAAATTGTGAGGCAGCTTATCTGACAACACCTCCTTATCCTTATCCAACACCGCTTGGATGGTTGTAGGCTCTAGCTCTTGGCCTACTTCTTTGTCTACCACCACTGTGGCTAGACGTGCCTGCTCACCCTGACCCAATCCCTCATTGAGTTGTATGGCTGAAAGGGACTTCCCGTCGTCTCCTTTCAACGCAACGACTTGCACCATACACGAGTGATATCCCATCAGACACAGGGAACCAGCCGAAGGCATCAGCACTGCCCTCGTTCCCCTTAGGAACTCCATTCCTAGAATGATTGGAAAGTCATCCAACGGCACCGTTATGAAATTCGCATGACCTTCCCACTTCCAAGCTTCACAATCACTTTCTTGACTACTCTCAGAGTAGGCTAGGCTACAAAGTTAATTGCTTTCATGCATCTTGTATCCTTCTCTAAGGATAAGTTGAGTCTCCATGCTTCCAACTGCAAAACAAAACTATGAGTAGCTCTCATATCCACCATAGCATGTGTTAGCTTTACCGTGATCCCAAGAGGGGGGGTGAATTGGTATTTTTAAATTTTATCTTCTAGGTATTCCTCCTAGCAGCAGTATGTTCACAAGCCTAGGGTCAATCTAGTGCAAGTAATGTAAAAGTACCAGGAATTTAGTAAAGCAATCTAAACAACCATACAAGCACCAGAAAGCAGTAAAGAGCAAATGACACGCAGATATGTTATCGAGGTTCGGCCAATTGCCTACGTCCCCGCCTTGGCTAACCAGCACAAGGATTATCACAATAACTTGCTCACTTAAACGGGTGGAGCGGCACCTATACAAACCAGGTCAAATTACCACAGGGCTGATCTCAACCTTTACACCAATCCTTACCGGGCTAGATTACCGCCCCCTCAGGCCACGCCTGGAATCACTCAGATATACAATCAAAGGTACAATACAAGAGTGCTTTCACGTAAAGCAGATTTGTACCACAAAATGCGCACAAACACAAACACCACAGATGATTTAATAATGTAAGCTCAATGTGGACTAAGCAGATTAACTCTCAAAAATGTTTTCTATCAATGTAGTGAGTACGTGAGAGTGTCAATAAAAATCCGTGTATCTTAGAGTGTTCAATCAAACGCCTTCACACAGAGTATTAAACAAGCCTCAACAATATCACTCAATAGAATGTGTCAATCATATGAATGTGTATATGCTTAGATGGCAAAATAAATAATCTTTGTTTTTGGAAAATGATATATATACTTGTATAAATAATACCACAAAGATTAATATATCACACACACGAATATCTTTTCACAAATATATCAATATGAACACCACAAGATATTCGAATATGTTTGAAAGTATTTTTGCAATCCCCAAACAAAAACGAACTTCCTAAGATATTACAATGAGAATGCAATACTTGGGATGTCACCACAAGTCTTTCTTAGGGTAGGCTTATTGGCAAAGCCTCCTAAGAAAACTTAGGTTATGCTCTCAAAAGATTGATTCAGTTATGCAACAATATGGAGAGCAAACCTCTAGATAACAATACTCAATACACTTACAAATAATATGGATGGATGAAGAAGGTAAGCTTGAGTTGTTTTTCAAAGATGTAAGCAATGAGTAAGATAGAATAATTTTTGCTTGAGAGAGGATTTCTTAATCTTTTTGTTAATCGCTACTTAATCCACCAAATGAAGGAGTATATATAGACATACTAAAAATTTTGACCGTTGGGGACTTATTAGGGATTATTGGAAAAGTTTAATTACACTTAAGACAATTTAACCCTGTTTAAAAAATTATTAACCGCGGTAAAAATAGGACCAACCCGAGAGGTCCGGTCGACCAGAACTGGTTCGGTCGACTAGGACTCAAGTAGCTCGGTCGACCAGGGCAATTTTGAACTGAGTGGCTCGGTCGACCGGAGAGGGCGATTTGCCAAATTTCTGAGGTTCGGTCGATCGGGGCCTTTTTGAACTACAGGGCTCGGTCGACCAGGCCGTTGGGAATTCTCCCAAGACCCCTTAGTCGACCAGGTAGTTGGAGTACAAATCTGTTCGATCGACCGAGGTCAAATGACCTATAAGGGCTCGGTCGACCGGGCCTGGGTCAAACAGTTGACCCGGACCGGTTTTGGTCGACCAGGCCAAGAATGAACTGTTTTGGCCGGTCGACCGAAAGTGCACCAAGTGTGCATTTCGGTCCCTTTTTGCAACATATAAATCCTATTCAAGTGCCTATTACATACAAGTGCAAAGGTGAGTGTCCTAAGGTCACTTGGGGTCCAATTTGAAATCACCAAAAAAGTCCGGTGTTGGTCGACCGAAGGTTCACCCTAATGTCTTTCTATGGTTCGGTTTGAGCTTACAAATTAAATCATGCATGTGATGTGTGTGAGCTTATTACAAACTGAAAACCCTAATTACTATTACAGACAAATTTCATTTAAAAATTATTACAATTAAGAGTATGAAATTGTCTTCAAGTCTTTGAGCTTTTCACGTGCCACTGAAGATATGCTAATATGAACCTGCACATGAACTATATATTTATTAAATAAAATTGTATTTGTCATTATCAAAACCAGGGTGTGACCTATAAGGTCAACAGCACGAGTACTCTTCCCATTGATCCTTAAGTCCACACACATTAACCCTTTTGCTCGTGTAACTTTCAGTGCTTTCACCTGCTTTTCCAATGCGCTCACCAGCCGCACTGAACCTACCCTCGGGGCATCATCCTCTTCCTCCCTGCTTTTCAGCACTTTTCTTGAAGTGGAATCTTGTAAAGCATTGAGTAATCCCTTGTGTTGATACTCACTCACTCTATGAGATCCACCACACAAGTAGCACAAAATTTTACTCTTCCCTTTTCCAATGGGTGTGTTGAACCCTTGAGATGATGAAACTTCCTTTAAAATTGATGATTTAGAGTTGGCTCTTCCACTCTTGGGTTTGCCTTTTTTTAAAAGTCTTTCTACTGTTTCCCTCTCTGCCAAATCGTTTGGACGAAGCGGTATCATCACCAGCGTAGTCAGTCAAGTGTTCTGCAGTAGCTTGTACAGTTGAAAAGTCTTGAACCCTTTGCTTATGAAGTTCAGTTCTTGCCCACGGTTTCATCCCCTCTAGAACATAGAACAACTTGTCCATCTCCGACATATCCCGAATATCCAACATTAAAGTAGAAAATTGTTTCACATATTCCTTGATTGACACTGTATGCTTAAGATGTCTCAGTTTTCTCCTTGCATAATACTCAACATTTTTAAGAAAGAATTGGGCCTTGAGCTCTCTCTTCAAGTCTGCCCAACTATCGATTACACAGCCTTTTATTTTCAATTTCTTTGTACTTGGTATGCCACCACAGTTTGACATCACCAACAAAGTACATGGTCATAGTATCCACCTTTGTCTGTTCTGAGGCCATCCTCATAGCGCAAAAGTACTACTCCATATCAAACAATAAGTTCTTTAACTCCTTGGCCTCTCGGGCACCCCCATACGTCTTGGGTTCTGGTACCTTGGTCTTGCTAATTCCCGGAGTGTTGGAGTTCCCCATAGCAAGAACCATAAAATTCACCTTTGCATCCAGATCAGCCATCTGCAACTGCAAAGTTTCAATTGTGTGGCAAAAGTCTTCTGACATGTCGCCTATCAAACCTGCTTGATGTTTTTGTGATCTCATCACTTCATCAATAAGTTCTCTTATTTAAGCCACCTCTGCGGCCACAGTATTGGTTCACTAATCCTCTCAGCATTGTTTGGTGCCATGGTCATTTACCAAAACTTTCCAAATCTCACAATGAAGGCAATCAAATTCACGTAGTAACTCAACCGTAGTCTCTGATACCAAGTGTCACGACTTTGGCTCTGATACCAAGTGTCATGGACTTAACTCTGATACCAAGTGTCACAATTCGACTATTTTCACACCCTTGTGAAGGGTCGTGTGGTGCTAGTTAAAACACTTTTGTTTAACTAGTAAGCCTATCGTTTACCAACATTCATCCACGAAACACTTTTATTATCATTTATTCAAATAGCAGTGGAAACAATAATCAATTCATGAAAGCCATGGCAAACAAGTAGTAAACATTGAAGCAAACGTAATTCATTAACAGCACCTCCGTTGACATCGTGTGTTTAGCGAGGAAGACAAGTAGGCTAAATACGTTGACAAAAGTTAGTGAGTTTTATAATAATTGATGAACACTCACTCTCCCCTAAAGAATTTTCTAGGCCATTCCCACTCTAACACTAGAAAACATCAAAGTGGTCGAAAAGTCATACTATCTTATTTGACATATAAAGACACTATTAATAGAAAATAATCCTATACTAATATTTACAATTCCATCCTAAGCACACGAAACAAGCAAGTCACAGACAAGCATAATGCCTTGAACAAGCTACACCCCGTGATGGTTACGGGCACGTGCTGAATAGCGTCACTCCACCTGGTTGGGCCGCTGGTCGTAAACTCGTAATATTTTGCTTTGCCTGTTCCGCTTTCATCTCTCTCTCTCTCTCTCTCTCTCGCCCTCGCCCACCCGCCATAGAAATGCTTCACAATGTTCCTTAAGCTCTCCCCATCACTCTTCTCATGCCTCATCTTGCTAACCTTCACAGTCCTGTACCTATCCTCTAGGCTTCTCTCTGTCTACACTCACTCTTCTTCTCCAAAAGCCCACACCTCTGCTTCGTTCGCCTCCCCCTGCAATCTCTTTAATGGCAATTGGGTCCAAGACCCTCATCGCAGAGCTATCTACGACGAGACCTGTCCCTTCCACCGCAACGCCTGGAATTGCCTTAGGAACAAGAGGGACAACATGGGTATGATTAATTCTTGGAAGTGGGTGCCCCGAAACTGTGATTTGCCTCGGATCGATCCGTCAGGATTTTTGAGTCTGATGAGGAATCGGAGAATTGGGTTTGTTGGTGACTCGTTGAATGAGAATTTTCTGGTCTCGTTCTTGTGTATTCTTAGGGTGGGTGATTCGGGTGCTAAGAAGTGGAAGAAGAAGGGGGCTTGGAGGGGAGCTTACTTCCCTAAGTTCAATGTTACGGTGGCATACCATCGCGCTGTGTTGCTTGCCAAATACAAGTAAGAATGTTGCACTTCTCTGAGTCCATTAATATGTATTTTTTGGGATGTTTTCTGAACTAATTTATTTATGATGCTGGCGAATTTGCTGGGGCATTGCACTGGGTTCCAAGTAATAGCATATTATATGTAAAGCAGAGCCATTTTTCATCTAATTTTGATGAGGATTATGTGAGATTGTGGCATTACTGGAAGTATAGAAGATGACTTCCATGAAGGTTGCCTTTGCCCTTTGGTTGTCCAAAATTAAATCTCACTGGAAATTTTATTCTTTTGGAATCTGAGAAGTTTCTTCCACTATTACAAGGCGTCAAAGTTAACTGCAGGACCATGACATTTACAGAAAAAATAAAAATAAAATTCCGGAACCTAGCTGTCCAGGAGGTAATTTTTGCATGAAAATCGTCAATCAGCACCTGACAGTGTGTAGCAGTTAGCCTAGTTGATTTCAAAGGCACTCCTATCTATTGAGAGAAAGGCTGCTCTCTGTAGTATTCAAGATATGTAGAATATATACCTTTGTTGTTGTTCAATGCCTCTAAAATAGATGGCAATTTGGAAGAAAATTAATAGACAACCAGACAAGAACAAGAACAAGAACAACAACAACAACAACAACAACGATAACAACAATCATCACCATAGCTAAAGTCCCGCTAAGGTTGGTTATATGAGTTCTTTTCTTCCATTCTATGCAATCTAGGGTAATATCCTCATAAAGTTGGAGTATTGTTAAATCCTTTCTTACCATTTTAGTCCAAGTTATTCTAAGTTTTTCCCTACCCCTCCTATGATTTCTAATTCTAATTATTTCACTCTCTCTTACTAAGTATTACTTAGCCTACTTTACAAGTGTCTGAACCCTCTCAATTGCCTTTCTTTTATCTTATCTTCTACTAGATCTCTGTCTAGCCTACTTTGGATGTGCTCGTTTCTTACTTTATCTTTTAAAATTATATCGTCTAGCCTACTTTGGATGTGCTCATTTCTTACTTTATCTTTTAAAATTATATCGTTCATCCATCTCAATTCTATGTCTTACATATTCTTTGACTTCTCCTTCTGTTTACATAACAGATCCAAGTTAATGAAATCTAATCTAAACCCTGCTTAAACATACATAGTTCTCTTGTTACCTTTGTAGACATAAACAAATTATCAGAAAAAACATTAACAATAAGTTATACTCTGCTTATCACGTTTAGTTCTTCTTCTTTAATGTCCTCAAGAAGTACTCTATTGTTAGCACAAAAAAATAAGGAGACATTGGATCTGTTCCCTAGAAAATCTTTACTGCTACATAAGTCAGCTAAAGACCCATTTATGCAAATAGACTATTAGGAGTTGAAACACAAGCCATAACCAATCAAAGAAGTTACTGGCCCTCGTCATATTTTGTAAAAAACTCCAATTCCAATTGTTGTAAACTTTTCTTACATCAACATTAATGGAACATCACAGTGAGACAAGTTTTCTATGATGATTCCTGTAAAATTTTTGAGCAAGAACTATATATGCTATATTGCTATCTAAAAACCTTGTATCAATGATAAAGAAGCTGTTTGAGGGGCAGAGGCATCCACTAGTCCATCAATCAGCATCTGTAGTATCTCAGTTTTCACTTTGAATATGCATTTGAACACTTTGTAGCGTGCTGCATGCTGTTGGTTTAAAATGTGATTGTGGTGTTAGGATAGGACCCTTAGGCACCAATGTAGCATTAAGTTCTGTCAGTATTCTACCAGAGTTGAAATAAATAAATAAAACAACACAAAAAATTCCTGACAGCATCAGTTACCTCTTTCTCAATTGTCCCCCAACCTGATTTGTAGAGAAAAGCTCCATACCCTTCTGTTCCATGGGCAGTATCATAGCCTACTGTGAATAATGCATTCTTTGTCTCCTTATCAGTCACATCTTTACACAAGATGAAGTTTCTTCTTCTGTAAGAATGTCAGCAGCAGCATTGACATAAAGACCAGATTCATTCCTCATATCATCCGGGAAGCTCAGCTTCTTTTAGGGAAAAAAAAAAAAAAAAATCAACAGCAGCTTCTTTTACATCTTCCAACTCAGTCACTTCAACTCCATTCTCAATATACAGGCTCACAATTTTATTTCTAGCGCCACTTCCTTTCAAAATATGACTGGAAATTTTTTTTTTTAGGATTGGAGTCTTCTAGACAAACCATTTTATTATAGCTCTTTATTTCCAGTAATTTAACTCAGCTTTGGTGGTATTAGAATATTTATGCATTGGTTCCTTCTCTCTCCTTGCTACCTCATTTTGGATAACCTAAAAGCTCTCCTTGCAATTTGTAGAGTTTATCTTAACCTCCTGAGCTATGGTTCTTCTTATTCATCTGTTTTATACATAGGACATCTTCAATGGCAGTGTCACACGCTCTAAAACAGAGACAAATAGGAGAGGGGTCAGAGATACCTGAACATGTCAAGTCTACCACATTTATTTTTTTAACTATTAGAAAAGTCAAGATTAATTAAAACACATCAAGGTATGCTGCCCTAGTACAAACAAACTGGGGCAGTAGCAATCTGTATGTCTTTAATAATATGCATGGGTGTGACTAATCTTTCAAAAAATCTCTTATTTCATTCCCTCTAGACAAACTAAAAGATGGCTAGGAGGATGAGGAAGAAAGCTTTCCTCCTCTCCTTGATGGAGCTTATACCTTTAGGCCCACTGCTCTTTTGCTGTTTTGGCAGTAATCTGCTGTTGCCTGACCAAGTCCCAAATGATACTAGTCCAGGAGCAGTGTAAGAGGATGTGATCAGTAGACTCAGCACTTTACAAACACAAGTAACTTCTGTTAACAAGAGGCAGCCCCCCTTTGCAGGATGCCCATGGTAAGAATTTACTGGAGAGTTGCCTCCCACAAAAATAAAGCAACTTTTGTGGGGGCTGCAGTTTTCCAGATGGGCTTCCAAGTAAAATGACTGCAAGTTTCTGCTGGAGAAGTGAGCTTCCAATAATATGATCATAGAGTAAATCTGCCATGAAACATGGGTGCGCCACATCTACTATTTCCCCTTCTCCCTTTTGATTTTTCAAAGCCCCTTTTCCTTTTTTTTTATTTTTTGGCTTTGCCTTCCTTACCAAGAGCAGCTGTAGTTGGATTTGCATTTTCTCCAGTCTCCTCTGCGTGGCTATTTACACCTCCAAAACCATTAGGACAATCTATGTTGCACTTATCTCCATGTTCATATAGAAGACCTTTCTAAAATTTTTAACACAGCCTTGTTACCATCATTTTCATTTATTGCAGAATGCCTGTTATTTTTGCTCCTGCTAGCATGCTCTTGTTTTTCATCCTAAATGATTTCCTCTTCCCCAGCTACAAGCGTATTAGTTGCCTTTGTAGACCCTGCTTCTTGCTCAGCTTTTCTCAATTCTGTTAGCTTGTCCCTTAATCCATAATTTTTTGCATTTTGGAGTATTGTATCAATTTCCCTATCTGTGGCAAAACAATTTCCAATGCCACACCATTCCAGTAACCGTTCATACTTCACTTTTTTCATGGACAAGCCATCCCTGTTACCTTTGAAAGCAATATACTTTGATAGCACATCCTTGCTCAGCTTGTTGAAAAACCTTTGCATAAGCTAAACTCCCCCATTCTGCAGTTAACTTTTTAGTGAACAAAAGTTTTCCAATTAAGCTAGTAATCTCACCGAGCTTGTGAAAAAACCAAAGGTGCAACTTCATATCTCGAAATCATGGCCATATAATTTTTGCTCATCAATCTCATTTCAAGTCTGGAGGCCACGCATCAATATTAGTTACTTATTTTCAAAGGACCATGAGACCCATATCAAGGGCCCTATGTTTCATCAAAATCAAGCATAAAGACTACATCATTGATCGAGAAGACTAATTTAACCAAACATATACCCACCTCCTCTCAACCTTCTCATTAGCTTAAATGGACCTTGCTTCTAGACACGTCCCACCAAGGCATTCTTCAATCCTTAAAACTTCTTCTTGCACATGTTCCATCAAACCCACAGCAATCTTATTCCCATTGTCAATTTCAGGTTCAACAAAATTTCAGTCCAACTCCTTGTCCTCTGCTATGATTATTTCCGAACAAATTCATTTAAGATTTCCTGCTGTGTTCCCTTATTGCACCAACTGAATCATCATCCTTATTCTTTGCAATGAAACCCTCATCTTTATCAATTTTGACCTTGCTGAATCACTAAATCTTCAAGATCCCATTTAGTCTCCCTGCTGTCTGGAAATTGTGTCATTCTTTGCATTTTTGAAAAATTGTCAAATTAATAAGACTTTTCCATGGCGGTGTGAATGGAATTTTAGGCTACAGGAATATGCAGCCGTGTGGACTAATTGTTGATTCTTTCCCCTTCGTTGTGGAAAGAGCAGCATCTTTATGGATGCTGTATGGGTGAGCGAAAGAGTGTGATGTAATATCCTAAGCACAAATATATTTACTTTTCAGGTGATGCAGGTGAAATGGTAGTACTGACTACTGAACACAAAGTCGTTGATTTCCTTAACTAGTTAGGTTAGATGCAATCTATTTTTTTGTTGCCTTAAGAAGTATTTCCTTTCGAAAATAATTTCATTTTGCGCCTTGCCTTTGATGGTTCTCATTTGTATATCTCAACTAATATGACCCAATGGATAAAATTTATTCATTTCAACTTTATGAAAATGCCTCAGATGAGCAAGGGTTTAGAAGAGCACTTGAG
Source organism: Malania oleifera (assembly GCF_029873635.1). NCBI lineage: Eukaryota > Viridiplantae > Streptophyta > Magnoliopsida > Santalales > Ximeniaceae > Malania > Malania oleifera. Next base: position 25,691,272 of record NC_080425.1, read on the forward strand.
CATAAATCTGGGTTTGGAGATTTGTAATATGTAAATGTGACAATATCTACATTAAAAAACAGAAAAGATAACTGAATGCATTTTTTGTTAAATGGATTTATTTCAAGCATCTATGGTAATACTATTTGTTTGCCCTGGAGAGTACTTATGAATGAGCTTGATGTATATGGGTGACACTGACTTGACCCAAAAGCTTAACCCATTAGGTCTTGGGCCCAGTGATGTATATAAGCCACTCATCCTCCATTCAATTCCAATGTGGGACAAAGTCGAATGGAATCTCTCAACACTATTTGACATAGTATGATGCAAATGATGTGAAAAGTCTTTTTCTTATTGATGAGTATCTGAGGAGTGTTTTATAATTTTAGCTATACACCATCAAAATCAGGACAATGAGGTGAAGAATGGGGGAGGGGGCATGAAAAATCTGCGACTCTGCTCAATCAAGTTTTGCCTGTTGAAGTTTCCTTCTATTCATGACTGTCACTTTAAACACATTTCATAATGAAAACCATGGCTCTCCTTGCAATATCTACAGTCTGACAATTGTTACTTGTAGGTAACTTCATGTTGTGTTCAAAATAATGTCATCGACTACGTAGGTGCTTCCCTACTAAACACCTTGTTTGCGTACCATAATGACTCGTTTGAGCTAACTAGTTAATATATCATGTGCGTTGCATGTGATTGTACGTGAATGATAGCAGTAAAATATTTTTTAACTTTTAATAATTTATATATATATATATTTAAAATATATTAATACTATATAGTTAAATTTTAGTTTACAAATATTATAGCATGAATATTCAAAGTTAATTATAAAAATTAATTCTTTATTAAAATACAAATATTGACATAGAATCAAAAAATAAAAGATATGATATGACAAGAATATACTAAATAAAATTATGAGTAATATTGAACTTTAATACTTACATAACATTATAGATAAAACATTAATAAGTAGATTTCTTTTATTTTTTATTTATAAAAATCTCAATATATGATGTCTTCCTAGGATAATATCAAGAACTTTATTACAATTTCTAAATTGTAATTTGCTACCTAAACTTAATTATTGTTATTTTTTTTACTTAACATTCAATTAATGAGTTTTTTAAATTTTAAATAAATTTTAAATTATTATTTGGAAGGTACTTATAGGTCTAAAGTTTCATTTCTATTTTCTTAAATTTATATTTTAGAAATTATATTATTATATATCTAAACGATGTTAGACACATTACAATAATTTTAGAAAACATCAAAAGAATTTATGTATTTTATTTTGGAATGTACATTTTATTTAACATTTATAATGCCATTACATTTATTTTATTTTTTTGAATGAAATGGATTTTTTTTAGGTCCAAATCTTAAACTATTTAAAATAAATTTTGTAAATGTGTATTTATCTAAAATGTTATTGAATTTTTTTTTTTTCAAAATTCAATTTTATTTCTAAAAGAATATAATTTTTTTGTCTACAAAATTATTTACACTATTTGTACTATTTGCCATTTTCTTTTGGCTAAATAGAGTTTTTTTTTTTAGATCAAAGTTTAACATATCTAAAAATTTTTTTATAAATTTAATTTGTCTAATTTTGTTGAATTTATTTTCTTTTAGGAATGTTTTGTATTTTTTTTAAATATAAGGATATTTTTGCTATAAAATATTTTATTTTATTTGTACTTTTATAAATTTAATATAGTAAAGATATAGATGTAGATATCTATATATAGAGTTAGTTTATTTTTATTTTTTAACCAAATGAAAGTTTTTTCTTTTAGTTCAAAGATTAACTTTTAGACATTGTAAATGAAATTTTAGCTAATATTGTTTGAATTTTCTTTATATATATATATATATATTGGAAATGTTGGTTTTATAGAAATTTACTTTTAAAATAAGGATGCTTTTCTCCACAAATTGAACTACAATTACATCTTTTAGGAGTTATATTATTGTCCACAAAATGATTTATGCTATTCATACTTTTATATTTAGTATAGATTAAAATTTGAAAATACAACCTCACATACTTGTGAACTGATTAAATAAAGGTGGCAGCCAAAACAGACGGTTTTCTCTAATCAAGATGGCTTGAAAGGAATATATCGAGTTGATGCTGATATTCCTGCAGATGATTGGGCTGACATCACCAATTTTTACGATGTGCTAGTTTTCAATACTGGCCACTGGTAATGTTTTGAGTCTCCCTTTGCTCTGTACAAAATGCATAGTTTATCAAACTAATCTTCTCCATTTTGTTTGTCATTCTTGTTGCCATTTGCACATGACTTGAATAGGTAGATGCTTGTTTTGAACACTACCATAATTTCTTACGTTTCTTGTTATAGACTAGAATATTACATAGAAAAGAGGACTTCTTTTTTCTTATTTCTTTGCCTTGTTCATTATTATTGTTGCTGCTGGGGCTGCCTTCAACAGACCATATGTCAATGCTGAGTTCGGGTGGCCTGTTTTGATTGCCAATATATTTGGTGACTAAATAAAAACTAAATAAGTAAAGGAAGTCAAACCAATGATCCCCTTATTATTTTGTTTTGGAAAATGAAGTTGCCATTTCATTTTAGTTTTGAAAAGGTAAAACAAAGTAAAACCTTTTTAAAAGAGATTTTGATTAGGATTACCATTGTGAATAAGGAAGGTAGACCTTTACAGCACCCTAGAACACCCATTTTAAAAATGATAATCGTACTTACCTTTTGTGTGTTTGTGTGCCCTATTTTGAAGTTCACTTTTGAGGAAAAAGATGAAAAAAAAAAAAGGAAAATACCAAGTTGTAGCAATGGCCAATCAACCACTTGTAGAGGTTGGTCGACTGCCTACTATAATTTTCCTATTGTTTGATTTTTGTAAAAGAAATTTTAGACCCTTAACCCCTTTTGAAAAGGCTTTTGTGGAGTTTATACAGAGGAATTAATCCCATAGAAACTTTACTACTTCATGCCCTTTCAAAAATAACATACATTCACACAATAAAGAAAAGAAAAGAAGAGAAATAAATAAAAGAAGTTATGTTTTTTATTGTTATGATTGAGTCTACATATCCTATAGGGAAGAATCAAGTCATTTGTAGACTGTAATTCGTCATAACATTTTCAAAAATGATTTTTACAAAATATTTTGATGAAATCTTTGAAACCACTTAAAAGTCTTTGTATTTTGATAAAAAAACCTTTGTTTTTTTAATTGAAAACTTTGATTATTCAATGAGTATTCCATAAATCAGAGATTTAAAAGCAAGCTTAAGTTGAAGAAAACACATTTTCCCCCCTTAAGCCACTTCATAGGTGATTACTTTGAAAAATGATGTTTACTTGTTTAAACTTGAAGAAAGTCTAGATTTTTTGTGAGAGAACCACAAACCCTCCTTGAAATCTTGTCTTTGAAAATCGTGAAAGTTTTGGAGAACACCTAAAAGCCACATTATTGGTATTGACTGCAAATTTTGGCATAAAACTTTATTTCAAATATTTGAAAACCATCTTCAAATCCTTTTGAAAATGAAATCTTGGTTTTTTATGGAAAATTCATAAAAACCCTTGAAATATCAGCAATCAAACTCGACCAATACACTTAAGAGAGTGTTTAGACTAAAAAACAACATAAAAACCCAAGGAAAATCCAAAAAATAATGGCCAAAAACGTGGTTTCTGGATCTGCTGGTCGACTCGCTTGCAAAGGTTGGTTGACAATCTTTTGTGGTCTAATGGCTACTTTTTGAAAGAAAGCAAGGAGGGTCGTCGACCGTGCCTGCAGGCTGGTCGACCATCTGTTGGGATATGAATCCTACCCAAGATCAAATAAAACACCCACAGATAACACACAAGATTTACGTGGTTCGACCAATTTAGCCTACGTCCACGGGAGAGGAGTAACTTCACTATATATATAAATATATGGGTATATAGTAAAGGAGGAAGATTACAATATATATATATATATATATATATATATATATATATATGGGTATATAGTGAAGGAGGAAGATTACAACACACTCAACTCATTCACTTTAATACACACTCACAGTGCACTCACAATTATTGTTTCTTCACTCTCACTCTTTGTATCTACATAATGGAGGGGAAGTGCCCCTTTTGTAAGAGAGAAGGAGGAGATTACCGCAGCCCAATTCCCTCCAAAAAATCAGCATCAATTGTCCTTCTTTTTCAAAGCGGTGGGAGGAGATGCTGCACCAAATAGCAGCCAATTCTAACCAGCCTCCAACAAGTCTTCCCCTTTGATTTATTATTTAATTACACCATCCGGCTACAGCAATCCTGCTGCATTATTTGACCCCATGTGCAGCTTTGTCTCCTTTGCTTTTAATTATTTAAGTGGCCGACTGCAACCAATAACAGCAAGCCCATCTTGCTTTATTAAATGAGGTGGGGACCAAAAAATCTCCCCTGCTCGACTCATGTAGAGAGTTCCACCAAACTTGTTGCGGTTCTACAAGTTTCGAACTTTGACTTGGACGTTTTCTTAGCTATTATGTCTTATGCATTGTCATCAGTATGAATTTTCTCTCTACTCAACTGCTTTGATTCCAACGCTTCACGAATCCAGTGGTATCGAACATCAATATGCTTTGACTTTGAATGAAAACTTGGATTTTTGCTGAGATGATTAGCACTTTGACTATCACAATAAAGAACATACTTCTCTTGCTTGTGGCCAAATTCCTCTGGGAACTTCTTCATCCATAGAAGCTCTTTGCTTGCTTTAGTGATGGCACTGGACTCTGCCTTAGTAGTGGACGATGCAACACATTTTTGTAGCTTTGATTGCCACGACACTGCTCCCCCTGAAAATGTCATCAAGTATCCCGAAGTAGATTTTCTGGAATCGACGTCACCGGCCATATCTGCATCTATATAACCTTCCAACGCAGGTTTGTCATGACCAAAACATAAACATAATTGAGAATTACCTTTGAGATACTTGAAAATCCACTTGACGGCTTCCGAATGTTATTTGCCAGGATTAGAAAAGAATCAACTGACTACTCCAACTGCATGAGCGATATCAGGTCTTGTGCATACCATGGTGTATATCAAGCTACCCACGGCTGAAGGGTAAGGCACTTTCTTCATTTCTTCTTTTTCATTTTCACTTGTAGGATATATTGCTTGGAAGTAAGCTTGAAGTGTCCTGCAAGTGGGCAACTGACTGGTTTTGCTTTGCTCATGTTAAATTTTGCTAACACCCTCTCAATGTACTTTTCTTAAGATAACCACAACTTTCTATTTTTCTTATCTCGAAAGATCTTCATTCCAATAATCTGTTTTGTTGGACCCAAATCCTTTATTACAAAGGATTTGCCTAGTTCTTTATTCAATTTTTCTATCTTCTTAGTATCACGACCAACGATCAGTATATCATCCACATAAAGCATGAGAATAATGAAATCATTGCTAGAAAATCTTTTAATAAACACACAATGGTCAGATGTGAACTTGTTATACCCGTATTCCATCATGAATGAATCGAACTTCTTGTACCACTGTCTTGGTGCCTGTTTGAGGCCATACAAACTCTTTTTTAGTTTGCTCACAAACTGTTCTTTTCCTTTGACCTTGAATCCTTCAAGTTGTTTCACGTAGATTTCTTCATTCAAATCACCATGGAGAAATGCAGTTTTTACATTAAGTTGTTCAATCTCCTAGTTCAGGCTAGCAGCCAATTCGAGAACAACTCGAATAGATGACATCTTCACCACGGGCGAGAAAATCTTTTCATAGTCAATGTCTTTTCCTTGACCAAAACCTTTCACAACTAGTCGTGCCTTGTACCTTGGTTGTGAGTTTCCTTCGTCATTTTTCAATCTAAACACCCATTTGTTGTTGAGTGCTTTCATTCCCTTTGGTAATTCTACCAAATTTAAGTGTGGTTCTCACGCAAGGATTTCATCTCTTCTTGCATGGCCTTGAACCACTCAGTCTTGTGCTCATGTGACATGACATCCTTGTAACATTCTGGTTCTCCTCCGTACGTTAGCAACACATACTCATCTGGTGAGTATCTGCTAGAAGGTTGACGCTCCCTGGTGGATCTTCTTATTTGGGGTTTTGCTGCTGGAGCTTCTTGATCACCTTCAGCTATTGGTTCATCATCTTCCTTGTTATCATCATGCTCTTCTTGTGGTTGTGGTGGTGAATCTGGAATCAGCTCGATTGGACTCCTGAGGAAATGCTTTGGATTATCAGCCTTCTCACAATCGTCAATAGTTTGGTCTTCAAAGAACAAAACATCTCTGCTTCAGATGACTTTCTTGTTCTTTGGATCCCACAATCTGTAGCCAAACTCATCAATATCATAATCGACGAAGATGCACTCTTTTGTCTTTGCATCAAGTTTGGTCCTTTCATCCCGAGGAATATGGACAAAAGCTTTACAACCAAACACCTTTAAGTGTTTATAGGATACATCTTTCCCAGTCCAGATCCTTTCAGGAATGTCACCTCCTAGAGGAACTGAAGGAGAAAGGTCGATGAGGTTAACTGCTATCATTAACGCCTCACCCCAGAAGGATGTTGGCAGCCTTGAATGAGAGAGCATGTAGATAATCTTGTTGCAGATGGTTCTGTTCATTTTATCTACAACGCCGTTGTGTTGAGGAGTCTTGGGAACTAACTTCTCTAGCCTAATACTATGTACTTTGCAGTGCTCTTCAAATGGCCCAATGTGTTCACCATCGTTGTTTGAACGAATACATTTGAGCTTTCTGCTAATTTGTCTTTCAACATTGGCCTGAAACTTCTTGAACATATCTAACACCTGGTCTTTACTTTTCAAAGGATAAGCCCACACTTTTCTAGAGTAATCATAAATGAATGTAACAAAATGCAATGATCTGCCAATAATTTTATCATTCATAAAACACACGTCAGTATGAACCAGATCTAGAATATGCTTTCTCCTAAATGGAGGGTTCTTTCGAAATGCAACTCTATGTTGTTTACCAACTAAACAACGAGTACAGTTTTTTAAAGAATTACCTGAGAAATTTGGAAGGAGCTTTTTCCTTGCAAGAATCTTGAGTCCCTTCTCGCTCATGTGGCCAAGTTTGTTGTGCCATAACTCAGTGGTGACTTCATGTTCTGTAGCATTCACATCTCCTGCACAGAGTTGCTTAGCTTGAGTGTAGTATAAGTTAGCATCCTTCTTTCTTTTGGCCTCCGCCAAATTCCTTTTCTTGAGCTTCCAAACTCCATTACCAAAATAGCTTTCATAACCCATGTCATCAAGTTGACTTGTGCATATCAGGTTAAGGCGAATGTCTGGTACATGCCGAACATCCTTCAGTAGTAGTTTGCAACCAACATTTGTTTCTATCAACACATCTCCTTTACCAGCAACTTTGCATTTGACTTCATTTCTCTTCTTAACAAAGTCATAATCACCACATTTGTAAGATGAGAAGAAGTCTTTTCGTGCTGTTACATGGATGATGCTGCAGAGTTATCGTCCATGTTGTGTCTTGGCAGGTGAGGTTAACATGTCCTTCCTCACACATCGCATAAGTTTCACCTTCATCAGAAGTCACAGCTGCACTACTTTTGTCCTCTTCTTTCTTGTCTTCGCTGGTTTGTTTTGCCTTTCATTTCCAACAGTCCTTTATATGTCCAGGCTTATTACAATAATAACAAGTGAAGTTGCCCCTTGATTTTGATCTACATTTGGACTTGCTTCTAGACTTGCCTGTGTTCTTCTCGTTTCCTTAGGAATATCTGCTTCTGCCCCTCTCAATAACCATCGCTTGTCCTTGAGAGTGAGTGGGCAAGCCTTGCTCAACTCTTCTCTTGCCTTCTCTTGTGATGCTATCCTTCACTATACTCAAGGTTACCTTTCCGTTTGGTGCTAAATTACTGAGAGCTACCATTAGTGTCTCCCAGCTATCTGGTAATGAACTTAGCCAACTCAATGCTTGAATTTCATCTGCAATAGTTAGTTCCATGCTTGCCAGATTATCAAGAATTTCATTAAGTTTATCCAAGTGATCTTAAACATTTTGTCCACATAATTTTAAATTCACAAGCCTTCTTATCATGAAGGCTTTGTTCTAGGCATTCTTTGGCTCGTACATCTCTCTTAGATGTTGCCAAAGTTTTTAGGTATTCGTTTCTTTGGCTGTGTCACAAATTGTCCTTGTCTCAACCCACCGTCTTATAACACTGACAGCTTTTTTGTTAAGTTTCTTCCAATCAGACTCAATTTTTCCACTTGGCATGATCCCTTTACATTCAATGGGATCAAACAGATCTTTACAGTATAACAAATCTTCCATCATTGTCTTCTAGATTGAATAATTTGTCTCTGTAAGTCTGATCATGGAACTACTGCAAGACTTGTACTTTCCTCCATTTAATATGCTCTGGTACTATGTGTGGACAACTACAGTGAATAATGCTGCTACAGTATAGTCTCAAAAATTAAGAACAGATCTAGCCATGAAGGCGGTATCAATACACATCAATAAAACTTGCCATTTAAGGAAGTATTAATACATAGAAATAAAACCTGCCGTCAATGCGGCATTAATATACAAAAAATAAAACTTGCCAACAAGGTGGTAAACCAGTAGCTCTGATACCAATTGTTGGGATATGAATCCCGCCCAAGATAAAATAACACACACACAAATAACACACAAGATTTACATGATTTGACCAATTTAGTCTACGTCCACGGGAGAGGAGTAACTTCACTATATATATATATATATATATATATATATATATATATGGGTATACAGTGAAGGAGGAGGAGGATTATAACACACTCAACTCACTCACCTTAATACACACTCACAGTGCACTTACAATTATTGTATCTTCACTCTCACTCTCTGTATCTACACAGTGGAGGGGAAGTGCTCCTTTTATAGGAGAGAGGGAGGAGATTACCGCAGCCCAATTCCCTCCAAAAAATCAGCATCAATTGTCCTTCTTTTTCAAAGCGGTGGGTGGAGATGCTGCACCAAACAGTAGCCAATTCTGACCAGCCTCCAGCAAGTCTTCCCCTTTGATTTATTATTTAATTACACCAACCGGCTGCAGCAATCGTGCTGCCATATTTGACCCCATGTGCAGCTTTGCCTCCTTTGCTTTTAATTATTTAAGTGGCCGGTTGCAGCAAATGACAGCAAGCCCATCTTGCTTTATTAAATGAGGCGGGCCCCAACAGCATCTACATGACCTTTTGAAAAATGCCATTTTTTGTCATTTTGATCAAATTCTTTTCAAAAATTCTAAATATTATAAAATTCTAACCCCCTTAGATAACATGATTTAACCAAAAAAATATAAAATTTCATGTATGAAAACATTCACATCATATACATCCATACATGTCTTGCATACCAAAAAAAAAAAAACACAAACCAACTTGAAAACAATGAAAGAAAGGGGTAGGGGATTAACCTTATGATATTGTAATCAGTGTAGACAAGTGGAGATACACTCACAAAGCACACACCCCCTGAGTATCCTCCAATAAGAACAAGAAGAGATAGGATTCTCTTCACAAACTTTAAGTATTCACCCTTTTCCTCTTACCCAAAATGATGCAAGAAATGCTCTCAATTCTCTCCCCACGTGGTGATGGACTACAAACTCTCTCTCAAAGGGTCTAGTTATAGACCTTTCATGGGAGAGAGAAACATCATTTGAATTTGAATTTTTACCAACCACTAGCCAACTACTGCCAACTGCCCTAGTTGTTGCCTAACACGTGGCAACTTCTAGGACACTTGGCATACCTGGATCTATTGGCTAATCAAATGAAAGCAACTCAAAATTTTGAATTTTCATTGGGTTGGTCGACTGCTTGAAGAGAATGGTCAACTGGCCACTTGCTGCAGCCTTTTCTTCTGCTTTTTCTGCTTAATTTTTCATATATTCAGCTAGGTCTTTTTATTTTGTAGAGTAAAAAATATCAAAACCATGCATTTGCAAGAATGTATCCATGGTTATATCACATTTCTCTATCATAGAGGTTGCTTTATCAGACAACTTATTAGCGTGGACCCCTATTTGTGTCCTTGTCATACAACTAGGGTCTAAACAAGTGAAAACTAAATACACCTTCATGCTGTGTTGGACCCATGATTGTGTCCTTGTCATGTAGGTGGGTCCCAAACTTAAGAGAAGATTGAATTCAAGGCTTCTTAGATGAAAAACATGGTATTGAATTCAAGACTTCTTAGATGAAAAACAAGGTAATGAAATGTGATGAGTTGCTAACGAAAGAAAAGCACAGAAGGGCACACTGATGGCCTAAATCCAGGTCATCCTCAGGATTTGTTTCCATTTTGTCCTTCTGTTATCTATTTGCAGGTTCATCTCTATGACATCAATTTGGTTCTCTAAAATGTGCTATTACCATTTGTGGTAGCGGGTAATTTTTGATTACAAAAAAATTCTTAGTAAAGGGGTGATTTTGATCGTTTTATTCATGACATAATTGGTACCATGTGATTGAAAAATTATTGATTATACATTATGCTCTGATTTCTTAAGACAAATTACTTCAAAGGCATTGTCACTGAATGCAGTTTGCTCTCCGCATTGTTGATTTTTTGAGAATCCAAAAATAGAATTTGACATAGTGGTATCACTTTCAGTCAGTAAAGAAAGAGGCATGGGGCTGGGCCGCTGGGGAGACTTATGCATTCCTTGCACTTAATTTCCGGTCATATTCATCCCTCCATTATCATTTTAGTTGGTGTCTCATGACATGCACTGCATCTTGTGTCCATTTTTCCCAGATCTGAAATTGATTGAAGTACATCATTTATTTAAAGTGATTTTCTATTATGGTTCTGATTAGGTGGGGCTATGACAAATTCCCAAAAGAAACACCCCTTGTTTTCTACAGAGCAGGACAGCCAATACTTCCTTCCCTTGAGATGTTAGATGGACTTAAAACTGTGCTGGACAATATGGTCTCGTACATAGAAAATAATGTCCCAAGTAAGACACTTAAGTTCTGGCGTTTACAATCACCAAGACACTTTTATGGTGGAGATTGGAATCAAAATGGTAGTTGCGTCTTTGATGAGCCTCTTGCAGAACACCAGGTATATATTGCTTATTGTCATTCACCATACCAAGGTTTTAAATGTTTATTGTAATATATGTTTTGGTGCTAGTAGATATTGTGATGAATATCAAATTATTAATTTTTTTTTTAAATTTTCACCGAGGCATGCTACAGTTTTCCATAGATGGGGTTTAAAATTTTGGATATGCTTGGAGATCAGGACTGGGTGTTGATTTTCTTTTTCTTTTTCTGTTGTCTGGTTTTGAGTTCCACCTTAAGTCTTTGAAAGTATAAATGCTGTTTCTGTGAGTGAAAAGTGTACTGATATCTGCGCAGCTTGATTTTTGGTTTGATCCCAGCAAAAATGGAGTGAATAAAGAAGCAAGACAAATCAACCATTTGATTGAAAATGCATTACAAGGCACGAATATTCAATTGCTTGATCTTACGCATTTGAGTGAGTTCAGAGCAGATGCCCATCCAGCGATCTGGTTAGGAAAGAAGGATGCAGTGGCAACCTGGGGTCAGGATTGCATGCACTGGTGCCTACCTGGTGTCCCAGATATATGGGTCGACATTTTGTCAGAGTTGATTCGCTCTAGTTTGCCAGCAAGGTGATGAATGGATTAATAGAAATGGTTGATGGGTGGTGGAGAAAATGAATATGATTTGAGTTTTATCATGTATTTGTTTTGATGAAGGATGTGAAGGGGGTGGCAGAGCTTGATCACATATCCATTATGCAACAGAAGGATCCCACTATAAATCATCAAGATTCTTCCCATCTAAAAAGTGTGGGATAAGATATGGGGACTTCTGCTATTGCAAATGTACAACCTTACTGCGACACAGGTGGCTAGTGTCCCGTGGAATTTTGTAGGTAGTGGTCTTTGGATGAGAAATTTTATGCCTTGCAATCCTTTCTTTCTTTCTTTCTTTTTTTATTTTTTATTTAGTGTCCCGTGGAATTTTGTAGGTAGTGGTCTTTGGATGAGAAATTTTATGCCTTGCAATCCTTTCTTTCTTTCTTTCTTTTTTTATTTTTTATTTATTTTATTTTTATTTTTTATATTTTTCCCCCCTTACTAGTTGCCCAACAATTTAAGTCAACCATAAAATTATTTATTCTTTACTTGGGAGGATGAAATTTGAAGCCTGGATGATATCTAGGTGTACAACAGCCCCCCTTCCCTCCCCCTCACCCCCAATTTGCTACTTTCTTTTGTAGGATAAACAGTTTTCGATGTATTCTTTATGGCTTTCTTCTGTTACAGAACCATTCGATGCATTTTGTTGTCTGGTTAGCTTGTCAAAATTTGCCATTTTCATGGGCTGCTCCATGCAAATTAACTAGCTCATAGCTGCGGAGTTTGTATTTCTTTCATAATTACCTGAAGATCTCCCAGATAATCGTAATGACCTATTTCTGTTGTGTAATTAAGGTCTAATGGATCGCACAGCAAAAAAAAAGCCAGGTCTGCAATATGAGCCTTTGCAATATAATTTATTAGGCCGTCAAATGAAACACCCTAGTTGGCAATTTTACCGCACGGATTTAACATTTAAAGTGCATTTGCAGCTGCTGCTTGTCACAGGTGAGCCTGCAGCTGCGCCCACATCCAATGCTTGCAAGCCAACCTGCCCATCTGGTTCACTACAGAAATCTGTAAGCATGTCATCTTACATCTGGTTTACTACAGAAATCTGTAAGCATGTATCCTAAGATGAGTGCTGAGAATTCTTATAATCCCTACTCCTAGTTGGAATTTACAACTCAATTGCAATGGAGTCATCCTCACTTTCAAAACTTATTAGGCTCAATGTTGCAAATTGCAATGGAGTTACCCCCGGAACTGTACAATGGATGCTTATGACCCTGGGGGTGAAGTTGTCCATGATGTGTTCTATGAACCGAGTTTACATTTTAGTTCTTATGCTTCATTTGCATGGTAAATTTATAGCTTGTTTGGTTGGAAAAAAATCCATGTTGGAATGGAATCACAATTAGGGTCTTGATTCCTTTCAATTATTTGATTACTTACTAGATAATTGGAATCCTGATCATATTGGGATTAGCGTTGCTTTTGTTTTAGGAATTCCATAGGTGTCCATATCAATGAGCATTCCATTTTTTTTATATTTTCTTTTCTGAATTCTTAAAGATAAAGCCCTCTTAGAAACAACTTTATTCTACTTACATGTCTACAAATCCATATTAGTTTAATTAGTCATCAAACAAGATCGATATAGAAATTTTTGAGAGAAATGATTGAAGTATCGAGATCTTGATCCTGAAAAATCTCTAGTAATCTATGCTTCTTTAGAAAACCAATTCTCACATAGATGGCAAGATGGTGTTATTATAATGTTTGTTTATTTATTTATTGACTAGGAGAGTTGATGAAGTTGGTTTTCCATAGGAGAAGTGAGGTCGGGTTGGTGGTTTACTGGAGATGAGTCCTAGAGATGGTTTTCAAGAGGGTTGATTAAGGCACATTGGTTAGGCATAACAAAGTGCATAATGCAATTGGAATTTCATGCCGGTCTATTTCCTATGCTTCAAGCTTACACTAAAATTGAATTGCACATTGAAAAAATATATATATGAAATAAAATTTCTTTATTCTAGGTATAGTATGCTGCAACCACAATAAAACCCACAAATTCCTAGTCTTAAAAATGAATGCTAGAAAACCATTGGGCAGGTACATTCCCATTTGTCCTCGCACTGTAGATTTAAATCTTAGCCCTTGTAAAGCCATATTGATTTGATTTTCCACACAAGAAGATAGATAGAAAAATCTGCCAAGAGTTCATGCCAAAAAGGTCGATTGCTGAGAAGGGCTGAGAGTTTGAGATAAGACAATTAAGTGCCGAGAGGTTGGGAAGCGAATTAAGTTTTACGATATTGATCAAAGAATTTGTAGCATTCCATGGTTCTTAAGAAAATTGTATCTTAACAAGATGGTGTTTTTCCAATGTTGATGTAAATTTGGATCACAATAGTCAATATTTGGGAAATGGGAAGGCTTTGAAGATAGTTTTCAGCAGTGAGAACTCAATGTTTTTGGAGGATGAAAGTTAAAGGAGACGGGTTTTTTTGATTAATAAGTTAGGTTGGGTTGATGGTTTTTGGAATATGTGTTCTAGAGATAGTTTTCCAGATAATTGATTAAGGCTTTGGTCTTGTTTTTGATCTACGCCAGTTTTGGTATCGATGTTGAGATGACGTAACTTCTTAATTAATTGAGCAGACTAAGATGACATGATTGAGTTCGAGGATTCTAGATAAGCAAGGAAGTACCACTGATACTTCATTGGGATATTCAACTTAGCAACTATGTAGGGTAAAGTGCTATAAGTTTTCACACGTCGAGGGAGGACAGGATAGGCTTATTCCTTATCCGAATGAGCTGAAGGACAACTATGAAGAATTTTGGCCAAAGCAGTAGTTCTACCATTTGGAGTGGAAGGGAAATGTTGCCAAGTTGAAGGATTTGAAGAGGAACCTAGCAGTTTTGTTGAGGAAGGAAGTGACAAAAGGAGAGAATCAAAGAGCTTGAGTATTTGAGCTAGAGATTGTTACTAATGACTTAGGGAAGGATGGGAAGAAGTAGTATAGAAGCTGAAGTACAATATAGCTAAAAGGATACTTCAAGCTAAGGTATACGAGTTGAATAAGGCTAACTAGGATATCAAGAGGTAGAAGACTGAGTTGGACGTTAAGAAAGTTGAGTTGGCAAAGTGGTGTAGGACGGGATTGGATGACCTATGTCCTATGGTTCAACTCTCACATAAGCACAAACACTCAAAACACTTTGCATTAAAAATTTAATTAACTAAATATGAACACCATAAATCATGCTTCATTTCACATGTTGTTGGATTTTGAGAAGGTGTATGATTATATTTGGCAAATAAGTCCCAAGTGTTCACTAATCAAGGAGTCTAGTTTTATACGGAAGATGTTACTTTCAAAATCAAGATTATAAGTTCTAAGCTTAACAAACTAAAATTCATACAATTGATTTTAAACTAGCAAGTAACAATGTTTCAATCTATGGATTCAATGGGTTATGCAAATATGGATTTGTAGGCTACTAACAATGGTTCACAAATAAGGAAGGGTTTAAGCAAATATAGAATTTACCAAGTGTCTTGTTGGATGACTTGATGTTGTTCAACACAAGTCTTAGATCATGCCGTAAGTCCTTCGTGCAAGCTTTGAAACACAAGATAAACGCAGCAATGGAGTGAAGGGATGATGGTCGTGTAGGTGTAGAAGGAGAAGTGGTCATGTGGATGTTTAGATGTGGGTGGCCGTGTGGTGAGTGGGAGAAGATGATGATGGAGTCGCTGGATAAATAGTGGTCTTGTTACCCTTGGTGTATTCCCAAGGAAAAAAGGGGGGGGGGGGGGGGGGGGGGATGAATTGGGTATTTAAAAAATTTGTCCCTAGGTCAACTAATCTAGCAGCAACATTACACAAACCTAGAGTCTTTCTATTTAATTATAAACCCAATCAACATATGTACTAGATATAATGAATAAAACTTACAACATACATGCGTTGAAAAATAAAAGTGCGGAAAATAAATTTACGAAAATATAAAGAACATGCACAATATGTTATCGGGGTTCGGCCAACTGTGCCTACGTCCCCACCTTGCCCACACCAGCACAAGGATTCCACAACTGCTCACTTAACGAGTGGAGTGACACCGGTTACAACCAAGTCAATTCAAGGGACTGACCTCAACCAACACGCCTTATCAAGATGGCGCATCTAACTTTCCTAATCGGATCTAAGCCAATCCGGGACTATTCCATAGGGTTAGTCTCCCTCTTCAGGCCCGCGCCTGGAATACAACAAATGTGTATAAAATTTGTACATGGAAATGCACTTCTTACACAAGCAGGTATGTGCACCAGTACAGCTCAAGCAACCACACATCAACAATATAAGAAATGTAAGCTCAATGAAGTGAATAAGTGTGCAAACAACACTCAACAAGATATGATCACTATAATGTTCAAGAGTGTTCTAAGACAAGCTATATCTTTGAAACAATCTATATCAAATCTCAATAACAAACTAAGGTTTCAAAGATGCTAATAAGATATTCAAACTATCTTAAAAGATTTCCTTCAATGAAATGAGCACAAGAATAGTATGGAAAAATATTATAGCTTGTAGGAAATATTTTTGCACAACAAAAAACAAAGCTATAGGAATCTTGCAATGACAATGCCAAGATCCTTAAGCTTGTTAGTTTATCCTAACACAAGATTTATAATATTCAAATTTGTGGGATAAACTTAACTAAACTCCCCTAAAATCAATCAATCAAACAAGAATAATGGGAGTATTAGCAATACCTAATATACACTAACACAACCAATATGCTCTCACAATATGAAAATGTATTAAGGGAATGAAGATATGAGAGTATCTGGGCAAGAATAGGATTTTGAAATAGAGAGGATTTTTGTTAATGATTTTCTGCTAATCACCACCTAATCTACACAAATGAACCCATATATATATAGGCCAAGACCAAAATATAACCGTTTATGACCTATAGAGAATTCTTGGAAAAGTTTTAAAATACTTAGGAAATATTAAACCTGTTTAACACTTATTTACCTCAGTTTAATAAAATAACCCGAGAGGATTCAGGTGGCTGAACTTTAGTTCGATCGCCTGAATAGACTCGTCTTGAAAAACTCATTTTAAACAGTTCGGTCGTTGAGTGTAGGTTTAGTTGCCCGAACAAAATTCAGAAACATTTAGTGCGAGGTTCGGGTGCCCGGTCCTAGGTTCGGTAGCTCGAACACACGTGTTCGATCACCTGGTGCCTATTTTGAACTGAATTACTTAGCAGCTCGAGTTGGTGAAAAGGTCACATCTAGGGGTTCAGTTGCTTGAGGGAGATAGTCAAACTGTTGACTTCCCAATAGTTCGAGCGCCCGAGGTGAAATGAACCCTTGGGGTTCGGTCGCCTGAGCCCTCTCATTTTGTGCTTATCATGTTCAGTCCATTTCAAATTGATCCCCTGTTTGACAAGATATTGTGGGGATATATTAGTGCATATTTGTGGGGACCTAAACTCTCACTAAGGTCTTTTCAAGGGTTGTTTTGAGATAGTCCCAAAAAATTGGCGTCGGTCGACCGAAGGGTGCCATATTGTCATTGGGTACCCTATGGTTAGTCTATGGTCATGTTGAGCTTACAAAACCTACATGCATGACATGCAGAGATTATTAAAGACCGATATAAATTATTAGACCCAAATAATATAAATTACAACAAGAAAATCTTTAGGGTCTTCAGGCTTTACTTCGTGTGCCATCAATTGATTTGCTAATATAAATCTACATACAAACTTGAAAGCTATCAAATACTAGAGTATTTGTCATTATCAAAACCGAGAGTGACCTATAAGATCAACAGGTCTCTCGCCACTTGATCTCGTGAGAGAACAAATGTAGCCTCACACTACACAATTGTAAGATCAGACACAAAGCTTTAAAGCTTCAATAAGGGATTTATTTTCAATTCAATATCAGCTCCTATATGAGTTCTTACAATGAAATATATAAAGAATCAGCAAGGGGAGACAAGACAATAACTACCTTACACTCCCTACTTAAGCATGGGAGACAACATAATAAATGCTAACAACTACTAGACACATTAAATTCTAACACAACTTACTAACACTCTCACAACTTACTAAAACATACACATGCAAACAAGCTTAATTGTCTTGCAATACAACAAATTAAATACAAAGACATACGTCAAAGGGAGACCTACTCCGTGTGGGTCCCACAAGACCGTGTGGAGCCCATATGGGTCTCGGAATCAAATTTGCTTTGGCATGTCAACTAGGGTTTCATGCATTGAAATTCTTATGAAATCCATGTGTACCTACAAAAGAGTTACAAACTGAAGTGGACATCTGGAGGTCATCCACATGTCACCATGTCGGCGAAGGAAAGGGGTAAGACATGTTGATCCCCATCACAAAGAAGGTAGCACAAGTATAGAGTTCAAAAGTTAGGTGTGAAGACTCTTAACTATGAACTAAGAGTTGGAAGTCAAGTGTCGGGAGTCCAAGCTACATCCACGGGCAATAAGAAAAGATGACAACACTGAAGATGTATATTTTGGAGCTAGAGTTGATTATATGCCACAAAGAGAAGCAATTTACAGATTTATTGGCATATGAAAAATTACTGGACCCATCTTCCATGCTATACAAGAAAGGCTCTTGGCAATAGATCCCATTCTACAACATGTTAGCAGATTAGCTCAGGCATTGTACCCATTGGTGTGGGATGTTGTGGACCATAGATCCCATCAAATTATATTGACTTGTATAATTTGTTGTCTCATGTTTTAGTTTACTTCAAAAAAGCTAATAATGTATTTGAGGAGGAGAACTCAAGATCTATCCCTTCTAATAAGTAGACTTTGTATTATTGACTATTGAAATTAAATAAAGAGAAGTTTGATAATCTCTCTCTAAAGTTTTGCTAGCGTAATTATTTATTGCATGAAAGTATGTTCCACATGGGATTAAAATCCTCATATGGACTATGAAATCAAGGATTCACTTGGCATGTTGTGTTAAAATATAATTTAATTCTATGTGTGTGTGTTTTATGTGTTTTCCTGGTACAATATTTGTTTCCTTTTTTTTTGATACGTCTTAATTTATGAAACATATTCATAAGGTTATCAAAATTCCGCAAAGAAAATTATTAGAGTTCAGTCACAAAGTATGGAGTTACCAGAGACCAACCAGAATGGAGATTATCCTTTCGAAAAAAGAATTGAAGCTTTGGAAAGTCTATAACATATCTAGTCCAACTCATAAAAGGAAAAACACTAATAGGTGATGAAGCTTAACCATCATCTACACCACCAATTTCTCAAGAACCAGTATTCATCAATATAACTGGATAAGGAGCTAGTACTGGACTTGTTAAGTTAACTAAGTCAAAAGAAGAAAAAGGAAAATTAGTTGGTAATAAAGATCGCATGACGTACATTGAGGAACAACTAAGGTCAATTCAGGGTATACAAGATGAAGGTATTGGAAAATTTTAAGATCTTTGCCTTTTTACTTGTTATTATTCTAGAGAATTTTAAAGTCCAAGATTTTATTAATTATAATGGAATGGGATGTCCAAGGATCCATCTTCAAATGTATGCAAGGAAGTATGACACCTTACGCTAAGAACCAAAAATTTCTTATGCATGTGTTCTATGAAAGATTAACAGGTCTAATACTTAAGTGGTATGCTTCACTAGACAAGAGCTCTGAGGAGGAATCTAGCCAATTTGTTCTTGAAGAAATATCAATGTAATGTTGATATTGTCATAGACCGAACGAGTCTTTAGAATATGGAAAAGAAGAATTCTATTGGCCCAAGAGTCGCGTCTAGAGGGGAGGTGAATAGACTCTTTCACGTATTTTCGCTTTTCTTTACAAAACGTAAAATCTTGATAAGATGAAAATGATTATATCACAATAAATAAAAAGTAAATCATGCACAAGATAAATTAAAGAGAATGGAGGAAAAGTTTAACACTGATGTTTAACATGGTTCGGCCCCTCGCCTACGTCCACGCCTTGAGTCATACCCAAGGTTTCCACAATTCACTAAACAAACTCCTTCACTGGCGGAGAAGCCTTTACACCATGGGAACAAATCCTTTAACACTCACCAAGAGCCTTCATACGGTTCACTAAGAACCCTTCAACCAAGGTTCACCAAGAACCCTTTTGCGGTCCGGTTCGCCAAGAACCTTTTTACAACAAATGGAAGAAAAAAAAACACAATGCTTCCTTGAATGAGTTGATATTTGAAACAATAAAATCCTCACATAACTCTCTCAAAGTATTGTATCACACCAAGATTGAAGAGCAAGAGAGAAGTTAAGCACAAAGCTAATGAACTAATTGAAGTGTGCTTGCAACTAATGTATATTTACTAAGATTGATATTTAAACAAGCCTTTGGACTTGTATTTATAGGCAAAGGGGCAAACTAGCCATGCCGTTGGGCATTTAATATAATAAGATACTTTGAAAACTAGCCATTTTCTACTCGTTAGAGTTTTGTTTCCAATGCAAACCGTCAACTATTTTTCTGAAACTGTCGACTATTTTCCCCTTCTCATCTATGAAAGTCTTCAACATAGAAGTTGTGGGATTTTTTCTTAACTTTCTGTAGATACCAAGATTCCCCTTTTTGGAGTCTTCTAGCAAAAGTTATGCTCCAAATACTGAAGGGTGTTTAGAAAATTTGAGAGGTGCATAAATGAGGTTTTAAGTCCAACCAAGACCAAGTTTTTAAAATATTGTAACACTAATATGATTTAAAACTTGTCCTATATAAAAATACATTTGAGTAAATGATATTTTTATAAAACTCTTGGTTTGACTTTGAAAACTCATAAGTACTAAACTTATGATTTAGTGATATCCTATATATTCGTATGAACGAATATGCATATGCAATTTGCTCAACTCTTACTCAGTAATCATGCGTGAAACAAAACTGCAAGAGTTACAATAGTTCCTACCTCAAATACTCCCTATTACTCTAAAACTTTGTTGGATGCGCTTGAGTTCTTCTGAGTAAGTGTCCATCTTGATCTTTCCTACTCGAATGTCTACTCAGTCCGACCTTTGCCTTTGATCCAGTACCTTTATGTATTTGTCACTTGTACCTGTACATAATGTGATCTGCAAAGATTTGATATACTTAGAACTACAAATAGGTTAATATCATCAAAACACATTATATATGATTATGTAGCTACTAAGGCTAACAATCTCCCCATTTTTTTATGATGTCTAACTTATTAAGATTTTACTTGATCTTTACATTTGAGTTTGTACTTATCATAGCTTGATATGTAAATATTAGATTACCTAAAACCACTAATGGGTTGTTATCATCAAAACATGACAATTAGGATCATGTTGCCACTAAGGCTAGCAATTTCCCCCTTTTTGACGATGACAAACCATCGGCGTTCTTGCAGGATATAATTTTAAGCTCCCCCTTAATTTATGCATACTATTGAATGAGATTGAAAATTTACT
The DNA here is from genome assembly GCF_029873635.1 of Malania oleifera. Classification (NCBI taxonomy): domain Eukaryota; kingdom Viridiplantae; phylum Streptophyta; class Magnoliopsida; order Santalales; family Ximeniaceae; genus Malania; species Malania oleifera. The sequence continues at coordinate 25,712,483 of NC_080425.1, forward strand.
CCCCCTTACATATGCATATAAGGCATAACAAAAACATTCAACTAGATATTTTATATCTATTGGAGCTATAATATGCAATACATTATTAGAAAGTTCATTTTTTTAAAAAAATAGTAAGCAAACTGAACTTTCATCAGATTTATACCTAATACACCAATCTATAATACGCTTCTCGCCCCACATACCAAACACCATATAACTTCTCCCCCTTTGATCATCATAAAAAAGAGAGGTACTATTCATTTATCTTAAAATGACCTAAAAGTAATTTTAAGACTAGCTTACATGTTGGTAAGGCGAGTATGTGCTGAACCAAAATGTCAACCTACCTTGGTTGATTTCCGTTGATGATTTCCCCTGAAACTGTTGATGGTTTGGTGCAGAATCAAACCATCTAAAGTAATAGATTGTCCTCTTGATTTATTCCTTACTCATGAATAATGAATGATAATTGTCCAATAATATAAAGCTCTAATTGAATGATTAAACGCCGAGAGCTTATAAATGGAATAAGGATAGATATTCTTATACAAAGGATACTAAAAGGTAGGAGTATAAGAGTCTAAGAAGAAATTTTTCTTCTTTTTTAGTCAACTATAAATTTTTGAATACTCGAAACCAAATTGCATTTCACAAACACATTGATGCTCATGGTTGAGTGTGGGTGAATAGGTTCTTAGTCAATTAAGAACATTCATATAGAGAACTTATTATTTGCTTTGAGATATTTGATAGGATGAATTTCCCGTTTATTCAATGTTGGGCATAAATGAGTATAATAATCTAAAAATTCTCTTTTCATCCTGTGAAATTTAATTAATTGATTCTCAAAGTGACCTTGTGTTCATCTAAAGTTAATCCTAGATTTAGAGATAGATTGGTCCTATGTCAAGATAACCTCTCCTTGAATTACTTTGGTATTAATTCCAAATTGGTATCCAAATAATGAGTCATATATACCTTGGCAGGGGATGCTCATTTGGTTGAGTGTAACTCGAGAGCTATTTTTCAATCCAGTACTTGATTCCAAAGTAATTATAAGTGGAAAATTTCAAAATAAGCATAATATTTTCATGCTTGTGCATTAAGCATGATAAATATGACCTTACTATTTGACAATGAGCATTCAAAAGTATACGAGGCCTTTTTGAACAATGCTCTAGGAGATATATTCTCTCGATTAGCCACTAATGGGAAAGTACCCTAAAAATATGCTCACAATTTAAGCAAGAATATAATACCACAAATAGATACTTTATCGCAAAATTTATTGTAATTTGGCAAACCTTTTCCTATAGAAGAGAATGCTCTTGTATTAACAATGGTTAAGGAGTTTTTCATAGGTCAAGCATAGAGGGAATATTCTATCTTGTGTTACTATAGATAAAAACAAGAACTCCTAATTGAATGCCTCTAATTGAGCAAGGAAGGATGTGTTGGTTTTTTGAGTCAAATCCCTGTTTTGATGCTGGCAAACTACCAATATCTTATGTGCGCACTTAGTGTGTGAACAGGTTTTCATTTCAGCACGAACAAAAGATACCGAAAAATTGAAGCCAAGATGGTACTTAAAGCGTACTCACAGCTTGGCGTATCCCATGAAGACAGAAAAGCAAAGAAGAAGACATTTGTTTTATAATTGTATTACATTTATTTTTTTATCTTTGATTTGTAATAATGCATGCATTTGCATGATATGTTTGAATGCTCAGTAATGACCGTAGATAGACTTTAGGTGATTGTCGACTAATGCTAGGTTTTTTAGGCTAAATTAAATAGCCTTGACCTTAGATAGACCCTAGGTCTCTACATGTAACTTTAAACTCAAATCAGGACTTAAATGCACACTTTAAGTGTGTTCGGTCGACCGAACCTGAACCTACGTAGAAGCTTCGGTTGACCAAACTTAACATGGTCAATAGGTTGACTATTTGGTCGACCATTTTTGAAATGAACTTGAATTGCTCGGTCGACCGAACTAGCACGTGGGTAATTCCCAACACTCTGGTTGACTGAACTCTTAGTTGAAATTTTATCTAGTCGACCAAACATCAAAATTTGGTCAACCGACCATGCCCTGGTCGACCGAACCTCAGAGGGTTCAAAATCTCCTTGATAAGGTCGACCATAACCTAAGTTCAAAAGTGCCACGGAAGACCGAACTTGTTAATATGGTTGACCGAACCTTTAATATGGTCGACCGAAATTCTCGGGTTGGAATTTTTTTAAAAGCGCTAAAACATCATTAACTTTTAATTAAACTTTTCCAAAGTACCGAGCGTGTCCTCAACGGTCAAAATTTTTGGAAAATCTATAATTACCCCCTCATAACTCCATATTTGTAACTTTGATTAACTATAAAATTCTCTCTAAACCTTTGTTAATAAAAGTTCTCCCAAACCAATTTTCATTGCTAAAATCTCTTCTTTGAGGTAAATTTTTTTTAGTAAAACTCTCTAACTCTCTTCTACTCTTTCATTTCAAAATTACTCTTGAAGAGAGTATATTTATTTTTGGGCATTTATTTTTACATGCTCTCACTTATTATTTATATTTGAAAATATTTTTGAGGGTATAGCTTTGGTTTCTCTCAGTTGTTTTCTTAATAAATATTTTTGGGAGAAAGTTATTTATTACACAAATATTTTCTTGAACTTAAATTTCTAGATTCTCCAAATATTCTTTATTTTCAAAAATATTTATAGGAGAACAATAATACTTCTTTTTCACATATTTTATTTGTACATTAATTATTTAGATACACACTCTTACTCTACTGAGCATTATTTTATATTTTTAGAGAGTGCATGTTTTATGAGTTTAATGTGTACATTTCTGCTTGTATGTTTTAGAAGCATTTTCATGTACAAAAATATTTATATGTATCAGTTGGGTTCATCCCGGAATTGAACTAGGGAGTCTTAGCCTCGTAAGTGAGACCGGTTCGGTTCAACCCGAAAATTGAACTAGAGAGTCTCAGCCTCGTAAGTGAGACTGGTTCAATTTAACTCGAAAATTGAACTAGGGTTTTTTCTCGCCCTGTAAGGAGAGGATGTAAACGGCTTCTGTTCCGCCAATTTAAGTGAGCAGGGATAGTGTAATCCTTCGGGGGTATGCCCAAGGAGGGGACGTAGGCTGGTTTGGCCGAACCTTGATAACAAATTTGTATGTCACTCTCTCTCTATCTTATTTAAATTCGTGCACTTTAATTTCAGCATGTGTATGAATGTTTATTTGATGTCATAATTATTTGCATACACACATTTGATTTAAATAAGATATATTGCACACATGTATGTCTTCATTTATTGTTTTATTATTTTACATACACTCGTGTATATTGGATGGGATATGATTTGTAGTGAATTGGTGAAATGCTTAATTTAGTGAAAATATTTTAAAACCCAATTCACCTCCCTCTTGGGATCACACCAATTCCAACAAGATGTCTATTAGTAAGCACTAGTAGATTACTACTTTAGAATCGATCATGATGATTGGTGCCTTTATATAGAATTCACTAGTAAAGCTTGATATGCTGATTTTTCAGTGATGACTGAATTTTCATTTTTGAATGCTCTTGAGCATATTGATGTTTCAAGATGAGTTTAGGGTTGAATGGTACGTAGTACCCATGTTGTTATGATTAACTCCTTTACACCTCAATTTTGTGTAAGGGGTAAGTTATGCTATGCTTTAGATATTCTTACTGTGTATCCAAATTAAAGCATATATCATCAAAAACAGATTATGTAACTAAGGAAGACATCTCTTGCTAAAGCATGCTTTTGAATCCTTTATTCAAAACCTAAGTTATTCATATAAGAAATATGAGGTTTCTATTTTCACCCAAAAATCTATTCCTAAATAACAAGCATGAGTAAAGAGCTTGTAAGGGTGTGCATGCTACTTCATCCTATAAACTATAGTCAATACTTTTAAAAGAGATAAACCAATCAAAACGGATATATACAAATAAAATCATATTGGATTTATCGTTTCAACCCATCAATATTGGCTTGATTCTCTAAAGTCCTCAGTATAGTAATCAAATGATTATTATGCGTAAACTGGGATTTTATACCTTGAGCGCTATCCACAAAAAAATTAGTAATGTTTCTAATTTATCACTATATAAACTCATTCAGTCAACACTTATTCCTTTTTGCCTAGGTATGTTTAAATCTACGTAATTCTTATCAAGTCCTAGGTTCTAAGGAGGCAATAATGTTAGCCTAACAAGGTTTAAGAATCTTATTTTGATGATAACAAATCAAGAGAATTAAACATATTTGGCTAAGTGATGATGTTTCGGGATTCAAATGTTTCTGATAAAAGGTTCAAGATCACAAGTGTTTGATGAAGTACATTAAGAGCATGGACTCAAAGATAGAAGATCTGATAAAGATAAGTATATTGAAGAAAGAAGTCAAGATAAACTCAAAGAATGGAAGCAAAAGCATGAAGACTAAGTGTTTAGAATGTATAAGTCTTAAGAAGTCTCATGTAAGTACTTCATAAATTTCAATATAAATGGTTGAAGCTCTTAGGAATCATTATTGACATAGAGACCAATTTTTGAAAACCTTGAAAAATGTTTTTAAATAAGTATCATTTAATTTTTTCCAAGATCAAAGGGATAAAGTGTTGAAAATCAAAGAATTTTTGAAAGTTGTTAGTTCAGGCGACTGACCTTGTTAGATCAACTGAGTGATATTTTTATGCTGAAATAATTGAGCAAACAGAATAGAATCAAGAGACTGGCCTCAAAAGCTCAGGCAACTGACCCCATTATGTGTTTGAAAACTTGCTAAATTATGAAGGATCAGGCGACTGGCTCTATGAATCACAATCGACTGACCTTCATATTTTCAAATTTAAAATAGCAAAGGAAAGTTTCCAAAACTAATTAATTGCCCCCCCCAAACGTTGTGAAAACTTGGGAAACACTCTAAGAAACTTAGGGAATACGAAAATTAACTTTTTATATCTATAAATATATGGTAAACCTAAAGATTAAGCACACCTACAAGCAGCAATCAATCTAAATTCTTTCTACTTTTCAAAGCTACTTTGCTAATATTTTTACTGAAGTACCTGCTGTGTTCTTGCTGATAAAAGCTCACGATTCTTTGATCTTTCACTGAAATTTTCAATCTAAGAAAGAACCCCGGTGATATTTACTCGAGCTTCATCTTTTTATATTGATTATTGATTGAAGTATATTGGTATTCAACTGTACTAATCTGCTCTTATTGAGAGTTCTTCTTATACACTGGTTGTTTCTTGTTTCTTTTGTTATTTTTTGATGATTCAGGGTTGTTGAATCGTTGGCTAACAAGAAGGGGTATTCTTATTAGAGAGGGGTCTCCACCTGACACAGGGAGGTTATAACTTTTCTTAGAAGAAAGTTGGAAAAGAAAATCCTCGCAGCGGTTGCTTGAGGCAAGGACGTAGGCTGCTGACCAAATCTTGTAAAAATCCGATGTCATTCATCTTCTTCCATAAATCTCTTTAAATTTCTGCAAACATATTAACTACGTGGTTGTTTTAAATATTTACAAAAAGTTTGCTGGAAGTTGGGATATTATTGAAAACTGATTTGAATCAAAGAGTTTGATTGGATTAAATTTTCTGTTAAACCTTGAGAGCTGAAATTGTTGAACACACAGTTGATTTAAATATTGTGTGATTATCTCATTTATTTTACAAGACACTTCAGATTTATTTATTGGAACTATTCATTAAAGTTATCATTGTTCATTGTTGAGAAGAAAAATTAATTCTGAAATACTTATCCATTGAAGTACTGAAAATTGAATTGGTAACATCATATTTACATTACAAAAATTATTGATTAATATAGGGTTATATTAAACTAAAGTTCCAAAAAAAATTTTACAAACCCAGTTCACCCCCCCTTAGGAGTATACCTAGATTCTCAATTGGTATCAGAGTGTAGGTTGTAGTAAAGTTCCCAAGAAAATTTTATAAACCCAATTCACCCCCCTCGTAGGAGTATACCTAGATTCTCAATTGGTATCAGAGCATAGGATGTAGTAAATCTTAAACAAGAAACTACATAAAGATCCCTAAGACACACCTAGGTGTATCTCCTTATACTGAGGGTTAATCATCCTTTAGACCACCTATCTTATGCAGTGTTAACTACACCTTTTGGAAACAGTGAATGAGAATATACCTACTAACCATGGATTGAAAAGCTTGGAAAGTTGTCACACATGGTGACCTCATCCCTACTAAAACTGTAGACAATAAAGAAATACTAAAAGAAGAAAAAGAGATGACAGGTAATGACTTAAAGATGCCGCAAATAAACTCAAGTGCAATGAATGCACTATATTGTGCTCTAAGTTTGAATGAGTTCAATAGGATTATGGGATGCAAATCAGCTAAAGAAATTTGGGATAAACTTGAAGTAACTTATGAAGGAACGGTTGATGTAAGAGATAGTAGAATTGATATGCTTACTAGCGAGTATGAAGAGTTGGAATTGGTGTGATCCCAAGAGAGGGGGGGGGGGGGAACTGACTTTTCAGCTAATTTAAACATTTCGCCTATTCACCACATATCATATCCCATTTTAATTATGGTTGTGTATGTAAAATGATTACACTGTAAGTGTGAACATACACGTGCAGCATATCTCATTTAAATAAAGGTGTGCATGCAAATAATTAGAATTATGAATAAACAAGTGTACATGTGCGGAAATTAAAGTACAGTAATTAAATGAGATAAAGAGAGAGCAACACGATATTTGTTATCGAGGTTTGGCCAAACCAACCTACGTCCCCACCTTAGGCATACCCCCCAAGGATTACACTATACCTGCTCACTTAAATGGGTGGAGCAGAAACCGTTTACATTATCTCCTTACGAGGTAAGGAAAACCCCAGCCACACTTTACGGGTGGTGCCAAAACCCATCTCAATTATTAGGCTGAGATCAACTGGTCTCCTTTATGGGGCGGAGACTCCCCAATTCAAATTTCAGGCTGAATTCAACCAGTCTCACTTACGGGGCTGAGACTGCCCAGTTCAATTAATGGGATGAACCCAACTGGTACAATAAAAATCATTTTTTTATATATTAAAATGCTTCTAAATACAAGCATGGATGTACACATTTAAAGCTCAAATACATGCACTCTTTAATGATATGCATTATGCTCAGTAGAGGAAGGGTGTTAATCTAAATAATTATTGCACACATAAACATATGAAAATATCAAAATGATTATTATGTTCTCCAACAAAGATTTTTGCTAATAAAAATGTTTGAAGAATTTGGAGTTTAGGCTCAAAAAAAATATTTGTGCAATAAAGGATTTCTTTCAAAAATGTTTATCAAGAAAAAATAATAGGAAGAATTTTTAAGGTTACTCTCAAAAATGATTTTCAAGATAAAACCTAAGTGAGAGTAAAAGCTATGGATTAACAATATGAATACCCAAAAAAGATAAGTGCTCTATTTCAAAAATTGTTTTTCAAAAATAGAGAGTGAAAGAGAGTAAGAGAGATTAAAACATTTTGCCCCAAAGAAAAAGATTTTGCATTAAAAATGGTTTGGGGGAACTTTGATTAACAAAATAGTTTGAGAGGATTTGGGAGTTAATCAAAGTTTCTAATTTGAGGTTATGAGGGGATATTTATAGATTTTCTGAGAATTATGACCGTTAGGGACATATTAGGGATTTTTAAAATTGTTTAATTAAGTTTTTACCCTAATTACCATGGTAAAACAAGTTAACCCGAGAGGTTCAGTCGCCCGGTCCTTAGGGCTGGTCGCCTGAACAAACACAAGTCTGTTATTGGGTTTGGGTGATTGAATGCAAGTTCGGGTGGCTGAACCTAGGGCGATTTTCCATTCATTTGTGACTTCGAGCGATTGGTCCATGGTTCGGGTTGCCAAACTTCACTATTCGGTAGCTTAGGCCTATTTTGAACTACAAGTTCTGTCGTCCGAGGATAGTGGGAAAATTTAACTTTAAGGTTCGGTCGACCATGGACGGTTAGTTCAAATATGGTTCAGTCGCCCAAGCCTCAATCAACTTGTTGACTTCTTACTAGTTCAATCGACCGAGGTACGTTCGATCGCATGAAGCTTTTTCAAAGTAAATTTAGGTCCAGATTTTGATTAAAAGTTTCCCATGTTCATATAGATATGGCATTTTAGTTCAAGGGATTTTTCATGAAATGTTTGGGAACCTAAGGTCAGACTATGGCCTATGCTTTTTAATTAAGCCCAAAAATCCGACGTCGGTCGACTTTGCAAACTTCATTTTAACTTTAATCTTTGACCATAACCAATTAGTTATTTAAGAGAAAGCTCTTCTGTGAAAGTGTTGGTCCCTAGGGTCAATCTAAGGTCGTCTGAGCAATCAATCGATATCATGCAGATGCATGCATTATTACAAACCAAAGATAAAATTTAAATGAAATACAAATATAATTGTTATGTCTTCTTTTTCTGCTCTTCAGGTTTGCATGGAACAGTCAGGATGATGTGAGCTTTAAGTCCTTTCTGGCTTCCATCTTCCTCTTTTGTGTGTGCATTCCAAATAATGAATCTGTTCAAAATACTAGACACATACATGAGACACTTGTATTTGTTAACATCAAAACAGAGATTGGACTCAAAAAGCCAACATAAAGCCTTTAGGATGAACCCTTATGAGACCATCACTGGCATGTACACTAGTTTCACCCACATACTAAACTCCTTAAATGCTTTAGGGAAAAATTACTCCACATATGAAATGATCCGAAAAATACTTAGAGGACTTCCACCAATATGGGAACCTAAGGTCACAACAATTATGGAATGAAGAAACTTGAAAAACACTTCCTTTGATGAATTAATTGGATCACTTCTCACATATGAGATGACCATAAATGAAAGAAATTATGAAAGTATCAAACAAAAAAAATCAATAGCCCTTAAAGCTGCTAAAGAAAGTTATAGTGAAGAAGAAGAAGATAATGAATTAGACGATGATGATATAGCCCTAATTACTAGGAGACTTGGAAAATTCTTTGAGAAAAATAAGAAATTTACTTGAAAATTCATTGGCTCAAAATATGATAAAGGAGAAACAAGCAAAAAGGAATCCAAGAATGAACCTCCTACATGTTATAATTGCAGAAAGGTTGGACATATAAAACCTAATTGTCCATAGCTTAAGAAAGACGACAAGAAGAAGAAAAAGAAGGCAATGAAAGCTACTACATTGGATGACACAAGTTCAAGTGAATTCGAAAACGAATCAAGTGATCAATATGTGGCAAATCTCTGTTTCATGGCTAAAGATGCTAAGGTAAATTCCTACACTAGCTCATCTAAAGAATCTAGTGATGAATCATGTAGTGACTCATATGAAAGTATGCCTTCATATAGAGAAATTTGGGCTGAACTATTTACTTTGCATAAAAGGTTCATAAGAGTAACCAAAAGAAACTTAGTTTTGAAAGAATAAAAAATGAAATACTCAAGAACCAACTTGAGACTTCAAAATCAGCTGAAAAAGAAAAGAACTCACATATTGATAATCTCATGGATAAAATAAATGAGATGTCTCAAGACTTAGTAAAGCTACAAGTAAATGGTAAAAGTAAAAAGGATTCAGAAATAAGTAACCTTAAAAGTAAAATTAAGGATAAAGAAAAAATCATCTACAATTTCACAAAAGGAAAGGAAAATTTTGAAAAGTTGGTTGGAACACAAAGAATGTCATTAGATAAAGAAGGAATTGGATACAACGGAGTTGAAAACAAGAAGAAAAAGAATCTCTATATGGGATACTTTGTAAAAAAATCAAAACATCATGCTAGCACATCTTCCACAAATGCTTATGAACATACTACTTGCTTCTTGTGCAAAAAAAAGGGACATATAAAGTTTGAATGTCCATTTAAAATGAAAAATTTCAAAATCAGGGAAGTATGGAGAATCAAAACTAAAAATAAACCTGAAATAAAAAGACCTAAGGAGGTTGGGTACCAAAAGTAACACTTTGAACCCTTCTTGTAGGTGTGCTTTAGGACCACTCCATCAAAATACAAATGGTACTTGGACAGCAGGTGTTCAAAACACATGACGAGAGACAAATCAAAATTTACCACACTTATGCAAAAAGAGGGTGGATATGTCACCTTTGGCGACAATGCTAAAGGCAAAATTATCGGTATTGGAAAAGTAGGTAAAGAACCCTCTTTAACCATTGATAATGTTCCACTAGTAGATGAGTTAAAACATAATCTACTTAGTATAAGTCAATTAAGTGATAAAGGCTTTGACATAATCTTTAAACAAGACAAATGCATAGTCGAAAATCGAGAAAAACATGATGTGTTGTTCACTGCTAACATGGTTGATAATGTATATTGTATAAACTTTGAAAATCTAATATCTCAAGAAATCACATGCTTAACAGCCATAAATGAAGCTAGTTGGCTATGGCATAGAAGACTAGGACACGCTAGTATGGATTTGTTATCTAAATTAGTTAAAAAGAAATTAGTCAAAGGTATGCCTAGCACAAAGTTCATAAAAGACAAAATTTGTGACTCTTGCCAGCTTGGAAAACAAACTAAGACAAGTTTTAAAAAGAAGAAACATATTTCCACTAGTAGGCCCTTAGTGGAACACAAATTTTAGAAGGAAAGTAATATGCTTTCGTCATTGTTGATGAGTACTCCAGGTTTACTTGGGTACTCTTCTTAGCCTCCAAAGATGAAGCTTGCAAGATATTAATTAACTTATGCAAAAGACTCCAAAATGAAAAAGGGTATGAAGTTCTAAATATTCAAAGTGATAAAGGAAGAGAATTTAAAAATAAAGAAGTTGATATATTTTGTAATGAACATGGAATAAATCACAAATTTTCAGCACCTCAAACTCTTCAACAAAATGGAGTCGTTGAAAGGAAGAATATGACTCTTCAAGAAATGGCTAGAACCATGGTTAATGAACATAAATTACCTAAGTATTTTTGGGTTGAAGCAGTAAATATCGCATGTTATGTGATGAATAGAGTTTCCATAAGATCAAGGCGAGATAAGACCCCCTATGAACTATGGAAAAGAAGACGACCTAACATATCTTATTTTCATGTATTTGGATATAAGTGTTTTGTATTGAATGATAAAGAAGACTTAGGAAGATTTGATGTAAAATCAGACAAAGGAATTGTCCTAGGGTATGCATTAAATAGTAAAGCATTTAGAATTTGCAAAAAAACGAATGCTCACAATCATAGAATCAATACATGTAGCCTTTGATGAGGCAAATCCATTCACTAAAACAATTGATATTAAGGAAGCTGAAATAATACAAAAAGTAGAAGACTTAGAAATTAAAGAAATAAAAGATGAGAACAATGAATCAACCTCAAATGATGGACCTACCGATAAATCTGAACTACCTAAAGAATGGAAGTTTGTAAGAAATCACCCAAAAGACCAAATCATTGGTGAACCTTCACGTGGTATGTCCACTAGATCCTCATTGAAAAATCTATGTAAATATTATGCATTTCTATCTCAAGAAGAACCCTAGAGTATAGAAGAAATCTTAAGTGATGATTCTTGGATAATAGCTATGCAAGAAGAATTAAATCTGTTTGAAAGAAGTAAAGTATAAAAATTAGTTCCTAGACCCGACGACCATTCAGAAATAAGAACCAAATGGGTATTTAGGAATAAAAAGGATGAAAACAGAATTGTAGTGTGTAACAAGGTTAGCTTATTGCTTAAGGATATAATCAAGAAGAAAGAATAGACTATGATGAGACCTTTGCTCTTATAACTAGAATGGAAGTCATAAGAATGTTATTAGCCTATGCATCTCACAAAGAATTTAAACTCTATCAAATAGATGTGAAGAGTGCATTCTCAAATGGATTTATAAATGAAGAAGTCTATGTGGCACAACCTCTATGTTTTAAGGATACTCATAACCTTAATAATGTGTTTAGATTTAAAAAAAAGCACTATACGGACTAAAACAAGCCCCTAGAGCTTGGTATGAACGGTTGAGTAGATTTCTATTGGATAATGGCTTTTCTAGAAGAAAAAGTGGACAATACATTATTTATTAAATCTAAAATTGAAGATATGCTTATTATTCAAATCTATGTGGATGATATCATTTTTGGTGCTACAAACGAAGATTTATGTAAAGATTTTGCACAGTGTATGCAAGATGAATTTGAAATGAGTATGATGGGAGAATTGACTTCCTAGGACTTCAGATTAAGCAAGCTAAAAATGGAACCTTCATAAATCAATCAAAATATATAAGAGATATGCTTAAGAAGTTTGATATGGAAGGTAGCAAACCTATAGGAACCCCAATGAGTACGTCTATAAGTCTTGATAAGGATGAAAAAGGAAAACCGGTAGATATGAAATATTACTAAGGCATGATAGGAAGTCTACTATATTTGATCGCTAGTAGACCAGAAATTATCTTTAGTGTATGCAAGTGTGCCCGATTTTAGGCAATCCCTAAGGTATCTCACCAAAAAGCCGTCAAAAGAATCTTAAGATATTTAATAGGTACTATTGACTTGGGTCCATGGTATCCTAAGGACACTGGCTTTGAAATGATCAGCTATTCGGATGCTTATTATGCTGGATGTAAAATTTATAGAAAAAGCACAAGTGGTACTTGCCACTTTCTAGGAAGATCTCTCATGTCTTGGTTCTCTAAGAAACAAAATTTAATAACTTTATCTACTATCGAAGCTGAATATGTGGCAGCAGGTAGCTATTGTGTACAAACTCTCTACATGAAGCAACAATTAAAAGATTCCAATTTGGAATATTCAGCTATACCTATAAAGTGTGATAATATCAATGCCATAAATATTTCCAAAAATCTCATATAACACTCAAGAACCCAGCATATAGACATAAGACATCACTTCTTAAGGGATCATATGCAAAAAGAAGACATCTTACTTGAATTTGTAAATACAAGTGATCAATGTGCTGATATATTTACAAAACCTTTTCCAGAGGATAGACTTATCTCTATAAGACAGGAACTAGGCATATTACACAAAAGAGAAGTTGTTTAAAAATAAAATTGGATGTGTAGCCAAGAATATATTGAAAGGCAAGTGAGGTCAGGCGATTGAAAAATAAGTTACAGTCGACTGAACTTTCTCTGACTTTCTCAGTTTTCAGGATTAGTAAAGTCAGGCAACTGATCCTTTAAGTTTCAGTCGACTAACTCGCTACTGTTTGGGTAAAATTAAAATGCGCTAAAATTGTCAGGTGACTGACCCTCGAATCATTCGACTGACTGATGGTGCTTTAAATACTGAACATGCACAAAACCCCAACTTTTCAAAACCCTAGGCACCTAACCCTGTTTCTTTCTTCACCTCCACCTATTCTCCTTCGGTTCTAAGTTCTCTTTCACTCACAATCCTCCGTTTAATCTTTGAAGAACATCATCCTACTTCATTCTCATCAGATTTTAAAGGATGAAAAATACAGTAACAAAAGGTATTGACTCTATGAGTCCAATCCGATTTTTATAATGACAAATCACTTGGTATTTGATCTGTGCATTGAGTTTGTGAACAGGAACTATATTAAGTATGCACGGAAGGATAATGAGTCATGGAAGCCTTAAAGTAAAGCATACATATCTTGCTAAGATCCATGGAACTCAAAGAGTATGAGAATCAAGATGCAAGCGACAAAGTTCAAGAACATCTTGGGAATGGGTACTTAGAACTCATGTATTTATGTTTTCGTATGAATTAATTTGAGGCTCAACATATACCTTAGAATGTCTTTAGGACTCATGCATTTCATGGACATCTTTAGGGAACATTCATGGACTTAGAAATATTGTTAAAACCTTGGAAAATGCTTTTATAAAAGAGCCAAGAAAGAGAGCAAATCAGAATTTTGAATTAGAAAGGAAAAATTCAAGAAATGGCCACTTCGGTAGCCTAAACTCAACCTTAGTTGCCTGAAGAATTTCTTTAGGAGCCTAAAGATTAAGTTCGGTAGTCTAAAGAATTAATGGTGAAATAGAACCTGGCCGAGGCACTTCGGTAGCATGAAGTCAACCTGAGGCGCTTGAATTGGTACTTAAGGAGCCTAAACTCAACTTTAGTAGCCTGAACTTGTGGGAAAACTTAAAAATCAGATTTTTATTAAAAGGACTCGCGAGCTATCTCTTTGATCCAACGGTTGAGATCAATTCTAAGGGTAAAGCACCTATATATACATCATTTAAACCCTAGTGTGAGCTAAGACCAAAGAGAAGATCAATGTAAAGAGAAGAATACATATTACTGAAAGAATTTTGAGAAACTTGCTCTTTTTGCTATACAATTGCCTACACTTCAACTTCTACTCATCGAGCTTGGGCAAATCAACTTTGAATCTCGAAGGGAACTCATTTACTCATCTGGTTTTTCATTCTAGTGTTGAGGTTTGATCATTCAAGTTACTATTTTCAAGAGTTTCTCATCTCATCACTTGTTATTGAATATCGTTAGAAAAATTGATCTTGAGTGTGCATATACATATAAAGATTGCCTTTGACAAGATCATTACTTGAGAAAGTTTTAGCTATTGGTTGACTGGTTTCTTGATTCAAGAGTATATATATATATATATATATTTTTCATAGAGCTTATCATTGCAAAATCTACTTTGGAATATTTGTTAAGAAGTTGATCCTGAGTGTGCATATAATAAATCATTTTTGAGAAATTTATCACTTGAGAAGAGCTCTAGTTGTTGATTAAATAGTTTTGGTTCAAGTGAGTTTTTCATTCAAAAACTTGATATTTTTAATATTACAAATCTACTTATTTGAATATTCTAGGTGTTCATGACGATATATTATTGAAGGATATTCTCTGAAATATATTACATTAGGGCTTTGATCTTTGGTATACATATCATATATATATTTGCATACTACAAAGATCATGTTATAATTGAATATTTGAAAGAAAGCGTTTTGATCTTGATTGATCTAATATTCAAGATAAAGTTTTTGAATAAGTTCACATAAGATATAATTGTGCATTTTCGCGAAGTGAACTAGAACCCTAATATTCTCCAAAGTGTTTAAATATATCATTACTTGGGAGTTTTTGGTTAAAGAGAGAAATTGTGAATTGAAGCATATCATTCATAAAAAATTGTATTGTTTCATTCATACTGAGCTTCAAGTTTCATCATATGATTATGTACTAGGATTTTGAATTGTACTCACTAACTTTGTTAGAAGCAATATTGAGTGTTTTGCATATTAAATTGTATTCAAGGTTCGGTTTGTGAACCGGGTTTTGAGGAGAGAGTTGTATCTCTTGTAAGCAGCGAATTAGGAGGGAGTTGTACCTCTTGTAAGCAGCGGATTAGGAGAGAGTTGTACCTTTTGTAAGTAGCAGAGTAGGAGGGAGTTGTACCTCTTGTAAGTAGCGGATTGTAAGGGAAGCTCCGTCCCAATTTAAGGAGCAGATATTTTAGTGAAATCCTTAAATGGTTGCTCAAGGCAAGGACGTAGGCCGAGTTGGCTGAAGCTCGTAAAAACTGCATTTTTCTTCTCTTTTCCCTTTACTTTTTACTTTCAGCACTGCATTTAAATTGCTCATATTATATGGGTAGGTTGAATAACATTGCATACAATTAATTGGGTAATAAGAACTCATTGGTAAATTGAATTTGTTTTTGTTATAAATCCCTCAGATTGGTTTGTTAAATATACAAGTTGGGATTAAGTAGTAAATAGATTCAAAGAATTTTAAAATACCCAATTCACCCCCCCTCTTGGGATTACACCTAATTCAACAAAAGGTTCTACTTCGGGAAAGGATGACAACAACAATATCAAGAGGTGGCTTGTAGCTCCACACACGAAGCGGCTATATAAGGAGAATCTTCATTCAACTAAACCTATTCTTGGTAAGGTCCTAGACACGACTTTATTTGAAGAAGACTTTCCCAACATGTTACCCATATTTAGAACCTTAGGATGGAAAATGTTTATTACTTATCAGGCTAAAGGACTATATATGAACTTAGTCAAAAAAATTTATGTGAATATGGTTGAAAAAGACACAGTAACCATTACCAAAGTCATGGGAAAAGCAATTGCACTTACACCACAGACCTTAATAACAATTTTCAATATCCGACAAGGTGAGTTTGAGTGTCCATCTTTGGGACAATCTTGGATTAATGCAATAGATTTCGCCCTTGAAGAATTTCTACCATTGGTCATGACTGAGGAACCTATCTATTTTGGTCGTCCTCCATTATACAAACAACTTAATCTTTAGGCACAAATCTTACAGAAGTTGATTACGTACAACATTTTGCCTCAAGTAGGATCACACGACTACATTTCATATTTAGATTTTTTTTTCATGCGGTGCTTACTCAAAGGGAAAAATCTTGATTTACCAAGCTTAATTCTAAAAAGGATGATCTCTAGAACAGAAGCCCGCAGAGTAATTCTTTCATATGGTGGCACTTTGAATCTCATATTTTCTCATCTAAACATCACTTCTCCATATGAATTTTTCATCAAGTGAACCCATTATGATCTCTTTTCATCCACTACATTTAAGAAAATGGGTTATGAAAAACTTGATGAAGTTTGGTTTCCTAAATATAATCGTAGATGCTTGCAGGTTCAGGAACAACAACAACCAGTTCAACAACTAGCTCCGCAACCTGCTCCTCAAGTTGGTGATGCACCTTCATGGTTCCTTGCTTATCATCAATAGTTCACTGATTTTACTGGAGAAATGCGATCTAGACTTAGTACACTTGAGAACAATTTTGCATCTCTTCAAGTTAACTACTCTTCATTGGATTAATGGCTTGGTCATATTGAATAGCATATAGCTGGTTCTTCACGAGGAAAGGACCCAATGGAGATAAGTGAAGTTGGATCAGAAGAAGAAGGAGATGAAGAAGAAACTGAAGATGATGAAGAAAATGAAGCAAGAGATGCTTATTATTTGATTTTTGTTTTCATAGACTTGTAGTTGACATTTGTATTTCAGATATTTGCTTTGTATCTTTGCTGTTGTTTTTTGGACTCCTTGCTTACAACATGATGAAAGTTATTATTTGTTTTGTGCAAATGCTGCTCTATGCATTAGATTGTATGTGTTTATTGTCACTCTTCTCTTTTTGAATGATATCAAAAGAGGGAGAACTTTTGAGCAAAACTGAAGCACAACTAAGATATACACAACTGAGATATATATTGCTCATATACACTGTTGATACTATGAATTGAAAAATATACTTATCATTGATGATCTTGAAACTATGCTTATTGTAAGAGGGAGTCTTCTTAAGGTTTACTCATTTTTTTCTTCTTATTTTTCATCATCAAAAAGGGGGAGATTGTTGGCTTAACAATCTCCTTATTGATTATTGATTGAAGTATATTGCTATTCAACTGTACTAATATGCTCTTGTTGAGACACAAGTTGTTTCTTGTTTCTCTTGTTATTTTTTGACGATTCAGGGTTGTTGAATCCTTGGCTAACATGAAGTGATATTCTTGTTAGAGAGGGGTCTCCACCTAATACGGAGATGTTGTAACTTTTCCTGGAAGAAAGTTGGAAAGGAAAATCCTCACAGCAGCTGCTTAAGGCAAGGACGTAGGTTGTTGGTCGAACCTTGTAAAAATTCAGTGTTATTCTCCTTCTTCCCTAAATCTCTTTAAATTTATGCAAACATATTAACTGTGAGGTTGTTTTAAATATTTACTAAAAGTTTGCTGGAAGTTAGGAAATTATTGAAAACTGATTTGAATCAAGGAGTTTGATTGGATTAAATTTTCTATTAAACCTTGAGAGCTGAAATTGTTGAATACACAGTTGATTTAAATATTGTGTAATTATTTCATTTATTTTACATGACACTTCAGATTGATTTATTGGAACTATTCATTCAAATTATCATTGTTCATTGTTGAGAAGAAAAATTAATTCTGAAATTCTTATGCATTGAAGTATTGAAAATTGAATTGGTAACATCATATTAATATAGGGTTATATTAAACTAAAGTTCCAAAGAAAATTTTATAAACCCAATTCACCCCCCTCTTGGGAGTATACCTAGATTCTCAAATAGTCTAAAATTTAGGTAGTTTGCTTTGGCACCCATTCTTCTTTGGGTCCCAAGGGGTTGGTCTTCTTTACTACCCATTCTAGCTTTCTTTCTTTGCCTTTTGCACCTCTAAAAGGGCAAGAATAATGAAGGTGACCTTTCCTTTCACAATACAAGTAAGTTTTGTTTGCATGTGAAGGTTTTGTCTAATTAATCCTATTTTTACTTGACGAGTTATTATTATGGGATTTAAAGGAGGAACCATAAATTAAATTCTTTTTGTAAGATCTAATTCTTTGGGTTCCTAAGGGCTTATTAAGGTTTTCTTTTCTATAAATCATTTTTCCATAATCTTTCATTTTTCTTTTTCAAGAAGATATTTTCTTTTAAGGTATTTCTGATTGAATTTGTAAAGTACACTCCTTATTTTTCCTTTTAAAGGAACTATTTTCTTCTTTCATGATGGAACAAAACAAGATTCCTTTTGTTTGCATTTTGACTATTTATCTTCCAAATTTTTGTTCTTTTTTTTTTTTTTTTTTTTTATCACAACTAATTTTTCGTACAACTTAGTGCATGTGATCTCTAATTCATCATAGGTAAGTTCATCGTGCACCCAATAAATACAAAGTAAATCATGCACAAGATTAATTGAAGAGAAGGGAGGAAAAGCTTAACACTGATGTTTAACATGGTTCGGCCCCTCGCCTATGTCCATGCCTTGAGTCACACCCAAGGTTTCCACAATCCACTAAACAAACTCATTCACCAGTGGAAAAGCCTTTACACCATAGGAACAAATCCCTTAATGCTCACCAAGAGCCTTCATACAGTTCACCAAGAACCACCTTTTTGCAACAAATGGAAAAAAAATGATTTACAAATACAATGGTCCTTGAATGAGCTGAAATTTGAAACAATAAAATCCACACACTACTCTCTCAAAGTAATGTATCACACCAAGATTGAAGAGCAAGAGAGAAGTTGAGCACAAAGATGATGAACTAATTGAAGTGTGCTTGCAACTAATATATATTTACTAAGATTGATCTTTAAACAAGCCTTTGGACTTGTATTTATAGGAAGAGGGACAAACTAGCTGTTTTATGGCCGTTGGGTATTTAATATAATAAGATACTTTGAAAACTAGTCGTTTTCTGCTCGTTGGAGTTCTGTTTCTAACGCAAACCGTCGATGGTTTTTTTGAAACTGTCGACTATTTTCCCCTTCTTATCTATGAAAGTCTTCAACTTTAAAATTGTGGGATTTTTTCTTAAGTTTTCGTAGATACCAAGATTGCCCTTTTTGCATTCTTCTAACAAAAGTTATGCTCTAAATACTGAAGGGTGTTCAAAAAATTTAAGAGGTGCATAAATGATGTTTTAAACCCAACCAGGACCAAGTTTTTAAACGATTATAACACTAATATGATTTAAAACTTGTCCCATATAAAAATACATTTGAGTAAAAGATATTTTTATAAAACTCTTGTTTTGACTTTGAAAACTCATAAGTCCTGAACTTATGATTTGGTGACATCCTATATACTCATATGAACTAATACGCATATGCAATTTGATGATTTCTATAAATCTATATATATATATATATATATATATATATATATATATATATATATATAACTATGAAAACTTCCCTTATTGGTTGTATGTCATGATTTAACCCCTTATGACAGAGTTGTGTAGCCCGTAAGTAGGACTTAACACTGGTTGGCCCACTAGGATAAGTCAACTGAACCTCTATCATTAGATAGGCCACCTCAACCCAGATTACTAGGGAGCCTGCAATCCCTCCAAGGCACGGTAACTGATACCTCCTTCGTCAAACCGGTCGCCTCGACCTACAATAGTGGTGAGGCTGCAATCCTTCCCAAGGCACGGTTGACTACTTATAAATCCACACACCATCTACGATATGTGGTTGCACTCTAATTTGAATTAGTTACGGTACCGTGCTTTGAATACTTATTTGAATCTGTTCCATCAGGGTTTGATACTGTATAATACTAATATATATAATTATCTTACTATTTTACCATGATTCTGATACAACTGAAATAACCATAACATTATATAAACTAATCTGAATAAACTGTAATAATTGAATATCTGAGATATTAGAATAACTGAATTATCTGAATGACAGAAATATCTAACTAGCTGAAATAACTGAATGTTACGATTATGAAATCTGTATATCATTGTATTTTAAAAATGCTGTAAAATATAGGTTTTTGTACGTATACTGTAAATCATGGTATTTTGAAAAACTATATAAACTCTGTACTGATGTAATATTAACTTATGCCACATGACTAAATAAATGAAAACCCCTGTACCGAAATCTGTATTTACTGATAATAAAAGTAATTTATAATCTGTAGAATTTTCCCTTAAACATATATATATTTTATTGATAAAATTCTAAAAATTACCAGCATAGCATATTTCCCTTACCTAACTGGCTAGGAGATCTGACTCCAATTTTATTCCTACGTAAGCAAAATAACAAACACAAAATCTTGAAATATATATGTATATATATATATATATATATATATATATATATATATATTTTTTCCTAATTCAGTCAACTCAAACTTAGGATAATAACTATACTCATATTTTTTCCAAGCTCACATATCCATAAAATTCTAAACTATTAATTTATTTATCAACATTACCTGAGTTCCTGGGAGAATACCTGTTGGAATCCTTAACCCATGCCTGTGGTGTTTGGAAACCCAAACCCTGAAATTATAACACCCTAATTTAATCAATTCAAACACAAGTATATTTTCATCTAATACAAAATCTGGGTTCAAAAAAGTCTGAGAAATATAAAACCCTACTTACCTTGATTTTGGGATGGTGCCTAAACTTCTCAAATCAAAATTTCATTCCAGTTAATGAAATTAGGAATAGCTTCCCAAGAGGGGAGGGGGGGTGAATTGGCTTTTAAAAATTTCTTTTAACTTCTTTTAAGAATCCTTAACTTCTTTAAACACTTAACCAATTCTTTAACTTGTTTGTTTAATTTCACCAATCACACAAGAACTTAGTTCTTTTGTCTAATCAATAACACAATTAAACAACCAATCAATTAAACACAATCTTCAAACCAAACAATCAATTTAATTGCCAAATACAAGTTAAACATCAAACAACCAAACCAAGATATAAAGTTTTTAGCACTTTGGTAATATAAAATCTTGAGATTGCTTGTTTGTTTATATAAGCCCCGTGATTATGAATTTAAAAACCTTGTGAAGAATGTAATTTAATATTCAACAATCCTTTCACAAACAAAATAAAGCTTTTGTAGTAAGCCCTAGATATAAATTTTAATCAAGCCCTGTATATATGGATTTGCTTAATATGATGTTCAATACAACATTCAATCACTCTTTCCAAATATTCAAAACTCAAATAAACCTTTAGTTAATTTATCTTTGAGTGTTTAACCAAGAAACGTACTCCCGTATGGTTTCCGCAAGATATGGTTTCACCAACGTACTCCCTTTCGGTTTCTGCAACCCAAATCAAAATTAATCTTTAAGTTTACTTGATTTCCAAGTATGCGTAGTATATTTGATTTTCAATTTAAATCATCCACTCAAATTTAAATATGTACTGAAAATAAAAATAGGGAAAGAAAGAGTGAGACGGAGATTTTTACGAGGTTCGGCTTATACCCAGCCTACGTCCTCGCCTTTGGTAAACCACCAAAGGATTCACTAAACCTATTCCGTTGACGAGTGGAACAAAGCCGATTACAACATTCCTTGGTTAAGGCTATAGCCTACCTTCTCCAAACGATATTCCCTCGTTCGGTCACTCCTTACATAGGCTAGAGTCCGCCTCTCTAAGCAATATCCCCTTGCTTAGCCAACGATCCAAACACCTTGGAACGTCAATGAACTACAAGAAACATAAGATAAAATCTGCGTACAAGTGTACTCTCTCAAAGAGCAAGTTAGTACAATTTCAGCACTATATATTTAAATGTAAAATATCAATAGGAAATAGAATGAAGCTCAAGTATAGAATTCACCAATATCCTTCTTAGAAGAGGATTAGCAGTAGGAATTCAAAGGAAGAAGGATCAGCACTTCAGAATTCTCAGTAAAAGAATTTTTCAATGAGTGAGCAAGAGAACTTAGGAAGAACAAGAGTACTTTCAGCTCCTCAAAACAAAATTTTCAATTCTTAGGTTTTCTCTCTTTTTTTTGTTTTGTTTTGTTTTGTTTTGAAAAACCATGTATTTATAGGCTTTCAAACTTGCAAAAGTTTCCTTAAAGAATTTCCCTATTTATTAGAATATTTAAGGTTCAAATGACTATAATTTAAAACATTAGAATTTTAAAAATTTGCCCGTTGAATAGTGTTTAAATGTCTGACAGAAGTGACCATTTTTAGTGTTTTGGCCATAACTTTTTCTGTATAACTCCAAATTAGGTGTTCTTGGTGTCAAAAGAAAGTTAGGAGAAAATCCTACAACTTTCATGTTTATCACTCTTTAAAATAATGAGATTTTGATAGATAAAAAATTCACCTCAATGCGGCTATATAAAAACTGACAGCATTTGGGAAAAACTCTTTTTGGTGCTTTTTATTCCAAAATGATTCTAACCTTTTTAAAATAATTTTTGACCTTATAAAAATATTATTTAGGTATTTTAAAAAGTATCTAGGTCTAAGAAGTTAACCTAAGAGCTTTAAAATATTTCGAACGATATTTTAAACATTAAAGCACTTAATTGAGACTTCTAAAATATTAACATTTTAAGTTCTTGAGTCTTCATGCTTTGTCCTTGGATTGAATCCATTTTTTCTTCAAGCTTCCATATTCTTTAAGCTTTCTTACTTTGCCTTTCTTTGGATCTTTTGACTTTAATATGCCTTGGCTTTCAACAACTTACTCATGTCCTCATGTTCTTCAACAAGTAATTTATGTCTTGGCTCATTTAAGCTTCATTTGATCCTTGTGAGCACTTTGACCTTGCTTCCATCATATATGATCCTTGTGGGCACTTTGACCTTACTTTCACATATATGAACCCTGAAATATCATTACTCACACAAATACATTAAATTTCACTTGTTTATTAGCATCAAAACAAGATAACAAGATTTTAAGCCTTGTAAGGCCAACAATTACCACTTGTCAGGATCAAGCCCTACTGGTTCTTCTAAAACCAATTGGTGGTAGAAGGGGCACAACCTTTTCCTTTAAATGGCAGCGCAGAGCCCCGCACTAAGCGTTAGGTGGACATGAGGGGCTGCACCAATTCTAAGTAGGGGTGCCGACGGGCTGGCACGCCAAGCATTGTCGAGCTAGGGCCCACTGCTACGATCCCTCACAACAGGGTTAACTGCTGACTTCCCATAAAGCCAACGGTTAAGTTATAAAGAATCTCCCTAAGATCATTGTGGTAGCTTATGATCATCGAACTAGTGAGAAACGGGGCTGGAATCTTAGAGAGAAGGTAGAGAACCCAAATTCTAGATAGAGAAATAAGGGAGAAACTGATTTTCTTTCCAAAATCTATCTTTTTTCTTATTTATAGGTGGCTGGCCATGTGGCTTCGTCGACAAGCCATGTGTACTCATCGATGAACCAAAGAAGGTAGTTCGTCGACAAGGGTGAAGAGCTCATTGACGAGCCGATGGGTCTGAATTACCCCCCTCTCGGTTTCTTTTTGTCGACGAGATACTGAAACTCATCCACGAACACTGCATGGGGGTTCGTCGACGAAACCAGGGCATTCATCAACGAACCCTACTCTGATTCTTTTAAATTTTTCCTTCCTCTCTATTATTTAATTATTATAATTTTTGGGTCTTTATATTCTCCCCTCCTAATAAATTTTCGTCCTCAAAATTTATCATCTGTGCTATACACCATCCTCTTAAGGAAAAATTTTCTACTTATTGTATTAATTACCCTCACTTATGGCGGAGGAATACTATAATTACACTTTAGGGTTCTGGGAGATTACATGAATATACATAAAAGAAAATTCTCCAAAAACCAAAAACACTATCTATCCTATAATCTAATATACAATTCATACTTTAATTACTCTGCACTGAAATAAACGATATTGATTTTATCTGAATTATTACCCCTCACAACTACTGATCTCAACCAAACAGATGTGAGTACTTTTGTTGTATCTTCTCCTCTAGCTCCCACGAGGCCTCCTCCATTGCATGATTCCTCCACATGACTTTTACTAGTAAAATTTTCTTAGTGCGCAACTTCTGTTCTTTTCTATCTAAGATCTACACTGGCATTTCCTCATATGCTAAAGTATCTCTGAGCTCTATCTCCTCGTATCTGATTATGTGAGAGGGTTCTGGGGCCTATTTCTTCAGCATGGAAACATGAAACATGTCATGTATCCTGGATAGAGTTGGTGGTAAAGCTAGCCTGTAGGTGACTAGGCCCACTCTCTCAAGTATATCAAATGGACCAATAAATCTAGGGCTCAGCTTACCTTTCTTCCCAAACCTCATAGCTCCTCTCAATGGTGCAACTTTCAAAAACACTTGATCTCCCACATCAAACTCCAATTTTTCAGTGGCGAGTATCTGTGTAACTTTTCTGCCGACTCTGAGCTAAACTGATTCTGTCTTTAATAAGTCGGACTTTATCATACGCCTACTGCACCAAATCTTGTCCCAGAACTCGCCTTTCACCTATTTCATCCTAGTATAATGGAGAACGACACCTCCTACCATATAATGCCTCGTAAGGTGTCATGCTAATGCTAACCTGATAGCTGTTATTATACGCGAATTCAACCAGCGCATATACTGGGTCCAACTACCCCCAAAATCCAACACGTATGCTCGTAGCATATCCTCAAGTATTTGAATCGTCCTCTCTGTCTGCCTAACAGTATGAGGATGAAAGGTTGTGTTAAATGATAATTGAGACCCCAAAGCTTCCAGCAAACTCCTTCGAAATCATGACGTGAAACACGAGCCTTAATCCGAAACTATGGATACTAGCACTCTATGAGGTCGAACTATCTCCTAAATGTACAATTCTGCCAGTTTGTTCATAAAGTAGTTGACTCTAATAGGGAGAAAGTGGGCCATTTTCGTCAGCCAATCTACAATTACCGAAATAGCGTTTTAACCATGTGGTGTCAGCGATAATCCTGTAACAAAATCCATGGATATATGGTCCCACTTCCACTTGGGGATGTGGAGTGGCTACAACTGTCCTGCCGGCCTCTGGTGCTTAGCCTTTATCTACTGGCACGTCAAACACTGCTCCACAAACTCGGTTATCTCCCTCTTCATGCCACTCCACCAGAATAATTCCCAAAAATCCTGATACATTTTAGTGCTTCCTGAATGCGCCGTGTAAAGGGATCTCTATGTCTCCTCTAGGATAGCTCTCCTAATCTCAGCATCTGTAGGTTTGCATAATCTAGTATGGAATCGTAGGGGTCCACCATTTGATATACTGAACTCCTCCCCCTAACCATCCTGCACTTTATTTATAAGCTCTATTAATTTTACGTCATTCCTTTGGGCAACTTTAATTTTCTTTTGCAAGGTAGGCTGTAACACCAGGCTGACAATAAATTCCCAGTGACCAACCTCTACTAGCTCCACACCGAGCCTCTCTAGGTCCATCTGAATTGGATGCTGAATCTCCACTGCTGACAATGCTACCCCCACTGATTTTTAGCTCAATGCATCAGCCACCACATTTGCTTTCCTTAGATGGTAACTGATAGTGCAATAATAATCTTTAATGAGCTCCAACCATCTTCTCTGCCTCATATTCAATTCTTTCTTAGTGAAGAAATACTTCAAACTTTTATGGTCAGTGAAGATCTCACATAATGCCTCCAGATTTTAGAGCATACACAACTGCAACTAACTCTAGATCATGCACATGGTAGTTCTTTTCATACTTCTTAAGCTATTGAGAAGCGTAAGCAATAACCCTCCTATGCTGCATCAACACGCACCTGAGTCCCTTCTTGGATGCATCACTATATATAACAAATCCATCCTCTTATGATGGAATAGATAATACTGGTGCTGTTACCAGCTACTACTTCAACTCCTGAAAGCTCTGGTCACACTCATCGGTTCATTCAAATCTTACATTCTTCCTTGTGAGTCGTGTTAGTGGACCTGATAATCTGGAAAAGTCATCCACATTGCCGGTAGTACCCTGCTAGACCTAGGAAGCTTCTGACCTCCTGAACATTCACTAGTATCAACCAACTCACCACTGCCTCTATCTTATTCGGATCAACCAATATGCCGTCCTCGAAGATCACATGCTTGAGGAAAGTAACCTGCCTCAGCCAGAATTCAAATTTCTTGAATTTAGCATATAACTTCTTCTCCTTTAACACTTGCAATACCAGCCTTAGGTGATCCTCGTGTTCCTCAAAACTCTTCGAGTAGACCAGTATATCAATAATAAATACTACAACAAACTGGTCTAAGTACTGATAGAACACCTGGTTCATTAGGTCCATAAACACCACTAGTGCATTAATCAACCTGAACGACATTACCAAGAACTTGTAATGCCCATTCTTGGTTCGGAATGTTGTCTTTGATATGTACTCCGCTTTAACTTTCACCTGGTGATATCCCAACCGAAGGCCAATTTTGGAGTAGACCTCGGTCCCCTAGAGCTGATAAAATAAATCATCAATTCTGGGAATATGATATTTGTTATTGACTGTCACTTTGTTTATCTCTCCATAATCAATGCACATCCTCATAGTCCCATCTTTTTTCTTCACGAACAAGATGGGTGCTCCCCAAGGCGACACACTAGGCCTGATAAATTCTTTATTCAACAACTCCTGCAACTGATTTTTCAATTCTTTTAACTCAGCTGGAGCCATCCTGTAAGGTGCTTTAGATATTGGTGTTGACTCTGGTAGTAAGTCCATAGGAACTTCAGTCTCTCGATTTGGTGGTAAACTAGGTAACTCTTCTAGAAATACATCTGGAAATTATTTGACCACTGGAATATCAGCTTGTTTCAATTCTTCCCTTGGCAACTCCTTTACATAGGCAACATACCCTTGGCTACCACTCTAAAGCAGTTTCCTCACCTGAATAGCCGACACCAACTGTGGTGAGGTGTGCACATGTGAACCCACGAATATGAATTCTTGCTCACCTTGGGGTCTGAAAATCACTTCTTTTTTAAGACAATCAATGCTGGCGTAATTAGTTGCTAATCAGTCCATACCCAATATCATATCAAACCCCAGTATATCTAGTACCACGAGATCAGATGGTAATATTTTCTCGTAAATGCCCACTAGAAAATTTTTAAGTTCCCTCCTACACCTCACTATTAATCCAGTCGGTATGGCTACTAATAATTCCACATCTAACAGTTGTGCCTCAACCCCAGCTAATTTAGCATATCCCGATGACACGAAAGAATGGGTGGCACCTGCGTCAAATAAAACAATAACTTTATATGGTAAAACAGTAAGAATACCTGTCACAACATCCTCGGAAGCCTTAGCATCTCCTAACATCATTGCGTAAATCCTCGCCGGTGCTGTTTTCCTCTACTGGCCTCCCCGGGGCGCCTGGTAACCACCCCAGAATGGTCTGTGAGCTGGTATGTGGGCCAGTGGTCTCTGATATGACCAAGCCTTATGATCGGGTCTCCCACACCGATAGCAGATGTTCTCTCCCATCCTACACTCTCCCAAATGCCTCCAGCCACATCTAGGACAGATGGGGTAAGTCTGCTCACCTTGGAAACCCCGCTGTTCTATTATCTGCTTCTGACCTCCATTATACCGGTTTCCTTTCCATGTACCCCGACTGGAACCCACCTGAAAACCAGAGGGCGCAGTTCTCTTTATCTGGCTTGATGCTCCCACATCTCTCTGTTTGCTCTCCTCTTCTACTCTGGCCCTATCAACTAGTTTAGAGAATTCATGCATCTTTAAAACTGCCACCTATTTATATATTTCTCACCTCAAGCCCCTCTCAATCATTCTTGCCTTCTTAATCTCATCTGGTACTATATATGGAGCAAATTGTGATAGCTCGATGAATTTTACCGCATACTGTTGAACTGTCATCGACCCCTAAGTCAAATTTAGAAATTCTACTACCTTAGCCTCTCTGAGAGTGGTAGGAAAATATCTATCAAAGAATACCTCCCTGAATCGACTCCAAGTCATAGCTACTGGTATGGGTCTCTGCTCCTCCCATAATCTCGTAGTCCTCCACCATCTCTCGGCCTCTCCTATCAACTTGTACGTGGCATAGAGAACCCTCTGCTCATTGGTGCAATAGAGCACCGCTAGTACTTTCTCCATCTCCTGCATCCAGTTTTCAATAACTACAGGATTAGCTACTCCTGAAAACGTTGGAGGATTCATTTTGGTGAACTTCTTTGTCATACATCCCTAGTCTGCAAACGAGCCTCTCTGCTCCCTGAAGCTCCATGAAATCTCAGCCATAACCTGCTGAGCCATGCACTGCAAATCAGCATCTGAATCCCTGCCACCTATGCTAGACGACCTTGCACCATTATCACCGCTAGCGTAAGCACTACTACCTCCAGGGTACATCCTGCAATATCACCAAATTATTCTAAGAATTCGAACCTCATAATACTATTCTTACATTAATATAACTAAGATATCCCCACACTACCTATTACCAATTTAAGGTCTAGTCCTACCATATGAAAATAGAAATCGACGATAGTTTACTATGGTTTTCCTAAAATCATCACCCTAGGGAAAATATAGAAATCACCCCGAAGTTCCCATTTTCAGACTGCAGAATAGAACCCTAAATTCTCATCCCCATTCTTATATTTTGGCATTGTTTCCTGTTGTACTCTAGAGTTTACAAAATCTAACAACTTAGGCTCTGATACCAAACATTAACAACCCAAAAATTCATACAATTTTTTTAAAAATATATATATCAGATACCCCTGATCAATCCTACTGGAATATACCTATGCAATGGAAAACATAAAACTGTATAACCATAATTACAATACCAGAATTCTGTATTTTTCCCAAAATATATATACACATAAATACACAACCCCCCAACAACTACTACCAAGACTCTTGAAATCTACCCAAAAATACATCTCCCTGAAAACACTTAGCCTACAGACAAGGTAGTGCAAATGACCTCTCTATCTTTGAGCCTGATCCGCTCGTTTAGCTGGATCACTTGAAAAATGTTAAGTTACTGGGATAAGACAACTTTTAGTAAGATGAAATATGCTATTAGTAGTGTGTGGCAACTGAGTTTACATAAATAACATACTGATAAGCAACTGAAATTGGTTGGCCTACTAGGATAAGTCAACTGAACCTCAATCATCAGACCGACTGCCTCAACCCAAATTACTAGGGAGCCTGCAATCCCTTCAAGGCACAATAACTGATACCTTCTTCGTCAAACTGGTCTCCTTGACCTAGAATACTAGGGAGCTTGCAATCCCTCCTAAGGCACGGTTGACTACTCATAAATCCACACACTATCTAAGATATGTGGTTGCACTCTGATCTAAATTAGTTACGGGTCCATGCTCTGAATAATGATCTGAATCTGATCCATCAGGGTCTGATACTGTATGATACTAATATATATATAATTTTCATACTATTATACCATGATTTTGATACAACTGAAATAACCATAACATTGTATAAACTAATCTGAATAAACTGTAATAACTGAATATCTGAGATATCTGAATAATTGAATTATCTGAATGACTAAAATATCTGATTAGCTAAAATAACTGAATGTTATGGTTTTGAAATCTATATATCATGGTATTTTGAAAATGTTGTAAAATATAGGTTTCTGTACGTATACTGTAAATCATGGTATTCTGAAAACTATGTAAACTCTATATTGATAATATATTAACTCATGTCACATGACTAAATAAATGAAAACCCTTGTACCGAAATCTGTATTTACTAATAATAAAATTAATTTATAATCTATACAATTTTCCCTGAAACATATATATTTTATTGATAAAATTCCTAAAATTACCAGTATAGCATATTTCCTTACCTAATTGGCTGGGAGATCCAATTTTATTCCTACATCCACAACGTACAAAACATAAAATCCTGAAATATATATATATATATATATATATATGTATATTTTCCTAATTCAGTCAACTCAAACTCAGGATAATAACTATGCTTATATTTTTCCAGGCTCACATATTCATAAAATTCTAAACTATTAATTTATTTATCAATATTACCTGAGTTCCTAGGAGAATACCTGCAGGAATCCTTAACCCATGCATGTGGTGTTTGGAAACCCAAACCCTGAAATTACAACACCCTAATTTAATCAACTCAAACACCAATATATTTTCATCTAATGCAAAATATGGGTTCAGAAAAGCCTGAGAACTATAAAAACCCTACTTACCTTGATTTTGGGATGGTGCCTAAACTTGTCAAACCAAAATTCTGCTTCGGCTAAGTTGTAGAGAATCTCCTTAGGATCATCGTGGTAGCTTTTGATCATTGAACTGGGGAGAAACGGGGCCAAAATCTTAGAGAGAAGGCATAGAACCCGAATTCTAGAGAGAGAAAGGAAGGAGCAACTGATTTTCTTGCTAAAATCCATCTTTTTGCGTATTTATAGGTGGCTGGCCTGGTGGCTTTGTCGATGAGCCACGTGTACTCTTCGACGAACCGAAGAAGGCAGTTCGTCGATGAGGGTAAAGAGCTCGTCAACAAGCCGATGGGTTTGAATTACCAGTATTGGTTTCTCTTCGTTGATGAGATATTGAAACTCGTCCGCAAATATTGCATGGGGGTTCGTCGACGAAACTAGGGCATTCGTCGACGAACCCTGCTTTGATTCTTTTAAATTTTTCCTTCCTCTCTATTATTTAATTATTATAATTTTCGAGTCTTTGCAACCTAAATCACTAATGGGTTGTTATCATCAAAACATGACAATTAGGATCATGTAGCCACCAAGGGTAACAAATTCAAAATTTTTTAAAGATTATGCTTGTAGATTGAGAAAGTTTGCTACTCAAGTCAATCGATTATTTTCTAATTTGGAAATGGTTAGTACTTTCCTGGGTACATTGAAAGAGATGTCTTATGTTAATTTGATCCCATAAAGTCTATCCAACATTGTAGTAGTTGTAACCATTAGAGAAAGAATTGAAAGTGGTCTCAAGTTAAGAAAGTTCACTGATTACACTGCTATGAAGAACTCTGAACAAGTCATAGGGAACAAGACTTTCGTTAAGAAAGAGAAAAAAATAAGGAGAAGTAAGTGTGATATCCCAAGGCAATGCACAAAGCCAAATCACAACCCAAGAAGTTTGTACTTACACCACCTAACTAGTCCTCAGCTTACAAACCAACATGCCTAGCTCACCAAATGCTAATCTATGATGGATTAATTCTAATCCAAGACCCATAAGAGAATTTGCCACTTTGTCAGTACCTTTGGTTGATTTATACCATCAATTGGTATCTCAAGGGAAGGTAGTACTTGCACCTTTGAAATCGAGGCAGAATATAAGGTTCCATCCTAGTATCTCTTATAAATATTATATGAATGCTCCTAGTCATGCAACCAATACTTGCCTAGCCTTTAAATTTAGAGTTCAAGACTTAATTGATGCAAATATCTTGAAATTCCAACCAGATGTACATATTTCTAATCCTAACATCAAGATAAATTCTTTATCCAATCATGAAAGCCCATCAATTAATACCCTTGAAGTTTGTGAAGTCTATGATATTAATCAACCTACATCATCCATTACCATCACTTATACACTTGTTTACATCCAATATGATATATTATCTCCATTAAACCTTAAACTTGTAATCATCAAACCACCAACTCCATTTCCATATTCTTCAAACCAAGTTATGCCTTGGAAGTATGATTCAAAGGTTATGAGTTCAACTGATATAGCTAATGTAGTTGGCATTGGTGTAATGACAGGAAGGGTAAAGATAAGAATATCGAAAAGAAGGAGAAAGAAGTTAACAAAGAGAAAAGCAAAGAAGTTAGTGATGAAGAAGTGGTAAAGTTTCTAAAACAACTCAAGATTAGTAATTGTAGCATTGTGGAACAATTAAATAAAACTATAGCTAAAATCCCAATACTTAATCTTCTCACAACTTTATAGGGTCATAAGAATGCTTTGTTGAAATTTTTGAATGAAGCTCATATGCCACAAATTTGTCAATTGAATAGTTCGAAGAACTAGTCTATTCCATATTCATAGTCAACCATAGTTTACACTAATGATGAAATTCCAGTTGAGGGAAAAGGTCATATGAGTCCTTTAGACATTGATGTGAAGCACGGTTAGATGATCATACCCTGAGTTTTGGCTAAGAATGATTTAACTTTAAATGTGTATCCATACTCAACCTTGGTAAAGTTAGGAATAAATGAGTCATCAATATGGAAAAGCAGTTTGAAAATTTAAACTTTTGATGAGGCCATGAGGAAAAATGTTGGTAAGATTGACTTGAATATTGAAATTAGCCCTTGATTTTTCAAGATATTGTTTCAAGTTATGAAAATTACACCTTCTTTCAATTTGTTTTTGGGAAGGCCTTAATTGGATCCATGCAGCTAGGGCAATGTCATCATCCCTACGTCAAAAGCTAAAGTTTGATTTTGGAGAGCATTTGATCATTGTGAAAGGTGAAGAAGGTGTTGGAACGATCAAAGAAAGAGTCATACCAAATATTGGAGTTGGAAACACTCCAGTAAATTGTCTTGTTAATACAATTGAAATCATGTTTCTAACTTCTGGTGGATAAAATGTAGCAATTCTAGAGCCAAAGTTTACAAAAATAAAATGATGACCACAAGGCAAATGTTGAAGCAAGAATATGAAATTGAAAAAAGACTATGGAAACATCTTTAAATATTAACTAAACCAATTGTATGGAACGGTCGTCAAAACATATTTGGGTTGTGTTTTCAACTATCCAAGAAAGATAATGTTAAGGCATTTTTTGGACGTAAAGATAAGAGATTGGTTAATATTGAAGGAAGAGTATCATATGAGTTTAGACTAGTAATTCCTCATATCCATTACACTTTTCCAGAGCCATAATGCATAATGCATCATGAATTAGAAATAGTTCCTGAAGAAGGCATCGAGCTCAAAGAATTCACTAAATTTTTTAAAGATAGATTATCCATCTACATAGCTAATTAAAAGGATCATTAGTTCAACTTTTTTGAATTTGCACTAGGATCACTTGATAATTGGACCAATGAAGTCCTCCCAATGTATGAATGATCTGCTAAACGTAAATCTTCTTTGGTTTGACTCATGGCCAAATAAAGATGTCTTATTGTAAACATGATTATCTTGTTTTTTCTCTAGTAGCCTTTGCTTTGTTGCACTATTTTTTAGAATTAGTTCATTTGATCCCTACAGAAAATCAAAACCAATCTTGAACCTTGAGAACATTGCTGGTTGCAATAAGGACCTCTTAGTAAAAGAGATGAGAAATTAGAACCATTACAAGGGCTTTTAAGAATGTTGGAGGATGAGGGTAAACAAATTAAACCCTATGTAGAAGGTTTGGAAATGGTGAACTTAGGAACAAAACATGCTCTCCACAAGAGGTGAAAATTGGTACTTTGATAAATTCACAAATAAGACAAGAAGTGGTGGAGTTACTACATGATTATAAGGATATATTTACCTAGTCTTTTCAGGATATGCTTTGATTGGATGCAGATATGCTAACCCATTAAATATGAGTGTGGCCCAATTGCAAACCTGTGAAATAGAAGCTTAGAAGAATGCACCCAGAATGGCAGGTGAAAATCAAGGAAGAGGTTAAAAAACAATTTAATGCAGGATTCCTAAAAGTGTGCAACTATTTAGAATAGGTAAGCAACATTGCTCTAGTTCCTAAGAAATATGACAAAGTGAGAATATATGTTGATTATGGGGATATGAATAAGACTAGGCCAAAAGATGATTTTCCTTTACTCCACATTTGACACGCTGATGGACAATGTAGGTGTGTAATGCCTCGGACCCGCCATGCGGGGCCCGGTGCGTTAAGAGACCGACACGCGTCTGTGATACCATTAACGCAGTGGAAAATAATAAAGCAACCTTGAACATAATATACCAGAGTTTTATAATTATACATCATCAAACTCATTTCACACATCCACGTTCTCTTTAACAAAAAACCGAACTAAGATTTAATAATACATAAAAACTAAACAATAACCAGTTAAGTCTCACTCACAAAACTACCATGGTCTAGAGTTATCTAAGTTTGATCTCCTGGATAACTTGAAAAGATTTAACAATTGACGGGGTGAGACACCTCTCAGTAAGGAAGAAATAGTTTATAATAGTGTGTGACTGAAGTGTTTATAATATAATTAAAATATCCATCTAAAGTGTACACACAAATCACAAGTAACCCAGTTGTCATACCCATAAACACACAAGATCAACGTCATTATCATCCATTCGCATATTCTCAACCATCATGATTTTATTGTTAATTTCCGAGAATAAGGAAATCTACCCGCCCATACAAGTAGGTTCCCTCTGCTCTAGTGCTAACACTAGGGCACTCACCTTTCTAAGTAAGCCCTCGGGATATGTATCCAGGTAAAGACACCAAGAATAGGGAAGATCACCCGCCCATACAAGTGGCTTCCCTCTACCCTGGTATCCATCAATAATTACCAGAGTATTCGCCTTCCTCAGCAAGCTCTCAGGTGGAATAATCTATTTTACCCAAAATACTTAATTAATTAAAAGTCATAAAACAACTAACACAATCGCTTCACAAAATTTTCCGCATACACCCATATCATAATCAATCCACATATAATCAAATCACACAACATCATTGTCCACGCGGGATTGGTCCACACAGGACTAATCAAGTCACATAGCATCAATGTCCATATAGAACTTGTCCACATAGGATTAATCAAACCATACAACATCAATATCCAAACAAGACTGGTCCACACAAAACTAATCAAACCATACAGCATCAATGTCCACACAGGACTGGTCTACACAGGACTAATCAAACCATACAGGTTACAAAACAACTACTCCGTTCATAGTAAATAGGTCAATTCCTCCTTATACCACTGCCAATGTTTACCTCCCAATATAAATGTTCATATAACAACCTCCTCATACCACTTCCAACATTATATGACTACTATACCTGGTATGATATAACGACCTCCTCATACCACTGCCAACACTATATCACAATTTACATGAACCCCATCACAAGTCATTCGCAAACCAATCATGCCACACATCCACAATATACAACTTCAATATCACAATCAATCAGTATATTCAACCAGACAGATTTCACAGCCAAACAATATTTGCAGTCTCGATAATTTTTCATTCGACATAAATCACAATCATTTAATTAGCAAAAATGGTTTCAACTACACAAATTTTTCCAATATAATTTATCTACTGAAAACATTATTTTCCATACCAACAAAGTTTAGAAAATTATACCTGTATGTATATAAGAATTCATACTCGAAGCTAGTCATTTATAATTATGAAAAAGCTATTATAAAATATTTCCCTTTACCTAATTCCTAAAAAGCCTCTTAAAATAACCAGTTCTGCACCCGCAAGGTTCCCCGTTCAACGCCCTGATAACCACATCTCCCAAAACTAAACTTCAGTATTTCTTCGCATATAATATTTCCTACAACTAGGGCAAAGCCAAATTTTACATAAAAAGCCTTACCTTAAATCAGGGATGAATTCCTAACTAGTCCCACCGACTATCCACTTCAACAGATTTGTAAAGAACTCTTCCAAGAGTGTTGTGGTGGCCTCAGATTGTCGAAGCAGAGGAAATCCGGCTCGAAATCGAAGAGAGAAGGGAGGATGACTGAATTTCTAGAGAGGGAAAGGGAACATGCAAAATTTTCGCTCTAGAATGAAAAAATTCCACTTTTTATACACAGGGATTCATCGACAAGACACGTCGATTCGTCGACGAGTCCTGTACACAGTTCGTCAACGAGACAGCCAACTCGTTGACGAATTTCAATCTATAAAAACCCCTCTGGGTAATTCCTCATCAATGAGACACGTTACCTCGTCGACGAGCTAACTAGAACATTCGTTGACGAGACCAATCCATTCATCGACGAATGTTTGCTGCCACACCCTTTTCCAACTTATTCCTCCTCCTCTTTTATCTTCTTATAATTTTTAAATTATTTAAAATTTTCCAGGTTGTTACATTCTCCCCCTCTTAAAAAAATTTCATCCCCGGAATTCGTTAGTCACTCATTTACACACCATTAAGCTAATTGCTCATTCACAAATCCTAAGCAATTCTAACATGGGCAACATCCAATCATGCGAAATCAAACAAAATTAACACACATACTAATGTAAACATATTACACATAAGCATATTACCTGGGCCCTTTTTCTTTCCCTCCTCAGGTGTACCCAACATGTAGACGCGCGCTAGGCCTCTGCCGTCGTGAGGCACCAGGTTGTTCCTTCGATTTTGATTCTGATTCGGGGCTAGTGCATTACTCGGTGGTTCCTGACATTCCTGAGCAATGTGACCCTGTTTTCTACACCTGTAGCATATAACACACTTGCCTCAGCATTCCCCCCAATGCCACTGATTACACCTAGGGAAGTGGGGACATGATGAATCATCCTATCATCCCTGATCCTTTCTCTCTAACCCCTGGCCCAAAACATCTCTATCTCCCCTCCACGACTCTTGCCTGACATTTGATTGGGATCGTTAAGACACAGGTCTTTCACTCAAAAGCCTTTGTATCCCTCTGCAGACTCGAATCTACCACCGTAGCTTTCTCCACCAATTTCGTGAATTCCTGAATCTGCAGAAGCGCCATATGCTCATGGATCTTCTGATTTAGGCCCCTCTCAAACCACCTCACCTTCTGATATTCATCTGGAACCACAAAAGGTGCAAAACGGGATAACTCCATAAATTTAGCAGCTTACTGCTAAACAATGAGGTGCCCATGAGTCAAGCTGAAGAATTCTTCCACCTTTGCATTTCTAGTGGTGGCAGGAAAATATCGGTCATAGTAGACCTTCTTGAAACGACCCCAGAACATCGCTATTGGTACCACCCACTGTTCCTTTAACAATTTCATTGCATGCCACCACTGTTCAACTTCTCTGACCAGCTTAAAGGTGGCAAAGAGGACCTTCTGCTCCTCAATACAGTTCAATACTGCCAAAATTTTCTCCATTTCTTACATCCACATCTCAGATTTATTCGGGTTGGTGCCACCCTCAAAGGACGAGGGTTTATGGTGAATTGGTCAATGGTGCAACCCTGGTGCACTGGTGAATAGCCTACTCCTCCAAAATCCTGCCTCATTTCTTCTCTGACCTGGCAAGCTATTCCTCGTAACAGCCAAGATGTGTCAACCTCATCTCCATTGGAAGCTCCCATTTCGCTTTCTCCTCCTTCATCCACACCCTTGCCTCTAAGATCCATCCTTGAATATAAATGTACAACAAAACAATTTAAAAATCTCCACATCTTTATATATATATATATATATATATATATATATATATATCATAATCACATAACATAAAACCGAATTGATATCTATATCCTCAATTAAACATCCACATCAATTTATTCAAAATAATTCCAAGTTTTAGTCCCACAACTCAGAAACATCACCGTCGATGGATTTACCGTGGTTTTTTAAAACCGTCGACTGATTCAGAAAATCACAGAAGTCCATCAAAGGATTTCTGCCTCCAAGTTAGGAAACAACTCAAACTCCTATCAACACCCTAATCTACCCATTCCTACCCTCATTCAATTCAAACCTATACTCTGGTATTAATCCTCCTAAAGTCCGCAAGACTGTTATGCTCTGATACCAACTGTAACACCCTGGACCTGCCACGCGGGGCCCGGTGCGTTAAGAGACCGACACGCGTCTTTGATACCATTAACGCAGCGGAAAATAATAAAGCAACCTTGAACATAATATACCAGAGTTTTATAATTATACATCATCAAACTCATTTCACACATCCACATTCTCTTTAACAAAAAACCGAACTGAGATTTAATAATACATAAAAACTAAAACATAACCAGTTAAGTCTCACTCACAAAACTACCATGGTCTAGAGTTATCTAAGTCTGATCTCCTGGATAACTTGAAAAGATTTAACAATTGACGGGGTGAGACATCTCTCAGTAAGGAAGAAATAGTTTATAATAGTGTGTGGCTGAAGTGTTTATAATATAATTAAAATATCCATCTAAAGTGTACACATAAATCACAAGTAACCCAGTTGTCATACCCATAAACACACAAGATCAACGTCATTATCATCCATTCGCATATTCTCAACCATCATGATTTTATTGTTAATTTCCTAGAATAAGGAAATCTACCTGCCCATACAAGTAGTTTCCCTCTGCTCTAGTGCTAACACCAGGGCACTCACCTTTCTGAGTAAGCTCTCGGGATATGTATCCAGGTAAAGACACCGAGAATGGGGAAGATCACCCACCCATACAAGTGGCTTCCCTCTACCCTGGTATCCATCAATAATTACCAGAGTACTCGCCTTCCTCAGTAAGCTCTCGGGTGGAAAAATCTACTTTACCCAAAATATTTAATTAATTAAAAGTCATAACACAGCTAACACAATCGTTTCACGAAATTTCCTGCATTCACCCATATCATAATCAATCCACACATAATCAAATCACACAACATCATTGTCCACATAGGATTGGTCCACACAAGACTAATGAAGTCACACAACGTCAATATCCACACAGAACTGGTGCACACATGACTAATCAAACCATACAACATTAATGTCCATACAAGATTGGTCCACATAGAACTAATCAAACCATACAACATCATTGTCCACAGAGGACTGGTTCACACAGTGCTAATCAAACCATACAGGTTACAAAACAACTACTCCGTTCATAGTAAATAGGTAAACAACCTCCTCATACCACTGCCAATGTTTACCTCTCAATATAAACGTTCATATATTGACCTCCTCATACCACTGCCAACGTTATATGACGATTATACTAGGTACGATATAATGACCTCCTCATACCATTGCCAACGCTATATCGCAATTTACATGAACCCCATCACAAGTCATTCGTGAACCAATCATGCCAACACATCCACAATACTACAACAGTTCACACAACTTCAATATCCACAATCAAACAGTATATTCAACCATGCAGATTTCATAGCCAAATAATATTTGCAATCTCGATAATTCTTCATTCCACATAAATCACAATCATTTAATTAGCAAAAATGGTTTCAACCACACGAATTTTCCCAATATAATTTATCTACCGAAAACATTATTTTCCATACCAATAAAGTTTAGAAAATTATTTTTGTATGTATATAAGAATTAATACTCGAAGCTAGTCGTTTATAATTATGAAAAAGCTATTATAAAATATTTCCCCTTACCTAATTCCTGAAAAGCCTCCTAAAATAACCAGTCCTGCACCCGCAGGGGTCCCCGTCCAATGCCCTAAAAACCACATCTCCAAGAACTAAACTTCAGTATTTATTCGCATATAATATTTCCTACAACTCGGGTAAAGCCAAATTTTACATAAAAAGCCTTACCTTAAATCTGGAATGAATTCCTAACTAGTCCCACCGACGATCCACTCCCGCAGATTTGTAGAGAACTCTTCCAGGAGTGTTGTGGTGGCCTCTGATTGTCGAACGGGTAGAAATACGGGCTGAAATCGAAGAGAGAAGGGAGGATGGTCGAATTTCTAGAGAGAGAAGGGGAACATGAAAAATTTTTGCACTAGAATGAAAGAATTCCACTTTTTACATACAGGGATTCGTTGATGAGACACGTCGATTCGTCGACAAGTCTTGTACACAGTTCATCGACGAGACAGCCAACTTGTAGATGAATTTCAGTGTATAAAAACCCCTTTCGGTAGTTCCTCATCGATGAGCTAAGTAGAACATTCATTGACGAGACCAATCCAATCATCGACGAATGCTTGCTGCCACACCCTTTTCCAACTTATTCCTCCTCCCCTTTTATCTTCTTATAATTTTTAAAGTATTTTAAATTTTCTGGGTTGTTACATGGTGGAAATAATTTTTTTTCATTCATGGATGATTTCTATGGATATAATCAGATAAAAATTGCGGAAGAGGATAAATCTAAAATCATATTCATTACTTAATGAGGCATATTTAGCTATAAAGTAATGCCTTTGTTGATTCGAATACGCAGTGGAAACACACAACTTGAATCCGAAACAAGTAATGCAAACAACCAACGATGAATATACGAAACAAGAAAACACAATGAGAATAAAGGAAAGCACTAAAATTAAAGACACAAGAATTTACATGGTTTGGTAATGTGCTTATGCCCCCAGGAGCAAGTGATTGATTTTCCCTATCATATTGTAAAGGTTACATCAAGGGTTACAAATATAGTTTATATATCTAACCCTATGCACATAAAAGGCTTAAAATACATCCAAAACACTTCTGTAGCAAATCTTGGAGGAAAACCTCTGAATCCCCCAATCTACTGTTCTTCAAATTCAAAAATATGTAACATGCACTAAACAAAGCCGTTGACGGCTAAATATTGAGAGTTGTTCTTTCTGTAGATTGAAAATGTCAATGGTTTGATATTGAGAGCAAACCGTTGCTCATACCGTCAACCAAATAGTTGACAATTTGATCATGCAACTAGTTTTCTTCTTCTTAGGATCACCATGCTTTCCCAACCCATGCATTCTACTCAATATGGGCCACATCTCCAACAATCTTCACCTTGGCGAATATTCACCCCTTAGGAGAAATATGAAAGCATAACCCGTTGCTCCACTTGGGACAGTAGATTGGGACTGCCTCCAGGCACTAAGCCTCCCGTCTAGTGCCTGGAGGCATTGATCAAGTCCAAGCAATGCTTGAACTTGTCCGTTGTGACAGACTTGGTCAATGTATTCATTCCATTGTCAGACATATGAACCTTATCAAGTAGAAGTTCACCTAAAGCATTCAGTTCCCTAATTGTGTGAAATCGTACATCAATATGCTTTGTTCTCGCAGGATACCCCTAATTCTTCACTAAATAGATGGCACTATGATTATCACACTACAACTGAACTCCACCTTGCTAGACAACCAGCTCCTTGACCAATCTCGTAAGCTACAATGCTTCCTTTGTAGCCTTATCCACTACCATGTACTTCGATTCAATAGCAAATAAAGCAACAAGCGACTGCATTATAGACCTCCAATAAATAGATCATCCCACAAAGGTGAATACATACCCTGTGGTAGACCTCCTGTCATCCAAGTATCCTGCGTAGTCAGCATCCACATATCCTACCACTAATGGATCACTTTGTTGTCTATTGAACATAATGCCATATCCGGTTGTACCTCTCAAGTACTTGAGAATCTAGTTGACTATATCCCAATGATGCCGACTAGGATTTAAAAAGAACTTGCTCACCACATTGACAGCATGTGTCAGGTCCGGCCTTATACATACCATAGAATAAATCAGACACTCCACTGCACTGGCATTGGAGACCTTCGACATGTCACAAACCTCATCGTACATCTTTGGGCACTAGGTGGTAGACAACTTAAAATGACTCACTAACGGTGTACTCACCAGTTTAGCATTAGTCATGCTAAACCTTTCCAACACCTTATCCACATAACTGTCCTGAGATAACCACAATCTCCTTGCAATTCTGCCCCTATGAATCTCCATGCCAAGAATCCTCTTGATTGTTCTAAAGACTTTCATGTCAAACTTTTTACCTAAAAGAGTCTTCAACTGATTCACCTCAGTCATGTATTTCGCAGCAATTAGCATGACGTCAACATAGAGTGATAGAATTATGAGAGAACCATCGTCAAGACTCCTCACATAGATGCAAAAATCATACTTACACCTCCTATAACTGATAGGGATCATATAGGTGTCAAACTATGTGTACCACCGCCTCAAATACTACTTCTGCCCGTTAAGTGACTTCTTCAATTTACAAACCAAGTGCTCATGTCTAGGTTAGAAAAACCCTTCTAGTCGTGTCATGTAAATCAACTCCTCTAAATCACCATAGAGGAACACCGTATTTACGTCCATCTGCTCCATATATATATATATATATATATATATATATATATATCTTATTGCACCACCAATCCCAACACTACCCTGATGGAAGTGTGCCTGACCACAGGGGAAAATATCTCATCATAACAAACTCCCTTCCTTTGCGAGTATCCCTTTGCTACCAATTGAGCATTGAAATTATTTATTTTCTTTTCTAAAATTGCTTCTTCCTTCCTTACACCCACTTGCATCCAATCGACCTCTTCCCAGTTGGAAGCTCCACCAAGTCCTATGTCTGGTTCTTATGCAGTGACTCCATCTCCTCCACCATAGTTCCTATCTAACTATCTTTCTCTTGGCTGTACACTGCCTCTTGAAAGGTAGCAGGATCCCCGCTGCTAGTGATAAGTGCATAAGACACTAGATTGTCAAATTCGTACCTAGGGGATGGCCTAACAATGCATCTAGGTCTATCTATAGCTATACTATGATGTTGCTGGTCTCTTATGCTAGAGCCCCCTGCACTATCATCTCTACCTTGAGTCTCCAACTCCACCTACACCACTTGTTGATCTCTTGAGCTAGAACTCCTTGCATTTTTGCCCTAAGTCTCTAACTCCACCTACACAACATGCTCATTGTTACTGCAATTTTCTTGTGCCTGTTTCTTTCTTCTTCTTGAGTATGCCACAACATGGATTTCTCATAGAAAACCACATCTTTACTGATCAACACACTGTTTGCCACCATATCCTATAGCTTGAACTTTTTCACTCCTTTCTGATATCCCAAAAAGATGCACAGTCTAAACTTCGCCTCAAGCTTTGATCTCTCCTCACCAAGAATGTGTGCATAGGCTGGACACCCAAATACTCTCAATTTGGAGTAGTCTACCTCGTTACCTGTCCACACCTCCTCAATAAATTTCCCATCTTGTGATGTCCTTGGTGATTTGTTAACCAAGAAACAAGTCATACTCACCGCCTCAGCTCAGAAATTCATAACGAGTCCACCATTCAACTTGAGACACTAAGCCCTTTTAGCTGGGGTTTGGTTCATCTTTTTCACCACTCAATTTTGTTGTGGAGTCTTGCGTGTTGTAAAATGTCTTCTTATGCCATGTTGCTCGCAAAACTCTTTGAAACTCAAGTTTGTGTACTCAGTGTCATTGTTTGACCTAAGGCAATTAATCTTTCTATCGGTCTGGTTTTCCACCTTAGCTTTCCAAAATTTAAACTTGGAAAACGTCTCCAACTTATGTCGTGTGAAGTACACCCAAACCTTTCATGAGTAGTCATCGATGAAACTCAAGTAATACATATGTCCCCCTCGTGATGCTACTCTCACTGGCCCCCAAACGTCCAAATGAATGTAGTCCAGTATTCCCTCTGTCTTGTGCATGGTTGTCATGAACTAAACCCTATTATGCTTCCTAAGCACACAATACTTGCAAAAATCCAACTTACATGATTTGAACCCCTTCAAAAGATTTCCCCTATGAAGTTCTTTCATTCTATGCTCACCCATATGCCCTAGCTGCATATTCCACAAAACAGTACTGTCAGACTCCGACTCTACGACTACAGCTCCATTTATAGACTTAGCACCTAGTAGGGTATAGATGTTCCCCGGTACTCTCAGCCTTTTCATCACAATCATAACACCCTTGCTCACCTTCATTACCCGGTCTTCAGACTTGTAACTAAACCCGTTACAATCTAAGGTGCCTAACGATATCAAATTCTTCCTCAACTCTAGTATTTGCCTAACATCGCATAACGTCCTCACTACACCATCATACATCTTAATTCTGACATTTGCTATCCCAACAAATTTGCAAGCAATAGTGTTTCCCATCAAAACGGAACCAGAACTCACCTATCTGCAAGTAATGAACCAGTTTTTGTTAGGCGTCATATGGTAAAAGCACGTCAAGTCTAAGATCCAAGAATCCGTGAACTCATTTGACCCAGATGAAAATGAGAGCATATTTGTAATGACCTGAAGAATAATGGTATTTAAATAATAAAGAGGGAGGGAAATGAAAATAGAAACAGAATGAGGCAGTAGACGTCGTCAACGAGCGCAAAGCGTTCTTCGACGACATTGCACTTTGGGATTAATAACTGAGGAATTTAATCAAGGACTCATTGACGAATACAGGGGATTCATCAATGAGGATAACACAGGGTCTCATCGACGAGGGTATGTATCGTCGATGAGAAAATACTGAGAGAATTTTTGGGCGACTCTGAATTTCGTCGACGAAGGGGAGAGTTTGTCGATGAATTTCCTGTTGACCTTGTCGATGAGGT
The DNA here is from genome assembly GCF_029873635.1 of Malania oleifera. Classification (NCBI taxonomy): domain Eukaryota; kingdom Viridiplantae; phylum Streptophyta; class Magnoliopsida; order Santalales; family Ximeniaceae; genus Malania; species Malania oleifera. The sequence continues at coordinate 25,757,175 of NC_080425.1, forward strand.
GACGTGGCTCATCGATGAAACCCAGTGTATAAATAGGGCCAACTTTCATTTTTGGTCGAAATATTGCGCAAATATTTCTCTCTCTCTCTCTCTCTCTCTCTCTCTCTCTCTCTCTCTCTCTCTCTCTTTTTCTCTCTCTCCTTTACTCCCCTCTTGCCTTCTCTCTACGATCTCGAGCCAGATTCTCGTCGGTTCAATGATCTAAAGCCATCACGATGCTCTTGGAGAAGTTCTCTCCAAGTTTACCGAGGGAGATCGTCGGTGGGGCTGAATCAGAAACCATCCCAAATCCAGAGTAAGACTTTCTACTCAGTATTTGGTTTCTTGATAGTTATAGAAAGTGTAGTATGCGTAGAAATACTGAACTTTAGTTATGGGGAATCTTGTTTTCAGAGTGTTGAATGGGGAACCTTGCGGGTGTGGGGCTATTTGTTTTAGGGGCTTTTTAGGACTCAGGTAAGAGGATTAACTAAGCTAGTATTTTATGGAAAGTATGCATAATATTATAGCATTTGATTTCAGGGAAATAAATATATTTATATATGATTTATATTTGGGAAATATTGCTGAAAATGATGGTATGTTAAATAAACGAAAAACCTGTTTTGTGTGGCATGAGCAGAAATTGTTATGAAATATTGTTTTCTGCGAATGTGTTAATGATATGAATTTTTTAATGGAAAACCGGTGTACAGGCCGTTATTTTTTATATGTATATGATTTACCAGCATGCGGGCTGAGCTATGGATATGATTGCTAGTGTACAAGACGAGCTATGGATATGATTTGTCGGCGTACAAGCCAAGTTATGGTAAAATGTGAAATACCGGCGTACGGGCCAATGAGTTTCATGATTCATGTATATATGCAAAATGATAGGATTGATTTGATAATTAATGGTATGAAATATCCATGTATCACAGTTTCAGTATATATTATATGATATCAAAACCAAGTTGGCTTAGTCTAGGCTAGCACTTGCACGGTACTGTTGCTATGTGTCCATGGTCATCATGATCATGATATCTGTGTTAACGCCACTGTATGGAGTGGTGTGAGATCGGATGGTTGATATGGCTATGTGTCCATGGTCATCATGATCATGATATTTGTGTTAACGCCACTGTACGGAGTGGTGTGAGATTGGATGGTCGATGTGGTTTTAAGAAGTGTGTGAGCGCCCGTGGTGTACAGACCAGGTCTGGAAGACCCATCGGATTTACAAACTGTACTTTTGACTTGGTAGTGGTTAGCCAACCATTGTCAGGTCCCGCCTTCGGGCCACACAACCCAGTCATGTGGGGGTAATACATGACAACAGCCAGCTAACCTACCAAGATTGTTTTCGTACTATTATTTATATAAGATGAATTATGCTATGGAAACCATTATGTTCTGTCATGTTATGATTATACATGTTTCCCGAAAATATATATACAGTTTTACTAGTTATATTTATGAACATATATATATATATATATATATATATATCTCACAAAAATGCTCATGTTGCCACACACTAGTGTTAGTTTATTTCCCTTACTGAGAGGCGTCTCACCCCGAATTTCATAAACATTTCAGGAGCCCCTGATAGGAGAGCGGGTAAAGCACCGCTGATCTAGTACTATTGATTTGCCCTTCCAGAAGGGTAAGTATTTTGATAAGGTTGGATGTATTTTGTGGGATGGCCATTAGATATCTTTTGGGTTGTGTACTGTGTGTATATAAATACAGTGGTTGTAGTAACTCTGGTATTGTGATGTATGGTATAATGAGATGTATATGATTGTATGTTTCCTCCTGCTTAAGCTTCTGTTATATGTTTTGAAATATCCCTGGTACCCATGGGTCCAGGTGGATTATGATTTGCTGAGCTTGTGATATTGTATTTATACTATGGAAAGAGATAGAAAAAAAATGTGAAAATTAAGCAGGTCGTTACAATATCACCATCACCGCTTCTAGAGTCTCCTTCTTCCACATTCGCCGTGTTTGATGACTCTTCTTTGTTTTCAGCATTCCCATTCTTCCTCTTCGAAAAATCAAGTTTTGTGTGCCCTTTTTTTCCCGCACTTAAAACACCGCACATCCTTCCTCTTCCAAGAATTGGACCGAGCCCTATTGTTACTTGGCCTACCTCAGAAATTGCTCCTCCCATGATCCTGGTTCCCCTTCATCACAAGCCCTCCACCTTGAGTATTTTCATCCCTAACCTTCTTCCTTTACTGGAAACTCAATAGAGCACTCATGATATCCTCCAACTCTAGAGTCTCTTTCCCCCATGTAAGAGTCATAACTAGATTCTTATATATAGGAGACATAGGTAGGGAATTCAGTAGTATCAATGCTTTGTCTTCATCCTCAAACTTCACATCAACTCGCTTCAAATCACTCATAATTTGATTAAATGCATTGATGTGTTGATTTAGGTTCAAACCCTCTGCCATCTTAAGCCCATAGAATCTTTTCTTAAGATACAACTTGTTTGATAAAGACTTGGACATGTACTGACTCTCTATTTTTAGCCAAATTGCCATCGGCGATTCCTCATTTATGACATGATACATCACGTCATCTTTCAGACACATCCTGGTAGTAGCCACAAATTTCGCTTCCAACTCCTTCCAACTCATGTCATCCATGCCCTCTAGTTGTTTTTCGTATAGTGCCTTCACCACTCCTTGCTGCACCAACACGTCCTTAAATTTTTCATTCCACTGAACTTCACTGAAGAAATCCCAACCATTACAACTAATAGTTCCGATACCAATTGTTGATTCAAATGTGCAACAGAAACAAACAACTTGAATCCAAAATAAGTAATGCAAGCAACCAACAATGAATATACAAAACAAGTAATCATAATGAGAATAAAAAGAAAGCAATAAACTTAAAGACACAAGAATTTACGTGGTTTGGCAATGTGCCTACGTCGACAGGAGCAAGTGGCTGATTTTCACTATCAGATTGTAAAGCTTACATCAAGGGTTACAAATATAGTTTATATATCTAACCCTATGCACACAAAAGGCTTAGAATACATCTAAAACACTTCTGTAGAAAATTATGGATGAAAAACCTCTGAATCCCCCAATCTACTTATCTCCAAATTCAAAAATTTGTAACCTGCACTGAACAAAATCATAGATGGTTTCAGGCAAACCGTCAATGGTTAAATACCAAGAGCTATTCCTGCTGCTGACTAAAACTATCAAAGATTTCATGATAACTGTCAACTGTTTGATACTGAGAGCAAACCATCTGTTAATTCCAGTGTAATCCCAAAAGGGGGGGTGAATTGGGTATTTTAAAATTTAAATCCTTAAGTCCCAATTTTGAAAACTTACAATTACCCAATTACAAGCTACTTGACAATTAGCTAAGTGTTTCACAATTTATTAATTTAATATGTAACTTTATCAAGCAAACAATAATACCTAATTACTCACAAACATAACAAGTGTTTAACACATACACAATAAACAAATAATTTAAGTGCAAGTGGAAATTAAAAGAGTTTAGGGAAAGAGAGATGCAAACATGATTTTACGAGGTTTGGCCTACCCCGACCTATGTCCTCACCTTGAGCAACCCACTCAAGGATTCTACTAATCATGCTCCTTTAATTGGGATGGAACTTCCCGTTATAGTCTGCTGCTTACAAGAGACGTAACTTCCTCCCCACCCCGGTTCACAACCTGAACCGTTAATACAACAATAAAGTTACAACTTTCTGAAAAAACTCAAATGCTTCTACACAAGCTAGTGAGTACAATTGAATCCTAATACATACTCAGATGATATAACATGAAGCTCAGTTGAGTGTATGTAATATGATAAATGAAACCTTTTGCAATAAACGATGAATGATCATTGTATAAAATATGTAGGTCAAATATGTTCCAATGATCTATTCAACAATATGATATTTACAAATAAAGAATATATATAATATGTTCTCCAAATATCTAAACCTTATTTAATATTTTTCAGAAAATATTTCTCAAGACTATGTATTTAGGAGCTCTTAGAATTTGCTATTAAATAGTTTTTGCAAGAACAAAATATCAAATCTTTGAATGAAAATATAGCTTTGAATATCTCAAAGATTTTAGGCCTAGAAAGCTTTTCTCAAGTATTTTTTAATCAATGAATATAAAATACAAAGTTAGGCTTTTTGCTTCCAAGAATTTTATTAATTAAAATGAGTATGGGAGAAGAGAAACTAGGATTCGAATGCTCCAAATACTTTGATTGCCAAACCTCAATACCCACGTTGTTTGCAAAATATGTGTGTGAACGCCTTTGGATCTTGAAAATCAATGTAGCAAATGCCCAAACTTGATGTGAATGGTTTGGAGTGCAGGCAAAAGTTTAGCAATATGTTCAAGGCTCTCAAAGGTATGCAATTAAAAAGTGATGGACTAGGGTTTAGAAGTTATATTTATAAGTGTTCTCGCCATCTAGGAGAATTTTGGCCATTGGATCATTCAAAACAAATGATTTCCGCCTGTGTCCACGCTGGAGCATCGTTCAGCGTGTCGTACTCATCGACGAGTGCACACGTTCATCGACAAGTGTTCAACGCTCGTTCGTCGACATGGACATGATTTCGTCGATGGGTGACTATCTGAGAATTTTTAGCTCTCGGTATTTTCTCATCGACACTAGTAGAGCATTCATCGTCGAGGGGCCTTAAGTCATTCGTCGATGAAGCCAAGAGCTTTGTCGACGAATTGCCTGTTATTCAACCCGATTCAACCTAGGTCAATGCATATGAAAATGTCAAGAAAAAAATGCATCCTAAGGTCAATCTATATGTCATTTTGAGCTTCCAACTATATCATATAAGATATGCAATTACAATCAAATCTAAAATACCCATTACTCGAAAATCTTGATTTTGCTCTTCTAGTTCCATGGAGTGTGCTAGGTTGTATACACTTTAAGTTCCTCATGGCTTCCATGACTTCCTTATCTTTTGTGCATGCTAAGTAATGATCATGCTCACAATCTCAATGCACGGGTAAGATACTATGTGATTTGTCATTATCAAAACAGAATTGGACTTATAGAGTCAACACCATCGCTCATACCGTCGACCAAATAGTCGACAGTTTGATCCTACAACTAGCTTCCTTATTCATTGCATCACTATGCTTTCCCAGTGCATGCGTTCTACTCAATATAAGCCACATATCCAACAACCTATTGGGTTGAAGAATGTTGGACCAACATATTAGAGAACCATGGTAAAATTATTCCACAACATGATGCATAAGGAGAATAAAGTATATATGGATGATATCATTACCAAGTCTAATATTGATAAAGAACATCCTCATGTTTTGAAAAAGTTATTTGAAAGATAAAGAAAATACAAGTTCAAATTGAGTCAGCTAACTGCATCTTTAAGACAACATCTAGAAAATTGTTGGGATTTGTTGTGAGCCAAAGAGGGACTGAGGTGGATCCAACTAAATTCTCAGCCATAGAGAAGCTGGAACCTCCTTCCACTTAGAAGCAAGTATGAGGATTCTTAGGAAGATTGAATTATATTGCTCGATTCATATCTTGGCTAATTGCAACATGTGAACCAATTTTCAGACTTTTGAAAAAAAGATAATCCTTATATGAGGAATGGTAAACATTAACAAAATTTTGACTAGATTAAAGAGTATCTAAAGAATCCACCAGTGTTAATGCCACCGCTTCCTAGGAAAACCTTTATTATGTACTTAACAATGTTGGAGGAGTATATAGGATGCAAGTTAAGTTAGAAAGACAAGATAGAAGGAAAAGGAAAAGAAATTTATTATCTCAACAATAAATTTAACCAGTGTGAGTCTAGATATTCAGTTGTGAAAAGAATATGTTGTGCTCTTGCTTAAGCAGCTTACAAATTGAGACAATACATGTTGTATCATATAATTTATTTGACATATGGATGGATCTATTGAAATACCTCTTTGAGAAACTAGCATTATTAGGAAGGATAACTCATTGGAGTATGTTGTTATCAGAGTATAACATTGTGTACAAGTTATCCAAAAATCAAGTGGCAAGTGGCAGTTGACCATTTAGTCGATCTTACAATGGATGAGAAAGGAGCAGCTAACTTGAACTTTCTTGATAAAGATGTCTTAGTTATATAAGAAGAAGAATGTAGATGGAAAATGTACTTTGATGGTATAGAAAATACCTATAGATGTGGAATAGGGTCAATGTTGATATCACCTTAAGGGGAAAATTTTCCTACTGTTGTAAAGTTAGCTTTTTTATGTACCTATGAGGTTATCAAATATGAAGCTTGTAAGTTGGATTGATAGCTACATAGGAAAATAGGAATTTGAAATCTTGAAGTATATGAGGATTCAATTCTCATTATATGTCAAGTTGTTGGGGAATAGAAAACAAAACATCAGAAGTTGATTCCTTATCAAAAGTTCGTAGAGAAGCTTGTTTAGTAATCAAATTCATATCTTTTAAACATCTTCCAAGAATAGAGAACAATTTTTTTGGCACATTAGCTACTTTGGCTTCTACAATCAGAATTATTGATGAAGAAAAAAAATTCAACCATTGAGTGTGGATATACAAAATTATCCAACTCTTTGTATGGTTATTGGAGAAGAAGTAGATGGGAAGCCATGACATCATGACATAAAGCAATATTTGTAGAATCAACAATATCCTTCAAATGCATTAGATAATGACAAAAGAACCATCTGAAGACTAGTAATAGGATACTATCTCATTGGAAATACTTTATATAAAAGAAGTTTAAACATGAATTTATTAAGATGGGTTGATGCTAAAAATGCAGCTTATATTCCTTGGTGTATGGAATGGATGTTGAGTTATCAATAGAGATGGAAATTCTATCTCTTACAGCTCTCATCGAATCTAAATTGAAAAAAGTTAAATGGGTACAAAAATAGGAAATACTACTTGAATTTCATCAATAAGAAAAGGTTGAAGGCAATACACCATGGTTAGTTATATCGATCGAGGATTGCTAGAGCCTACAATAAAAAGGTTCATCCTTAGAATTTTAACAAAGGATATTTGTTGTTGAAAAAGATTTTAGCTAACAGAAATTATCCTAGAGGAAAATTTACTTCAAACTATGAAGGACCCTATGTAGTGAAGAGGGGTTTCATAGGAGGAGTTGTAATCTTAGCTGACATAGATAATAAAGAGTTCACACAACCTTTCAATTCTGATGTAGTCAAGAAATTTTAACCTTAAGTTTTGTCTTGTACTATAAGCTTTGCATTTCAAAGTGATGTAATGACCTTTTGATATCCAATAAAGTTTAAAGTTTTTTTTTTATTTCAATTAAGAATTTCATGGTTTGGTTTGTGACTTAACATTTTAGAAACAAATAAATAATATAAAAAATATGAAAAAAAAAAAAGACATCAGATCTTTCATCTCCCAAGTCATTTCAAAGCTATTGTTGGACTTGATCCCTTGATAAGGGTACAAAGGTAAACTATCAAATGAAATGATAAATTCAGCCCAAACAGTCACAAATCCAAATTTTCCATGAGACTAAAACTTGCTACTTTGATTGAAATACAAATTTTTAAAGTCAATCAAGATTTGGGTTGATTACTCTTTTAAAATGCCAAGTTACTTGAAACAAGGCCAGATTTCTAACTAGGGCAATTTTAAAAGGAGGGTTATTGTTCTCAAAAGTTATTATATGGTGTTCAGATTTCTTATCACTAATTCATAAGGGAATAGTGAAGTGTTATCAAAGCAATTAATAATGGTCTCGTTTAAACCTTGTTCTTACTTAATTCCCAATGACCCCTGACCTTCTAGTTCGTTCTCAAATAGAAGTCTAGAATATTTGAAAATGTTCAACAAACCATTTTGAAAAATAAGGTGTAGTCTCATGAGGGGGGTGAATAGGGTTTTAATAATTTCTTTGAACTCTTTTTATAGATTATTTTCCCAACTTATTGTATGTTTAACAATCACACAAGGATGGTTTGAATTTCAATTACAATATCAATTGAGAATCAAATTCACTTTTAATTTTTTATGAAAGAGTATATCAATTTGATCTTGCAGTAATTTAAATTAACACCCAATCAATAAGCCAACACAATCCACGAGTTAATCTTTTAAACAATGTATGAATTGCAGTAGTGCTTCCAAGATTCAACTTTTAAATATGTCAACCCACTTTGAATATTAATAAGCTTTGAGTGTTAATTAATCAATGTACTCTCTTACGATTTTTGCAATATGTATTGATCAACCAACGTACTCCTTTTCGCTTTATGCAATTCCCAAAAACAAATTAATTTTCAAGAATACACAACCACACAGTTTATAGATTTGTAGAAAATTAAAGAGTAGGAAGAGAGGGAGACTGCGTTTTTACGAGATTTGGCTATACCCGCCTACGTCCTCGCCCTAGGCAACACACCTAAGGATTCCACTATACCACTCCTTTACGGGCAGAGCAAACCTTTACAACACTCCTTCAATTAGATAAAGCCCTCCTCTCCAAGCGATATCCCATGCTCAGTAAACCAACGATTCAATAGCCCTGTACCATTAAGAAAACAAGAAACTTTCTTGCGTACAAGAATCACTCTCAAAAAGAGCAGATTAGCACAAGTTATAGCACAACTAAAAATACTTAAATTTAAATATAAATGAAGAATAGAATTGAAGCTCAAAGAATATGTCACCGGGATCTTTCTTTGGATTGATCAAACTCAAAATTTATGCTCAAAGATTGGTGAAAAATAACTCAACAAGTCTCATAAAAACTCCAGTAAGTAAGTGAGTAAGAAGGCTTTTGGAAGAGTATGAGAATTATAAGCTTGATTGTTGTTTTTAATTCTTGGTATGATTTGATTTGTGAAAACATGTATTTATAGAGTTAAAAAGTCATATTTTTGTGTTGCCCAAGTTACTTTTAAACGCTGTTTTAAAATAGCCGTTATGAGGTTCAAGCGCCTGGACTCATCGGGGTCAGTCGCCTGGACTTTGAAATTCATCGTAATATCAAGGTCAGAACAGGGTCAGGCACCTAGACTCATAGGGGTTAGTTGTTTGGGCCTATACTGTCTTCCTAATTTCAATTCAGCATAAATGTCGGTCGTCTGACCAATCAAGGGTCAGTCGCCTGGGCAAATAAAAACCTGTTTTTATAACTTGTTTCCAAAAACTGTTTTTATAACTTGTTTTTGATACTTTTGAAAGTATTTTCCAAGGTTTTCAAAATATGGTCTCTTAGTCCATGGTAAACCCTAATAGCTTCAAAGCATTCATATTGATTTTAATTGAAGTACTTACACAAGACTTCCTTAAGATTTTAAAACTTTCTAAACTTGAAGTCTTCATATATATCTTGCTTTGATTCCATCATGTCCTTAAGTTTCAATATTTTTTACGCTTTAATAAGGTTTTTTTGTCTTTGACTTTTTGAGCTTTCTTTTGATCACTTGGCTTTGCAATGCAATCTTTCATAACACTTGTGATCTTGGACTCTTATGCTTGAACTTGAACTTATAATGCTTGAACTTTTGAACTTCATATGTTTGATTTTGTGAAACATAATCACTTAAACCACAACATGTTAAATTACCTTGATTTGTTATCATCAAAATAAGATTTGAAATCCATGTTAGGCCAACACATTTATTAATGGTGAAATTTCATAATGTATGACAACAATGAAGCAAATAAGACGAATTCATAGAGGGATTTGTTAACTTCAATCCAACTAAGTAATGATTGAGACAAGTGGATTAACTAAATTTATACATTTTTGTGTGGAGTTTGAATAAAAATAATAATATCTCTATCTTTTTTCTAACATTTTATACTAAAATGTTAGTAAAAAAAGGAGTATTTGTCAATAGTTATTTTTTGACCAAACAATCTCTTAACCTAGTTGAATAATTCAAAAAAAAAATTGAGCAAAAACAAAAATAATAAATTTTGTATGGGGCAGTCAATTGACCACTTTATGGTGGTTAACCAATCCCTATGCTCTGTTTTTTCGAGCATGCGCAAAGTATTTTTGGCACCATCCCACTAACGCGGTCGACTGGTCCCAATGAGCAATCAATCAGTTCAGTTGATTTTTAAATTTTAAATTCTTTTGATATGATTGGTTGATAAGTCTAGGCTTGCCAAGTGTCTGGGTCATTGCCACGCGTTAGGCAATGAACCAGGTTGTTGATTAAATGAAAATTCCTACTTTGGGGTATTTGAGAATCATCATTCTGTCAATCGTTTCTTTGGGATCTTTGGATGTGTGTGTGTGATTTTGAATGCATCGCCCACTAGAAACGCAAGTCCTCATGTATTTAGGTCAATCCCATCACCCTCCTTTTTTAATTTCCAAGTTTTTATTAGGATTATGTATACATGAGTATGTTCTTGTGTTATCTTCATACAACATGATGTTTCTTTGTATGTTTTCATCCATTTTTGTTGTTCTAATGTCTTTGAAGTAGTTTGTGTGCATATTGAAGAACTATATTTGGTTTTTGCATCATACTATTCAAAAAATGCGTTTTTGATAAAAATAAATAAATAAATAACTTTCAATGCATTTATCTCCTTTTTCTCACGTATCATGCTAGTTTTTTCAATTGGCACGTCATCTTGGATAGGAGTAGATAAGATCCATGTGTAGGATTTGTCAAATTGCATAAAAATTTTGAATAAATATGAAAAATGATAGTTGACTAGTCTCATGGCATGATGGACTACCCCCAATTCTTTACAGATGGCAACCATTCTCTAGGGTGTGGTCAACCCCCCAATCCAGATGTTATTTAGCAACCCTTTTCTATGGATTTTTCTTAGATTTTTGAGTCTTTGATTAGCCTAAACACTCACGAAAGTATATGGACGAGTTTGTCTGCAATTGATTTGATACGATTTAATGCTTTTCTCTATAAAAATTTTTTTAAAAAAAAATGCCATTTTTAAAATAAAATTCTAGAATGAATGTCCATGATGTGAATTTTGGGCATTTTCTAGAAGTTTTCTAACTCATTTTTCAAGGGATTTCAAGGTTGGTTTGTGGTTCTTCTACCAAAAAATCAATTCTCAAGTTAATTTATAAAATATGTCATTTTCAAAGTAATCACCTATGATGTGTCTTAAGGGAAGAAAAATGTCACTTTTTTCTAAATTTAACAAATTTCAAGGCTCTACTTTTGCAAAGAATTTTTTGAAAAATCAATGTTTTTTAAAATATGGATTTTTCACTTCAAGGTTTCAAGTTTTTTCAAAATGTCCAAAATATTTTTGGTCAAAAATTGAAAATATTTTGGGGAACTACAAATGACTAGATTCCTCTTCAGATGTTATGTAGGCAATCTATTTTGTAGATCCAACCATAACAAAAAAAATTAAATAAGTAAATAATTCTTTTCTTTTTTATTTTGTGTTTAATTTTTATTGATTTGGAAAAAAAAAATTAGAGTAGTAAAGTCTTTATAAGGTTGAGTCATATGCATAAAGCTTCTGAAAGTATTTTCAAAGGGGTTGTAGGTAAAATAATATTTCTAAAAAAATATAAACAAGGGTGGTAACCTATTGCACGCAATTGACCACCCTTTAGGGGTTGGTAAATTGACCTTGTTTGCAAGAAAGGTACGTCAACTGGTCCCTACAGGGAGACACACAAACATACATATGAGAAAAGAACGATAACCACTCATAGAATGGGTGTTTAAAGGTGTTAATTGTTGGTTTTTTGTTTATCCCATATGGGTAAAAAAGTTGTTTTGAACTTTTTTTATTTTTCCCACATTGGTGAGAAGTGTTTTTTGGACTTGAAGTTGAAGCTATATAAAGAGCTCAACTCTCCAATTGTAAAACACACCTCAAAGTTGTATTTTTTCAAGAAGTAGTAGATTGATCGTCGGTGCCTGAGGACGTAGGTAACTCTGTGTCGAACCTCGTTAAATTATTGTCTTGTTCTTTTTACTATATTTTATTATTAGTTTTTGCATTGTTTTATTTTTTTTATATATTCAATAACATTAGTTGTAGTATTGGTGTTTGGCACAAGTGGGGTGCCCGACACAACATTAATATCTCAATTTCACTTGAAAGGAATTAAGTGATTACCTTCCTTATGCACAATTGTACTCCCAAACTGTTGACCTGATTGGTCATATCCCGTTTTGATAATGACAAATACACTTGGTACTGATGTTTCTACACATTGAATTGAAAAGAATGTTATATCATGATGACGTATTGATGACCTCACAAAAGATTGGAGAATATTGTGCTTTACTTGTACTTTTATTTGTATATTCTTCATTCTAAGTTGTAATTCATAATTGAACTATAACGTTATATGATCTGTAATAATTTGCATCGTGCATGATAGGACTATATGCTCAGATGGCCTTAGTTTGACCTTAGGTTCCTACACTTAGTGCACAAGAACCCACTATAGTTCACATGTAATCAGGGGTAAAATTAAAATCAAGTAATGGACTTTAGGTAAAAATCATAAGGACTTTGAGAAACCGAACCTGATAAGTCAAATTGCCTCAGTCAATCGAACCACTAACTAGTCAAAAAGTTGACATGGTTTCGGGCGACCGAACTCAAATGACTTAAGTGTCCACGGTTGACCGAACTTGTACTATGTACTTTTCCATCGTCCCTGGGCACCCGAACTTATAGTTCATTTTATCATTGGGCGACCGAACTTGGACGTTTGGTAAGCTGAACTCTGGTTCAGACGACCGAACCGCAGACAGAATGGAAAATCGCTTTGGTCAGCAAACCGAACCCTCATACAAGCACCCGAAATTCAAATTTACCTTTTTCTGTTGTGTCCGTTCGGGCAACCGAACCTATGACTCAATCGACCAAAACTCTCGGGTTGGCCAAATTTTTACCACAATAATTAGGGTTAAACATAGTTAATTTCTTAAACACATTTAAAACTTTTTTAATAATTCCCTGTATGTCCCAAACGGTTATAATTTTGGCATCCTCTATATATATGGGAAAATTAAGAGAGATTAGCCATATCATTATGCAAAAAATCCTCTCAACTTTTAAAGAGCATATTTTTCATACAAAGCCCAAACACTCTTTGCTTGTTATTCTTTTGAAAAATCCAACTTCCAAAGAGTGTTATTGAGTGATTCAAATTGCTAAAACTCTCCTTGTTATAGATTGATTGTTGTTTTTATTAAGAATTGTTAGCTAGGGTTTTTCCCCCAATTTAATCAATAAATCTTTGTGTGGGAAAACTCTTGTAGCTAGTGAGTATTTGCATCTTTGTTGCAAGACTCATCAAGCTTGTGGTTTTTTATTTGCAAAATATTTTTCACGCGCTTACATATTTTTCAAATATCTCTTGAGCTATTGTTTTGAGAAAATCTTATTTGAGATATTTTGAATATTATTGTTGGAATACTTTGAAACTTGCTGTGATTGATTTACATTGATACTTTGTTTCAAAGGTTGTTTGGAAATACACTCTAGGACTTGACTACACATCTATATCAGATTGAGTGTTTAGCACATGTGATTGGCACTAAGCATATTTACTATCATCTGTGCTTGCATATATTATTTGAACTGTATTGTGGTACATATCTGCTTGATTAGAAGCACTTCATTTGTACGCAAAAATTATATTGATCATTATATTTCAGGCGTGGGCCCAAAGAGGAAGACTTGCCCTTGTAAAAGTCCCGGACTAGCTTCGACCCGATTAGGAAAGTTAGGTGCACCATCTTGGTAAGGTATAGTTGTAGGTTAAAGTCAACACCGTTAATTGACCTGGTTGTAATCAGTGCCGCTCCACTCGTGAAGTGAGCCTTTAATGGAATCCTTGTACTTGTGAGCCAAGGTAGGGACGTAGGCAGTATTGGCCGAACCCCGATATCATATTCGGTGTCATTTTTACATTTCGTGCATTATATTCTACTTTGTGCTTGATTTAATTTCCCTACTAAACATACTGCATATCTTATTGACATGGTATTGTATCTGGTTGAGAAATATTGAAATTTTGGTGCATGTACTGGAAATTGTTTTATATATTATATCTGCAAATTCATACATACTTAGATTGCCCCTAGGTTATGTAATGTTGTTGCTAGACTGATTGACCTAGGAAGAAATTTTTAAATCTCCAATTCACCTCCTCTCTTGGGATTGCACCAAAGTCAACACGAAGCTACTTTTTTCGAAAAAGGATTTCCTTTTTTTGGTCTTTTCAAAAAATAAAATAAAGTGGGGACTCCATTTTCTAAAATAAAAAAGGATGAGTTATGTAACTAATTGTAACACCCCGAACCCGCAAGGTGGGGCCCAGGGTGTTATGAGACCATTCACAAGTCTCTGATACCATTCACACAACGGAAATAATTAAACATTCTCCAATAAAATACTAGAATTCTAAACTATTGAACCCAAAATGTATATCCATCCACTTTATATAACATAAGCAGAAATTTAAACATACTTTTACATATCTCAATTCCTACAACTACTTGTAATTACAAAAAACTAACCCTGCCCTAGGAGCTTGCTAAGCTTGATCACCTGAAGGACCTAAAAAGTTAATAATTCGCTGAGGTGAGACACTTCTTAGTAAAGATGGAATAAATTATAACAATGTGTGGCAGAAGAGTTTTAATATATACAAAATATAGTTGTTTGTTAATCAAGAGCAACTGAGATGACCCATGTAGACCATACTCACACATGCATAACTAATATTTATAGTGAAAGTTCCCGAGGATTGGGGATTTTACACGCCCATACGTGCAACGCCCCTTTGCTCTGATACCATTTGAAACCTTACCCTTTAATTTGGGTGCGTCTACAACTGATACTGATCAGGGCACTCACCTTACTCAGTAAGCCCTCGGACGGAGAGTTTTACTTTGCCATAAATATTCAAGCATTTAAATTCACATATAAGTACCCACACACATTCAACTTCAACCATACATTTCATTCACATCTACATAGATACTGCACAAGTTCCACATCCACACAGGATTGCATACATATCACATCCACACAGGATATCACACAAATTCTTTGCAACTAACATACACTGTTATACTTTCATCATGACCTATCCATAGTAAATCAGTAAAACAAACTCCTCAGGCCTGCCAATGTTTTACCCCCTATATAAATGACAATATAACAAACTTCTTAGGCCTACCAATGTTATATCGTGATTTATACTCAGGGCAATATGACAAACTCCTCAGGCCTGCCAATGTTATATTGTGAAATACACGAATAACCACACAAAACAAACCATCCAAACACATCAATGCAATTATAACAGTATTCACAACCAATTTAATTATGAAGAGTTAATCTTATGCCACACTAGTTTTTCCCAAATATAAATTATATTCAAAAACCATCATTTTTCAAATGCCTAAACCATTCTAAAAATCATACATGTATATATGAACTCATATACTCAAAATTAATAAAAAGCTGGTATAACTTATTCCCCTTGCCTATTTTTCCAAAAACGACCCGAAAGGAACGAAAAAACCAAAACCCTAGCTGCTCAAATCTGCCGAGGATTGACAACCTACATGCTGGGAAGAGGGAGAAGGGATCATGGAGCACCCGAGAGCTACCAAGAGGCTTATAGGAGGGAGAGAGAAGAGGGAGATTCGGAGCAAAGAGAGAGAGGACGAGATTTTGAAAAAAAAAAATGACCTAAGATCTATTTATAAGTGAATTGTCCCCGTAGAAAACCATCGACGATTTTTCTAGCCACCTTGAAACTGTCGATGGAAAACTTGAGTTAGAGAATCCCAAAAGCCTTTTTAGAAGAAACCATCGACGGATTTGTTTGGGGTTCCCCAAATCATCGACAGTTTTGTCCTGTCCTTCACCATTTTCTTATTTTTCCTCTCATTTATTTATTTCCCTTTTCTTTTATTTATTTTTATTTTATTTTTTGTATTTGGGTTACTACACTAATGGTTTGATTATTTGCACTTATTTTTCAAAGTGGTCACCAAATTAGTTGGCAACAAAATGAGCCACTCGAGTCTAGTGTCAACACTAACAAAGCGTGGACTAGAATTGCGATCACGTGTCAATCTTTATTCCATGCTTCAACTAGACACTAGAATGAAATTACACATTCAAAAATAGAAATTTTATATTAAAAATAAAAACTTTATTTTAGGAACATGTCCTTTACAACTATGATCAAATCCATAAAACTCCAAAATTCCCAGAGCCTAATGTCGAACAAAAATTGAGTTGCAACTACATGCCAATATGTTCCCAAGCTACATATTGAATTCTTAGCCTTAAAAAAATTCATATTGGTTTGATTTGCGACCTGAGTTGACATGGAAAGGGAGATTTACATGATGGCATAAATATGTTTGGGATGACTAAATTGAGCATCAAGATCTTGATCCTAAAGAATCTTTGACTATTCATGGTTCTCTAAAAAACCTAATCTTGATATGATGGTGGTATCGCAACATTTTCAATTTTAAATCACAATATCTACTTTTGGAAGAATAGGAAGGCTCTAAAGATGGTCTTACGTAACTTGGATTAAACCTGTATTGTTTTCCAATAAGGATAGTTGATGGATATGGTTTTCCAACAATGGAGTGAGATTAGGTCGGTGGTTTTACGAAAGGAGGGGTTCTAGTGATGGTTTTCAAGAGAGTCAATTATGGCACTAGTTGTATTAGACATAAAAAATCATGGAATGGTGTCAACATTCATACAATTCTTGGTTCTATGCTTCAATCAAACACTAAAATGGAATTAAATATTTTAAAATTAAATACTCTATAATTTAAAACACTTCACTCTAGGCAAGTGTCCCTTGCAGCCACAACCAAATCACCAAACCCCACCCCTCCCACAAAAAAAGGGGGGTTAGAGCCCATGCATAAAAACCATTGGTTTGTGGTTATATGCCCATTTTTTCCCCTCATTGTGGATTGAAATTCTCAATCTATGCAAGTCCACATAGATTTGATTTTATGCTAGAAACAATTGATATAGAATCTGCCAAATGTTGGGGCTAAAGGGAGATCAACGAGAATAGGTCGACACATTGAGATGACTTAAGTAAGTATCAAAATCTTAATCCTGGAGAATCTTTGGTTTTCCATCATTCTCCATAAAACCATACCTCACCAAGATGATGTTATTCCAAGGATGATGTGATTTCAAATCGTAATAGTCAATTTCAGGTGAACTTGAAGGCTTTGAAGATGGTTTTCTACAATGGAGAGTGAGGAGAGTTGATAAAGATGGTTTTCCAATGAATAAGTGAAGTTGGGTTGGGTACTTTTTTTGTAAAGGAAGAGTTCTAGAGATGGTTTTCTAAAGAGCTTATTAGACTAGCTTTATTAGACATAACAAAGCATGGAATGTAATTGACATTCCATACTAGTCTGGTTTTTATGCTTTAATTACAAATTTCATTCCATTCCTTCAAAAATTCTATTTCTAACTTGATTCTATTCCTTCTTGGATTCTAATCTAAGAACCAAACAAGTTGTTATTGGTTATAATTCTTTAGTGCATAAGTTGTTCTATTAGAGAGAAAAAAAATGAGTAATATCACATGGCTTTAATAAAATCATTCATACAAGTAATCACTCTAATGTTGAAGAAAGAAGTGAGCCAGACTAAATAAATCATATTGGTGTTGATATAGTGTACATATGATTTTGTTTTTCTATATGTGAGCTTTAGGTTTATTATGCTTCTTAACACAAGTGAAAATATTGTGTGTTATTAACAAAAATAAACTCAACAAAGATTTTGAATAGTGTATATATGATGTCCATGTTTATCACTAACATAACAGTTATTCCTTGTCTTTGTTTAGGTTGATTAATAGAGTTGAAAGTAGTCTGATAAGTTTTCTCCTTGATTGTATGGTGGGTTGTCCATATAATTGTCTATGTAGTTGTTGATCCTCCTATTGTTATAACTTTCGCTGACTTGTCTATTAGTCCTAAAGTTTCCTTTGAACTTAGGCTGCTTAGCTTTTATTAAGTTTGCTTTTCCCACTAGTTTATTGTTCACAATCATCATATACTTATTTGTTTCTTCAATCATTAGTGTTAGCCTTGGTAGCTACATAATCATGTTTAATATGTTTTGATAATATTAACCTATTTGTTGTTCCTAGTGCATTCCATCTTTACAGATCATGGTTAGTACAAGTTCAAGTGACAAATATATGAAGTATTAGATAAAAGGTAAAGATCGAACCAAGTAGACGTCAAGTAGGAAAGATCGAAAGGACACTCACTCAGAAAAGACTCAAGCACATCCATGGAAGCAGAATGTAGAAATTATTTGTAATAAGGAGTGTTTGAGGTAGTATATTTTGTAATTCTTACGTTTTGATTCATGCACGATTTCAAAGCAAGAGTTTACCAAATGCACTTGCATATTAGGACACATGAGTTTATAAGATTTCACCTAAAGTCACAAACTCAACTTTCATAGTTTCCAAAGTTACTTCAGAGGGTTTGACAAAAGAATCCTAAACTCAAAATATGTTTTCATAAGGGACAAGTTTTTAATATCTTAGTATTATAGACATTTACATACTTAGTCCCAATTTGGCCAAAAAATGTTTTATGTCCTAAGGACTCAAGAAAGTCAAGTAAAATTTTATAAAAGGACATACTAAACATATAAGATATCAAATGAAATTTCAAATGTGTTTTCATAAACAAGATATCTTATATTCAAGGTAAACTTCATTTGGACAAGTATTAATCTTCATTAGACTTTAATTTATTTAATATACTTTTATCCAAGAATGAGTTAAAATATTAAAAGGCCTATTGGTATGACAAACAAAGCACTCGTCGATGAATAGGGTAAAATTGTCGATGAATGGGCATGGCTCGTCGACGAATTTTTCTAGTAGCCAAAACGAGTCTTCAACCCAGGTGACTCGTTGATGACTAGCGGTGACTCGTCAACAATTGGGTATGATTCATTGATGATTATCATCGTGAATTACACACCAATAGCTAGAAAACGACTAGTTCTCAAGCAAATCAAATGGGATTCGCTCCCAACTGTTAGATAACGGCTAGTTTGGGTTTTTGGCTATTAATACAAGTCTTTAGACTTGTTTAATATGGTTTTGGAGATTTTACAAGTTCATAGTGAAAAATATCTTTGAATACAAAACCTAAGCACTTTGCATTTTAGTTATTCATCGCAAGTGCTCAAATTCTCTCTTACTCACTAATCTTGTGTGATTCATTTCTTGAAAGAATAGTGTGAGCTTTGCTTTGTATTTAATATCAGCTCAATAAGGAGCATTTCATTGTAATCATCTTCTTGTTGTAAGGTTCTTTGTGAACCATTTGGTAAAAGTTCTTGGTGAACTGACTTGTAAGGCATCTTGGTGATCCTTATGGCTCTTGGTGAGTGCGATAGGGATTTGTTCCCAAGTGATGGCTCTTGGTGAGTGTGGTAAGAATTTGTTCTCGGGTGTAGGGATTTGTTCTCGAGTTGTAAGACTTCTCCGCTAGTAAAGGAGTTCGTTAGTGGATTGTGAAACCCTTGAGTTGGTCTCAAGGCGTGGACGTAGATTTGGTGTCGAACCACATTAAAATACCGATGTTATGTTTTCTCTCCCTTCACTCTTTCATTTATATCTTGTGCTTGATTTACATTTTATATATGGTGATATAATTGCTTGCAATCTTGCCAAAAGTTTTATTTTGTAAAGAAAGCCCGAAATACGCGAAAGAGTCCATTCAACCCCCCCTCCCCCTCTAGACTCTACACCCGGCCGGACAATTAGATAGATGATGATTTGCTCTAAGCTCATATATTTCTTGTTATATTGTCGCATCGGTTTAGTCCCATTTTAGGAGGGTGGCATCCGTGTAGTTGAAGGACTTTACTGATGTGAGGTTAGCCAAGAATTTTGAGGTAAAGCACTGATAGCCATATCGATTTTAAGACTGTTAGAAAAATAAGCAGCCATTAAGATACAAGTAGTAGAAAACGTTAATAACAAGAAGTACTAAGGCTTGGAAGGATCATAGCATTCAAATATGATTTTGCACCCGTGTAGTAGTTAGCCGATGCACCCACAACCTCCAAGTATTTAATAGCCTCTGGGTTTTTGTGTCCTTACAAAATTGAAGTTATTAAAGCTTTGCACCAATTTTAGTTATGATATTTTAAAACGCCATCAGTTTAATAAATTAAATTTTAAAAATTGGTCATCATAATATCTTAAAAATCAAATAAATGACTCTATCAAATTAATTGGTTTACATGTTCTAATCTTTTTGGATCAACCAATTGACATCAACACAACAAATAAATTCTATTATTATTTCAAAATTTTAAATATATATATATATATATATATATGAAAAAATAAAAAATTACTAATAAATTATAAAAAATACCTAATAATTATAATCTTACCAAATGTTTGTTAGATGTAATTTTCATAAAAACACTAATGCTTAAAAACATCATAAGACAAATAAAACATGGTCCAATATTTTAAAATTCAAATAATTTATCAAATGTAGTGTTAAAAAAAAGATAAATTAAAATTTTAAAATTAATTCTTTATAAATTAAAAAATACAATTAGATGGTAGTTCTTAAGTATGTAAAATATGAATATGAAATGGATAAAAAAAATTTAAATTTATATTAATTGGTTGACCTTTGTTTGAAACAATTGATTGATTTTTTCTGATTTTATTTATATTGATATAGTATTGAACATGATATTCAACCAGATGGAGAAAGTAAGTCACAATCAATCAATCGTTCGATTCGAGTTGATTTTTTCAAAACTATATTTTACTTGTTAAAAATATATTGAGGCATTTATTTTCATAAAATGTATATAACAAATATTTTGTAACAATATAATTTCATTAAAGTATTTTTTTTGAATGATTCATATTGTATATTTATTTTTTTCTATTCAAAAGTACACTTATTCAAAAAAGTACTTGGCTAAAGTAATTTGGAGTTACTCATAAGTACTTTTTCAAGTGCTTAATATATAACAACGTGAAACTTTTTGTAAGTCTCATAGCAAGAAATAGATATCCAATAACTATTCTCATATTTCATTACAAATTAAATGAAATAATAACAAACACACAGAATAGTTATTGCTATTTTTCATGTTGTTCCAAGATATAGCTATTCTGTGAACCAATGAGCCGTTAATAAACCGTGACCAAGCTCTCCCTAGAATTTTAAATTCTTTTTTCTGCCTACGCCTAATCCCTAATATCCCTTATCATACATACTGTACACAAAGAATGGCTCCCAACTTTGAGGAATATGAAGCTGATGATCAAATGCCTCTGAAGGGCTGTCCCCGCATGGTGATAAATTTCCCTGTTCTTCCATTTTGAGATAATGATGAAAATGAAGCAAGGAACATCAATGAAACACTTACTTCTTAGTGTTTTCTACCTTGGCTCGAATCTTCTGTTCCAACTCTGACATATCTGTCTCGAGGCCAAATATTCTGTTAAGAGCATGCATATTCTCAAGTATCTCGCTCAGCGATCGGCTGTCGTTCCCGTCACATCTGAGATGCTGCATTGGACCATGAAGGAGTTTGTTGATTATACCCATGCTAAGGTCATAAAGGGCTCCCTTCTGTTTCTTTGAGATACCATCGCCAAACTTTGCCAAACACTTGTCCAGCTCAGATGCTCTAATTCTTTCAGCATAAGCCCTAAGCTTCTTAATGGTTGGAACGGTCTCTAGGGAATCCTTCCAAGCTTCGAATTGTTTTGATTCCTCTGTTATAATAGCCTGAGCTTCCAATGCTTTGCGGAGTCGATCATCCTTGTTAGCTGCCACAACTTCCTTGAGATCATCCACATTGAAGACACGAGCAGTCTGAAACTCTGACACACAGGATCCCACATTCCTGGGAACAGATATATCAATGAACAGCCTCAGCCCTACAACTTCAGGGCATACAGGGGGCAGTGTCTCCACGTGTTCTTTCAAAAACAGTGGGGTTTCTGATGCAGTGCAGGTAAAAACAACGTCAGCTTCAGCAGCACATGCTAGCATTTCTGCATGGGGTTTATAAATAATTTCAACATCCTTAAGCTCCTCACGAATTGCAGCAACTCTCTCCTCAGTCCTGTTGACAACCACCATTTTTGAGCACCCTTTCGCAACCAAGTGTTTAATCACAAGTCTCCCCATCTTCCCTGATCCTATCACCAACACCCTGACAGAAGCATAGGAAGATCCTGGAAGTTTCATTAGGGCAAGCTCCACAGCAGCTGAGCTAACAGAAACAGCCCCAGCTGCAATATTGGTTTCAGTTCTAACCCGTTTTCCAGCAGTGATGGCATGCTTGAATAGCCCACTGATTTTCCTACCAAATCCTGGGACTCCTTGCCCAGATTTTACAACTTGCTTTACCTGAGCAAGAATTTGTCCTTCTCCTAGAACAAGAGAGTCAAGTCCTGCAGATACCTCAAATAGGTGTTGTGTAGCATCTTTGTTGTACAACAAAAAGCGGTATTGGCAAAGTTCTGAAACGGAAACCCCGCTTGTCTGCCAACAAAAAGATATAACAGTCAATTCCACATCTAAAGAACAAAAGAAGAAGAAGAAGAAGAAGAAGAAAGAAAGAAAAAAAGAAAGAAAGAAAAAACAAAAAACAAAAAACTTTGCATAAAATGAGAACCAAAGCACTCCATCAGCTTCCAAGGACAAATGGTTAATCAATATGAATGCACTCTCTCCTCAATAAGTGATCACATTTGAAAAGAAAAAGTACGTAAGAATTTAGAGGGAAAAAAAAGTCTCATTATGGAACTTTCGATACATATGATCAGTTTAAAGGAATTTCTATTCCAAGAAACCTCATGGTTTGGGCCCCTGAAAGATACTGCTAAACTACAAGCGAAGCATTAAAAATCATCTACCGCACACAATATGGAGCTTTATTGGGGCTAGAAGCACACAGTAATAGAAAGATTACTTAGTGTTCCCTTTACATGTTCCTCAATTCACAAGGAAAAAAAAAAACTAAGTAGCAGAGCAATAATGTACCTTTGACATCCACTCTGTCACTTCCTTAACTCCACGATGTTGAGATAGAGCAACAACATATATTTCCATTCTGTTACATGTACTAAGAATGGCAGCTTCTTCTATATGGTTCAAAGTGCATAGCTCATTTATAGCTTTAGGCCATTGTGCTTCTGGAATTGCAAGTTTCTCACGCAGCTCAACTGGAGCTGTATGAACACTAATCCCAACAACCATAATGCAGCTCCTTTCCTTTGTATATCCTGATGGAAAAAGTATTATTATTTCAAAGAATTAGCATTTCACAATAATTTTCACGAAGGCTCACAAAGAAGTAGTTAAAAACCCACACAAAAATTATCAATAGGACACCACCCTTCCATTTAAGTTCAGTGGTAATAAAAATTTATTCTGCAGGTCTTTAAAAACATACAGATACCATGAAGAAATAAAATGAAATAAATATAGTCCCTGGTCCTCATCTATTGGCTGGAAATTTTAGGTCAAGTGCTGATTTAACTATTTATGATGTATTGTGGTCATGGTTGCTGGAGGTCTTAGGCTCAACTCTGATTGCCCATGTTTATCTTCTATTTGTTATATTCTCGTAAGTTGAATATCATGTGGCAGAGTATTAAGGATAGATGTACATTGATGGCCCTCAACATAACATACATTGCTTCTGGGAGGTCTCGGGTTCAATTCTTATTGCCTAGGTCCATCTATTAAGTCATGATGTAGAAGATAGAAAATGTAATTATTTGAACATATGGCAAAGAGATTTTTATCTATAGAGCACAGACCAAGACAAGAAGCCTCGTGGAAAATTAATCACTAAGTTCAGCAGTTACAAAGTGCAGACAAATGAAATGATACTAACCCTGAGAGTCTGAGGCTAGGTGAATCTTTTCTAAGTTATTTATAGTTTATACAAATGCATGTGATGTTACACATTTCACACAATGAGCAGCAAATGATCAATGGTTAGCACAGAGCGAAAAGCATATGCCACTTTGAATACTAATGAAATCTTTCTTATTTATGACACCAAAGAATGATGTGTGACTGAAATCCACTGATTTACTATTAAAGGAATCACCCTCATATTGCAATAAACATCAATATGTCCAAGAAATGAATGTCAGGAAATGTGTATTTAAATTAAAAATTAATACTTACTAGATACCATCTTCAGATTGTAGCTAATGATACACACAGAAACCCTTGTATTCTCAGATAAGAAAATTCTTCTTACAAGGATCTTGGAAAATATGTATTTCATGACACATGCATAGACTTACAGCCATTCAAGTGTTCAAACTTTAAAACCAACTCATTGACTCCTTTTATTTTTTATTTTTTTATAAAATAACATCTCCATCCCCTAAACAAATACACATAGATATGCATATTAAAATAACTGTGTTAAAAAACTTTTACAAAATTAAGCTTTATTTCCTAAAAAATTATTAAACTTTCCTTTTTTGGGGCATAAGGTTTGTGAAGTCTACATGTAAATACTATTGTTGAATGCCGTTCTGACTCTGCGGAGTTAACAGCAAACACTTCAATAATAAATTGCAACTACAGTGCGCGTAATGAGAGAAGTCAAATCTGGTGAAAACTACCGTCCTCATCTCTGCGCATTACAACATTGCGCTTAAATCATAAGAATTTGAGGATGTAATACTAAATTCCCCAACCAAAATGATTTAATCTTGCAACGAAACATTCTGGAGGCAAATTTTCAAACCAAAAAACAATTTCCAAATAACAAAGAAAGCAGAACAGTTCGTATTCAGAGCATGGGTAGAAAATGTAGAATCAGAAAACAAACCAAAATCACAGCTAACATAAACCCACAAAATAGAAGAAGACTCACTATCAGCTGCGGAGATCTTGAGCTGCTCGATGGCGGAAACACTCATCGCCCTTGAATCGATCTCATCATCTCGAGTCAAATTGTCGGCAAAAACCTTACATCGAGGATTCAAAGACACTCCTCTCCGAGAAACCAGACTTTTGATCTTCGAGGGTCTGTAGAAGGATCGAACTTGAGAAGGAGAAGCCAGCGTAGGCGAGGAGACCTCGCAACGGAGGGGAACTGACTCCTTGCTCAGGCCTCCACAAAAGGGCGCGAAGCCAACCGCAGCCGCCATTGAAACGGCGATGGCAACAATGGCGACGGCGAGGCGGCCCCAAAACCCTAACCCAGGAAAATCAAAGCAGAGAGGAGAATGGGGAAAAGAAGCAAACGAGCTGCAGAGCGAGAGAGAGAGGGAGAGAGAGAGAGAGGGAGAATTGGGGGAGCAGCTGCTGGTTCTGGTTCGGTCGTTCTGACGTTCAATGTCCAATTTCAAAGATTGGAGCTTTGGAATTTGAGAGAATGGGTTAGGTAATTTCGGTGCGAAATTTTTGACCAAGGAAATGTTTTAGGAGGCTGTTGGCTGCCACGCGCCTTCATTTTTCCGTCCTGATTGGTTGACCTTTATTTTGTTTTATTTTATTTATTTAATTAATTGGGTTGACAGTTGACTTAATACCACACGCTTTACGCACGCCACCGCCCATCAGGGCACCCGGTCTTTTTGTGAACGTGCTTCTCATTTTCTAGCTTAGTCGGATGGCAATAATAATATGTATTTTTTATAATTTAATGAGGATAAAAAAGACATTTCTTGCTTAATTTTGAGATTTGGCAATCTCCTAAAAGATTTCAAAAATCATATAATTTTTTATTAAAATTTTAAAAAATATAGGGATTGTCTCTGACATTTAATATTATTTTCCAAGAACAATATATATTTTTTAATAAATATTTTTGAAAGTAATGCAAAAATATTGAAAAATAGGGTTAATTTGAATAAGAACTTTGTTTGAAAGAAAGAAAAGAAAATAAAAATAAGAAGGAATTTTATTTATTATTATTATTTTTCTTCGTATTAAATATTAAGGGAAATAAAAAATGTATTCCAATATGATTAAAAATTAGAAACAATTAAAGATTAATGATATATATTATTTATTTATCTTTATATAACTAAATATGAAAAGTAGAACATTTCATACTTTTCTTTCTTTAATATTTTTCAAGTTCCAAACAAGCCTTAATAGTCCATTTAGAAGTTGAAAAATATTTTTTTTTAAATGTAAATTTCATAAAATAAAATATAATAAAATATTTTATTCAAAATATATGTAATAAGAATGAATTTTTTTCAAAATTTATATAGTAATATATGTGTAACGACCCAAATTTCCTAACCATTTTCCTGTCAAGCTATATATCATAACTCTGATACCCTGTATATAAATATCTGTCACTATCACGACCTCGAGTGGATGTCGTGGTAACCTGTGCATTCCATGTATATTACCTATGCAATAGAAAACATAAATATCCAAATCATATCTCAAATACACAATACTAGAATACTACATATCCACCATATACATATATGTACAACCCAGCCCAAAAATCCCAAAATGTTGAGGGATCTAAAACAAAGCCCAAAACTCACCCCAAAACTATGTTAGCACAGTCGTCTCCTCTATCTCTGAGTTGACTTTGCACGTCTCTATGGGTTACTTGAAATGTTTATAATGTTGGGGTGAGACATGTCTCAGTAAGGAGAAACATGTTATTACTAGTGTGTGGCATATGAGTCTATACATAAAACATAATCTTTAATTAAACTATAAATGAGAAATCATGCAAAAGTATCTATTTAATAACCCACACTTATGTCATTTAAAATACAGAATTTCCGAGTTATCTATTCAATTATACTTCTAACTATAATAGGTAATCTCCATTTTCTGTGTATACTGTATATGTATATAATTCTGAAAACTTCCGTGGATGATTGTATGTCATGATTTAACCCCACATGATAGGATTGTGTGGCCCATAGGCGGGACTACACACTAGTTGGCCTACCAAAGCTAGTCTAAATGTGTTTTTGTATATGTCTGTAGCACAAAAGGCCCACTTCTTGGTCCAGATGCCAGGGAGCCCTCTACTCTACCTGTGGTACAATTGGCATTCAACACCATACTCTATTTGAGACTTATGGTTACACTTTCTATACTGTATAGTTACGGTACTGTGCTTTGTAAACTGCTTTTTTCCATCAGGGTCTGATACTATGTACTACTATTTTTATACAATATCTATCTGTTTTACCATGATTCTGTATCAACTGTATTAACCATGATTATGTAATTCTCTGTATTAACCATAATGTTGTAATAAATGTAAATCTGTATATCTGTATTTCTGTATGTCATAGTTCTATACTTTGTATATCATGGTTCTGTAAAACTCTATATAATCATGGTTCTGTAAAATACTGTATAATCACGGTTCTGTAAAATACTGTATAATCATGGTTCTATGAAATACTATATAATCATGGTTCTGCAAAATGTTCTATAATCATGGTTCAGTAAAATATTGTATATTTATATTTCTGTGAAGTACTATATATTCATGGTTCTGTAATCTGAATATCATGGTACTGGGAAAACTGTATATCGTAGTTCTGTATAACCATGTAAACTATAATTTTGTAAGACATTGTAAATAAAACTGTAGAAGTTGTATATCATAATTTTGTAAAAGTTATATGATCATAATTATGTAAATATGTATAAAATTCTGTAATATTTCAGTATTTCTCATGCCACACAATTAAATAAAATTCATTAAATATAATTTATTAATCTGTATAATTTTCCATGCTCTGATATGTTCAAAAATCATACTCTGTTACTCATAACCAAATACAATGCTTTACTGAGAAAATTTCTAATTTATCTGACATAACATATTTCCCTTACCTGACTAACTGAATTCTATTTTTTGTTTTTCTATCTTATGCCTGCAGCGTTCGTAATTTCAACGCCCTGAAATTATACATGTATATTCTCTAGTCAATTCACTAAATTCCCATAATAATTATCGTATTCATATTTTCCTGAACCTGCATATTTCAGTTTATCTGCAGAATGTCAACAACACTAGTATTACTATCTTTACCTTATTTTCTGGGAAAGTACTCGCCGAAACTCTAACTCATGTCTGCATCATCTACACCATAACCTTGTATTTTACAAAATCTCAATTCCTTACGTCAACTCTAGAACTATAGTCATATTCACATTTTTAAGCCTATACGTCCAACAATTCGGATAAACAATCCATAACACTCAAATAACACCCTTACCTTAGTTTTGGGATGGTGCCTCAAAACCCCAAACTGAAATTCCGCTCCACCTACGCTGTAGAGAATCTTCCCAGGAACCCCGTGGTGGTTCCTGATCGTCAATCCGGACTTTAATGGAGCCGAAATCGAAGGAATTTGAAAGAGGGTTCATAGGGTTTCTTGAGAGTGAGAGAGAGAGTTTTTATTTTATGTTTTTCAAATGACTCTCGAGTTGCTTTATAAATTCAGCACTGTAACCAAAAACAGTCATCGATTTTATCTTATTCTCAAAAAACCGTCACCGTTTGCCCTTTACCCGGCCACAGTAATAACCCCAAACAGTCGCCGGTTTTCTTCCTCCTTCAGAAAATTGTCGCCGATTTTCTCCTCTTCCAACCAAAATTTCACTTTTCCTATTTTTTTTTTATTTGTTATATTTACGGGTCTCTACAATATGTCTTATTTACTACACCATACTTATTTCAGTTTCTAACTTTATGCTAGTGTAGAATGGCCATATTGTATTTGTTATTAACCTTACTGTTGACTTTGGTGCAATCCCAAGAGGGGGGGGGGTGAATTGGAGATTTAAAAATTTCTTCCTAGGTTAACCAGTCTAGCAATAGTATTATGCAACATAGGAACAGTCTAAGTATGTATGAAATTGCAGAGATGATGTATAGATTAATTTTCAGCACACGCAAAGCAATTCCAATATCTCTCCACCAAACACAATAACATGTCCACTAGATATGCAGTATATTCAGTAAGGAAATTAAATCAAGCACAAAGAAGAATACAAAGCAGGGAATGAAAAGGTCACACTAAATATATTATCGGGGTTTAGCCAACTATGCATATGTCCTCGCCTTGGCTCACAAGTACAAAGATTCCACTATGGCTCAATTAACGGATGGAGTGGCATCATTTACAACACCTTACCAAGATTGTGCACCTAACTTTCCTAACCGGATCACAGTCAATCTGGGACTTTTCACAGGACAAGTCTCCTTCTTCCAAACACACGTCAGGTATACAATCAATTAGCTCAAATTTGACATACAAATAAAGTGTTTTTAAACAAGTAGATATGTACCACAATATAGTCCAGATAAATATGCACTCACATATGATAGTAATTATGCTCAGTACAAATGAAGTGTGCTAACACTCAATCTAATGTAAATATACAGTCAAATCTTAGAGTGTATTTTCAGACAATCTTTGAAACAAAGTATCAATATTAATTAATCGCCACAAGTTTTAAAGCGTTCCAACTAGAGTATTCAAGATATCTCAAAGATAATTTTCTCAAAATAATAGCTCAAGAGATATTTGAAAAATATGCTTGTGAAAAAGATTTTGCACAATAAAAAATAACAAGTTTGATGAGTCTTGTAACAAAGATGCAAAGACTCACTAGCTACAAAGGTTTTCCCATATAAAGATTTATTAGTTAAACCGGGGAAAAACCTTGGCTAAAACTTTCAGTAAAAACAATCAATCAATCTATAACAAGGAGAGTTTTTAAGCAAATGGAATCACTCAAGAACACTCTTAAGAAGCTTGATTTATCAAGGGAATAGCAAAGGAAGAGTGTATTTGGCTTCGTATGGAAAAATATACTCTCAAAAATTCAGAGGATTTTATGCTAATCCAAAATGCTAATCTTGTGTTATTTGTACAAATGAACCCATATATATAGAAAATGACAAAATTATAACCATTGGGGACAGTCAGGGAATTATTAAAATTGTTTTAAATGTGTTTAAGAAATTAACCGTATTTAACCCAAATTAACCGTGGTAAAAATTTTGCCAACCCGAGAGTTTCGGTCGACCGACCCATAGGTTCGGTCGCCCGAATAGATACATGAGAAAAAGTAACTTTTTCATGTTCGTGTGCCTGATCAAAGGTTTGGTCTACTGACCAAGGCGATTTTCCAATCTATCCGAGGTTTGGTCGCCTGGTCTCAAGTTCAATTTACCGAATTACCAAGTTCGGTCGCCCGAGGTGAAAATGAACTACAAGTTTGGGTGCCCGAGGACATTGGATAAAGTAAGGGTATGAGTTCGGTCAACCGTGGACACTCAATTCATTTGAGTTCGGTAGCTTGAAGTTAGGTCAACTATTTGCCAGTCAACAGTTCGGTCAACTGAGGCAATTTGAGTTGCTGGTTTGGTTGCCCAAAGTCCTTATGATTTAAAGCCTAAGGTCCTTACTTTAATTTAAATTTACCTCTGATGATATGTGAGCTTAGAAGGGTTCTGTGCACTAAGTGTGTATGTTGGAATTGTTGTATTCCCAAGAGGGGGGTGAATTGGGTATTTAAAAAATTACTTCCTAGGTTCAACTAAATTCCAGCTGCAGTATAACCAAACCTAGGGTCTTTCTATATATTCATAAACCCAATCAATCTAAATATTAAAACATAAACATTCAAGTGCTGGAAATTAAAGTGCAAGAATTTAAGAGTAAACATAAGAAATGTTATTGGGGTTTGGCCAATACTGTCTACATCCCCGCCTCGAGCTCACACGCAATAAGATTCCATTAAGGCTCACTTTACAGGTGGAGCGGCACCTAATACAATACCTTACCATGATGGTGCACCTAACTTTCCTAACCGGGTCAAAGCCAATATAAGACTATTCACAGGGCTAGTCTCCCTTTTCCGACCACACATAAGGAAATACAACAAATATTCAAATGAAATATTTCGTACAACCATATTGCTTCTAATACAAGCATGTTTGTACTAATACACACAAGCAATAATCAATGCACTTCAAGATGATAGGAACTATAAGTTCAGTACAAAAATGTGTGTAATAATACTTAAGTTAATGTCACTAAGCAATCAAGTGCAAAAGTGTATTATCAATCAATCTTTGAAACAATATATATAAATATATCTCAATCACAAATAGGGTTTCAAATATTTCCAAGGGAATGACCAAATATCTCAAAAATATTTTCAGAAACTTTAAGCACAAGAGATATTAGAAAACCAAGCTTGTCAAAAATGATTTCTACAAGAACATAAAACAAACTCAAGAGTCTTGCAATCAATATGCAAAGACACACAAGCTAGCAAGATTTTCCCCACACAATAAATTTATGAG
Organism: Malania oleifera; assembly: GCF_029873635.1. Taxonomy (NCBI): domain Eukaryota; kingdom Viridiplantae; phylum Streptophyta; class Magnoliopsida; order Santalales; family Ximeniaceae; genus Malania; species Malania oleifera. Next base: position 25,788,588 of record NC_080425.1, read on the forward strand.
CTAAATCTATGGGGAAAATTTTTAGCTTACTTTCATTAACAAAATCAACACTTAATCAAAACCAAGAGATAATAGCTTGTAAAGGGAATGTAAGTGATCTCAATATGCTCTCACTCAATAAGATTTTTCAAAGGAATGAGCAAAGGATAAGAATTTTGGCTTGTATGTGAAGAAAAATGCTCTCAAAAATTCAGAGGATATTTTCTTAATCAAATTCTTAATCTTGACTTGAGTTGTGCAAATGAACTCATATTTACAGACATAGGAAGAATTATGACCGTTGGGGACACCAAGGGAATTATTAAAATTGTTTTAAAAGAGTTTAAGAAAATTAACTCTATTTAAACCCCAAATAACCTCAGTAAAAATTGTGCAGCTCGAGAGGTTCAGTTGACCTTTTTAAGGTTCGATCAACCGGCTTGCTCAGTTCGGTCGACCGGGGTGTTTTTGAACTGTAGTGATAGTCGACCAAACTTGAGGCGATTTCAGAACCTTCGAGGTTTGGTCAACTGAGGTAAGTTCAGTTGACCGAAGTTGAACGTTCGGTCGACTGGGCCATTTTACAACTGTGAGTTTGGTCAATCAGGGCATTGGGATTTCCCACATGCTAGTTTGGTCGACCAGGGCGTTGACGTTCATTTTAAGGTCGTTCGACCAAGTAGTCAACTTTTTGATCCTGGGGAGGTTCGGTCGATCGAAGGTCTTAGTATATTTTGGTTCAGTCAACCAAATGGTCAACTACTGACCTGGGGTGGTTCGGTCGATTGAAGTTGTTCTGTATGTTAGGATTCGGTCGACCAAACACACTAAAATTGTGCATTCAAGTCTAGATTTCTATTTAAAGTCACCCATTCTCACATAATTCTTATTTTTAAGTTATAGGGGACTTTTCATGTGATAATTTGGGACCTAAAGCTAGTCTATGGTCTTTGAGAGCTGACCAAAAAAATTCGACATCGGTCTACCAAAGGATGATCCCTAAGGTCTTATGGTTCCCTATGGTCAAACTGTGGTCATTGATTTTTCCTATGGTCCTTACTGAGTTTATAGTCCTATTATGCATGACATGCATTAATTATTATAGACTAAATATTATAATTACAAACCTGAATTATAAATATAAAAACACAAAAAAATTGGACACTTTGGGTCTTCTTTTTCTTCAAGCCACTGTGTGCCGTCATATGATTTGTCAATTTGATCCTACACACAAACTCGGCAAACATTAAATACCTTGTATTTGTTATTATTAAAAAAAAGATAGGACTCAAAAAGTTAACAATGTAGGAACCTAAAAGTCAATCTAAGGCAACCTGAGCATACAGTCCTATAATGAATGATGTAGTTATTACAGACCATACTGAATTACAATCCAGAATGAAAAATATAAAAATACAATTACAAATGAAATACAATAATCTTCATTCTTGCTTGGGGTCGTCATACGCCATCATGATATAATGTTCCTTTCAATTCCATGCGTAGAGTGAACCTGCATGGAAGCTTAGGGCAAACAACAGTATCAAGGTATTTGTCATTATCAAAATAGGATATGACCAATCAGGTCAACAATCTCCCCCTTTTTGATGATGATAAATACTTTATGTAAAAGTGGGTAAACCAAGAAAGGCTCCCCCTGACAATATGCATAAAGAGAATTAAAAGCTCAGTTATTACTAATGTAGCCAATTTTGCCTCTTCTCCCCCTTTTGGCAATAGCCAAAAGGACCAAGATAAAAAAATTAGAGCATATAGGCAAACAATGAGTAACAATCATTTAGATACAAGATAGAATTTGGAAAGATTTTTAAAAATTTTGGCAATATGCCGTTTGAAAAGGAAGCATTTTCCAATATATATATATATATATATATATATATATATATATGTATGTATGTATCTAAGTGACCTATTCGAGTTCAACAAATAATATACAATAATTTACATCAACTCAAACAGTCCAGTATTGATCAATTCAAATAGTCAATTCAAAGATATAATATACTCATGCAGCACAAAATGACTGAAAGATATTCTCACAAGATATAGAGTATAGCAATGAATGATGTGAGATAGCATTTAATTTTTCAGAGCCGTATTTTTCTAAGTGAAGTGGCTCCCCCTCAAATTATGCATTCTCTCTATTCTTACAACTTGAGCATAAGACACAAGTACTTTAACATTTATAAATACACAGCATGACAAAAGATTAGCTTTTAGGATCATGTCAAGCATATTTGTCTTTAAGATAGATCCCCCTTTAAAAACAATTAGCAAGTGTTTTGGGGATAGATTTTGCCAAAAACAAAATGGATTTAAATCTACCAATATTATTGTAGTTAATTAGAACAAATTATACTTAGAATAATCATGATGCACAAAAAGGATGATGTTCTAGGAACGCAAACTTAGTTCAAAGTGTTCAGTTTTATACAGCATAGGATGTGTGCCATGAATTTTAGAAATTTTTGGCAGCATTTTGTCTAAAAAGATTACTTTTCCCATAGAGACTTGCTTGCAAAACTAGTTTTATCATATCAATCTCAATAATTTTGCATCAATTAGATGTCATTCAAGTCCAAAACCTTAAATTATATGATCAATAACGAATCTAAACACATGCACATGCTTTAGATATTTCAAGTTAATTTGAGCTAAGTGCATGTAATTTAAAATTCAAAAAATAGATTATGCATGCACATCCATCAATCTTTTAGCAAAAGTTTGAATATTTTAGGAAATGTCAAACGAAAATCCGGCAGCATGCTGTCTATAAAAAGGACATTTCCCATAAAAACCTGCATAAAAAAGATTCAAGCAACCAATATATCATCTAATTTGAGCATGCGAGAACCTAAAATTTCTACCAGCGGGCAATACTCATCAACTGCATCTGCCATGCATGAGGCATCAATTAGGCAAGCAAAATAATCAGAGAAATTTAAAGCATTCAAGCCATTGCTTGAAAACTTAAGTCAACCACACAAACAAAAAAAAATCATCAATATGTGAGTGTGGTGTGTGAGAATGTAATGCAAAAAGCAAAAAACAAAAGCAGTATTATAGTGACCGAGAGAATTAAGATATTTAAATAATGGAAGAATGAGGGAAAAGAGGAATTAAAAATAATAATTAACAGGGCCTTGTCGATGAAGGCAAGGGATTCGTCAATGAGAGCACAAGAGGGGCTCGTCGACGAGGATGTGTCTCGTCGATGAGAAGATACTAAGAGGGGGGTTTTGACAATTCTGAATTTCATCAATGAGGGGTGAGAGTTCGTCGACGAATTGCCTTCTTGACCTCGTCGATAAAGTGACGTGGCTCGTTGACGAAGGCCAGTATATAAATAGGCATACTCTCATTTTTTGCCAAAAATTAAGCGAAAATTTCTCCTCTCTCTCCTCCATTCGTCCCTCCTTCCTTCTTTCTAAGTTTCTAGGCCAGATTTACGCCAGCTCGATGATATGCAACCACTTCCAGCTTGCCCAAATTATGGGAAGAGACATCTAGGGGAGTATCGTATCGAGCAAGGTATCTGCTACAAGTGTGGGGAACCAGGGCATGTGATGAGGGATTGTCAGGCTCAGATTGGTTCTGCTTCTGCTCCTAGACCTACTAGAGGAGGTTATTAGGCGCCACGTGGAGGCCAGAAGAGGAATATGACTCCAACCAAGGTTTTTGCTCTGACGTTGGGTGATGCTAAGATAGCCGGCGACATGGTGACAGGTATGGTTAATATGTTTTTATTTAAAGTTATTGCATTATTTGACTCAGGGGCCACACACTCATTTGTATATATGGGGTGTGTTAAACTGTGTGGGGTTGACAGAAAATCATTAAATGTCAAATTATTAGTGGCTACACCGACCGGGTCAGTGGTGAGATGTAGTAGGGTACTCCATGGTTGTCCAGTTGATGTTTAGGGGAGAACTTTATCTGCTAATTTGTGGTGCTGGACATGCATGGGTTTGATATCATATTCGGCATGGATTGGCTAGTAGCTAACTCTGCCATTATAGACTGTCGTGCGAGAGAAGTGATATTCAAACCTCCAGGAAGACCAGAATTCAGATTTATAGGGTCACGAGTGCAATCTCTACCTCAATTAGTTTCGGCTATACAGGCGAGGAGACTGCTCTAGAGTGGTTGCCAGGGATTTTTGGCTTTTGTGAAGGAAATTTCAGAGAATGAAATGAAGCTTATTAATACGCCAGTAGTGAAAGAGTTTATAAATGTGTTTTCAGATGAATTATTAGGTCTGCCACCAGATTGTGAGGTAGATTTCTTTATTGATTTGCTTCTAGGTACAGCGTTGATTTCTTAAGCATTGTATCGTATGGCACTAGCAGAGCTGATAGAATTAAAAGATCAATTGCAGGATTTACTTGATAAGGTTTTCATATGACCTAGTGTATCCCCATGGGGAGCTCCAGTACTATTTGTGAAGAAGAAGGATGGGTCTATGAGGATGTGCATAGATTACACGGAGATTAATAAAGTAACAATCAAGAATAAGTATCCTCTACTTCGCATAGATGATTGGTTTGACCAGCCCCATGGTACATGGGTGTATTTTAAGATTGACCTCAGATCAGGCTATCATCAAGTAAAGGTAAGAGCAGAAGATGTATCGAAGACAACTTTTAGGACTAGATATGGGCATTACTAGCTCCTTGTTATGCCATTTGGTCTGATGAATGCTCCTGCTATATTTATGGATTTGTTGAATAGGATTTTTCATCCATATTTAGATCAGTTTGTTGTTATTTTTATTGATGATGTACTGGTCTATTTGAGGAGCTATGAGGAGCATGAGATGCATTTGAGGCAAGTTTTGCAAACGCTCAGGGAAAAGAAGTTGTATGCCAAGTTTAGTAAATGTGACTCCTAGCTTGAGAAATTTGTGTTTATGGGACATGTTATCTCAGGAGATGGAATTTCTGTGGATCCTAGTAAGATAGATGCGGTAGTGAATTGGGCTAGACCAAGGAACGTTCGGGAGATCAAGAGTTTCTTGGGGTTAGATGATTACTACCGTCATTTTGTCGAGGGGTTCTCATCTTTATTAGGACCTCTGACACGACTGACTAGGAAGAATGTCATATGTGAATGGGACGACAGCTGTGAGCAGCATTTTCATTTTCAGGAATTAAAGCAAAGGCTAGTCATAACACCAGTACTGATCATCCCATCAGGGGGTGAGGGTTATGTCATTTACAATGATGTGTCCTTGAAAGGACTTGGCTGTGTATTGATGCAGCATGGCAGGGTGGTGGTGTATGCTTCTAGGTAATTGAAATAATATGAGAAGAATTACCCTACCCATGATCTTGAATTGGTTGTAGTGGTACACACATTGAAGATTTGGAGGCATTACCTGTATGGCGACGGTGTGAGATTTTCTCCGACCATAAGAGTTTAAAATACTTCTTCACTCAAAAAGAATTGAATATGAGACAGAGAAGGTGGTTAGAGTTAATTAAGGATTTTGATTATACTATCAGTTATCACACCGGGAAAGCAAACGTGGTAGCTAATGCACTGAGCAGGAAATCTGTGGAATCAGCGTTAGCGGCTAAGGTTCTAGTGTCCGATCATGATGGATCTGGAGAGACTCGGCATTGAATTAGTCAAGTGTGAGTCACAGGTATATATCTCCAGTTTAGTGGTGTAGCCTACTCTATAGGAAAGGTTAAGACCACTCAAAAGGAAGACCCAGAATTAGCAGAGGTGATAGATAGAGTGCAGAATGGTCAGGGAGAGGAATTCAGTATTTTTGATGACGGAGCTTTGCGGTTCCATTCTAGGCTATGTATTCCTACTGATGCTGACATCAAGAAGACTATCTTAGAGGAGGCTTACAGATCTTTATACATAGTTTATCCCAGCAATACAAAAATGTATAGGGATCTGCAAGAGTTTTATTGGTGGAGTGGTATAAAAAAAGAGATCTCCGAGTATGTAGCCTAGTGTTTGATGTGTCAGCAGGTAAAAGCTGAGCACTAGAGGCTAATAGGTCAGTTGCAGCCGCTATTTATCACAGCGTGGAAGTGGGATCATATATCTATGGATTTTGTCTCAGGGCTATCGTCGACATCGCATGGCCAGAATTCGATTTGGGTGATAGTAGGCCGGTTGACTAAGACCACCCATTTCCTCCCTATCAAGATCAGCTACTCTAACCGTTTGGTGGAGATTTACATTCAGGAGATAGTTCATTCTCATGGGGTGGCAGAATCTATTGTGTCAGATCGAGACCCGCATTTCATGTTACATTATTGGAGAAGCTTACAGGAAGCTTTAGAGTCTTAGTTGTCTTTTAGCATGACATTCCATCCTCAGTTAGATGAGCAGACTGAGAGGATGATACATGTACTAAAAGATATGCTCCGAGTGTGCGTATTAGATTTTGGGGGTAGTTGGACTCAGTTCATGCAACGCTGGTAGAGTTTGCGTATAACAACAGTTATCAAGCCAGCATCGACATGGCTCCGTTTGAAGCTTTATATGGTAGAAGATGTCGTTCTCTGTTATATTGGGATGAGATGGGTGAGTGGCGAGTTGTGGGACCCGGATTAGTGCAACAAGCATATGATAAGGTTCGACTCATCAAGGATAGAATCAGTGCAGCTCAAAACTGACAGAAGAGTTATGCCGATAATCGCCGCAGGAATTTGGAATTTGATGTTGGTGATCAAGTACTTTTGAAGATAGTTCCATTAAAAGGGGTTATGAGGTTTGGAAGGAAAGGTAAACTTAGCCCTAGGTTCATCAGTCCATTTGAGATTTTAGAGAAAGTGGGACCGGTTGCCTATAGGTTAGCTTTACCGCCTGTGCTATCCTGGATGCACAATGTATTCCATATTTCTATGTTAAGGAAATACGTCCCAGACCCTTCTCATATTATCAATTATGGTGAATTAGAGCTCAACAATTCACTAGTTTTTGAGGAGGTACCAATACAAATTCTGGATTAAAGAGAATAAGAATTGCGTAATAAGAAGATTCCTATGGTAAGGTTCTATGGAAAAATCACGTGGTAGAAGAGGCTTCTTGGGAGCTCAAGGAACAAATAAGACAAAAATATCTGCAATTGTTCCTAGAGGTTCAATTATGATCAAGAAAATATAAGTGATTGTATAATGTTTTTTTTGCAGGTACATGTAATAATTTAGTTAGTAAGTAATATTTTAGTTTTAGGGGGATTTTTATTTTTCTTATGTAATCTCCCAGGACTTGGAATGTAACCACAGTATTCCTCTGCCATAAGTGAGGGTAAGTAATAAAATAAGTATACTGTTTTGCCTTTAAGGGATGATGAATTAAATGAATAGCAAATTTCGAGGATAAAATTTTATGAAAGGAGAATGTAGGGACCCAAAGAATTAAGATATTTAAATAATGAAAGAAAGAGGGAAAAGAAGAATTAAAAAGAATAATTAACAGGGCCTCGTCGACGAAGGTAGGGGATTCGTCGATGAGAGCACAGGAGGGGCTTGTTAGCGAGGATATGTGTCGTCGATGAGAAGATACCGAGAGGGGGGTTTTGGAGATTCTAAATTTCTTCGATGAGGGGTGAGAGTTCATCGACAAATTGCCTTCTTAACCTCGTTGACGAAGTGACGTGGCTCGTCAACGAAGGTCAGTATATAAATAGGCCTAACTCTCATTTTTAATTGGAAATTGAGCGAAAATTTCTCCTCTCTCCTCCATTCGTCCCTCCTCCCTTCTCTCTAAGTTTCTAGGTTAGATTTATGCCGGTTCGACGATTTGAAGCTACCACGACACTCCTGGGAAAGTTTTCTACATATCTGCTGGAGTGGATCATCGGTGGGGTTAGTTTGAAATTCATCCCTGATTCAAGGTAAGGTTATTTATTCAGAATTTGTTCTTCCCATAGTTATAGGAAATGTTATTCACGAAAAAAATACTAAAGTTTAGTTTTCAGGGTGTTGAACAAGGAACCCTGCGAGGGCAGGACCAGTGAATTCTAGGGGGTTTCTTTTTAGAAATTAGGTATGGGAATAAATTAAAACAGTTATTTTTTATGAAAATTATTAGTAAATTATTAGCAGAATTATGTTTAGGAAAGCATGTAATATTTTTAAATATTATTGAGAAAATGTATATTTGGGAAATATTGCGATTATGTTGAAATGTATATATTAGTATGAAATACCAAAAAATATGATTTTAGAATAGAATGTATGGTTTTATTCAACATAGTGTGGCATGAATATTATTTTATGTGAAAGTAATATACTATGGCAATTTTACGAATAAGGTATGTTTTCAGAGATTATAAAATAATGCAATATATTATAATTTAAAAATACATGATAAATGAATTATTTATTCAGAATGATAAGTATGAAATGTTCAGCACAAGGTTGTGATTGACAGCCGACGCAAGGCCGTGTATTATGTATGATTTCGGCGCAAGACCGTATTTATGAATGTTTGGTGCAAAGCTGCAAATACAAAAAGAATCCGACGCAAGGTTGTAAGTATGTATGTATGTTATTACAGAAAATGCTATCAATCTATTTATGTTAGACAAGTATATTATCATATATTATATGTTATCAAAACCCAGATGGTAGTTCAGTTCAGTTTCAGGAGCATGGTACCATAGCTATACAGATAAGATATTTATGTTCAAACTTGTGCTAACCACCCTTGCAAATAGAGACGGTTGGAGATGGATAGTCAATTTGGCTTTCAGTGTGGAGTTGTAGACGTCCACCTGGCAGTCCGGATCAAAGTGTGGCGGGCCCATCATACTTACAGACATTTTTGACTCGACAGTGGTCGGCCAGCCCTTGTCGGGTCCCGCCTTAAGGCTGCATAACTTGTCATGGGAGGTAATACATGACATCAGCTAGCTATACATCCTGGGTAAATTACAGTATTATCAATTATATCAGACATTTCATTATCAGTATGACTTATTAGAAATTATGAAAGTATATGATTATTCAGTATGTTATGATGAATGTTTTCTAGCATATGAAATATACTGTATATGTATTATAACACTAAATATTCATGTTGCCACACAGCTGTAATTAGTTTATTTTCCCTTACTATGATGTGTCTCACCCCCCAAACTTAAATAATTTTTAGGAAACCCAGAAAGACCGACGGATCGAGGCCGTCGTTGAGATAGGTTGACATTACCCTGCTAGGAGGGTACGTTTTAATCTAAGGACAGGAAATTTATGTTGTGGGTTCCTAGATATGTAAATATTTTTGTATTTTTGGAGATTGTATATGTACACAGTATTTTTGGAATGTAGTTGACTCTGGTATGGCGCATGTTATGGTTCTAAGAATGTGATTTATATTTACTGCTACTTAGGATTCTGTTGTGAATGTTAGATGTTTCCTCGTTACCCACGGGTTTGGGTTGATTTTATTATAAAATATGTTTTATTATATGATAAGATAAGCAGGTCGTTACAATTATAGTTATTACAGACCCAAGTGTATATATGTAAAAGATGAAATATATAAGCTGTTGATCCTCAAGATCTCCTCTAGGCCTCTCCATCATCAAGACCTTCTTCATAGTTGCTCACGTCCATATGCTCCTCACCGTCATCCTCCTCATTCATCTCCCTCAGGCACTCACCAAGGATGTGGAAGTTCGCCTTCACAACATACTGAAACTCTGTGAACTCGGCGTAAAACACAGAATGCTTCGCCTGGGATGAGGATGCCTGCTCCCTGATCTCGCTCTGGATAGACTTCTTAAACTCATCAAAGGACGCAGTGAGACTAGTGATGCCAACCATAATCTCAGCATTAGATGGTATGTGGGGCTGCTCCCGAGGAACCTCACATGGCCCTAGTCCTTTCTCGGGAATAGTTGGCAACCACATGCTGCTAGTCAGCTCATAACCCATCAGCTTCAGGGTCATGGAGGAGAAGGTTTTTGTGCCCGTAACTTCTTTAGCATTGCATATGGAGTCCTAGTGACTCTCTTTCTGACAAAAATCCTAGTCAGGATGCCCCCGTATGGCAAAATAATCCTCTTGCTCACCATCTTCCCAAACATTTACTTTAGGATCAGTCTTGGAAAGTCCAACTTCTTCCTCGTAAAGAGGCACCACATCATAAAGCAATCCAAGTACGAAACGTCATCCCTAGACCTAGATTTTGACAGAATGTTATAGGAGATCAGGTGGTGCACAACTTTCGCCTCGAGTGTCAGAGACCTATAGCTGGGGGTGTGACTTAGATTAACCACAGGGTTAGTCATAACTAGATTAACAAAAGTACTCACAGTAAAATCCTGCTCGTTAATCTAGGTAGAGACCGAGTCAGGGCAGTCAAAATCTCCTCTCTGGTTATTAAAGGTCTTGGCCAAATATACATCATCAAACCGTATATTAGTCTCAAAGACCCGAGAGTAGCATCCCTGGTCATCCTATCCTAGGTTGGCATAAAATAATCTAACAAGGATAGGATATATCCCTCAGGGCTGAAAACTAATGAATTCACACCATCCTTGATTTTGAACATCTTAAGCACATTATTAAAATGTTTATGCATCAATTCAACGTTGAGAACCTTTCCTAAGATAGGCTCCTTGAGCCTGAAGACTTTCTCATACTTGATCCTCCTTTCTGTAGAAATAAACCACTTCTTAAGAGCAATCCTTGATTCAACTCTTCTCTGATCTCTAGACATGGTTAGAAGTGGTTTTTTTTAGGAAAACTAGGTTTAGAGTGAGTGTAGGGGACAACAGGAAGAGAGAAAAACTAAAGTGCTCTCAAGGAATATGAAGAAAATGAGACTGTTTACGTGACAAATAATATATATAGATCATGGTTCGGTTGCCTAATCCAATGTTCGGTCGCCCAAACCCTAGTAAATACCCAAGATGCTGAGTCTGTTCGGTTGGCTGAATACTAGATTAGTTGGCTAAATATCAGCTGTCTTTTCATATTCTTCCCCTCGGTAGCCCGAATGAAATCAGTTCGTTTTAGTTCGGTTTTTAACCTCTCTGATGAAAAGCTTCATTCACTTGAAGATCAGTTTGGTCAGTCGAACCATGTTCAGTGGCCCAAACAAGTTTTGAACTGGAAAGCTCAGGCACTCGAATATGGTCAACAACCTGGTCAACTTTTATGTTTCGTCAACTGAATGGTCTAAGATGAAAATGGTTCAGCTGACCGAACCTAGTCAACATCTCTTCTTTTGAGTTTTTCTTAATTGACATGGCTCCCTACGATTTAGTTGCTTGACCTAAGGATTATTAAGTGCACCAATTTTAATCTTTTGACACTTAGATCATTTTCAAGTCAAGGAAATATGGATTCGGGTTTTTCTTTGACTCTCCACACTTGCTTCATTTTCACCCCTTTCTGTTTGAATGGGCAATCAAACTTTGTGTGCCCCTTCTTTTTACATAATGCGTAGTAGGTATGAGTATAAGGATTGGAGGAGGTACTAGTATAATGTTTAGACTCTCTCACGAAGTACCTAATGTACTGATTCTTCTTCTTTCTATTTCTAACTCCATTATTCCCTATATATACCTTATCTAAGGTCATCTTTTGTGAACCTAACAACTTATTAAAGTTGTCCTTGCCTCTAGTGAAAGTATAGATGATCTTAGCTTGGTCTTTTATTTTCTTTTCTAGATCTCAAATTTTTAAGTTCTTTTGACCTTTGTAAACATCCTGTAATTTCACAAATTCTTTGATCATGTTGTTTGCTTTACATTCAAGTTCTATAATGAGAAGATCTTTATTATAATCACTTGAAGTTTGAGATCTTAATACATTCAATTATTTTTCCAAATTTTCATTCTTGTTTACTAAATGTTTGATTTTGAAATCATTTTCCCTTTCGACAAGAAATTTTGACTCACATTCTTTCAAAGATGCCTCATACTTGTTTTTCAATGCAGTATATCCTTCGTTAGCTTTAACAAGTGACTTATGAAATGATATTCAACTTGCAATTCTTCATAAGTAGGCATGCTTTCACTACCAAAACTATCACATGATTCAGTATCAGATGCATCATTAGAATTATCACATGAATCATTACCAGGATTATTTGATAAAGTAGAAGGCGACAAATTTACCTCATTGTCAGTTAAAGCTATAAAGCACCGTTTTTCTCCTTCAAGATCCTTTTAGCTTGAGTCATAAGGAGTGATCACCTTTTCTTGCTTAGTTGCTCCATATTTATTTTCAAGTTCCTCCCATATCTCTTTAGCACTATTACATGTCATAACTTCACAGAGAATGTTAGAATCTAAAGTATGCAGCAAGGTGTTCATAGCCTCAAAATTTATTTGCATTAAGTTCCTATCATTATCATTTAACTCGATTTTTGAGTTGGGAACATCAATACAATCAATGACTTTCATTGGTATACTATCTCCCTGGGAAATAACTTTCCGAAACCTCCAATTTAAGGCTTTAATAAATATAGTCATTCTAAATTTTCATACGGCAAAATTTTCACCACAAAACACTGGAGGGTTCATAAGTAACCTTCACTCACACAAAGGGGATGCACCAACACAAGTCATCATGATCTTTTTACAAACTAACGATTAAGTCTAGGTAACAAGGCTCTGATACCAATTGTTGACTTTGGTGCAATCCCAAGAGGGGGGTGAATTGGAGATTTAAAATTTTTCCTCCTAGGTCAACCAGTCTAGGAACAGTATTACACAACCTAGGGACAGTCTAAGTATGTATGAAATTGCAGAGATGATGTATCAATTAATTTTCAGCACATGCAAAGCAATTCCAGTATCTCTCAACCAAACATAATAACATGTCAACTAGATATGCAGTATATTCAGTAAGGAAATTTAATCAAGTACAAAGTAAAATATAAAGTAGGGAAAGAAAAGGTGACACTAAATATGTTATTAGGGTTTGGCCAACTGTGCACACGCCCCCGCCTTGGCTCACAAACACAAGGATTCTACAACGGCTCAGTTAACGGGTGGAGTGGCACCGTTTACAACACCTTACCAAGATCGTGCACCTAACTTTCCTAACCGGGTCAAAGCCAATCCGAGAATTTTCACAGGCCAATTCTCCCTTTTCCGAACACACGTTGGGTATACAATCAATCAGCTCAAATTTGACATACAAATAAAGTGCTTCTAAACAAGCAGATATGTACCACAATATAGTCTAGATAAATATGCACTCATAGATAATGGTAATTATGCTCAGTGCAAATGAAGTGTCAATCTAATGTAAATATACAATCAATTCTTAGAGTGTATTTTCAAAGAATCTTTGAAACAAAGTATTAATATTAATCAATCACCACAAGTTTCAAAGAGTTTCAACTAGAGTTTCAAGATATCGCAAAGGCAATTTTCTCAAAATAATAACTCAAGAGATATTTGAAAAATATGCTTGTGAAAAAAAATTTGCACAATCAAAAACAACAAGCTTGATGAGTTTTGCAGCAAAGATGCAAAGTCTCACTAGCTACAAAGGTTTTACTACACAAAGATTTATTAGTTAAATCGAGGAAAAACCTTGGCTAAAACTCTCAATAAAAACAATCAGTCAATCTAGAACAAGGAGAGTTTTCAAGCAAATGGAATCACTCAAGAATACTCTTAAGAAGCTTGATTTATCAAGGTAATAGCAAAGGAAGAGTGTATTTGGCTTTGTATGGAAAAAATATACTCTCAAAAATTCAGAGGATTTTGTGCTAATCCAAAATGCTAATCTTGTGTTAACTGTGCAAATGAATCCATACATATAGAGAATGCCAAAATTATAACTATTGGGGACACTTAGGTAATTATTAGAATTATTTTAAATGTGTTTAAGAAATTAACCCTATTTAATTCCAATTAACCGTGATAAAAATTTGTCCAACCCGAGAGTTTCGGTTGACTAAGCCATAGGTTCAGTAGCCCGAATAGACACATGAGAAAAAGTAACTTTTTCATGTTCGGGTGTCTGATCAAGGGTTCAGTCTACTGACCAAGGCGATTTTCCAATCTGTCTGATGTTTAGTCACCTGGTCTCAAGTTTGGTTTACCGAATTGCCAAGTACAGTCGTTCGACGTGAAAATAAACTACAAGTTTGGGCGCCCGAGTACATTGGATAAAGCAAGGGTATGAGTTCAGTCAACCATGGACACTCAAGTCATTTGAGTTTGGTCACCTGAAGTCAGGTCAACTATTTGACCAGTCAACAGTTTGGTCGACCAAGGCAATTTGACTTGCCTGGTTCGGTCGCCCAAAGTCCTTATGATTTTAAGCCTAAGGTCCATACTTTAATTTAAATTTACCCCTAATGTTATGTGAGCTTAGAGGGGTTCTATGCACTAAGTGCGTAGGAACCTACAGGTCAATCTAAGGCAACTTGAGCTTACAATCCTATCATGTATGATGCAGTTATTACAGACCATATTGAATTACAATCCAGAATGAAGAATATAAAAATAAAATTACAAATGAAACACAATAATCTTCATTCTTGCTTGGGGTCACCATACGCCATCATGATATAATGTTCTTTTCAATTTAATGCGTAGAGTGAACCTGCATGCAAACCCAGGGCAAACATTAGTACCAAGGTATTTGTCATTATCAAAATGGGATATGACCAATCAGGTTAACACCCACATTATAGCTCCAAAACATCTACATATATTTTTCTAGAGAGAATGATGAATCTAGTTTTACATGAAATAATATTATAATTTTTGGACTCGCGTGAAATAAAATATAGAATTAGATTCACAAATAGTATAGAATTATAGTTTGACTCGTTTTTTTTTAAAGACATTCAGTGCACTTTTACAAAAATACACATTTTATCTCTAGATATATAAGAGTCAAATTGAATGTTCTTGAAAATATTTTTGAGTTAATTGTTATATATGAAGGGTCTTGTCACATTTGGAGCTTTTAATAAAAATATATGGTAATTTTACTATATGATACTCAAGTTGGTACATTTGCTTTCTAACTAGGTTTTATTTTACTTAGCCTTAAATGCTAAAAGTGATTTTCATATATACAAAGTTATATAACATATGCACTAATTCTTGTTTATTTTTTCATTATCAAAATAAATATGAAACTTAGTGGATAACTCATGTATTAATTCTTATTTTTTTTTGCATCATCAAAATCAACATAAAACCTAGTGGACTAACACCTCACAGGTTGAAGAACTAGTGGCTATAGTGAGCATGGAAGAGTCTACCTCCATGGGTTGTGGTCCTCTAAATCTTTGGGGCATCTCGACCATAGGATTAACTCGGGCCTCATAAAACCTTTTCGTTGCTTTATTAGGGAATTGACTAGATTTTACCCTACTGATCATCCTCTATGCTTTCTTTAAATATTTGACCATCTACTTCAATTAGGGCTGACTATAGTCAAATTCAAAACTTTCCAATCCCTTAGTTATGGAGGTGAACTAGTATGCCCCCATCGGCTTGCGAAATATTAATGGACCATAAGTCGTTCCTCCCAATGGTCTGAGAAGTGGTACCCATGCTAGTTCCCAATAATGGTAAAACAAGTTGGACTGGCGCATCCATGGCACAATCCAATCTACCGCCTTATCAAGCAAGCTTTTTACATAGCTCATCTATCATTATTTTGACTCTCTCTACTCCTTCTTAGCCCACTTAAACTCTTTAAGCAGTGACTAAGAAGATAAGAACCCTAAAGGAACTTCTCCCTTTCTATCGGGAGATGATTGAGGGGCCATGTATATAGCAACTACATATGACAATGAGACGGTCCTCCCCTACTCTTCAATAGTAGCTCAGAGATTGGAAGGTCTTTGCTAGGATAGCTGGGACCAAGTTAACCTTTTGGCTCAAGTAGGATAAGAAAGTCATGACCGATTCATTAATAACTTCTAACACCACCTGAAATATGACCAGGATGTATATCACCAATGTAAATGCCTAATCTCCTACCGACGTATTAGATTTGTTACCCACTATCGGCTTTGAGTGTTCCTAGGTTAACTTCTGGTTTGCCGATAGTATATAGTCGATCAGACGAGCGTAGAGCGCCAATGATCGTGTCATATGCCCACGCAAGTTGTATTTCTAGTTGTTGATAGACAACTTGTAAAGGCATGTAGGATTCATCTTTAGAAGGAATGTGTATTCCACTATCGTTAGGGACAAGTCCTCCCCCCCCCCCCCCCACCGTGAAGCAATTATAAAAACTTTCAGAACATAAAAGCAGCTTTTATAAAATTGGGGTCCACTCTAACATCCATAAATGATGTGATCTACCCATAGGTTTGGCTTAACTATCTCTTTCTCTCCTCATACCAACTAGATCACACTGACCTTAACGCAGTTGTCTGATTCAAGTGGATATCAACTTTCACTATGGTTGGAAATACTGGGATCAATTCCCGTAAAGACTATCACTTCTTTGACCCTGAACTGTCTTGGCATGAACTTAAGCTATTTTATCTAATTCAATGGTTGCACCATTACTTGTTCGGCCATGAAGGATAGTTTGCTACTAGAACTAGGGCAATGATGTGCTCCTTATGCAAATGTAACTAAAATGGGTGCAAAAAATGCTGAAAGTTACCATTCACACAATGAAATAGAAAAAAGAAATATACAAATGACATGTGAACTTAAAAAAATAAAAAATAAAAAATAAAAAGGTCATCTTAGAGAAGGTTAGAGCTCTTGTTCCTTGAAGGTTGGTTTCCAAATACACAAGGTAGCATTCGGAGGTTCTATCATAGGGTTGGAATTTCCACAGGTCACTATTTGAGTCTTGGCTCTAACTCTCAAGATGAAGGTTCCCAATCTACTTTTAACCAGTCATAAGGCGGGTTAGAACTCCTACCCTTACCCATTACAGGCTATAGTGGACAAGATACATACTAGATGGAATGCTTTATATGCCCATTAGTAGATTGTTGCCAATCAGGGGCCAACACTAATTCATTTCGTCCTAAACCTAAAGGTATAGCTTGAGTGTAAATCTCGTCTAATGTGTGTGGAAGAACCTTGTAAAAACCCCAAAACATATTTAGAAATAACAACCAAAGCATACCAACCACCATGGAAGATACATAAGTCTTGATCAATTAGATAAGGTAATCATAAGCTAATCCTTGACTTGATTCTCTAAAGTCCCCAGCGGAGCTGGCAAGATGGCACAACGTCTCGGAGGGATCAACTCTCGAAATATGGGGGTTGAATCTCCAAGTTGCCTCGACCAAATGGCAACCTCAAAATTATATAAAAGGGGGAATGTATGCATTGAGAAATGAGTCATAATATAGGCCAATAAAGTCACCACTAGCCTATTCTTACCCTAGGTAAGGTTAGAATACCTATTTAGGATGCTACCAATTTGTTGGTCTCTAAGCTTTTTCTAAGTCGAAGGAAATCGATAGTCAATGGTCTGCATTACCAAATTAGATCCGGGAGTATACTTATGTAAAGGGGAGGTATTAGCAACCCTTTACACCTTCTGATAAATAGTACTTGATTAGCTTGAGATTACCCTTGAAATTAATTAATCAAGACTCGTATTCTTCTATTTTTTATTTCAATTACCAATCCAAAATATATTGGCCAACCTTGTGATAAATAGAAGCTACTCTCACCTTGAGATCCCCAAAAGCATATGAAGACACAACCCCCAACGACACCAATAAGGATTATTTGCTTATTGAATTTTTCTTTTCAAGTTAAGGGATTTCTTCACTAGACCTTTAAATATCGAGAGGCCTTGTGAAAGACAAAAGCCACACGCCTTTGATTTCTTGAAGGCATGTAAAAAAATAACCCCCAAGTTCAGAGGAAAATTTATTATGAAATTTTGTTTCAATAACACATGCAATTTGTAACACCCCGAAACCCGAAAGTGGGGCTCAGAAGGTTCTCTTAACTAATTCCCTAATACCATGACTATCATACAAGCAACAGAAATTATATAAACCTCAATTACACTACCGGAGTACTAAAAGTCACAACATAAAGGTATCCCCAAATAATAATATTACATCCCAAGGATAACCTAAAACATAAGTAATTCAATATCCTACAAACACTCACTCTAAGCTGTAATAATTAACCCAACCCCAATGCTTGCCATGCTCTTTTTCTATATAGGTCCTGAAAAATATTAGATAAGGATGGGGTGAGACACCTCTCAGTAAAACGGAATATATTTTTATCAGTGTGTGGCTCACATGAGTTTTAGTGTAGAAAAAATATTACCATTAATTTAACTTTAAATAGCTCTGCATTTATAATTGTAACTCACACCCATTATTAAAAATACAAACTTTCCTTTATACCTACAAATATAAGTAAAAGAACCTCCTTGCATGGATAAACGACATGTATAACCCCCATGACGGGTTGTGTGGCCCAAAGCCTGGACTTAGCATCTAGCCAATCGACCAATGCTAAGTCAAAGTAACTGATCTGTTAGTCTAATTAGCCTACCAAACTTGTCCGTATACCAGGAACGTACTCAACCCCTTTCATTGGCCAAATTGACTTTCTATACCAACACTTTTCGAATAGTGTGGCTGCACTGATATCTCTTCCTATAGCTATGGTACCGAGCTTATCTATGGTCCATCAAGGTTCTTCAACCATATAATGTAATTTATATAATATTTTATAATAACAATTTACCGACCTCCTCATAACCTACAAACGTTATATTGCAATTTACATATTATTATACAATAAAAATATAACGACCTCCTCATATCCTACCAACGTCGTATTGAAATTTATATAATATACAATATAATTCTAAACAATCACATGATCTATAAATCTCCATGAATTTTCACAATTCTTGCTTTATTCTCAACATTTCACGATTTTCAGTATAAATTCACAACTCAGTAGGAAACCACAACTCAATATAAATTCACAACTCAATATAAATTCATCACTCAGTATAAAATCTATATTCTAGTATAAAATCACAATTTCCCTATATAATATCAAAAAAGGGATTCCCAATTGATTTAATTCTACAATTAAAACAAATTATTCTCATGTCGCAAAATTTAAATGCTTATAACATAATATAATAATCTGCCCGGGAAAATATATTTTTCATAAAACAACGGTCTGATCATTTCCATAATTTTTATTTAATTCACAATATACACTTTTCAAGAAAATGGGAGATGATTACCCTACTCACTTGGTTTTCCCCAAATACATACATAATAACCAAAAATCATCATTTTCATATGCCTAAATAGTTCGAAAAAATCATATATAGTATTTCGGTATCCAAACTCTCAATTTAATTGGTTCAATTTTGAAAATAATTGACGTAATATATTCCCCTTACCTTAACCTTGGAGTGGTGCTTACGAAATCCAAACGACGAGTTCACTCCGATTAAAGTGTTCACGAGCGGAGTTAGGACCCAATATGGTGTTTGTTTTTCAATTTGGCGAAGAAATGCTGAGAAATTGAAGAGAGAGAGAGAGAGAGAGAGAGAGAATGTTTGAGGAGAGAGATGGTGAGAGTTCACGCTGGGGGGGTACTTCTTAATTGATTTCAGTTAGAATCCTCACAAAGCTTCTTGATATATATATTAGTTAATTAATAATAATTATTACTTAATTAATTAATTAATTAATTAATTTTATTTTTTTTTAGGATCACTACATTCTTTCCTCCTTATAAAAATTTCGTCTTCAAAATTTGCTAATCAATAATTTTACACATTTCAGTATAGTCGAAAGTTATGAATAAAGGCATCACTCTATAATTAAATATGATTATTGCATATTTCAGAAATATAAACAAATTATCATCAGCATCATTTGAATCGTCGGGGATAAGGTGGCGCACAACAATTCTGTGCAATGTGGTTGTGTTTGCCACACTGATAACAAATAGGATTACCAATTCGGCATTCACCCCAACGCCTCGTGTTACATCTAGGAGAAGGAGGATGGGATGGATCTCCCCAATAGCCTCGATTCGCCACTCCTCGCCTCTGGTCCACATCATCACTATCTCTCCTTCATGAACCTTGACTAGCATCAGTGTGAAAATCTAGAGGCATGGGCCTTTTCCCCCAATCTGACATCTCTGCCCCTCTCTGCCGACTTGTCTCTACTACAGTGGCTTTATCCACCGGCTCCAAGAAATCCCACACTTGTAGGACTGCCACTTGATTGTAAATATCCTGTTTCAGGCCTTTCTTGAACCTCCGCACCTTCTTGACTTGTCTGGAAACATGTATTTTTTGAAGCAAGACAGCTCAATGAACCTGACTGTGTACTTCTAAACAGTCATATGCTCCTGGGTTAGTGAAATTAGGAATAGCTTCCCAAGAGGGGGGCGGGGTGAATTGGATTTTTAAAATAATAGTCCCTTTAAGATTAGTTCTTTTAAGTTGTAAATCTTAGAAACAATCACAATCAACACAGCAAGATCAAACACTCAATTTATGTAACAATATATGTGAAAATTTGCTGCACTTAGTATAAGCCCTGTATCATAATTATTCTTTTTCCCAATGTTCAATTTTTAAATAAACTTTCAGATTAATAGGTCAAGAATAATTAACCAACGTAGTTCCTTTCGGTTTCTGCAATCAATGCTGATTTATCCAAAACGAATTACCTTCCGGTCTATTTAACAACCAAACATTCAGAATTGAAATTTAAAACAACCATGCAGATTATATCTTTAAAAAAAAAATTAAAGAGTAGAGTAGAGAAAAAAGAACACAGGGATTTTTACGAGGTTCGGCTTCAACACAGCCTACATCCTCGCCCTTGGCAAAACCGCCAAAGGATTCACTATTACCGTTCCTTTACCAGCCGGAACAAAACCAGTTACAAGCACTCCTTGGGTAAGGCTAGATCACGCCTTCTCCAAACATTCTCCCCTTGTTTGGTCCAACGATTCAATACTCAAATCGTCAACAAATCCTGTTACAAAAATAGAAAACAAGACGTACCAAAACTCGCTCCTCAAAGAGCTGATTAGTACAAATTTGAAATACTTATGCACTTCAGTAAATTCAGAATATGAATTTCAGAATGAAGCTCTTAGAAACTTATCACCATAGGTATTTTCAATGAAAGAATCAAAAACTCAATGATCAAACACAGTGAGAGATTCAACAAAACTTCTCTTAATTTCGAGCAAGGATGAGAGCACTTTGAAGCACTTTCAGAAATTCAGAATGAGAGAGTATGACAGTAGAATATGATTTCTTAATGATCTTTATGTAGAAATCAATGTGTCTTAGGGGTATTTGTAGATGTAAAAAACCTTCTTGCTTATTCCCCAAGAATATTCAGAGTTGTTTCCTTATATTAAACTTATTTGAGTTTCCAAATATTTGAATTTCAAATATTATATATGTTGGAAAATAGAAAAATGCCGCGAGGCAGACGATTGTGAATTCCTGGCAGTCATCTGTCCATTTAATATAACTATAAAAACATAGGCAGAAAGGTGGCTCGTCTGTCACCAGATTATAAGGTGACAGTCGTCTGTCCATATGGTGACAGCCATCTATCCATGTGTAATTTTAAGCCTTTCAATAACATAGAAGGTGGACAGTCGTCTGGTGAAACCTTCACAGTCTTCTCATTTTTCAATGGTAGTCGTCTGTCAGAGCTTTGATAGTCGTTTGTCGATTTACAGACAGTCATTTGTCCACTAAATGTTTTTCTTTTCGAGTCAATTTTTTATTTCTCTCTCATTTTTGCTTGGAATATAGATTTGTTTTAACTTTAAAAACATATTCCAAGTTTTATCTTAAGGTCCCTAAGTCTCTTTACTTAATGAGCTTCAAAATGAAAACTTCATATTTGAATAAACTTAAAGTACTTACAAAAACTTTTCCTAAGTACTTAAAAATTCTTCTTTTCTCTGAACTTTCTTTGTTGCTAGTCTTTGATCTCTCAGAATTATCTGAGCTTTCATATCTTTAAACCCTCTTGATATTTCTTCATTGATTCAGACTTTGAGCTCTCATGTTGATCTTCTTTAATCATCATGCTCTTATGGTCTTCGGACTTTGATCCATGCTACATAAGTACTTTCAACATTGATTCCTGAGAAAATACAACACTCAACCAAAGCATGTTAAGTCCTACTTGTTTGTTAGCATCAAAATAGAGTATTAGACCTTGTAAGGCCAACAATCTCCCCCTTTTTGATGATGACA
Source organism: Malania oleifera (assembly GCF_029873635.1). NCBI lineage: Eukaryota > Viridiplantae > Streptophyta > Magnoliopsida > Santalales > Ximeniaceae > Malania > Malania oleifera. Next base: position 25,810,778 of record NC_080425.1, read on the forward strand.
AACAAGAAGCAAAAATTTGAATGAGCCTTAAAAAGACTCCCCCTTTTTATAGGGTTCATCTTAATAGAATCAAAAGTATTTTCATTAGAATCAATAGTAATTTCATCAATCATTTCTTTATTTTAAAATCATTCATCATTCAAGTTCAAGTATATCAATTAATAAAAAATAAACCTTGTAAATATATCTTATGTTCAAGCTCAATTTTTGTTCAACTTAATTTTTGCAAAGCACTTCTCCCCTTTTGACATCGATCAAAAAATAAGATGATCAAGTGCAAATTTCATTTTGAGTATATGAAATACTAGTGTTAAAATATAATGTAGTAACATTAGTTGATTAATGATTATGCACAAGTGATAAATCATAATACTCCCCCTGTCAATCAGCATACTCAATAATTTCTTTTAAGCCATAAGGTCAGAAGTTTCAAAGTTTTCAGAGTTATCATTAACATTAGAACTTATAATACATCAAACTGAAAACAAAGCATTTCAAAGGTTCAGGATTTCAGAGCTAGAAACAAATACATATAAAAACTCATAGTCTTTGCTTACACATACTCCCCCTTTTTACAACAACAAAAAAAAAAAAAACATTCAGAATTTGAGCATAGGTAGCATATAAAATAGCAAAAACACTATCAAAAGTCTATGTTTCAGAGTTAGTGTCACTATTTTCAGCAATTCCTTTTGCTTTGGATTGCTGTGAGCCTTCTTCTTCTTCTTTTTCTTCCTCTTCTCCCTCACCTTCTTCATTTTTAGCTTCTTCCTCATCAGTATTTTTATTACCCTCATTATGTGAATCAATGTCATGTGTAATGACATGATGCTCTATCTTAGCAATACGATTGTCTAATGAAGTATACTTGTCATCAATGGTTGAGAGTTTATCTTGAAGAGAAGCAAAGTTTTCTCGCATTTTAGAACTAAAGCTAGTATAATTCTGATAAAATGGAACAAGCCAAGGAGGCATATTAGCTTCTTCACGAGTTGGACTCCTTTCTTCATGTGCAGGTCTTGCCGGTCTATTGCCTCGGAACATCCAACCCTCGGTATACTTTTTGTAACCCATTTGTTTCAATGTAGTAGATGAGAAAACATGGTAATGGGTTCTTTTACTATTTTTGAAGCTGGAGAGAGGACTTGAAAACGGGCAAAGATTAAGGAAAGAATACCTCTGTATGGAAGCCCAATTCTAGGAGATTTAAGCTTCATCACCATCCACTTCAGTATAATACTGGATAAGTCTAATTTCTTCCCTTTTAGTAAGAACCACATAATAAAACAATCAAAAAACGATACATGATCAAAGGATCTAAACCTCGGAATTATATTGTATGCAATGATCTTATGCAAGATTTGTGCTTGAAGATTGAGCTGCTTATATGGTGGAGGATGTCCAAAATAAATAGGTGCATCATTCATCACGAGAGGCAGAAATTCTTGTGGTGAAAATCCTTGTTCCATGGTCCATTGCTTCTTAACTGGAGTACACTCAAAATTTCCATGCTTGATATGAAGAATTTTCTGTAATTGGTGTGGGGTAAGTGTAATCTTTTGACTATAAATCTTAGTAGTAATTCCCTCTTCCTTCTTTACCAAGTTGGAATAAAAAATCTTAATCTGATATGGGTAATACCCTTTCTCTTGATGAAGAATAAACTTGTCCCATTCTATAGCTTTGAACATTGCAATAATTTCAAGAAAATTTTCTTCAAAGAAAGTGACGTCTAAAATCTTATAGAACATTGGTTCAATTGCAGATATGTGATTCTGATACAATGATTTCACATGTGAAGAGACCAGCCATTTTTACATGTCATCATTGCTTGTAGGCTTTGAACAAGACGAGGAGGCTTTGTCCTTCTTTCCCACAGTTTTGGTACGAACCATCTTGATGAACCAATTGAAATGCAGAAACCCTAGATATGTATGGAGTAGATGTGTGATGGATGATCGTTGTGTATAGCTTAGGAGTGAAAGAACTATGAAGAAAGAGAAGAGAAGATGTTTTAGAGAAGGGAAAATGAATGGACAGACATCTGTAGGGTTTAAAAATTGTGTTTTTAAGTGAAAGGAACACCACCCGCCGCGAGGCAATCGTCTGTCACTAATTGGATATTCGTCTGTCCACAAACAGTAGCCTGCCAGTTGTCTACTAGCTCACTAGTAATCGTTTGTCTACTGTCTTTTACACAGACAATAGCCTGCCAGTCGCCTGCTAACTTATTGGTAGTCGTCTGCCCTGACCAACTGAACTTCTTCCTTTTTAGTTAACCTCACTTATATGTAACATGCCTAATTCTCGTCGAATAAATACAAATTGATCCTTAGCTAATGGTTTGGTAAATGTATCATCTAATGAGCATGAGTATTGACAAATTCAAGAACTATTTCTTTCATGTCTACATTATCTCTTAAAAAGTGATGACGTATATCATTATGTTTAGTTCTTGAATGTGATACCAGATTCTTTGAAATATTTATAGCACTTATATTATCGAATTTTATGGGGATAGTTTGGCATTGAATTTTGAAGTCCCTTAATTGTTGTTTTATGTATAAAATTTGAGCACAGCAACTCTCAGCTGCTATGTATTCTGCTTCAGTTGTAAATAATGCTACGGAATTTTGTTTCTTTGAAAACCATGAAACTAATGTGTCCTAAAAAGTGGCAAGTCTCATTAGTGCTTTTTCTATCTATTTTTCATCCTGCATAATCTGCATCTGAATAACTCATCATTTCAAAATCAGTTCCTTTTGGATACCATAACCCTAAATCTAGTGTGCCTAGCAAATATCTAAGGATCCGTTTTACTGCTATTTGATGTGATTCCTTAGGAGCCGATTGGAACCTAGCACACATACACACACTAAACATTATATCTGGTCTACTTGCTGTTAAGTAATGTAAGCTTCTTATCATACCTCGATAATGCTTGGTATCAACTTGTTTCCCTTTTTCATCCTTGTCTAGACTAGTTGAGGTGCTCATGGGAGTTCCTATAGGTTTACTTTCTTCCATATCAAACTTCTTTAACGTGTCTTTAATATACTTAATTTGATTTATGAAAGTTTCATTTTTAGCTTGTTTGATTTGCAAAACTAGAAAGTAATTTAATTCTCCCATCATGCTTATTTCAAACTCTCTCTGCATAGTTATAGCAAATTCATTACACAAGTCTTCCTGAGTAGCTCCAAATACAATATCATCAACATAAATTTGTACTATAAGCATATTATTATCTTTGGTTTTTATAAATAAAGTGATGTCTATCTTTCCTCTTGAAAAATTATTTTGGAGTAGAAATTTGCTTAGCCTATCATACCAAGCTCTAAGAGCTTGTTTCAATCCATATAGGGCCTTAGTTAGCTTAAATACATGATTTGGATTTTTAGAGTCTTCAAAACATAGAGGTTGTTTAACATAAACTTATTCATTAATATAGTCATTTAGAAATGCATTTTTTACATCCATTTGGTATAATTTGAAGTCTTTATAGACTACATAGGCAAGAAGCAACCTTATTGCTTCCATTATTGCTACAAGAGCAAAGGTTTCTTCATAATCAATGCCTTCTTCTTGATTGTAACTTTGTGCTACAAGCCTAACTTTATTTCTTACAACTATCCCAGCTTCATCCTTTTTATTTCTAAACACCCATTTAGTTCCTATGATTGACTTATCTTTGGGTTTAGGTATAAGTTTCCATACTTGACTTCTTTCAAATTGATTTAGTTCCTCCTGCATAGCTATGATCCAAGAGTCATCTTTTAAGGCTTCTTCTATATTCTTGGGTTCATCTTGAGACAAGAAAGCATAATGATTACAAATGTTTTTTAATGCGGCTCTAGTGGTTATTCCTTTTGACGGTTCTCCAAGAATTTGGTCTTTTGGGTGACTTTTAGCATATCTCCATTCTTTAGGTAGTTCTAGATTTTCAATTGAGTTTTCTTTTGAGGTTTCATTATTATTTTCTTCTTTCATTTTAATATCTTCTTCTTTATGTGAAATATTTTCTCTTTTATCAATTTTAATTTTGTTAACATAATCATTTGATTCATCAAATGTTATGTGCATTGATTCAATAATTGTAAGAGTTTTTTTTATTGTAAACCCTATAAGCTTTACTATTTGATGAGTAACCTAAGAAAGTTCCTTCATCAAATTTTGCGTCAAATTTTCCTAGATCATCTTTAGTATTAAGGATAAAGCATTTGCAACCAAATACATTAAAGTAAGAGATATTGGGTTTTCTTCCTTTCCATAATTCATATGATGTTTTGTCTATACTAGATCGTATAGATACCCTATTTATTATGTAATAGGCTGTATTTACTGCTTCTGCCCAAAAATACTTTGGTAAATTATTTTCGTTTAGCATGATTCTTGTCATTTCTTGTTGGGTTCTATTTTTTCTTTCAACAACTCCATTTTGTTGTGGAGTCCTAGGTGTGGAAAAATTATGGTTTATTCCATATTCATTACAAAATTTTTCAACATTTTTGGTTTTAAATTCCCTGCCTTGATCACTACTAAAGTTTGTTATATTATAGCCCTTTTTATTTTGTAATTTCTTACATAATGTAATAACCATGTCACAGGCTTCATCTTTGTTTGCTTGGAATAATACTCAAGTGAATCTTGAATAATCATCTACTATTAGAAAAGCATATTGTTTATCTCCTAGGCATAAGGTTCTAGTTAGACCAAATGAGTCTAGGTGCAGCAATTCTAGGGATCTTTTTGTAGATATGTATTTTTTCCTTTTTGAAACTTGTTTTAACTTGCTTTCCCTTTTGGCATGCATCACATATCTTGTATTTTATGAATTTTGTATTAGGCAGAACTTTGACAAGATTTTTATTTTTGATAATTTGGATAATAGGTCCATGCTAGCATGTCCTAGTCTCCTATGCCTTAGCTAACTTATTTCATTCATTGTTGCCAAACAAGTTACATTCTGATTTACTAAGTTCTCAAAATTTATACTGTAGACACCCCATTTTTACCCAGGCCCAATATATGTATTACTATTATTATTATTATTGTTATTTTATTATTATTATTATTATTATTATTATTATTATTATTTTATTTATTCTTATTATTATTATTATTAATTTTCACTAATCTTATTATTATTATTATTATTTTCTTTATTATTATTATTATTTTTCATTAGTATTATTAATATTACTTTTATTTTTTTTCTATTTATATTGTTTATTATGATTATTATTATTATTTATTATTTTCATTATTATTGACATTATTTTTAATTATTATTATTATTAGTATTTTTACCTTTATTATTACTATTATTATTATTATTATTTTATTTATTTATTTATCTTTGTTATTACTATTATTATTATTATTTTTACCTTATTATTATTATTATTATTATTATTATTATTTCCTTATTACCATAATAGTAGTATATATTATTTCCAAAAAAAGAAAAATACCATAAACCAAAAAGGAAATGTTTTTAGGGTTTTTTTTCAAAATTATTTTTATAAGAAGAGAGCTGGAGGGCACAGCCACAGGCGCACAGGAAAACCAAAGAAAAAAAGACTGCTTCTTCTTCCTCCAGAACACCCGTCACCTTCTTCCCTCTTCCCCTTGATCTCTGGCCACTCCCTTCAACTCCGGCAACCCCAGCAGCCATTGGAGGTACACACACAGCATCTGCACACGTACAACACAGCCGGGGGGCCTCCATCGTCACCGGTAGCCTCCCTTCTCTCCATCCTCCTCACAAATCCACTGTCCCTCTTACTCTGTCCCTTTCCTACCCTTTCCCTCTGTTGTTGTGTATCTGCCATCCCATGCGCAGAAGCCCTCATCCTCCGCCGTGAAGCCTGGCGGCACAAGAGCCTTGCACGCCCTGCTATTTGTGAACTGAATCTGCCGCCGTGAAGCCTTGAACCCCAAAAATCCTGCTCCACGAGACCTTGCTCCCTTGTTGCTTTGAAGCTCTTCGAGAATCTGCCACCGTGAAGCCCTTTCCGACCCGCTCCCTCTGGCCACGCACAACGTCATCAACCTCCCAGCCTCACCAAGATCCGATGAGTCGCAACTAGCTTCAATAATAGATCAGCCTCCGTCCAAACCACCACCAACAGCCCCAGATGTCCCTCTGCAACACGTCGTCGACCACCATCGCTTTCTCCATCACCCGTTCTCTGCCAGCCACCGACGCCGTCGCCGTCGCCGCCCATTAACTCCGGCGGTACCCCCATGGATGTCTTTTCTTTGTGGAGGTAAGATATTTATTGCTTAATATTAAATGTAATATTTTTTTTTTAATGCGCAATATTCAAGTTCTGTACATCTATGTAGGGTTCCAGTATATCATTGTGTTAGGATCCTCATTATCAATATGATATCATATTACTATGGTATTTGTTTGTATTTTAGTATTTTAGTACATATATGATGTTATTAGGGTATTCTTGGTATTATGTATTACATTATATATTTGGTATACTCGCATGATAGTAGTTATTATGATGTTGTCTTTTTTTTTTTTTATATATATATTGATATTGTAGTATACGTAATTCATTACAGTATTTTAGGTATATATATGGTGTTATTACTACGTTTACATTTAGTATCACTTATTAGGGTATATTTCTTAGAATTTTAACATATAAGGAACTATTCAATATGGTATCTTTAGGACATCTAATATTACCTATTAGGGCATCTTTAGCCTTTTAATATATAAGGTATTACTGTTTATAGTATCCTTAGTATATTAATGTATATAGTATTATGTGTCTAGTTACTTATTTTGACATTCATAATATTTTAGTAAGTATGTATTGCTTATTACTCTATTACCATATATTAAAACCTCCCAACTAATATTTTATTACTTAGAAAAACCCTAGAAAATTTTCAAAATTTGGGAGTGTATTTTGTAAATTATTTTCAGTTTTATCCCTATGATTTTATTGCGGGGGTATGAGCCTTCGGGCATCACGTACCCTAAGCTCTGAGGGAATATATATATGTATATATTATTTTTATTTATTTATTATTTTATTTATTTATTTTTTTTACATATATTTATAAGTTCATAAAAAGGAGTAATTTAAAAAATTATTAGATTAACTTAGGGATAATTTCAAATTAATTAGGTACCGTTCGTAAGAACGGGCGCGTAGGGGGTGCTCGTACCTTCCCCTCGCGTAACCGAACTCCCGGCCCCAACTCTGGTAATGTAGACCGATTCTACCCCTAACGGGGTAGTAATCATGTGTTCTAACCGCACTAAAGGTTAGTGGCGACTCCGATATCCATGTTTTTCCATGAAAATATTAAATAGATTTTAATTTCGCCGCCCCGGGGCACACGCGCTCCCGGGACGTCGCGACAGCTTGGCGACTCCGCTGGGGACTTAGAGAGTCGAGCCATTATTTAATTAGAAATTATCCCAAGTTCTAATTTGATAAATCTTTTAATTACTCCGTATTTTGTAAATATTGTAATTTGTAAATAACTTTACTTAATTGTAAATATTTTACTTCCATAATTTGTAAATAACCTCAATTAATTAAAAATATTTTGTTTCCTAATTTGTTGAGCATTAATTATAGATATTTTGTTTCTAAATATTCTGAATAAGCATATTAATTGTAGATATTGTGAATAAGCATATTAATTATAGATATTTTGTATACTAATCGTAAATATTTTGTTTCCTTATTTTTTGTTTCCAAATTTTTTAGAATCAACATGTTAATGGCAGATAATATGTTTCCGTATCTTGTGAATAAATACATTAATGGTAGATATCTTGTTTCCATATTCTTTATAGCATATGAATAAATGTGGGGATAGCGGGATTAGGTTAAATTTAAATGCACACACTTTCACGCTCTATACCCGAGCTTTCCTTACTAGGATTAGATAGGAGTGTAATAGCGTTTGTCCCCACGTGGCAGGGCTTGTGGGGACCCGCGAACCACTCCACTCAGTTTAAACTTTGTCCAAACCCCTTTTGGGTGAGGATGGAGGTTAGATTGGGAACCTTTGTATATAGGGATTAGAGCTTGCCCACACATACTTGTCGATAGTCTTCCCTAACTAGGATAGAGCCATGAAGGACCCTATATATACGTACCTACCCTAGGTTGGGACAGGAGCCACATCCTTCTCCATGTATAGTGTGTTGTATATAAGCTATGAGATACTTTGTATTATATCATACATTTGACATCAATTTAGACATGCATACTACTTTGCCAGTATTCTGAAAAAGCCCAATAATGAGACCATGGCCCATCCTTTTCAAAAATGAAGCATTTGGCCCAAGCATTTTAAAATATGGGTCGGCCCAACTCTTTTCAAATAACTCGGGCCCAATTTTTTTTTTGAGAAATACAAAGTATAGGCCCAACCTTTTCCTAAGTAAAAATTTGGCCCAGACCTGATTTTCCAAAAGGGGTCAAACCCGGATTTTCAAAAATGGGCTTCGGCCTTATTACCCAAAAATCCGAGCCAATATTTTCTAAACAATCCAAGCCCAAGTCCTTTTAAAATTAAGGCCTGATCCCATCATGAAATATATTGAAGCCCATATTTTAATATACTTGAGGCCCAAGTGCACGCTAAAGTCCATAAGCCCGTAGTGAACAAATCCAGTGCGTTGACTAACCTGAGTCAACCCCAACCTCAGATCATAATTTGACCCTTCATAGAATCTAAGGTACATGGACCGTCATCAAGGAAAAGAATGATTGAGGGAAGAATTGAATTGAAATTGTGGCCCATCAATGATTATCTTAATCTTGAAATCTCTCATTAGTGAAACTTTTTCTAGAATACTGATAAAGTAGTTAGTTAGGTTACATTGCATCCATGTATTCATGCATAATTTCACACATAATCATGCACGATAGGTCACATGCATGGTCATATCTCTATTTGTATGGGTAATTGCACTAGTTACATTCATGCACAAAAATTCATTACATCCATGCATTCATGCATAATTTCACACATAATCATGCACGATAGGTCATATGCATGGTCATATCTCTATTGGTATGTGTAATTGCACTAGTTACATCCATGCACAAAAATTCATTGCATCCATGCATTCATGCATAATTTCACACATAATCATGCACGATAGGTCATATGCATGGTCATATCACTATTTGTATGTGTAATTGCACTAGGTACATCCATGCACAAACATTCATTGCTTCCATGCATTCATGTATAATTTCACACATAATCATGCACGATAGGTCACATGCATGGTCATATCTCTATTTGTATGTGTAATTGCACTAGGTACATCAATGCACAAACATTCATTGCATCCATGCATTCATGCGTAATTTCACACATAATCATGCACGATAGGTCACATGCATGTTCATATCTCTATTTGTATGTGTAATTGCACTAGTTACATCCATGCACCAACATTTATTACATCTCATGGTCATGCATTAGATACTCACACATTCATGCCTCACATAATCATGCATTCACGATTCTAAAAAGGGAAAGTTTTGGTTTGCAGTGCCTAGCCACAGAATTTGTCTGAGCAAGCAACATTGAGACTGTCACGCATCAATACAATACCAGGAGAAGGGCAAAAGAAATGAGTGAACAATTGGAAGGTAGAGTCCTGGGCATAGAACAAGGACAGGAAGAATTGATTGAAAAAATGAGTAAAATTATGGAATTGTTGATGAACAAAGGAAAAGCAGTACAAAATGATTCTGAAATAGATATAGACCCTACTCATCCTCCATGGTTCACCCTAAATCATGGACAAACATCAGCTCCACCGCCGGGCGTCATGGGGGATCCAATGCCAAATATGCCTCCATTTATCCCAACTGTGCCAGCACAGGGGTTTCCAGTGGCAGGGACTTCCCCCTTAGCAACTCCTGATATGGGGATAAATAGATCTGAGTCTGAGCGTCGTTGTGACGTATTGGAAGAGCGCTTGAAAGCAATTGAAGGGTATAATACATTTGACTCCGTTGACCCTAATGACCTTTGCCTAGTACCAAAGGTCACTCTGCCGCCAAAATTCAAGTTGTTGGATTTTGAAAAATTCGATGGGACCCACTGTCCTCGGACCCACCTGCGCCTGTATTGCCAAAAAATGGCTGCACATACTGATGATGAGAGGTTAATGATGCATTGCTTTCAAGATAGTTTGACTGGAGCAGCTATCAGATGGTACATTCAGCAAGATCGAGCTCGAATCCGTACTTGGAAAGATCTGGCAAATTCATTTATAGCTCAGTACCGCCATGTGATAGAGATGGCACCTGATCGTATGACCCTGCAAAGCATGCAAATGAAACCTAATGAAAAATTCAGAGAATATGCATATAGATGGAGGGATATGTCCATCCAAGTGAGCCCTCCGGTGGAAGATAGGGAGGCTATCTCCCTATTCGTGAATACATTGAAAGATCCTTACTTTGGGCATCTCTTAGGGGCAACCCCCCATGACTTCATGGATATTGTTTCTACCGGAGAGAGAATCGAAATAGCCATCAAAGTTGGGAAGGCCAGAAGTAGTGGCGAAGAAACCAGTTCAGACAAGAAATGGACAAATAGGAAGAAGGATGATGAAACTCATATGATTCAAGGGCAACAATACCAAAGAGGTCATAACCAAGGGTTTAGAAGAAATATTGTTAACCAGATAGCACATACAGGCACAGGGTCTCAGTTTGTTCCCTATGGGCCTACGCTCACACAGAAAAATGTTCAGACACAGAGATATGGTCCTAATAGGGTGGAACCAATTCCCATGTCCTATTCGGAATTGCTCCCACAATTGCTCGAAAGAAGACTCATTTCAACAATCCCTGGAGTAGCCGTACGACACCCCCTACCACAATGGTATGACCCGGATGCTAAGTGCGCGTATCACTCCAATTCGCCGGGTCACACCGTTGACCGCTGTTGGACATTTAAACACAAGGTACAGTCGTTAAGGGATGCCGGTTGGTTGGTCTTCGATGATAAGCAGCCAGGAGTCCATAGTGATCCCCTACCCAATCACGGGGAAGGAAATGGTTAATATGTTGTACAAAAGACTGTGAGCCGAGGTCAGGCAAAAGAATATGTCAAGTTATGGATCCCGGAGTTCTCCTAAGGAGCCCAAAGGGAGAAAAAGTACACAAGGGGCTAGTTTTTGATTATCCTGTTTGTTTCATGTGATGATGTCATTTTAATTTCCGGCAGTCTGTCGACACTATTATCTCAGCCAATTTTCCTTTCATCAATAAATTGAGTTATGCATTTTCTCATATCACTTGTGTCCTGAGTTCAAGTTGACCAAAAATTTGTTTGCTGATGTTTCGTGTAAAGATAAGGAAAATAATAATACCAATATTCATAAGCCAGAAAGTGATGTTAAATTTGAAAACCAAACACGGGAGGTGGAATCAGAAGAAGATAAAACAATTTTCCTCACCCTATGAAGACAGATGTTGTGAAGAAATAAAGAATCTCGAAGGAATTCAGTAAAATATATGTGCTGTGTCAAGAATTTCAAGTCAATTCACTATTCATGTTTTGATCAAATGATAGATGGCCATCTTTGGCCGATCAGTTAGCCCTAAAAGGAACCAAATATTGATTTACCAATTGTTAACCAAATTGAGCCTGAATGTTAAACTAGTCTTTTCTTAAAAGCCAGTTCACCAAAAAGTTAACCTGGGTTGGGTCTCCTAGCGTTTGGCAAGTCATATGAGACAACAATAAGTTATCGAAATGGTGGCAGGCCATTTTTTTTGCTATCCAAAAGAAATTCAAAGAAGAAATCTCTTGCAAGCCCTTTTGAGCCTGAAAAATTCATTTATTGATTAACCCGTCAAAGGATCACACCCCACACTGGGGCAATTTTAAAGGATTAGTCCCAAATGAAGTCCAAACAAAAATGACAAAATCCCTTCATGAAAGAGAAAAAAACAAAAGGGAGCAGTCAAAGCAAATGGAAAGAGAAAGAAGAAAAGAGAAAGAAAATAAGGGACATACTACGCATGTGATCCTTGACCAAATTACCCTTGATGAAAATGATGATTTTGAGCCCTATTTAACTCTTTCTTTCTTTAACCTATAACCCCCAGCCTATATTACAGTCCAAATAAAGTCCTGACCAGATTGGTATACCTTGTTGTCTCAAACGATTTGTCAGACTCAATGACGAGTCTGAACTACGTAATGACCTGATCCTAAAAAGGTACGTAGGCAGCTTGTTTAAATAACAAGTTCGGTCAACATCTTGCAAAATGTCTCAACTCGAACTAGGGGCGTAAAACATTATTTGGGGTGGTATTTTTGAGCTTTAGTTTCCATTTCATTCTAAAAACCTGTATCCCTCAGCCTACGTTTCGTCCCGAGTCTTAAAGACCATCTTGAGATCAAAACATGAGTTGAACTTGACTAAACTAAAGGCAACGTTTAAATACGTGAAATTTCTAAAGGTTTCACAGTAGGATGAAACAAAAGAAGAGAGATGGCCATCGATAAAGCTGGGACAGTCGAAGAAAAGACCAGCCATTCAGTTTGGTAAATTAACATCAAAATCATATGGCTTCTGAATACTGGTATGAATTTTTCTTGTAATAGCATTGGGACATGGTAAAACATCTTTTTGGGTGGTTGACCTCGGTTTCACAAGTTGATGTCATAATTGCATAATCATTCCTCAATGTCAAAGAGTTTCGGAACCACTAGTGTTCTTCTTATAGAGAAGGTCCCCGTTCAGGAAATACGATGCACATAGAATCAGTCAATTTAACTAGGGCCAATGTCACGCCAGGCTTTAGAGATCTGCTTATTCAAGAAGAGTCTAACAACCAGGCCAAGATCAGTGGTAGATAAGCTCATCTGGGGCAAGTTTCGATTTGAGTTTCAGTGGGACTTATTCAAGCACCTTCTTATCAGACTGGATGAATAGGAAAATAGGGCCAAGAACAGTTATAAATCCATTCAACTAGGTAGATTCTGTGATGGAGTTTCATTTGAGCCAAGTTGACCACCTCTATTAAGAAAATTGGGCTAAGATCAGTTATGAATCCATTCATCAGGGGCAAGTTTCGAGGGAACTAGGTTAGAGGCAACATAGTTAAGAGTGAAGATTGATCGGTTGATTATAGGCACATTGGAAAAAGAAAGTTCATGCATCGTCATGCATTTCATGCATTACACATAAAAGCGCATACATATTATATCATGCAACATGATTGCATATCCCCATGTTCCAGTGTCATATCAAATACCTTGCATGCATGTATCCCCATATAGCATCATTCATTCACACCTATCTTGTCCTTGTCTAAGCAATCCATGTTTCATCTTAAAAAAAAAAAAAAAAAAGGAAGAAGAAGAAAAAGGGGTTGGGGCAACTGGCCTAGGTACCAATCGATCCATCTACCCTGAGACTGGGGCAACTAGCCCAGGTCTTATTCAAGTCTTTTGCTTCCAAACTGGGGCAATCGACCCTAGTCCAAAGTTTAGCATTCATTTTGAAGTTGGGGCATTTGCTTTCAGGACCAAATTAGGTCGCATGACTCTTGGGATCCTACACCTGAGTATTCATCATCAATTCAAAATTTCATCCGGCTCTCGGTATCCTATACCTGAGCATTCATCATCAAATTGACAATTCATCTAGCTCTCGGGATCCTATACCCGAGCATTCATCATCAATTCAAAATTTCATCTGGCTCTTGGTATCCTATATTCAAGTATTCATCATCAATTCAAAAATTCACATTGCGAACCGGGATTCTACACCCGAGTCGTCATTAACCATCGGTCCAAAATTCCCATCGAATAGTCATTAGACTCTCAGAATCCTACATCTGAGGAGTCCTCGAGATCCTACACTCGAGCAATCAGAAAACTCTCAGAATCCTACATCTGAGAAGTCCTTGAGATCCTACACTCGAGCAATCAAAAACCCTCAGAATCCTACATTTGAGAAGTCCTCGAGATCCTACACTCGAGTAATCAACAGACTCTTAGAATCCTACATCTAAGAAGTCCTCGAGATCCTACACTCGAGCAATCAATAGACTCTTAGAGTCCTACATCTAAGAAGGCCTCGAGATCCTACACTTGAGCAATCATTATACTCTCGGAATCCTACATCTGAGAAGTTCTCAAGTTCCTACACCCGGTGCAAGTCACCATCCGTGAACTATAGCTCGGGTTCCTACACTCGGTGCAAGTCACCCTCTGTGAACTATAGCTCGGGTTCCTACACCCGGTGCAAGTCGCCCTTCTGTGAACTATAGCTCGAGTTCCTACACCCGGTGCAAGTCGCCCTTTCGTGAACTATAGCTCGGGTTCCTATACCCGGTGCAAGTCACCCTTCCGTGAACTATAGCTCGGGTTCCTACACCCGGTGCAAGTCACCCTTCGTGTACTATAGCTCGGGTTCCTACACCCGGTGCAAGTCACCCTTCCGTGAACTATAGCTCGAGTTCCTACACCCGGTGCAAGTCACCATCCGTGAACTATAGCTCGGGTTCCTACACCCGGTGCAAGTCACCCTTTCGTGAACTATAGCTCGGGTTCCTACACCCGGTGCAAGTCACCCCTCGTGAACTATAGCTCGGGTTCCTACACCCGGTGCAAGTCACCCCTCGTGAACTATAGCTCGGGTTCCTACACCCGGTGCAAGTCACCCTCTGTGCACTATAGCTCGGGTTCCTACACCCGGTGCAAGTCACCCTTCCGTGAACTATAGCTCGGGTTCCTACGCCCGATACAAGTCATCGTCCGTGCTCTATAGCTCGGGTTCCTACACCCGGTGCAAGTCACCCTCTTGAACTATAGCTCGGGTTCCTACACTCGACGCAAGTCATTCTCATGTGCTCTCAAGCATACATGCAAATCGGTTTTCACAAATCATTTTGGTCTCTTCCGCTACAATGGGCCTGGTCCAAAATCAGCGTCTTTTATCTTTGCAGGCTTGTTGCCACAAATAACGTAAGAGAGATTTTACTTTTACTTTGAAGCAACGAATCCTACAAAGAGGGGCAGCTGTAGACACCCCATTTTTACCCAGGCCCAATATATGTATTACTATTATTATTATTATTGTTATTTTATTATTATTATTATTATTTTATTTATTCTTATTATTATTATTATTAATTTTCACTAATCTTATTATTATTATTATTATTTTCTTTATTATTATTATTTTTCATTAGTATTATTAATATTACTTTTATTTTTTTTCTATTTATATTGTTTATTATGATTATTATTATTATTTATTATTTTCATTATTATTGACATTATTTTTAATTATTATTTTTATTAGTATTTTTACCTTTATTATTACTATTATTATTATTATTTTATTTATTTATTTATCTTTGTTATTACTATTATTATTATTATTATTATTATTTTTACCTTATTATTATTATTATTATTATTATTATTATTATTATTATTATTATTATTACTATTATTATTATTATTTCCTTATTACCATAATAGTAGTATATATTATTTCCAAAAAAAGAAAAATACCATAAACCAAAAAGGAAATGTTTTTAGGGTTTTTTTTCAAAATTATTTTTATAAGAAGAGAGCCGGAGGGCACAGCCACAGGCGCACAGGAAAACCAAAGAAAAAAAGACTGCTTCTTCTTCCTCCAGAACACCCGTCACCTTCTTCCCTCTTCCCCTTGATCTCTGGCCACTCCCTTCAACTTCGGCAACCCCAGCAGCCATTGGAGGTACACACACAGCATTTGCACACGTACAACACAGCCGGGGGGCCTCCATCGTCACCAGTAGCCTCCCTTCTCTCCATCCTCATCACAAATCCACTGTCCCTCTTACTCTGTCCCTTTCCTACCCTTTCCCTCTGTTGTTGTGTATCTGCCATCCCACGCGCAGAAGCCCTCATCCGCCGCCGTGAAGCCTGGCGGCACAAGAGCCTTGCACGCCCTGCTATTTGTGAACTGAATCTGCCGCCGTGAAGCCTTGAACCCCAAAAATCCTGCTCCACAAGACCTTGCTCCCTTGTTGCTTTGAAGCTCTTCGAGAATCTGCCACCGTGAAGCCCTTTCCGACCCGCTCCCTCTGGCCACGCACAACGTCATCAACCTCCCAGCCTCACCAAGATCCGATGAGTCGCAACTAGCTTCAATAACAGATCAGCCTCCGTCCAAACCACCAACAACAGCCCCAGATGTCCCTCTGCAACACGTCGCCGACCACCATCGCTTTCTCCATCACCCGTTCTTTGCCAGCCACCGACGCCGTCGCCGTCGCCGCCCATTAACTCCGGCGGTACCCCCATGGATGTCTTTTCTTTGTGGAGGCAAGATATTTATTGCTTAATATTAAATGTAATATTTTTTTTTTTAATGCGCAATATTCAAGTTCTGTACATCTATGTAGGGTTCCAGTATATCATTGTGTTAGGGTCCTCATTATCAATATGATATCATATTACTATGGTATTTGTTTGTATTTTAGTATTTTAGTACATATATGATGTTATTAGGGTATTCTTGGTATTATGTATTACATTATATATTTGGTATACTCGCATGATAGTAGTTATTATGATGTTGTCTTTTTTTTTTTATATATATTGATATTGTAGTATACGTAATTCATTACAGTATTTTAGGTATATATATGGTGTTATTACTACGTTTACATTTAGTATCACTTATTAGGGTATATTTCTTAGAATTTTAACATATAAGGAACTATTCAATATGGTATCTTTAGGACATCTAATATTACCTATTAGGGCATCTTTAGCCTTTTAATATATAAGGTATTACTGTTTATAGTATCCTTAGTATATTAATGTATATAGTTTATGTGTCTAGTTACTTATTTTGACATTCATAATATTTTAGTAAGTATGTATTGCTTATTACTCTATTACCATTTATTAAAACCTCCCAACTAATATTTTAATACTTAGAAAAACCCTAGAAAATTTTCAAAATTTGGGAGTGTATTATTTTCCTCCATCCTTTTGTCTTAGAGAGGTAAACTTGGTCTTATCGCCTGTCATGTGCCTTGAACATCCATTGTCCAAGTACCACTTATCCGTTGATGGATTTTTCCTAAAGTATACCTACAATGGAGGATTTTTTTGTGTTAGTTTTTGGAACCCAAATTCTTTTAATTTTTTTTTTTTTTTTGTAGTTAGTTCCATTATTGACTTTCCATTCCCCTTGCACTTTAACATACTTTCTCTTTAGTGGGCAGTTGAACATTACGGGACCTTTAGTGTTGCACATATAACAAGTGGTGTGTTCATGTTTGTTGTTTAAGGAAGTGCTAGCATAGTGCTTGGCCTTCTTGATAAAGTATCCCATGTATAATTTCTTATTCTTTATATTTGTCTTACCACTATAACCTATCCCTTCTTTATTTCCATGTAGCCTTTGTTGTTCAATCATCTTTTCAAAATTATCTTTACCTTTGGTAAAGTCATATATAATTCGCTCTTTATCCTCTACTAATATCTTAAGTTCATTTACTTCTAAATCTTTTTTATTCAAACTATCTTTATGAGTTTTGCTTAATTCTTGAGTTACTTTATTTACTTCCTCTTCTAACTTCTCAATACAAGTGTCTTTTTGTTTTTCAATGATTTTGAATGATTCAAGTTGCTTTAATAGTTCTTTATTTTGATCTTTCAAAGTTATATTTCTTTTAGAAATTTTTATGAATCTCTTATGCAAAGAAAACAACTCAGCTTGCAATTCCTTATAGGAAGGCATGCTGTCACATGACTCATCACACGACTCATTGTAAGATTCTGTAGAGGAATAGTAGGAGTTTACCTCTTCTTCATTCACTATGAAACATACGTTTGTCATCTCTTGTCCGCTTGATTCATTTTCTGTCTCGCTGGAGCTTGAATCATCCCACGTAACTTTCATAGCTTCCTTCTTTTTCTTCTTGTCTTTCTTGAGCAACTGACAGTCTGGTTTGATATGCCCTGGTTTCTTGTAGTGATAACATATTGGAGGTTCATTCTTACTTTTATTTTCCTTCCTACTTGTCTCTCCTTTTTCAGGTTTCTTTTTATTGAACTTCCTAGGAAATCTCTTATTTCTTCTATAGAACTTACCTAGTCTCTTAGTGATGAATGCTAATTCATCTTGATCTAAGTCACTTGTCTCACTTTCCTCTTCACTAGAGTTGTGGCTAGACACTTTTAGTGCAATGGATCTTTTATGCTTTGGTTTAAGATTCCTTTCTTTTAAGGCCATTTCATAGGTAAGAAGTGAACCTATGAGTTCATCTAAAGAGGTAGTTTTAAGGTTTCTACCTTCAGTGATAGCTGTAGCCTTTGGTTCCCATATTGAGGGAAGGTCTCTTAGGATTTTGCTGATCATTTCGTAGGTAGTATAAGTTTTCCCTAAGGCACTTAAGGAATTTATTATGTGGGTAAATCTGGTGTACATACTTGATATTGTTTCATCAGAATTCATCTTGAATGCTTCATATTCACTTATTAACATGTCTATTATTGTCTCTAACATCAATAGTTCCTTCATATGTCATTTCTAATTTGTCTCATATTTCTTTAGTTGTCTTGCATGCCATGACCCTATTAAATTCGTTAGCATCTACGGTACAGTATAAAGCATTTATAGCGCTTGAATTGATTTGAAACATTTTATAGTCTGAATCGGTTATATCCCTTTTTCCTTTTGGAATTTGTTTTCCATCAACTATTTTAGTGGGAATAAGGTCTCAATCCATAACTACTTCCCATGCTTTCCAATCCATGTGTTGGAGATAGATTTGCATTCTTTTTTTCCAAAACGTATAATTATGTCCACAAAAAATTGGTGGACGGGTTGAGGATTGGCCTTCACCAAAGGGTGCTACTCCTATATTTGTCATTTGATCTTTTTATAGTTTCTTGTTAGGAATTACTATAACTAGGCTCTGATACCAATTGAAATTAAGAATAGCTTCCCAAGAAGGGGGGTGAATTGGATTTTTTTAAAAAATAGTCCCTTTAGGATTAGGTCTTTTAAGTTGTAAATTTTAGAAACAATCACAATCAACACAGCAAGATCAAACACTCAATTTATGTAACAATATATGTGAAAATTTGCTGCACTCAGTATAAGCCTTGTATCACAATTATTCTTCTTCAGAATGTTCAGTTTTTAAATAAACTTTCAGATTAATAGGTCAAGGATAATCAACCAATGTAGTCCCTTTTGGTTTCCACAATCAATGATGATTTATCAAAAACGAATTACCTTTCGGTTTATTTAACAACCAAACATTCATAATTGAAAGTTAAAACAACCACGCTGATTATATCTTTAAAAGAAATTAAAGAGTAAAGTAGAGAAAGTAGAACACAGGGATTTTTACAAGCTTCAGCTTCAACACAGCCTATGTCCTCGCCCTTGGCAAAACCACCAAAGGATTCACTATTACCATTCCTTTATCAGCCGGAACAAAACCAGTTACAAGCACTCCTTGGGTAGGGCTAGAGTCCGCCTTCTTCAAACAATCTCCCTTTGTTTGGTCCAACGATTCAATACTCAAATCGTCAACAAATCCTGTTACAAAAATAGAAAACAAGACGTACAAGAACTTGCTCCTAAAAAAGCTGATTAGTACAAATTTGAAACACTTATGCACTTCAATAAATTCATAATATGAATTTCAGAATAAGGCTCTTAGAAACTTATCACCATAGGTATCTTTCAATGAAAGAATCAAAAGCTCAATGATCAAATACAGTGAGAGATTCAGCAAAACTTCTCTTAATTTCGAGCAAGGATGAGAGTAATTTGAAGCACTTTTAGAAATTCAAAATGAGAGAGTATGACAGCAGAATAGGATTTCTTAATGATCTTTATGTTGAAATCAATGTGTCTTAGAGGTATTTATAGATGTAGAAAACCTTCTTGCTTATTCCCCAAGAATACTCAGAGTTGTTTCCTTGTATTAAACTTATATGAGTTTCCAAATATTTGAATTTCAAAAATTATATCTGTTGAAAAATAGAAAAATGCACGAGGTAGATGACTGTGAAGTCCTGGTAGTCGTCTCTCCATTTAATATAACTATAAAAACACAGGTAGAAAGGTGGCAGTCGTCTATCCCTTGAGTGGCAGTCGTCTGTCACTAGAATATGAGGTGACAGTCGTCTATCCATATGGTGACAGTCGTCAATCCATGTGTAATTTTAAGCCTTTCAATAACATAGAAGGTTGACAGTCGTCTGGTGAAACCTTCACAGTCTTCTCACTTTTCACAGGCAGTCGTCTATCAGAGCCTTGACAGTCGTCTGTCAGGCTTCTTTATTTGAGTTTTAAGCCTTGTTAATTTGGCCAGTCATCTGTCGATTTACAGACAATCATCAATCCACTGAATATTTTTATTTTCTAGTCAATTTTTTATTTCTCTCTCATTGTTGCTTGGAATATATATTTGTTTTAACTTTAAAAACATATTCCAAGTTTTATCTTAAGGTCCCTAAGTCTCTTTGCCTAATGAGCTTCAAAATGAAAACTTCATATTTGAATAAACTTAAAGTACTTACAAAAACTTTTCCTAAGTACTTAAAAATTCTTCTTTGCTCAGAAATTTCTTTGTTGCTAGTCTCTGATCTCTCAGAATTATTTGAGCTTTCATCTCTTTAAACCCTCTTGATATTTCTTCATTGATTCAGACTTTGAGCTCTCATGTTGATCTTCTTTAATCATCATGCTCTTATGGTCTTCAGACTTTGATCCATGCTACAAAAGTACTTTCAACATTGATTCCTGAGAAGATACAACACTCAACCGAAGCATGTTAAGTCCTACTTGTTTGTTAGCGTCAAAATAGAGTATTAGACCTTGTAAGGCCAACAGTCAGGTTCAGAAACTCCTATGCCTTAGCATCCCTGGTGGAGATGGGGATGTACCAATCAAAGAAGGTCTCTCTAAAGAGGTTCTAAGTGTAACGCCCCTAACCCACCAAGTGGGGCCCGGAGGTCACGTGTGACATTTGCCTATTTTGATGCCATATATCACAGTTATGTAGTGGAAATTAAACATACATCCTCAATTTAAATACTAGAGTTAACCTATATACATATATATACCCCATAAACAACTGTCATCACTTGTTTATATTACACAAAAGTACTTAAAAACATAAACTATTCATAAGTTGTTTATACAAGCTTTCTAAAATTACCCAAACTGCTACCCTGCTAGAGCCCTAAGCTCGATCTCTTGATGGACCTGAAAATATGATCATCCACTAGGGTGAGTCACATCTCAGTAAGAAAGAACAAATCATAGCGGTGTGTGGCAGATTGTTTAAATGTTACAAAATATACAATCTTTTTCCAATCATCATCAACCCCAGCTGAGAAAACATGTCATTAATATCAACATAAATCTCTGAATTCATACTCAACTCTAATATGCATAAATAATGGCTTCTGATTTCATACTCCCATTTATAATTATTTTTAATAATAAAACCTGAGAATAAGAAAAATTATCCGCCCATACAAGTAGCTTCCCTCTGCTCTAATACTAGTATCAGAGCACTCACCTTACTTAGTAAGCCCTCGGGCTATGTATATAGACAAAGTCTCCAAGAATAGGGAAGGTTACCCACCCATACAAGTAGCTTCTTCTGCTCTGGCATCAACTTAAAATACTAGGGCACTCGCCTTTCTCAGCAAGCTCTTGGCAAAAAGTTTTACCTTGGCATATATATATATACATATAATTAAATTAATACATCATTCATCCTATCAGATCATATTTCACATAAACGATACATGGTCCACATAGGACAAACATCATCACATAGTCCACACAGGACTATCATACATACAACATACATGTCCACACAGAATGCAACGTCCATACAGGACAAATATCATCACATGGTCCACATAGGACTGGTCCACATAGGACAAACATCATCACATAGTCCACATAGGACTTATCCACATAGGACAAACATCATCACATGGTCCGCACGGGACAAACATCATCACATGAACACAACGTGGCCCACTCAGGCACCACTAACCACCAACAAAAATCCCCAAGACCTATCCATAGCATATCAGTAGAACAACCTCCTCAGGCCTGCCAATGCTCTACCCCAATATATAATGACAATATACGAACTCCTCAGGCCTGCTAACGTATATCGTGATTACATCTAGGCAATATAATGAACTTCTCAGGCCTACCAACATTATATTATGATACACATGAATAACCACACAAAAATCCACACTCATATCACATTATTTGTCACACAGCAAACTCAAGCAACAGTATTCACAACATGCCAAAATCCACAATTAACCATTGTTCTCAATCCAACTGTATATTTCATCATTCTGTACTCATATCAGCTAGTTAAAATTATGAAAATTGTATTCCTGCCACATAATTTCTTTTCCATATATATCAAAAGTTAATATTTTCCCAAATGTTCAACTATTCAAATAAATCATACTTAAATGTATATATTTTATATTCTCAAAGTAACCAGTTTAAA
Organism: Malania oleifera; assembly: GCF_029873635.1. Classification (NCBI taxonomy): domain Eukaryota; kingdom Viridiplantae; phylum Streptophyta; class Magnoliopsida; order Santalales; family Ximeniaceae; genus Malania; species Malania oleifera. The sequence continues at coordinate 25,833,343 of NC_080425.1, forward strand.
CTTTACTAAAAATCCTATTATAATAAATTCCCCTTACCTGTTCTTCTAAATTATGCCTGCGAAAACCCTGAAATGATGCCGACGGTACTCACCCGGACCCTAATTCAAAAACTCAAGTTTATCAGCCCAAACTTCAACAAAAATGCAATTTTATCATTCCCTAGGCCTTATACATTCCATATTAACAATATAACTTAAAATATACTACTTACCATGATTTTGGGATGATTCCCAAACTCCTCAAACTGAAATTCTAATCCGGCTAAGTTGTAGAGAATCTCCCCAGGATCAACGTGGTAGCTTCTAATCGTCGAACAGATGAGAAACAAGGTTGGAATCGTAGAGAGAAGGCAGAGGAGCCGAATTTTAGAGAGAGAAAGTGTAAAGCTCAAGATTTTCTTGCTGAAAATGAAAGCAATCTCTATTTATAGGCGGGGACTCACCGACGAGACACATGGATTCGTCGACGATCCCATGAAGAACACTCATCAACAAGACCGTGAGCTCATCGACGAGTTTCCAAATATCTCAAACCCTCTCAATTAATTCTCATCAATGAGACATGCATACTTGGTGACGTGGCTCAAAAGATCGCTCGTCGATGAGAAAATCTAGTTCGTCGACGAGTGCTTGCTTATTACTCTTTTAAAATTTCTTTTCCCTTTCCTCTATTTCCCTTTTTTTATTTATTTTTCTTTTATTTTTTTCCCCTAAGTTTGGGTTATTACATTTTCCCCTCCTTAAAAGAATTTTTTCCTCAAAATTCATTAATCACCCATTTCTCACAACTAAAAGCTAACTAACCACGTTCATACATTTCAATCAATTCTAATATAAAAATCATTGAATCACTTAAAATCAAGCTAGACTATCATTTATATTATTATAAATATATTAACTGCGCCTTTAGCTTTATCCTCCTCGGGCATACCAAGCATATAGACATGCGTCAGGGCGCCGCCACCGCGAGGTATTGGGTTGTTTCTTCTCTTCTAATTAGGATCAGGTGCATTGGCTGTTTGAGTACGTCAATCACGAGCTATGTGGCCAGGTTTGCCATAGTTATAGCACACAATACTCGCACCCATCATTCTCCCCAATGCCTCTGATTACATCTAGCACAAAGGGGGCGCGATGAATTCTCCCAATATTCCCGATTAACCCTATCTGACCTTGGACCCTCAGCATCTCGATCTCCCCTCCAGAAATCCTGTCAGACATTAGTATATGAACTAGAAGATATGGATCTCTTCTTTTGTTTCACCTCTACCTCATACTCCTATATACTGATCTCAACTGCCATGGCTCTATCCACCAGCTCAGAGAAACTCTGAGTCATCAATGCCACCAACTGAGCACGTATCCCCGATCTCAATCCTTTCTCAAACATGCAAGCTTTCAGTGGCTTGTTTGGGACCATGTGTGGAGCAAAACGTGATAACTCCACAAACTTAGCCATATATTGTTGCACCGATATGGACCCCTAAGTCAAGTGTAGAAACTCCTCTGCTTTCGTGTCTCGGGTCGCAATCGGGAAGTATCTGTTGAAGAAGACGTCCCTGAAATGACCCCAGGTAATAGATGTATACCCTAGCCACTGCTCTTCTACCAGTTTTTCCGACCTCCGCCATCTCTTGGCCTCCCCAACCAGTTTGAAGGTGGCGTATTGTACCTTATGTTCCTCGATATAGTGTAGCATAGTCAAGAGTTCCTCTATCTCCTAAATCCAATCCTCAACTATGATCGGATTTGCAACTCCTTCAAAAGCCGGCGGATTTATTCAAGTGAACTGATGAAAAGTGCAGCCCCCAACTACCAGTTGCTGTCCCTGGTCTCTTGGTGCTTCCTCCTAGCATGACGTGTTATACTACGTAACACTGCCATAATGTCAACATCATCCTCACTAGTGGTATCCACTTGTATATCTCCTCCAGTATCAACACCCTTCCCCCTAGGATCCATCCTGAAGATAGAATAAAAATAAGCTTATAATCCCTCGTTTATCATAACTGGAACAAGTTTAACATGAAAAGTCACCATAACTATAACGACCCAAAATTTATTTCATTTTTCATTTTTTTTTTATTTTTTTATAAACACATATGAACTACCCTGATACTTCGGCTATGAAATCTCATGCCTCAGAAGGCACTAGGGTATTCCTGTAAACCACAATCATACCTATGCAGTGGAAACATAAACCATACAACCATATATACCATACAATACCAGAACTCAATTTTTTCGTACCATAACTATATATTACATCTTTCTCAAGTATCACCTACCCCAAAATACAAAACTCTGCATAAACTTACCCTATAACCAGGGTAACCAAGAAATCTCTACCCACGAGCCTGATCTACTCGCCTAGCTGGCTCACCTGAAAAATGTTAGAATAATAGGGTGAGTCGACGCTGAGTAAGTGGAAATATGCTATTACTAGTGTATGCCGACTAAGTTGCGTACTATTTTAAATAACAACTGATTTATATAAAATGATAAATTTGTAAAACATACCTCACATTTTCTCAATTTAAAATATGACTATATAATCTGAATTTTCTACTTTTCATACTATTACTATCATACTATCTTTATCAATTACTGTAAAACTATATGTATCTATATATATATATATATATATATATATATAATTGTGCTTTTCCCTAAAACTCTGTATGTCATGATTTGACCCCCATAATAGGGTTGTGTGACCCATAGGTGAGACTTAACTCTGGTTGGCCCACTAGGTAAGTCACTATACTCTATACTACCTCAACTCGGCCAAACTGCATCCTCTCCTAGGCATGGAACTGGACTGCTGCCTCATCAAACCAGCCCCCTCCACCTAGTGAACTGGGGAGCTGCATCCACTTTGAGCATGGTTTGACAGTACCCACACACTATCTAAGATATGTGGTTGCACTCTATTCTGTATATAACAACGGTACTATGGTCTATAAACTGTATCTGTCTGTAATATTTTACAAGGATCTGATACTGTATAAATATATATGCTATAATTATCTTTACTATTTTCATCATATTTCCAAAATAACCATAACACTATAATTATGTACTGTAAATACTTTGATCTCATATCTGTAGCACCTTGATGCTATAACTGTATATTTGTCTGTATTAGCTGTCTGTATAATCTGTCTGTATAAACTAAGTGTTATGACATTAGGAAAAAAATGACATTTTGTAAATAGTGTCTTATATTGATCTGAATAAAACTGTGAAATACTTATCTGAATAAACATTTTGTATATATATACACTGTTCTGAATAAGTTTCTATATATACTGTATAACATGATATGTTGTCTGCACATACTATAAACTATGATATACTGGAAAAAGTTATATAAATACTATATCAAATAAATATCTACTCAAATCACACAATCATTGAAAATTTCTTATTCTGTAAAATCTGGATAATAAGCTGGTATACATATATATATATATATATATATATATATATATACATGAAATCTCTGTTTATAACATTAAAAAGTCCTAGCATAGCATATTTCCCTTACTTAGTTTCCGAAAAACCCTCACTGAACTCTGGCCCTACACCCGCAGGGTTCTCCACTCAACACCCTGAAAATCACATCTCCCAGAACAAAATATCATTATTTTTCTGTGTACAACATTCATATAACTATGTAGAAGGCAAATTTTGAATAAAATGCCTTACCTTGAAATTGGGATGAAATTCGAACCATTCCCACCAACAACCCGCTCCGGAAGACTTGCGGAGAACTTTCCCAGGAGCGTCGTGGTGGCTCCGGATCGTCGATCCGGCGAGAAACGAGGTCGGGATCAAAGAGAGAAGGAGAGGGAGATGTTTAGGAGAGAGAGAGAGAGAGTGGGAGTTTCCTGCGTAAGTTTCTACAAAAAAATCCAGATTTTGGCTATTTATAGGCCCGAATTTGTCGACAAGATGACATATCTCATCAATGAGTCCCTGAAGAAGTTCGTCGACGAACCTTCATTCCTCGTCGACGAACCTTCATTCCTCATCGACGAATTTTAGACTGTCCAAAACCCCCTCTCAGTATTTTCTCGTCAATGAGACATGTCTTCGTCGACGAGGTCCTCATGTACCCGCGTCAACGAATCCCCTGTGTTCGTCGACGAGGCTCTAATTAATTTCTTGCGTTATTACATTCTCTCCTCCTTATAAAATTCCGTCCTCGAAATTTACTATCCAAATTACAATCTATCATCCCAAAAGGACAAATGGTCTACTTATTTTATTACTTACCCTCACTTATGGCATAGGAATACCGTGGTTACATTCTATATTCTGGAAGATTGCATATTTAAAACTAAAAGCTATCTACTAACTAAATCAATACATGTACCTGCAAAAGAAACTTTATTTAACTACTTATACTTTGCCTGTTTACTACTAATCCTCTCGAAAAAAATGTGGGTATTTCCTTTTGATTTCATCTTCGAGTTCCCATGAGGCTTCTTTTGTAGCATGGTTCCTCCACAAAACTTTCACTAGCTAAATTTCTTTAGTGTGCAGTTCATGTGTCCTTCTGTCTAAAATATGTATTGGCACATCTTCATAAGCTAATGAATCATTAAGCTCTATCTCTGCATAACTGATTATATGGGAGGGTTCTGAGACGTATTTCCTTAACATAGCAACATGAAATACTTCATGTATTCTAGACAGAGTTGGTAGCAAAGCTAGCTTATAGGCAACTAGCCCTATTTTCTCTAGTATCTCAAAAAGACCAATATACCTAGGGCTCAACTTGCCCTTCTTTCTAAATCTCATTATTCCTTTCAGGGGAGCTATCTTCAAGAATACACGATCTCCCATATCAAACTCTATCTTCCGGCAGCGAGTGTATACGTAACTTTTCTGTCGACTCTGCGTTGTATTGATTCTTTCTTTAATTAGTCAGATCTTGTCGTACACCTGTTGTACTATCTCTGGACCCAAAACTCGTCTTTCGCCTACTTCGTCCTAGAAAAGAGGGGAACGACATCTCCTACCATGCAGCGCCTCGTAAGATGCATTGCTGATACTAGCCTGATAGCTATTATTATAAGCAAACTCGACTAACCGCATAAACTAGGTCCAACTACCCCCAAAATCAAGCACACAAGCACGAAGCATATCCTCTAATGTCTGGATCGTCCTCTCGGTCTGTCCATCTATCTAGGGGTGAAAAGCAGTGCTAAAAGCTAACTTTGTACCCATAGCCTCCTGAAAACTTTTCCAAAATCGTGAAGTGAATCAAGGATCTCGGTCTGAAAATATGGATACAAGTACACCATGGACACGAACTATCTCCTGAACATATATTTCTGCCAATTTGTCCATGGAATAACCAACTTTAATAGGGATGAAGTGAGTGGTCTTCGTCAGACGATCAACAACCACCTTATTGCATTCAACCCCTATCACACTGATGGTAACCCCGTAATGAAATCCATCGAAACGTGATCTCATTTCCACTCTGGAATGAACAGTAGCTGCAACTGCCCTACTGGTCTCTGGTGCTCAGCCTTAAGCCATTGACACATCAGGCACTACTGTACAAACTCGACTACCCTCTTCATTCCAATCCACCAGAAATACTCTCGTAGATCCCTGTACATTTTAGTACTGCAAGGATGAATCGTGTACAGTGATCTGTAAGCTTCTTCTAAAATTATTTTTTTAGTTTCGTCATCTATAGGCACACACAGTCTGGTGCTGAACCTCAGAACTCCATCATCAGAGATACTAAACTCCTCACCCTGACCATCCCGCGCTTTTGCCATTACCTCTACCAATTCTGCGCCATCAACTTGAGCTGCCTTAATCTTCTCATATAATGTAGGCTCTATCACCAAGTTGGCAATAAAAGCTTGAGGAATATCCTCTACTAACTCTATGCTGAGTCTCTCCAAATCCATCAAAATTGAGTGTTGAATCTTCATGGCTGCCAATGCTGGTCTTATTGATTTCCTGCTCAGAGCATCAGCTACCACATTTGCTTTCCCTGGGTGGTAACTAATGGTGCAATAATAATCTTTAATGAGTTTTAGCCACCTTCTTTGCCTCATATTTAGTTATTTCGGGGTAAAGAAATACTTCAGGCTCTTATGATTTGTGAAAATTTTGCACTTTCCACCATATAAATAATGTCTTCCAACCTTTAAAGCATAAACCACTGCAGCTAATTCTAAGTCATGCACAGGATAGTTCTTCACATATTCTTTAAGTTGTCTAAACGCATAAGCAATGACTCTCCCATGCTGCATCAACACACATCCAAGACCCTTCAAAGAGGCATCACTGTATATCACAAATTCATCTTCCCCTGATGGAATAGCCAGAACCGGTGTCGAAACCAACTACCGCTTTAATTCTTGAAAACTCTGCTCACACTCACTGGTCCAATCAAACTTTACATTTTTCCTCATAAGTCGTGTTAATGGACCAAATAACCTAGAGAAGCCATCTATGAAGCGCCAGTAATAGCTTGCTAATCCCAGAAAACTTCTGACCTCCTGAACATTCCCCGGCCTTTCCCAACTTACCACTGCCTTTATTTTACTCGGATCAACTGATACACCTACCTCAGAGATCACATGGCCGAGAAAGGTAACCTGCCTTAGCCAGAACTCACATTTCTTGAATTTTGTATATAATTTTATTTCCCTCAATATCTGCAACTCCAGCCTTAAGTGATGCTCGTGCTCCTCAAAACTTTTCGAAAAGACTAGTATATCATCAATGAACGCAACCACAAACTGATCTAAATATTGGTGGAACACCCGATTCATTTAGTCCATAAATACTGCTGGTGCATAGTCAACCCAAACGACATCACTAAGAACTCATAATGCCCATATCTAGTTCGGAATGCGGTCTTTGAAATATCTTCTCCTTTAACATTCACCTGGTGGTAACCTGACCGCAGGTCAATTTTAGAGTAAGCCTAGGTCCCCTGGAGCTGATCAAATAAATCTTCGATCCTAGGGAGAGGATATTTATTCTTGACTGTCAGTTTGTTTATCTCCCTATAATCGATACACAACCTTATGGTCCCGTCCTTCTTTTTCCCAAGCAGAACTAGCGCTCCCCAAGGTGACACACTGGGCCTAATAAACCACTTGTCCAACAATTCCTGTAACTGATCTTTCAATTCTTTCAATTCAAGAAGCCATTTGGTATGGTGTTTTAGATACCGGTGTGGACCCCGACAATAGATCTACGGTAAACTCAATCTCTCAATCTGGTGGTAAGCTAGGTAATTCCTTCGAAAAAACGTTTGAAAATTCTCTCACTACTGGTATGTCAACTTGTTTCAATTCTTCTTTTGGAAATTCTTTTATATATGCGACATACCCTTGGAAACCATTATGTAGCAATCTCCTCACCTGAATAGGCGACACCAACTGTGGTGAGTGACTCACTCGAAAAATGAGCAGCTCGAAAGCTATCCCAAGTATAGGAGTTACGTCGTGTAATATTAAGCCCAAGGGCTAGATCGTCTCCTCAGGGAATGCGTTTTAATCTCAGATTTTACGTTCTTCCAATCGAAATTAAAAAGGTACTGAACTCAGTTCAGATTCGGGGATTTTCAAGATTGTGGATACTTAAATGAAAACACAAATTAAAGTCCTAAAACTAGCACGCACGGAATTAAATAACAATAAAGGAAACCCTAAGCTACTCAAGGAAATACCTAAACACACATTATTAAAGATGGCAACTACAAATAAGGAATTAAAATACGCAGGAATGGAAACTCAATCAGATTTAAACACAGACTAAAAACTGAACTTTTAACACGAATTAAGAACGCGAACTAAAATTAAATTATCAATCAACCTAAACGATAACGGGACACAATAAAAACACGAACTTTGTATGTTATTTTTTTTATTTTTTTATTTTATACTGGAACTGAACCAAACTTCACTAGATTAATTAAATAAACTTAAGCATTAATTAAATCTATCACTAAATAAATAAACAAGTTGCAGCAATTTAAAATTACATCATTCCAAAAACTTCAATAAAAAAAATAACAATAGTCACTTGAATGATACTAAATATGCATTTAAATATAGATCACTTAACCTTCAAAAAAAAGCAAAAACATAATACCTAAATAAAATAAAGTAAAAGAAAAGAATAGAGAAGGAGAGAAAGAGAGAAAAACAGAGCACGTCCGTTGGTCGATTGTGGAGGCTCACGGGGCTGCTGTGTTGGAGCTGTGCAGCTGTGTTCTGTGGTGGTATTCTGCTGGAAGATTGGAGAAGGACAGCAGAGAACTGCTGTGTTGCTGTTTTTGGACAGCAGAGAACTGCTGTGGTGCTGTTTTCTGGACAGCAGAGAACTGCTGTGGCTTCGGGTCTGGACTGTCGAGGAGTGGCCGAGAGGAGAAGCGCTGCTGTGTTGCTGGAGTGGCTGGAACAGGGACGCTGCTGGTGTGCTGGTTCTGGAGCAACCTGAAGGCAGAAGTGAGGCTCTCGGGTCTTCAAGATTCTGAAATTTCTGTGCTTGCAGGCGTGAACAGAGGAGGGTGTTGGTGCTTGCGGGTGAGTAACCGAGAGGAATAGGGCTGAGTGAGTATGAGAGAATGAAAGGGGGAAAGAGCAACCAAGGGAATACAGAGAGAGAACGAGAATAAGCAAGGTAGACAAAGAGAAGAAGAAGAAGATGAAGAAGAAAGGATAGGAGAAAAGAAGATGGAATAGAAAAGCTTAAGGGAAAAAAAACAGAGAAAGAAGAAGGAGAAGAGAGGATGGCCGTACCTCCCCATAGGGAAGAAAAAAATTTAAAGGAAAAGGACGGTGCCTTAGGACCCAGCGAAAAAACCCTGGCCGGGTCACATCAATAACCCATTCAAATATATATATTTTTTTATTTTATTTGTTTTCGGTTCGTCACAAATTCTGCTCTTCTGGAGCCTGTATCTCACAAAACTCAAAACACGAAAGTTGTAGATGATCCTTTTCTCTTTCTCCAAAAATTTGAATCATCTCAATCGGAGCTCGGACCGAAAAGTTATGCATGAAATACGAACAGGTGTCGGTTTTGATCCCCGGGAATTTTCCTGCGACAAAAAATTACCAAATTCTCATAAATAGTGCAATAAATTTCAAGAATGATAATTTTGGCACTTTATTAAAATATTGGATAATTTTGGACATTTAATTAAAAATATAAATCATAAAACTCAGGTTAAACGTTCAATTACGCAGTTTCGGCGCATAATCAGTGAGGCACATACACGTGAGCCCACGAATTTGTATTCTTGCTCACCCGATGGTCTGAAAATCACTTCCTTCTGATGACAATCGATGCGGGCATGATGAGTAGCTAGCCAGTCAATGCCCAATATCACATCAAACCTTTACATATCTAGGACTACAAGATTAGCTGGTAGTACTTTCTCTTGAATACTTACTGGAAAATTCCAAAGTACCCTCCTGCGTCTTACCACAGATCCCATCGGCGTACCCACAGACAGTTCTACATCTAATGGCTATGTCTCTATTCCAGTTATTCTCACATATCTCGTAGATATAAAGGAGTGAGTGGCACATGTATCAAATAAAACAAAAAATTTAGATGGTAAAGCAATAAGGGTACATGTGACCACGTCTCCGGTCATCTCAGCTTCAACTGACGTCTACACATAAACCCTCGCTAGCGCGGTATTCCTCTGATGACCTCCATGGGGCGCCTGGTATCCACCCCGAAATGGTCTGGGAGCTAGTGCATAATTCAACGGCATCTGACACGATCGAGCAATATGACCAGGCTTCCCGTAGTGATAGCAAACATTCTCCCCTAGTCGACGCTCCCATAGATGTGTCCATCCACATCTGGTGTAAATGGCAGGACGTTGTCCACCCTGAAATCCTTCATGCACTACCATATGTCTCTGACCTCCTCCAGATCTACCTTCTCTCCAAGGGCCTTAGCTGGGACCGCCTGAAAACTCGAGGGTGTTGTCCTCATCTTCTAACTTTGTATCTCAGTGTCCCTCGGTATACTCTCCTCTGCTATAATAGCCTTGTCAACCAACTCTAAGAAATCCTGGATCCTCAGTACTGCCACCTGCCTGTAAATATCTTGCCTCAGACTTCTCTCAAACATTCTGGCCTTCTTCCCTTCATCCGGGGAAATATAGGGGCAGAAGCACGAAAGCTCAATAAATTTTGCTGTGTACTACTGGAAAGTCAACGATCCCTGGGACAAACTCAAAAACTCCTGTACTCGAGCCTCTCTGACTAAGGCAGGATAGTATCTATCGAAGAACACGTCCCTAAATCGAGCTCAGGTCATCGGTATTGGAATCGCCCTTTGTTCCTCCAATAATCTTATGGCTGACCACCATCTCTCAGCCTCTCCTGCCAGTCTATATGTAGCATACAAGACTCTCTGCTCATCGGTGCAATGAAGTAATTTCAAAATATTCTCTACCTCCTACATCTAGTTCTCTGCTACAGTAGGGTCTGCTGCTCTTGAAAATGAAGGCGGGCTAATCTTCATAAATTTCTTTATAGTACAACCCTGGGCTGGAGATGGACCTCCCTGCTCTCTAGAGCTTCGGGCTATCTCGACCATAACTTGCTAAGCCACATTACGTAGCATAGCATCTGAATTCCCGCCACTTGCGCTAGAAGATCCAGCTCTATCATCTTCACTAGCATGAGCACTATTACCCCCTGGGTCCATCCTACAAATACATAGAACACCGCTTCATAATCTTGTTTCCTACACAGCTCTAGCTTATGCCATTCAACTAAAACTTTAGACTCTCTATTATCAATCCCTCCTAATCCTGACCTTATATCAAATCCTGCAACCTAAACACATGACTCGTTGATAGCTTACTATGGCTTTCTTGAGATCGTAACTCTAGGAAAAACACAGAAACCACGATGAAAGTCCTGTATTCAGACCACAAAACAAACCTCAAATTATTTTTCCTATATTTTGGAATTGTTTTCTGTTGTACTCTAGAGTCTACAGAACCTAGCAACCTAAGCTCTGATACCAAAATGTAACGATCCAAAATTTATTTCATTTTTCATTTATTTTATTTTTTTATAAACACATATGAACTACCCTTATACTCCTACTATGAAATCTCAGGCCTCAAATATAGTGACCCAAAAGAATTATAGTACTTAAATAATAAAGAGGGAGAAAAGGAAATTAAAAAGAGGGCAAGCGTTCATTGATGACGTGACATATTGGGCTCGTTGACGAGGGTGTGCTTCGTCGATGAGAAAATACCGAGAGGGGGTTTTGGGTGATTATGAATTTTGTCGACGAGGAGAGAGTTGACAAACTGTCTTCTTGACCTCGTCAATGAGGTGACGTGGCTCGTTGACAAAGGCTAGTGTATAAATAGACCAAATCTTCATTTTTGGCTGAAAACTCAAGCATAGCTCTCATTTTCTCTCTCCTCTTCAATTTCCCATTCTTCTCTCTTAGTTTTTGGGTTTGTTCTTTGTCGAATGGACAATCCAAAGCCACCACGACACTCCTGAGGAAGTTTTCTGCATATCTGCTGGAGTGGATCATCGATGGGATGAGTTTGGAATCCATCCCAAATTCAGGGTAAGGCTTTTATTCAATATTTAGCATTTCCTACAGTTGTAGAAAATGTAGTACGTGTAGAAATATGAAAATTTAGTTATGGGAAATATCATTTTTAGGGTGTTGAACGGGGAACCCTATGGGTGCAGGACTGTTTTCTTAGGGGTTTTTCAAGAATCAGGTAAGGGGATAAACTAAACTAGATGTTTTATGAAAAAAAGTATAATTTTATAGCATTTGATTTCAAGGAAATATATGTGTATATATATATATATATATATATATATTATGTTGGAAAATACGGTTGAATATGATGATATTTTTGAATATACATAATACCCATTTTGTGTGACATGAGTAGAATTTATTATAAATTACTGTTTTCTAGGATATGATTTGCCAGCGTATGGGCCGAGCTATGGATATGATTTGTCGGCTAACAAGCCGAGCTATGGATATGTTTTTCTGGCGTATGGGCTGAGCTATGGAAATGATTTGCCGGCGTACGGGCCAAGCTATGGATATGATTTACCGGCGTACGGGCTGAGTTATGGTAAAAATATGAAATGTTGACGTATGGGCCGATGATTTTCATGACGTATATATATGCAAAATGATGTGATGATATTAACAAGGTAAATATTATTATGAAATATCCATGTATCACAGTTTGATTATATGTTATATGTTATTAGAATCTAGTTGGCTTGGTTTAGGCTAGCATTTGCACAGTACCGCTACTATGTATTCATGATTATGATCATGATATTGTGTTAACGTTATTGTACGGAGTAGCATAAGGAAGGATAGTTGATGTGGTTTTAAGAAGTGTGGACGCCCTTGGTGTACGGACAAGGTCTGGCAAACCTATCAGACTTACATACTATACTTTTAACTTGGCAGTGGTCGGCCAACCATTTTCAAGTCCCGCCTTCGGGCCACATAACTCAGTCATGTGGGGGTAATACATGACAATAGCCAGCTAACCTACCAGGGTTGTTTTCTTATTATTATTATATGATATGGATGATGCTTAAAGAAATCCTGTATGTTCTACTATGCTATGATTATACATGTTTTTCCCAAAAATGATACATACAATTTTATTGGTTATGTTTATGTAAATGATTATATATATATCACGGAAATGTTCATGTTGTCATACACAAGTATTAGTTTATTTCCCTTACTGAGAGGTGTCTCACCCTGAATTATATGAACTTTTCAGGAGCCCCTGATAGGAGAGCGGATAAGGCTCCGCTGAGATAGTACAATTGGTCTGCCCTCTCTAAAGGGTAAGCTTTGGTAGGGTCAGTTAGATTTTTGTAGGAAATGACCCTAGGATTTTCTTTTAGGATGTATATACCTAAATACTATGGATGTAGTAACTCTAGTATTGATATAGATGGTTTTGTGTTAATGATATTATGATTTTATGTTTTCTACTGCTTAGGCTTCCGTTTTGTGTTTTTGTTATATCCCCAGTGCCCACATGTTCAGGTTGACTATGATCTTCTGGATTTATTATATTGATTTGTATTATTTTAGGGAAAAAATGTATGGAAATTAAGCAGGTCATTACAGTTTGGTATCAGAGCCTAGGTTACTAGGTTCTGTAGACTTTAGAGTATAGCAAAAATGATACTAGAGTATAAGAAAATGATTTAAGGTTTTGTTTTACAGTCTAGATGTAGAACTTTCGTTGTGGTTTCTATATTTTTCCTGAGGTGATGATTTCAGAAAAACCGTAGTAAACTATTGTCGGGTTATGTTCTTAGAATGTAGGACTGGTGTTAGAAATAAGCTGAGAGTGTTGAGATTAGAGGCTAAGTTAAGTGGGTAAATTATAAGGATAGGATTCCTGAGTTGCATTTGTTATTTTTCAGTACGGATCCAGGAGAAGGTAGTGCCCATGCAAGTGGAAATGATGGGGCAGTGCCCTCAGGTGTAGGTGGGACTGACTCTGACGCAGAATTATGTAGTGTGGCTCAACAGGTTATGGCTGAGATTGTTAGGAGCTCCAGGGAGTAGGGTGGTCCATCTGCATGCCATGGGTGCACTATAGAAAAGTTTACGAAGGTGAATCCTCTAGCATTCTCAGGAGGAGTCGATCCTGTAGCCGTTGAGAACTGGATGTAGGAGACCAAGAAAGTCTTGGCCGTGTTGCAGTGTACTGAAGAACAGAAGGTCCTCTTCGCCACCTATAGAATAATAGAAGAGTTCGAGAGATGGTGGACTGTTGTGAGGCTTCTAGAGTAGAAGAGGACTATGCCAATAGCCATGACTTGGGATCGGTTTAAGGAATTGTTCTTAGATAGATATTTTCCAGCTACTGTCAGGGAGGCTAAAGTGGAAGAGTTCATGAGTCTGAAACAGGGATAGTTATCAGTCCAGTAGTATGTGGCGCATTTTATCGAGCTCTCTCATTTCGCTCCGTATATTGTCCCTAATGAGGTGAAGAAAGCGAGGTAGTTTGAAAGAGGCTTGAGGTGAAGCATATTCAAGCAGGTGGTAGTACTACGGATTCAGGATTTTACTGAGCTAGTTGATAGAGCAACCTTAGCAAAGGTTGGTGAGCATTTAGATGTAGAGGAGCAGGGATAGAGAAAGAGATCTGCATCTTCAGGCTACCAACAGGGTCCTAGATAGAATCAATGGAGGAGAGGAAACCAGGGTAGAGGACGGAGGCAGGAGACTGGAGGACGCGAGGTTTAGGTAATACAAGGTCCTCTTGTCTATCAGACTTGTGGGAGGAGACACTGGGGAGAGTGTCGAGTAGGTGGAGCTGTCTGTTATCGCCATGGTAGACTGGGACATATGGTGAGAGATTGCCCTACACCACCAGATGTAGCTCCTGTTCCTAGACTGTACCGAGGAGGTTATCAGGTGTCATATGGGGGCCAGCAGAGAAATACGGCTCCAGCTAGAGTGTTCGCTCTAAAACCGGGTGATGCTAAGATAACTGGTGACGTGGTGACAGGTATGGTTAATATTTTTTCCCTTAAAGTTATTGCATTGTTTGATTCAGGAGCCACACACTCGTTTGTGTCTTCAGAGTACACTAGACTTTGTGGGGCGAAAACACAGTTGTCAAGCACTGAGTTGTTGGTATCTACACCAACTGGGTCAGTAGTGAAATGTAGTAGGGTACTCTGAGGTTATTTAGTGGACATTCATGGGGAGAACATGTCAGCCAATCTGATAGTACTAGATATGCATGAGTTTGATGTGATCTTCGGCATGGATTCGCTAGCAGCTAATTTTGCCAGCATAGATTGTCATGCACTAGAAGTGATATTCAGACCTCCAGGAAGAGCAGAATTCAAGTTTGTAGGGTCATGAGCGCAATCCCCACCTCAGCTAGTTTCAGCTATTCAGGCAAGGACACTACTGCTGAGTGGTTGTCAGGTATTTGTGACATATGTGAAGGAGACATTAGAGAATGGATTGAAACTTGCTAACATGCCTGCAGTAAAAGAATTTATAGATATCTTTCTAGATGAATTACCAGGCTTGCCGCCTGATCTTGAGGTAGATTTTCCTATTGATCTACTTCCAGATACAACGCCGATTTCTAAAGTATTTTACCGAATGACACTAGCGGAGTTGGCATAATTGAAGAATCAGCTGCAAGATTTGTTGGATAAGGGCTTTTTACGACCTAGTGTATCTCCGTGGGGAGCTCCAGTTCTATTTTTGAAGAACAAAGATAGGTCTATGAGGATGTGTATAGATTATAGGGAGATTAATAAAGTGACAATTAAGAACAAATATCCTCTACCCCGTATAGATGATTTTTTTTTATCAGCTTAGGGTACACGGGTGTATTCGAAGATTGATCTTAGATCCGACTATCATCAAGTGAAAGTGAAAGCAGAAGATGTCTCGAAGATGAACTTCAGGACCAGGTATGGGCATTATGAATTTCTTATTATGCCGGTTGGCTTGACGAATGCTCCTGTGGTATTTATGGATTTGATGAGCAGAGTCTCCCACCAATACCTAGACCAGTTCATTGTTGTTTTTATTGGGGATGTACTGGTCTATTCGAAGAGCTATGAGGAGCATGAGACGCACTTGAGGCAGGTTCTATAGACGCTACGGGAAAAGAATTTATACACTTAGTTCAGTAAATGTGACTTCTGGCTTGAGAAGGTCGTGTTTTTGGGGCATGTTATTTCTGGAAATGGTATTTTCGTGGATCCTAGCAAAATTGAGATGGTTTTGAATTGGGCTAGACCGAGCAGTGTCCAAGAGATCAAGAGTTTCTTAGGGCTAGTTAGGTATTACCGTCGATTCGTAGAGGGATTCTCAGCATTATCAAGACCTTTGACATGACTGACTAGGAAGAATGTCAGATTTGAGTGGGACGACAGCTGTGAGAAGAGTTTCCAAGAATTGAAGTAGAGGTTTGTCACAACACTAGTTTTGGTCATTCCATTAGGGGGTGAGGGTTATGTCATTTAGAGTGACGCGTCCTTGAAAGGAATTGGTTGTGTATTGATGCAGCATGGCAGGGTGGTAGCGTATGCTTCTAGACAGTTGAAAGAATATAAAAAGAATGACCGTACTCATGATCTTGAATTGACTATAGTAGTACACGCATTGAAGATTTGGATGCATCACCTATATGGCGAGCAGTGTGAAATCTTTTCCAACTACAAAAGTTTAAAGTACTTTTTCACTCAGAAAGAACTGAATATGAGGAAAAGAAGGTGGTTGGAGCATATTAAGGATTTTGACTGCATTATCAGTTACCACCCAGGGAAGGTTAACGTGGTAGCTGATGCATTGAGTAGGAAGTCCAAGAAATCAGTGTTGGCGGCTATGGAGATTCAGTATCTAATCATGATGGATCTGGAGAGACTCGGCATCGAATTAGTTGAGAGTGATTCTTAGGTATGTATCGCTAGTTTAATAGTGCAACCTACTCTGCAGGAAATAATTAAAGCTGCTCAGAAAGAAGACTCAGAATTAGTAGAGGTGATGGACAGAGTGCAGAGTGGTCAAGGGGAGGAATTCAATATTGCAAATGATAGAGCTTTGCAGTTCTGCTCTAGATTATGCTTTTCTTCTTATACTGAGATCAGAAAGACTATTTTAGAGGAAGCTCACAGATCTTTGTATACGATTCATCCTGACAGTACGAAAATGTATAAGGATCTGCGAGAGTCATATTGGTGGAGTGGTATAAAGAAAGAGATTCCCAAGTATGTAGCTCAGTGTTTGATGTGCCAGCAGGTAAAAGCTGAGCACCAGAGGCCGGAAGGGCAGTTGCAACCATTATTTATCCCAGAGTGGAAGTGGGATCATATATCTATGGACTTTGTGTCAGGATTACCGACGGCGTTGCATGACCAGAATGCCATTTGGGTGATTGTTGACCATTTGACTAAGACCACCCATTTCTTACCTATCAAGATCAGCTACTCTCTCAACTGATTTGCGAGGATCTACATTCAAAAGATAGTTCGTTCTCACGGGGTGCTAGTATCTATTGCGTTAGATCAAGACCCACGTGTTACGTCACGTTTTTAGAGGAGCTTACAACAAGCTCTAGGGTCTCAGTTATCGTTTAGCACGACATTCCATCATCAGTCAGACGGGAAAACTGAGAGGATGATATAATTATTATAGGTTATGCTCCGAGCATGCGCATTAGATTTTGGGGATAGTTGGACTCAGTTCATGCCACTAGTGGAATTTGTGTATAATAAAAGTTATCAGACTAGCATTGGCATGGCACTGTTTGAAGCATCGTATGGTAGGAGATGTCATTCTCCTTTATTTTGGGATGAAGTGGGTGATCGGCGAATTGTGGGACCAGAGCTTGTTCAGCAAGCACGTGATAAGGTTCGACTTATCAGATACAGAATCAGTGCAGCTCAGAGTCGACAGAAAAGTTACATAGATAACCGTGGTAGGGAATTGGAGTTTGATGTTGGTAATCATGTATTCTTGAAAATAGCTCTGTTAAAAGAAGTTATGCGATTTGGGAAGAAGGGTAAACTTAGCCCTAGGTTTATTGGCCTATTTGAGATTCTAGATAAAGTGGGGTCGGTTGCCTACAGGCTAGCTTTGCCACCTATATTATCCAAGATGCACGACATATTTCACGCTTCTATGTTGAGAAAATACGTCTCAGACCCTTCTCATATTATCAGCTATAGTGAATTAGAGTTCAGTGATTCACTAGTGTGTGAGGAAGTACCAGTACAAATTCTGGATAGGAAAATATAGCAGTTATATAACAAGAAGGTTCCTTTGGTAAAATTTTTGTGGGGGAATCACACAGTGGAAGAGGCTTCTTGGGAGTCCGAGGAGTAGATGAAACAGAAGTACCCACAATTATTCCAAGAAGTTTAATTAGGTAAAATGTAAGTAGTTAGGTAATATTTCCTTTGCAGGTACATGTAATAAGTTTAGTTAGTGTGTAGTATTTTATTTTTTGGGGAATTTTCTTTTGTGTATGTAATCTCCTAGGACTCGGAATGTAACAACGGTATTCCTCCGCCATAAGTAAGGGTAAGTAATAAAATAAGTAGACCGTTTTGCCTTTAAAGGGTTATAAGCTGTATGGATAGCAAATTTCGAGGACGAAATTTTTATAAGGAGGGGAGAATGTAGAGACCTAGAGGAATTATAGTACTTAACAATAAAGAGGGAGGAAAGGAAATTAAAAAGGGGGCAAAGCAAGTCCTCGAAGATGAACACTTCACGTTCGTCGACGACGCGACATATTGGGCTCATCGACGAGGGTGTGCTTTATCGACGAGAAAATATCGAGAGGGGGTTTTGGGTGATTCTGAATTTCATCGACGAGGAGAGAGTTTGTCGATGAACTATCTTCTTGACCTCGTTGATGAGGTGACGTGGCTTGTCGACGAAGGCCAGTGTATAAATAGGCCAAATCTTCATTTTTGGCCAAAAACTCATGCATAACTTTCATTTTCTCTCTCCTCTTCGGTTTCCAATCCTTCTCTCTTAGTTTCTAGTTTCGTTCTTTGCTAGATCGACAATCCAAAGCCACCACAACACTCATAGTGAAGTTCTCTGCATATCTGCTGGAGTGGATTGTCGGTGGGACGAGTTTGGAATCCATCCCAGATTTAGGGTAAGGCTTTTATTCATTATTTAGCCTTCCCTATAGTTGCAGAAACGTAGTACACGTAGAAATACTGAAGTTTAGTTTTGGGAAATATCATTTTTAGGGTGTTGAACGGGGAACCCTACGGGTGCAGGACTGTTTTCTTAGGGACTTTTCAGGAATCAGGTAAGGGGATAAACTAAACTAGATGTATTATAAAAAATAAGTATGATTTTATAACATTTGATTTCAAGGAAATATATGTGCATATATATAATTGTGTTTTTCCCTGAAACTCTGTATGTCATGATTTGACTCCTCAGGACAGGGTTGTGCGGCCTGTACGTGGGACTTAACTCTAGTTGGCCCACCAGGTAAGTCACTATATTCTGCACTACCTCAGCCCGGCCAAACTACATCCTCTCCTAGG
The DNA here is from genome assembly GCF_029873635.1 of Malania oleifera. Taxonomy (NCBI): domain Eukaryota; kingdom Viridiplantae; phylum Streptophyta; class Magnoliopsida; order Santalales; family Ximeniaceae; genus Malania; species Malania oleifera. The sequence continues at coordinate 25,852,455 of NC_080425.1, forward strand.
CACGGAACTGGACTGCTACCTCGTCAAACTGGCCCTCTCCACCCAGCGAATTGGGGAGTTGCATCCACTCTGAGCACAGTTTGACGGTACCCACACACTATCTGAGATATGTGGTTGCACTCTATTCTGTATATAGCAACAGTATCATACTCTGTAAATTGTATTTGTCTATAATGTTTCATAGGGATCTAATACTGTATAAATATATATGCTATAATTATCTTTACTGTTTTCATCATGTTTCCAAAATAACCATAACACTATAATTATGTACTGTAAATACTGTAATCTCATATCTGTAGCATCTTGATGCTATAACTATATATTTGTCAATATTAGTTGTCTGTATAAAGTGTCTGTATAAACTGTGTTATGGCATTAGGAAAAACATGACATTTTGTAAATAGTGTATTATACTGATCCGAATAAAACTGTGAAATACTGATTTGAATAAACATTTGTATATATATATATATATACATTGTTCTAAATAAGTTTCTATATATATTGTATAACATGTCTATACATACTGTAAACTATGATATACTGGAAAAAAGCTGTATAAATACTATATCAAATAAATATCTACTCAGGCCACACAATCATTGAAAACTTCCTATTTTGTAAAAACTAGATAATAAGCTGGTATACATATATATACATGAAATCTCTATTTATAACGTTAAAAATTCCTAACATAGCATATTTCCCTTACTTGGTTTCTGAAAAGCCCTCACTGAACTCTGGCCCTACACCCGCAGGGTTCTCCACTCAACACCCTGAAAATCACATCTCCCAAAACAAAATATCTTTATTTTTCTGTGTACGACGTTTCATATAACTATGAAGAAGGAAAATTTTGAATAAAATGTCTTACCCTGAAATTGGGATGAAATTCAAACCACTTCCACCAACGATCCGTTCTAGCAGACTTGTGGAGAACTTTTCCAAGAGTGTCGTGGTGGCTTTGGATCGTCGATCCGATGAGAAACAGGGCCAGGATTGAAGAGAGAAGGAGAGGGAGATGTTTAGGAGAGAGAGATGGAGTTTCCTACATGAGTTTCTGTAGAAAAATTAGGATTTTGGCTATTTATAGCCCCAGATTTGTCGGCAAGAAACGTCATCTCGTCAATGAGTCCCTGAAGAAGTTCGTGGATGAACCTTCATTCCTCGTCAACGAATTTCAGACTATCCAAAACCCCCTCTCAGTATCTTCTCATTCGATGAGACGTGTCTTCTTCGACAAGGTTCTCCTGTACTCTCGTCGATGAATCCCCTGTGTTCGTCGACGAGGCTCTGATTAATTTCTTGGTTTATTACAATAACATATAAGCTCTAATCCACAATTCATTCATACCTTCTTTCTACAAAATCATAACACCAATACAACCACATGTTCAACCGACCTATCGTTCCAATTTACGTGCCAAAATTCCAGTCTCTCAACCCAGAAACGAAACTATTAATGGATTTACCGTAGTTTTCCAAAAATCATGACCCCTAGAAAAGTACAGAAGAGCATTAAGGAATTACTGCCTCCAAGTTTCCAGACCACTATTCATCCTAACCTACCCACTCTTATTCCTATCCTAACTCGAACCTATACTCTGGTATTCATTATCCTTAAAGTCCGCAAGACCGTTATGCTCTGATACCAATTGTAACTCCCCGAACCCACCAAGTGAGGCCCGGAGGTGTAACGACCCAAAAAATGATGATATTTAAATATTAAAGAGAGAGGGAAATGGAAACAAAAATGGAAGAAGGCAGCAGGCTTTGTCGACAAACACAGGGAGTTCGTCGACGAACTCATAAGTAGGCCTCGTCAACAAAGCCATGCCTCGTCGACGAAGCCATGCCCCGTCAACAAGAAAATATCGAGAAGGGTTTTTGGGATAATCTGAAATTCGTCGACGAAATTATTAAAGGACTTGTCGACGAGGTGACATGTCTCGTCGACGAATCCGGCTTTATAAATAGTGAAAACCTGAATTTTAGATGAAATTCAGCGCAGGAAATCATCTTTTCTCTCTCTCTACGTACCTCTCTCCTTCTCTCTTCGATTTCGGGCCTTTTTCTCACCGGATCGATGATTTGAAGCCACCACGACGCTCTTGGCGAAGTTCTCTACAAGGTTGCTGGAGCTGATCGTTGGTGGAGTTGGCTTGGATTTTGTCCCAATCTCAGGGTAAGGCATTTTATTCAATATTTGTCTTTCCCTCAGTTATAAGAAATACAATACACGAAAAAATGCTAATGTTTTGTTCTGGAGAAATTGATTTTCAGGGTGTTGAGTGGAGAACTCTAGGGGTATAGGGCCAGAATTTAGTAAGGGCTTTTTAGAACTAAGGTAAGGGAAACATGCTATGCTAGGGTTTTAAGAATATTAATAAAGTTTTCATAGATACATACATATATATATACTAGTTATTATGCAGTTTTTAGAGAACGAATGTTTTAATGTTGTGTGGCCTGAGTAGATATTTACCTGATGTAAAATTTATACAGTACTTCAGCATATCATGTTATATAGCATGTATATACAATTATTCACAAATGATTAACAAACAGATTTATATAGATTTTATTCAGTTCAGTATATCATAGTTTTTATAGAATGCTATGTTTTCCTAAATACCATAACACACGGTTTATAAAGACAGATTACATAGTTATAGCATCAAGATGCTACAGTTACTCAGATTTTACAGTATTTACAGTACAGAATTATAACGTTATGGTTATTTTGGAAACATAATGAAAACAACAAACGTGTATATATATATATATGTACTTATATAGTATTAGATCCTTGTGGAGATATTACAGACAGAAACAGTTTACAGAGCATGGTACCGTTGCTATATACAGATAGAATGCAACTACATATCTCAGAAAGTGTGTGGGTATCGTCTAATCGTGCTCGAAGAGGATGCAGCTCCCCAGTACACTGGGTAGAGGGGGCTGGTTATGTAACACCCCAACCCCGAAGGGTCTGGGATATTAACTTTTTACTACTAATTTACAGCGGAAGCAAAATAAACTCAATTATTATTAAACCAGAGCGCTAATTATCCATATTACAATCATTTATTTCAAAAAAAGAAAAATTACACAAACATAAATATCTGAAATCATACTAATATTTCTAATCAATCTTTATTTTTCTAATCCCCACCCGCATGCTTGCTAAGCCTCATTTCCGACATGCCCTTCAAAGTTATCTGAAATAAAAATATGATTGGAGTGAGACGACGCTCAGTAAGTAAATAAGATTATTATTAGTGTGTGGCCAACATGAGCTTTTAAAAACATTTGTAAAACAATATTTAATACTATAACTTTAAGACTGCTTTTAGAATAAATATAAATTTAAAAATTACTACATAAAACTTTTACCATCAATTACAATAATAAAATTTTATAATCATATACTATAATTGTTAAATTAAACTTTTAACTTTAAAACTGTAAAAATATTTAATGATAAACATACATATACTTTTCCTTATTATGTTTACCCCCATGACTGGGTTGTGCAGTCTGAAGACTGGACTTAGCTAGCTGGTCGACCAAACTAAATCAACATACATAAACTTTAAGTGAGATTTTCCTTATTAAGTCTTGGTCTGAAACCAGGTGTGCACTCAGGAGAAATCTACTAACATAAATAACCACTCTATAAACAGTGTGGGTGCACTCTGATCCATTTAAACTTTAAGCTGCGGTACCGAGCATCTGTAACTTTGAACTTTCGTTGCCATAAGGGGTTTTAAAATCATCTTATTATAATTTATGCAATTTAAAATAATATCGTGAAAATCTCATTTTTACTCATATTTTCATTAAAAAAATGCAAAGTAGAAATAAACTCATGCCACACAATTTTTGTTTAAAAATATATATAATTTTATTTTTGAATAGAAAAAAATGCTGAAAATTTACCCAAGGGGATTAGAACATTTCTTAACCTAAAAATATATGCAAGTATATTAAAGATAGAACTGGTATAATTAAATATGCGTAAAAATAAACTCATGGAAATTTTGTGGAACTAATTAACATAATTGAAATTTACTTATAAAATAAATTCAGGTATGAATTTTAAATAAATAAATAAAACTAACATAATCAAAATTTACTTTCCTTCTTCCTTACGAACACTGTAACTATCTCTAAGAAATGAGATCGGAAAAAGTGGGTGATTGAGAACTTTTTCAAAAATTCTCTCTTCACCACAAATTCTTTCACTCACTAATCCTTCTCTTCGTTGGAAAATTGTTGTGAAAAATGAAGATTGAGAGCTCCCTATTTATAGGAAAATTTTGAGGAAGAAATGAAATTTATAAAAGTGTGGGGAGATGGGTGAAATTATAATTTTTAAAAATTAAAGAATAGGCAAGGGATGGGTAAGGTATGGGTTGAGTATGGGATGGGGATGGAGGCCATGTGGGAGTGCTTGCCACCATTCCCATTAAATAAATTTTTAATTAATCACTTACCTAATTAATTAATCAATTAGTTAATTAATTATTTTATTATTTTATTATTTTTATTAATCAATATTATCATTATTATTATCATTATTATTACTTTTAAACTATTTTTAGTATTTCTTTATTTTATTATTTATTTTTGAACAAGAATTAAATTTATATTTTAAAAACTCATGTGGGCCCCACATGATCTTGTGGCCCCCATACAACTTCGAGACCCAAATGGATCCTACGTAACTCTAATAATCCTAATCGATTTTATGAGCCCTACACAGTTTCAAGACTCGTGTAAACCTCCACACAGCTTCGGGACTCATGTGGGCCCCACACAGTCTTGTGGGCTCCGCATATGATACTTAAATTATTATTATTTTATCATATATTTCTACAATTTATGTCAGTTAAAATATTATCTTATGTACTTATTTACATGTACAAACAGTGTCTATCCTGTTTATCTTATGAAATTCCATTTTGACCAGGCCGACCTCTAGGGAGCGACTGAGCCGCAATGGTCTCTAAACACTCGCTTAGACAAGGTCTTCCTTAGGCATCAAACATTGAACTAAGGATCCTATAGAAAAATAATTCTGTATTGATATGAACTTAATGACCATTTTTATTATTTTATTATTATTGTGCTTTAATCGTATATATATTTTTGGGTCATCACAGGTTAGACGAGGTAGCAGCCAGTCCCGCGCTTAGGAGTTGATGCAGTTTGGCCGGACTGAGGTAGTGTAGAGTATAATGACTTACCTGGAGGGCCGACTAAGTCCCGCATACAGGCCGCACAACCCTGTCATGAGGGGTCAAATCATGACATACAAAGTCCTAGGGAAAGAACACAGTTATATATATGTATACAGTTTTATAGTTTTTATTGTATGTAGTATGCTATAGCAGTATGAATGATAGAAAGCTCAGATGGCACAAATGTTTTAAGCTTTTACACATGTGTTTTATAGATTTTCCAGATCATGCAGTTTTAAATATTATTATTATAATTTTATGACTCGGTTGCCACACACTAGTAATAGCATATTTCCACTTACTGAGCGTCGACTCACCCCATTACCTTAACATTTTTCAGGTGAGCCAGCTAGGCGAGCAAATCAGGCTCGCAAATAGAGATCACTTGGTCACCCTAGTTATAGGGTAAGTTTTGTGTTGGGTTTTGTATTTTTGGGTAGTTGACACAAGAGAGAGAGATGTATTATGTAGCTATGGTTGAAAATACTAAATTCTAGTATTGTATATACATGCATATGTGGTTATGTGATTTATGTTTTTCCGCTGCATAAGGGTGCCCATTACATGCAGGTATTGGAGTAATTTATAAATAAAAAAAAAGTGGTGAAAATTTTGAGGATGTTACATTTTTTGTATTAGAGCCTAGGTTGCTAGGTTTTATAGACTTGAGAGTGTAGTGGAAAACAATACCAGAATGTAGGAAAAGATTTAAGGTTTTGTTCTGTGATCTAGATACAGGATTTCATGATAGTTTCTGGGTTTTTCCTAGGGTGACGATTTCAGGAAAACCATAGTAAACTGTCGATGAGTCATGTATTTGGGTTGCAAGAGTGGATTTTGGGATTAGGATCAAGATGGATGGTTAATAAAGAATTTGGAGTTTTAGTTAAGTAATTTGGGTCTGTAGGGAAATAGACTTCTGAAAAGGTGTTCTATGTGTTTGCAGGATGGACCCAGGAGGCAATAGCGCTCACGCTAGTGGGAATGATGGTGCTAGTCCTTTTGGCGTAGCAAGTGAGGATTCAGATGTTGTGCTACGTAGTGTGGCTCAGCAAGTTATGGCTGAGATAGTGCAGAGTTCTAGAGAGCAAGGAGGTCCATCTCCAGTTCAAGGATGTGAGAAATTCATGAAGATGAATCCGCCAGCTTTTTCTAGAGCGACTGACCCTGCAGTTGCTGAGAATTGGGTGCAGGAGATAGAGAAGATCCTGATAGTACTTCACTGCACCGATGAGCATAGAGTTATGTATGCTACGTATAGACTGGCAGGGGAGGCTGAGAGATGGTAGACAGCCACTAGATTATTGGAGGAGCAGAGGACGACTCTAGTACAGATGACTTGGGCCCGTTTTAGGAATATATTCTTTGATAGATACTATCTTGCTTCGGTGAGAGAGGCCCGAACTCAAGAGTTCCTGAGCCTGTCCCAGGGGTCGATGACAGTTCAACAGTACGCGGAGAGATTTATCGAGCTCTCGCGTTTCTGCCCATATATCGTCCCTGATAAAGTAAAGAAGACCAGAATGTTTGAGAGGAATTTGAGGCGAGATATCTACAAGCAGGTGGCGGTACTGAGGATCCAGGATTTTATAGAGTTGGTTGACAGGGCCATTATAGCATAGGAGAGTCTATCGAAAGATATTGAGACACAGAGTCAAAAGAAGAGGACCGCACCCTCGAGCTTTTAGGTAGGTCCCAGCCGAGGCCTTTGGAGGGGAGGTAGATTTGGTGGAGGTCAGAGACAGATGGTAGAGCAGGGTGGATTTCAGGGTAGTCAGCCTCCCACCATTGGTACCAGATGTGGATGGAGACACTCAGGTGAATGTCGATTAGGGGAGAATGTTTGCTACCGCAGCGGGAGACCGGGTCATATGGCTCGATCCTGTCAGATGACACCAGGTTATGTACCGGCTCCTAGGCTATTTCAGGGAGGATACCAGGAACCCCTCGGAGGTCAACAAAAAAATACCGCGCCGGCAAGGGTTTACGCATTGACACCGGGAGACACTGAGACGGCTGGAAATGTGGTCACAGGTACCCTTATTGCTTTACCATATACAATTGTTGTTTTGTATGATACAGGTGCCACCCATTCCTTTATATCGGGGGGGTGTGTCAGAATAACTAGGGTAAAGACTCGGCTACTAGATGTAGAACTGTCTGTGGGTACGCCGATGGGATCTGTGGTTAGATGCAGGAGGGTACTCTGGAATTTTTCAATAAGTATTCAAGAGAGAGTGATGTTAGCCGATCTTGTGGTCCTTGATATACAGGGGTTTGATGTGATACTGGGCATGGATTGGCTAGCAACTTATCATGCAAGTATTGATTGTCATCTAAAGGAAGTAATTTTTAGACCCTCGGGCAAGTCAAAATTTAGATTTGCGGGTTCACGTGTATGTGCCTCACCACAGCTAGTGTCAGCTATTTAGGTGAGGAGATTGTTACAGGTTGGTTGCCAGGGGTATGTCGCATACATAAAATAATTTCCAAAAGAAGAATTGGGACAAGTTAACATACCAGTAGTGAGGAAATTTCTAGATGTATTTCTAGAAGAATTGTCTGGTTTGCCACCAGATCATGAGATTGAGTTCACTATAGACTTTTTGCCGGGATCTACACCAATATCGAAAGCACCATACCGTATGGCCCCGGTAAAGTTAAAAGAATTGAAAGAACATTTATAGGAATTGTTGGATAAAGGTTTCATCAGGCCCAGTGTGTCGCCTTGGGATGCGCCAGTTTTGTTCGTGAAAAAGAAAGATGGAACCATGAGATTATGCATCGATTATAAGGAGATAAACAAACTAATAGTCAAGAATAAATATCCTCTCCCTAGGATTGATAATTTATTTGATCAGCTAGAGGGGACCCAAGTTTACTCTAAAATTGATCTGCAGTCAGGCTAGTATCAGGTGAAAGTTAAAGCAGAAGATATTTCGAAGACTGCACTTCGTACCAGGTATAGGCATTACGAGTTCTTAGTGATGCCATTTGGGTTGACTAATGCATTAGCAGTATTTATGGATCTAATGAATCGAGTGTTTCATCAGTATTTGGACCAGTTTGTGGTTGTGTTCATTGATGATATACTGGTCTACTCAAGGAGTTTTTAGGAGCACGAGCATCATTTGAGGCTGGTGTTGCAAATATTGAGAGAAAGGAAATTATATGCAAAATTTAAGAAGTGTGAGTTTTGGTTAAAACAGGTCACATTTCTCGGCCATGTGATCCCGGAAGCAAGTGTATCAGTTGATCCAAGTGAAATAGAGGCAGTGGTGAGTTGGGAAAGGCCAGGAAATGTTTAGTAAGTTAGGAGTTTTCTGTGATTAGCAGGTTATTACCGGCGTTTTTTGGATGGTTTCTCCAGGCTATCAGGTCCATTAACACGACTTACAAGGAAAAATGTAAAATTTGAATGGACTGATGATTGTGAGCAGAGTTTTCAAGTGTAAAGCAGTGGTTAGTTTCAGCTCCAATACTGGCTATTTCTTCAGGGGAGGATGGGTTCGTAATATACAGTGATGCCTCTTTGAAGGGTCTTGGATGCGTGTTGATGCAGTATGTTAGGGTCATTGCATATGCGTCCAGACAGCTTAAAGAATATGAGAAGAATTATCATGTCCATGATTTAGAGCTTGCTGTAGTGGTGTATGCTCTCAAGATCTGGAGGCATTATTTATATGGTGGAAAGTGCAAGATTTTCACAGATCATAAGAGTTTAAAATATTTCTTTACCCAGAAAGAGTTGAATATGAGGCAAAAAAAGGTGGCTAGAGCTTATTAAAGACTATGATTGCATAATTAGTTACCACCTAGGAAAAGCAAATGTAGTGGCAGATGCTCTAACATGAAAATCAGGGGGACCCGTACTGGCAGCTATGGAGATTCAGCACTCAATTCTGATGGATTTGGAGAGGCTCAGCATATAATTGGTAGAGAAGAGTCCTCAGGCAGTTATTGTCAGTCTAGTGGTTCAGCCTACACTATACGAGAGGATTAAAGCAGCTCAGGGCGATGATACAGAGTTGGCAGAGGTGATGGCTAGAGTGCGGGATGGTCGAGGAGAGGAGTTCAGCATATCAGATGATGGAGCTCTGCGATTCCATACTAGGCTATGTGTTACTGTAGATACTAAGATCAGGAGAACTATACTGGAGGAGGTTCACAGATCCCTATACACAGTCCATCCCGGCAGTACTAAAATTTACAGGGACCTACGAGAGTATTTCTAGTGGAGTGGAATGAAGAGGGAGATAGTCGAGTTTGTTCAACAATGCTTAACGTGTCAGCATGTTAAAGCTGAGCACCAGAGACCAGCAGGACAGGTATAGCCATTGTTCATTCCAGAATGGAAATGGGATCACGTTTCGATGGACTTCGTTACGGTGTTACCACCAGTACGATAGGAATTGAATACGATTTGGGTGGTTGTAGATCGTTTGACGAAAACCGCTCATTTCATTGTAGCCACTGTTCATTCCAGAATGGAAATGGGACCACGTTTCGATGGACTTCGTTACTGGGTTACCACCAGTACGACAAGATTTGAATATGATTTGGGTGGTTGTAGATCGTTTGACGAAAACCGCTCATTTCATCCCTATTAAAATCGGTTATTCCATGGACAGGTTGGCATAGATATATGTTCAGGAGATAGTTCGCGTCCATGGTGTGCCGGTATCCATAGTCTCCAACTGAGATCCTCGGTTTGCTTCACGATTCTGAAAAAGTTTTCAAGAGGCTATGGGTACACAGTTAGCTTTTAGAACTACTTTCCATCCCTAGACAGATGATCAGACTGAGAGAACAATTCAGACACTAGAGGATATGTTTCGTGCTTGTGTGCTTGATTTTGGAGGTAGTTGGATTCAGTTTATGTTGTTAGTTGAATTTGCTTATAATAACAGCTACCAAGCTAGTATCGGCAACGAGGCATTGTATGGTAGGAGATGTCGTTCTCCTCTCTTCTGGGACAAGGTAGGCGAAAGGCGAGTTTTGGGTCCAGAAATAATACAACAGGCTTGTGACAAGGTCCGACTAATTAAAGAAAGAATCAGTACAGCACAGAGTCGGTAGAAAAGTTACGTAGATACTCACCACCGAAAGTTAGAATTTGACATGGGAGATCGAGTATTTTTTATGACAGCTCCTCTGAAATGAGTTATGAGGTTTGGAAAGAAGGGCAAGTTAAGCCCTAGGTATATTTGCCCTTTTGAGATACTTGAGAGAATAAGGTCAGTTGCCTATAGGCTAGCGTTGCCACCATCTTTGGCTAGAATTCATGACGTGTCTCATGTTGCTATGTTAGGGAAATACGTCCCAGACCCGTCCCACATAATCAGTTAAGCAGAGATAGAGCTGAAGGATTCATTAGTTTATGAAGAAACACCAGTACTAATTTTAGATAGAAAGACACAAGTACTGCGCACCAAAGAAATTCAATTAGTAAAAGTTTTTTGGAAGAATCACACTATAGAGGAAGCTTCTTGGGAACTAGAGGAGCAGATCAGAAAAAGATACCCGCAGTTGCTCTAAAAGGTATAGAGGTACTCAAGTAAAATATAATAGTTAGATAAGTTTCTTTTGCAGGTACATGTATTAATTTTAGTTAGTAGATAGTTTTTAATTTCATATGTGTAATTTCCCAGAACATAAATGTAACCATGGTATTCCTCTGCCACAAGTGAGGGTAGGAAATAAAATAAGTAGACCATTTTCTTTTACAGAATGATGGAGTGTATAGATGGAGATACAGATAGTAAATTTCGAGGATGAAATTTTATAAGGAGGGGAGAATGTAACGACCCGAAAAATAATGATATTTAAATATTAAATAGAGGGGGAAATGGAAACAGAAACGGAAGGAGGCAGCAAGCGTTCATCGACAACATTGCATTTTAGATGGAATAACCTGGAAATTTTACATAGGGCCTCATCGACGAACTCAGAAGTAGGCCTCGTCAACGAAGCCATGCCTCGTCGACGAGAAAATACTGAGAAGGGTTTTTGGGACAGTCTGAAATTCGTCGATGAGGGAGGAAGTTCGTCGACGAAATTATTAGAGGACTTGTTGATGAGGTGGCGTGTCTCGTCGACAAATCCGGCTCTATAAATAGTGAAAACTCAGATTTTAGACGAAATTTAGTGCAGGAAATCATCTTTTCTCTCTCTCTACGTACCTTTCTCCTTCTCTCTTCTATTTTGGGCCTTTTTCTCGCCGGATCGAAGATCTGAAGCCACCACGATGCTCCTGGCGAAGTTCTCTGCAAGGTTGCTGGAGCTAATCGTTGGTGGAGTTGGCTTGGATTTCGTCCCAATCTCAAGGTAAGGCATTTTTATTCAGTATTTGCCTTTCCCTTAGTTATAAGAAATACAATACACGAAAAAATGCTGATGTTTTGTTCTGGGGGAATTGATTTTCAGGGTGTTGAGTGGAGAACTCTATGGGTATAGGGCCAGAATTTAGTAGGGGCTTTTCAGAATTAAGGTAAGGGAAATATGCTATGCTAGGGTTTTAAGAATATTAATAGAGTTTTCATAGATACATACATACATACATATATATATATATATATATATATATATATATATATATATATACTAGTTATTATGCAATTTTTAGAGAACGAATGTTTTAATGTTGTGTGGCCTGAGTAGATCTTTACCTGATGTAAAATTTATACAGTACTTCAGCATATCATGTTATATAGCATGTATATACAATTATTCACAGATGATTAATAGACAGATTTATATAGATTTTATTTAGTTCAGTATATCATAGTTTTTACAGAATGCTATGTTTTCCTGAATACCATAACACAGTTTATAAAGACAGATTATACAGTTATAGCATCAAGATGCTACAGTTACTCAAATTTTACAGTATTTACAGTACAGAATTATAACGTCATGGTTATTTTGGAAACATAATGAAAATAGCAAAGGTATATATATATGTACTTATATAGTATTAGATCCCTGTGGAAATATTATAGACAGAAATAGTTTACAGAGCACAGTACCGTTGCTATATACAGATAGAGTGCAACCACATATCTCAGATAATGTGTGGGTACCGTCTAACCGTGCTCGGAAAGGATGCAATTCCCCAGTACATTGGGTAGAGGGGGCTGGTTAGACGAGGTAGTAGCCAGTCCCGCGCTTAGGAGTGGATGCAGTTTGGCCGAACTGAGGTAGTGTAGAGTATAATGACTTACCTAGAGGGCCAACCAAGTTAAGTCCCGCATACGGGCTGCACAACCCTGTCATGAGGGGTCAAATCATGACATACAAAGTCCCAGGGAAAGAACACAGTTATATATATGTATATAGTTTTATAGTTGTTATTGGATGTGGTATGCTATAGCAGTATGAATGATAAAAAGCTCATATGATACAAATTTTTTAAGCTTTGACACATGTGTTTTATAGATTTTCCAGATCATGCAGTTTTAAATATTATTATTATAATTTTATGACTCGGTCGCCACATGCTAGTAATAGCATATTTCCACTTACTGAGCGTCGACTCACCCCATTACTTTAACATTTTTTAGGTATGCCAGTTATGCGAGCAGATCAGGCTCGTGGATAGAGATCACTTGGTCACCCTAGTTATAGGGTAAGTTTTGTATAGGGTTTTGTATTTTTGGGTAGTTGACACAGGAGAGAGAGACGTATTATGCAGCTATGGTTGAAAATACTGAATTCTGGCATTCTATATATACATGTATATGTGGTTATGTGATTTATGTTTTTCCGTTGCATAGGGATGCCCATTATATGCAGGTATTGGAGTAATTTATATATAAAAAGATGGTGAAAATTTTGAGGATGTTACAGGAGGTCACGTGTTACATTTGTCTATTCTGATACCATATATATATATCACAGTCATGCAGTGGAAATTAAACGTACATCCTTAATTTAAATACCAAAGTTAACCTATATACATATATATACCCCATAAGCAACTGTCATCACTTGTTTATATTACACAACAATACTTAAAAAAACATAAACTATTCATAAGTTATTTATAGAAACTTTCCAAAATTACCCAAACCGCTGCCCCACAAGAGCCCTAAGCTCGATCTCCTGATGGACCGAAAAATATGATCATCCACCAGGGTGAGATACATCTTAGTAAAGAAGAACAAATCATAGCAGTGTGTGGCAGAATGTTCAAATATTACAAAATATACAATCTTTTGCCAATCATCATCAACCCCAACTGAGAAAACACGTCATTAATATCAACATAAATCTCTGAATTCATACTCACATCTAATATGCATAAATATTGGCTTCTGATTTCATGCTCACATTCATAATTATTTTTAATAATAAAACCTAAGAAAAGGGAAGATTACCCGTTCATACAAGTAGCTTCTCTCTGCTCTAATACTAGTATCAGGGCACTCACCTTACTCAGTAAGTCCTCGGTCTATGTATATAGACAAAGTCTCCAAGAATAGGGAAGGTTACCCGCCCATACAAGTGGCTTCCCTCTACTCTGGCATCAACTAAAAATACTAGAACACTCGCCTTTCTCAGCAAACTCTTGGCATAAAGTTTAACTTTGCCATATATATACATATAATAAAATTAATACATCATTCATTTTATCAGGTCATATTTCACATAAACGACACAGGACAAACATCATCACATGGTCCACAAAGGACTATCATATATACAACATACATATCCACACAGAATGCAATGTCCACACAAGACAAACATCATCATATGGTCCATATAGGACTAGTCCACACAGGACAAAAATCATCACATGGTCCACACAGGATTGGTCTACAGAGGACAAACATTATCACATAGTCCACACAGGACAAACATCATCACATGAACACAACGCGGCCCACTCAGGCACCACTAACCACCAATACAAATCCCCATGACCTACCTGTAGTATATTAGTAGAACAACCTCCCCAGGCCTGCCAATGCTCTACCCTAATATATAATGACAATATACAAACTCCTCAGGCCTGCCAACGTATATTGTGATTACATCTAGGAAATATAATGAACTCCTCAAGCATGCCAACATTATATTGTGATACACATGAATAACCACACAAAAATCCACACACATATCACATGATTTGTCACACAGCAAACTCAAGCAACAATATTCACAACATGTCAAAATCCAAAATTAACCATTGTTCTTAATCCAACAGTATATTTCATCATTATGTACTCATATCAGCCAGTTAAAATTATGAAAATTGTATTCCTACCTGTTGGCCTAAACAAGACTTACGACTCTTGATTTTGATGATAACAAAGTAAAGTTATCTAATGTTCTTCAAAGTTGTGATATTTCAGGTATTGAAACAAAAGCATACTTCATGAGGTTAAGTGATCAAATCTGAAAGCTCAAGAGACCAACATTGAAAAACTCAAAGACCACAAGAACATTGAAAGCTCACATCAACTCAAGTGATCAAATCCGAAAGCTCAAAGGAAAAATGAAGCTCGGGACTTGAAAGAATTGAAAGCAACAAACTCATGAAGATTCTCAAAGAGTTCAAGAGTTGAAGAGAGTCAATAGGACATGTTTATAAGTACTTCAAGTATATTTCGAGTATGAAATCTTTTTGAAGCTCATTAGGTATAAAGAGACTTAGAGACCTTATTTTAAACCTTAGAACATATTTTTCAAAAAAACAAATGAACATTCCAAGAAATGAGGAGCAAAGAGAGTTAATACAAAAATATTTTAAAAACCAAAATTTTGTCTTGACAGGAGCCTAACTAAAAATAGTCAGTAGGCTGACAAATTAAGTGTTTTTAAAATACACAAACAGAAAGTCGTCAAGCTACTGTCTGGACCTTGACATGCGCCTGACGAGGTTTTTTGAGAAGCCTGTCCAGGTTTCATCAGGCTGCTGTCACCCTTCTACCTATTTATTAAAATTGAGAAATTCAGTGACAGACGCCTAACCCTAAGGTGACAGGCGACTGCCACCCTACTTCCTGTGAAAATTGACTGTGTAATTTATTGACAGGCGCCTGACTAGAAGCTCTTAAGCTATTGCCACGCGATAGATTTTGAATTTTATAACGAATATATTTTTGAAAAATCAATTACTTGGGGCTCAAACTTATTCAAAACTTGGACACTACTCAAAGTAAACTTGGGGAACAAGTTAGATACTTTTCTATATCTATAAATACCCTTCAAGACCAATTAATTCAATTACCAAGAATCAAACACAACTCTCATACTCTCTCAAATTGCTCTCAAACTCTCAAAGGCTCACTCACTCTCAACTTGTACGAAAATTACTGAGGCTTTGCTGACTCTCAATCTCTAGTATTATGCTACAATTCTAAATTTTTTCACCCATTGAAAGGATCATACGGTGATATACTCTTGGGGCTTCAATCTGAATTTCATTTTTGATTTGCTTTGAAGTATATAGCTTTGAATTTATACTAAGCAACTCTTTTGAGAGCATCTCTTGCACACCTTGTTTCAAATCTTGTCATGTAGATTCATTGACGATTTAAGTGCTTGGATCGTTGGACCGAATAAGGGAATATCGTTTCGAAAGGCGGGCTCTAGCCTAATAAATTAGTGATTGTAACGATGTTGTTTCGCCTAGCAAAGGAACAAATATAAAGGAATCCTTTGGTAGTTTACCAAAGGCGAGAACGTAGGGTGGGGATAAGCTGAACCTCGTAAAAACTTGGTGTTCTTCTCTCTACTTTACTCTTTACTTTTTGCATTATATCTTTGCTTTTTGAATGCATATTGCGGATTGCAAGGCTTGAGTAAAAAATTCAAAGAAGACTCTTAATTTTAGAAAGTACATTTTTAATTAACCTTTTTCAAAAACCCACAAGGGAGTACGTTGGTTAATTTGCAGAAATCTTGGTTAAGAGAGCACATTACAAAATCAAAATCAAAACAGGGCTTGCATATAAACACAGAGCTGCTACCAAAAGCTAAAAGCATCAAGTTCTTGATTATCTTGATTGATTGATTTTAATATTGTGGTTGATTGGATTGTTTAAATTTTAGTACTTTGTGGTGTGTTTTGGCTGTGATTACAAATTAATTGATTTACTTACGTTTTTTTTTTTGTTGCACTAAAACATGTAAGAAGTTAAAAAACCTTAAACTTTTTAATTAACCCAATTCACCCCCCTCTTGGGAACACTATTCTAATTTCAATTGGTATCAAAGCCTAATTATAGTAAATCTTAACAAGAAGCTATATAAAGATCAAAATGGCACACATAGAAATAGCTCCCATCAGAGAGTGTTAATCCTCAACCCGACCACCAATCTTTTGTAGACTAAACTATAATTTTTGGAAACAGTGTATGAGAATATATCTTTAAACTATGGATTGGAAAGCTTGGGAGGTTGTCACGGATGGTGACTTAATTCCCCTCAAACTAGTAGATGGAAAACAAGTCCTTAAGGAGAAAAAGGACATAACTGACTTAGATCACAAAATGATGCAAGTAAATTCAAGTGCTATCAATGCTTTGTATTGTGCTCTAGATATTAACGAATTCAATAGAGTCATGGCTTGAAAATAGCCAAAGAAATTTGGGATAAGCTAAAGGTAACCTATGAAGGAACAGTCAATGTTAGAGACAATACGAACCTTTCAAGATGAACTCAGATGAATCCATTACTAGTATGTATACAAGGTTCACTCACATAATCAATTCTCTCAATGCCTTAGGAAAAACCTACACCACCTATGAGATGATTCAAAAAATACTTAGAGATCTTCCACTCATATGGGAACCAAAAGCCACAACAATAACGGAAGTTAGGAACCTCAAAACCACATCACTTGATGAACTTATAGGTTCACTGCTTACTTATGAAATGACCTTAAAAGAAAGAAATCCTGAACCTAAGCACAAGAAATCTATTGCTTTAAAAGCGGCTAATGAAAGCTCAAGTGATGATGATAGTGAATCAAGTGACTTAGACCACGATGAATTAGCATTCATTACTAAAAGACTTGGCAAGTTCTATAGAAGCAACAAAAAGTTCCCTAGAAAATTTAGTAAAACAAAATTTGAAAAAGGGGAAACAAGTAGGAAAGAGAACAAAAATAAAAATGACCCACCTATGTGTTATCATTGCAAAAAATTCAGGTCATATCAAGCCGAACTGCCCTCAACTCAAGAAGGGAAAGAAGAAAAAGAAAACAGACATGAAGGCAACATGGGATGACACAAGTTCAAGCGAAATGGAAAATGAGTGACGTGGGTAAGAGATGGCTAACATGTGCTTCACGGCACATGATAAAGAGGTAAATTCTTACTACTCCTCATCGGAAGAATCTAGTAGTGAATCATGTAATAAATCTTATGATAACATGCCCTCCTACAAAGAACTTCAAGCCGAGTTGTTTGCTCTACATAAAAGATTTATCAAAGTTTCTAAAAGAAATATAACTTTGAAAGAACAAAATGAAAATCTAATGAAACAACTTGAATCCTCTAAATCTATTGAAAAAGAGAAAGAATCCCACATTGAAAATCTAAAAGAGAAAATAAATGATATGTCACAAGAAATAGTAAAAATACAAGTAGATGATCAAAGTAAGAAGGACTTGGAAATAATTGATCTTAAAAATACAATTGAGCATAAAGATAAAATTATCTACAACTTCACAAAAGGAAAAGAAAACTTTGAGAAAATGGTTGGACAACAAAGAATGCCTGGAAATAAAGAAGGAATCAGTTATAATGGAATAACAAATAAAAAGAAGAAGAAGTTGTTCATGGGGTACTTTGTGAGAGAAGCTAAACACTATGCTAGTACTTCCTCAATTAATGTACATGAACATACCGCTTGCTACATGTGCAAGAACAAAGGACATATCATGTTTAACTGCTCTCTTAAAAAGAAGTATGTTAAAGTTAAAAATGAATGGAAAGAAAACAATGGAACTAGATATGATTTAAAGAAAATTAAGAAAGTTTGGATTCCATAAGTAACATCTTAAATCCTTCATTGTAGGTATGCTTTAGGTCAACACCATCAAGGGAAAAGTGGTACTTGGACAGCGGGTGTTCAAGACACATGACCAGAGATAGAACCAAGTTCACCACATTAACTCAAAAAAGATGGGGGTTACGTAACCTTCGGTGACAATGCCAAAGGTAAAATTGTTGGAATTGGTAAAATAGGGTATCTATTAGATCAAGTTTAAACAAGACACCTTATGAATTATGGAAAGGGAGAAGGCCTAATATAGCCTACTTCCATGTATTTGGGTGTAAATGTTTTGTTCTAAATAACAAAGATGACTTAGGGAAATTTGATGTCAAATTAGATGAAGGTATTTTCTTAGGATATGCTATAAATAGTAAAGCCGATAGGATATATAATAAAAGAACACTTACTATCGTTGAATCAATGCATGTAACTTTTGATGAATCAAATCCCTTTGCAAATGAAATCAAGAATGATGAAAACGAGGATATCTCACAAAAAGTGGAAAATCTTGAAATCAAAGAATAAAAAGAAGAAAACACTAAAGAAGCTTCAAAAGAAAAACCCACCGAAAATCAAGAATTACCAAAAGAATGGAAATATGTAAGAAACCATCCTCAAGATCAAATTAATGGAGAACCTTCAAGAGGTGTAACCACTAGATCATCATTAAAGAATATATGCAACCATTACGCTTTCCTATCTCATGATGAACCAAAAAATGTAGAAGAAGCATTAAATGATGATTCATGGATTATGGCTACGCAAGAAGAGCTTAATCAATTTGAAAGAAGTCAATTATGGAAATTAGTTCTCAAACCTAAAGATCATTCATCCATAGGAACTAAATGGGTCTTTAGAAATAAGAAAGATGAAAATGGGATAGTTGTTAGAAACAAGGCTAGGCTAGTAGCTTAAGGATATAATCAAGAAGAAAGTATTGACTATGATAAAACCTTTGCCCCCATAGCAAGAATGGAAGCAATTAGAATGCTCCGAGCATATGCAGCCCATAAGGAATTCAAGCTATATCAAATGGATATAAAAAGTGCTTTCTTAAATGGGTATATAAATGAAGAGGTTTATGTAAAACAACCACCAGGTTTTGAAGACCTAAAGCATCTCGATCATGTATTTAGATTAACTAAAGCCTTGTATAGTTTAAAACAAGCTCCTAGAGCTTGGTATGAGAGACTAAGTAAATTTTCAACTTAAAAATGATTTTTCAAGAGGGAAGGTAGACAGCACCCTTTAATACCAAAAACAAAGATATGTTAATAGTTCAAATCTATGTTGATGATATCATATTTGGTGCTACAAATGAAGAACTACATAAAGATTTTGCAATATGTATGCAAAAAGAGTTTGAAATGAGTATGATTGGAGAGTTAAATTATTTCCTAGGGTTACAAATCAAACAAGCCAAAAATGGAACATTCATAAATCAAACTAAATATATTAAAGATATGCTGAAAAAGTTTGATGTGGAAGAAAGTAAACCCATAGGAACCCTTATGAGCACCTCAACAAGCCTTGATAAAGATGAAAAGGGAAAACCAGTAGACACAAAACATTGTCGAGGAATGATAAGCAGTTTACTATACTTAACAGCTAGTAGACTCGATATCATATTTAGTGTGTGCATGTCTCATCAATTAGCACCTAAGGAATCTCATCAAGTTGCAGTCAAAAGAATTCTAAGATACATGATAGGAACCCTTGATCTAGGCTTGTTGTATCCAAAGGAAACTGATTTTGAAATGATAAGCTATTCAGATGCGGATTATGCTAGATGTAAAATAAATAGAAAAAGCACTAGTGGTACTTTTCACTTTTTAAGACACTCACTAGTCTCTTGGTTTTCGAAAAAGCAAAATTTCGTAGCATTATCCACGGCTGAAGCTGAATACATAGTAGCTGGGAGTTGTTGTGCACAAACACTATATATGAAACAACAACTAAAAGACTTCAATCTTGAATACCAAACAATTTCAATTAATTGTGACAATACAAGTTCTATAAATATTTCAAAGAATCCAATATCTCACTTAAGAACTAAACACATTGACATTAGACATCATTTCTTGAGAGATAATCTTCAAAAAGAGGAAATAAATCTTGAGTTTGTCAATACAAATGATCAGTTAGCTAATATATTTACAAAACCACTTCTAGAAGATCGATTTGTATTTATTAGATGAGAATTACGAATGTTACATATACGTGAAGTCAATTAGGAGAGACAACAGAAAAATATGCAAGTAGTTTGCATGTCAGGCGACTGCCAGCTGAATGGCAGGCGCCTGACAAGCTACTGCCTAGTGAAATATAACTCAACAAGTGTCTGGCCCTTCAAAGATAGGCTTCTGTTGTGTGGAGGTTCAATTCTAAAACACATGTAAAACGCAACTTTTTAAAACCCAGCCACCTGTTAACACTTCTATACCTCTTAAAAATCCTTTCTTTCCTCTTTACCTCTCCATTCTTCTTCTCAAATTCGTCCCTTACTCCATCACCACCTCACCACATCAAACCCTAATCCTCCTCAACCTAGGGATTCGGTTTTTAAAATGCCAAGAATAAAAATCACCGAAAATAAGGAAAAAGCTTGCTCCTCCCGCTCAACAAGCAACGACGAAGTAGAGAAATGGCTGGTCTCCTCTCACGCCAAATCATTGTATTGAAATCACATCTCAACCATTGATCCAAAATTTGATAAAGTCTTGGATATTCCCTTCTTTGAATCAGACTTTCTTGAAATCCTAGCTTTGTTCAAAGACATAGGAAGGGATAAATTTATTAAACACCAAGCCAAAGGGTATTATCCTAATGTGATCAAAATTTTTTATTCAAACTTGGTGAAGAAGGAGGAAGGTATTTCTACTAATCTCCTGAGACAAACCATCACCCTTACACCACACTCATTAGGCAAAATTCTTCGCATAAAGAGTGGTGAATTTGAGTGCAATCCCATTGAAAAACAATGGATTATGGGGCAAGGATTCACTCCACAAGAGCTTTTGCCACTTGTAATAATTGATCCTCCTATTTACTTTGGCAATCCTCCACTCTATAAGCAGCTAAATTTACAAGCTTTAATTCTTCACAAACTTGTTTCCTACAATGTCCTCCCTCGAGCAATATCATATGATCATATCTCCTTCTTGGATTGTTTCATAATGTGGTGCCTACTCAAAGGAAAAGAGTTGGATTTAACAAGTTTGATGCTTAAATGGATGGTCATGACGTTGGAAGCTTATAGAATTGTACTTCCCTATGGAGAAATACTCTCTTTGGTTTTTGCTCACTTTCAAGTCCTCACACCATCTTCCAAACTAGTGAAAAGAACCCATTATGATTTATTCTCCTCAACCACACTAAAATTGATGGGTTGCAAGAAGTACACTCAAGGATGGTTGTATTGAGGAAATAAGCCTGCACAAACTGGAGCCAGAAGACCCTAATCCAGCTCCTAAAGAAGCTTATATGCCTGCATGGTTCATTCCCTTCTACCAACATTACTCTAGCTTTAGCTATGACATGCAGACTAGTCTCACTTCACTTCAAGAAAAAGTCTCCACTATGGACACTAAGTACTCATCACTAGATCAACGTCTTGAAAATATAGAACAACATATCACTAGGGCAACCCCCATGGATATCAGTTCAGCACCTTCTATTGAAGTTGAATCTGATGAAGAATCTAAGAAAAGTGTGAAGCATCTAAAGAAAAATCTAGTGAAGACTCTACTGAAGAGACCGAGGAAGAAGGAGAAGCGTCTAAAGGAAAAGGTTCCAAAGGAAAGGAGGTTGCTAAAGATAGTACTTCAAAATCTGATGCTTGATTATTCTTATCTATGATGTTTTGTAACTTTTAAAAACTTTGACTTTTGTTCATACTTTGCTGATGTATAGTACACTTACTCTTTATATGGTTGTATTATTTCCTTTCTGATTGATGTCTAAAGGGGGAGTATGTGTATGAGCAAAAGATGGTTATGGTATGGTTATGGTATGTATGTTTTGGAATATATTATCAAATATATTATGTTTATGTCAAAGGGAGGAGTGTGCATGATGATTATGAAATGATGAATTTATATAGAAGCATGATGACCTTATGAAATGCTATAATTGCGAAGTATTTAAAATTGTGCTTTAATGTTACATTAACTTTGAAGATTTATGCTTATTGTAAGGAGGAGCCTTTTAAGGCTTACCTATTTTTGCTACTTATTTGTCAACATAAAAAATGAGGAGATTGTTGGCCTAAACAAGGCTTACGACCCTTGATTTTGATGATAACAAAGTAAGGTTATCTAATGTTTTTCAAAGTTGTGATATTTCAGGTATTGAAACAAAAGCATACGTCATGAGTTCAAGTGATTGACTCACTTGAAAAATGAGCACCTCAAAAACTATCCCAAGTATAGGAGTTCTGTCGTGTAATATTTAGCCTAAGCTCAAATCGTCTCCTCATGGAATGCAATTTAATCTCAAAGTTTACATAATTCCAATCAAAAAATAAGAAACAAAAAGGGACTGAACACAATTCATATTCGGGTTTTTTAGAATGCTTGAGATTTCTTTTGATAAATTAAACAAACGTGCAATTTAAATTCTAATTCCTAACACACACTGAATTTAACAACGAGAGACAGAAATCCTACCTTAACAACCAAACAAGAATTGAAACACGTGTTGAACTTCGGAATAAAAACTAAAAACGATAACTTTCCTACGTAATTAAAACATGCAATAATAAAATTAAAAAAAAAAACTCAATCAAATGCAAACGCGAACAAGAAAAATCGAATGACTCACTCGAAAAATAAGCACCTCGGAAGCTATCCCAAGTATAGGAGTTCTGTCGTGTAATATTAAACCCAAGGGTTAGGTCGTCTCCTCAGGGAATGCGTTTTAATCTCTAATTTTACGTTGTCCAATCGAAAACAAAAATGCACTGAACTTGGTTCAGATTCGGGGTTTTTCAAGATTGTTGGGATTTCTTTTGATAAATTAGACAAACACACGAATTAAAACTCTAGACCTAGCTGGCATTAAAGTAAACAATAAAAATAGAAACTCTAATCTACCTAAGGCACATCAAATACGCACTAATTAAAAATGGCAACTTAGAATATGGAATTAAACACGCAATGGAAATGCAATCAAAATTAAACACACTCACAAACAGTAAAAATCAAACCTTTAACAAACTTAAGAAATTGGATCAAAACCAAACTTCAAGGGCAACCAAGAACTCTGACAGAAATTACCCCTAACAACCTAAACTAGACTGAACACAATAAAATGAAAACTTTAATACGACTTGACCCTAAACTAAAACAAGTTTCGACAAAAAATTTAAATTTAAAAAGATCAACTAAATTAAAACGAGATTTAAATTAAACGAATTGTTGGCCTTACAAGGCTTAAAATCTTGTTATCTTGTTTTGATGCTAACAAACAAGTGAAATTTAATGTAATTGTGTGAGTAATGATATTTCAGGATTCATATATGTGAAAGTAAGGTTAAAGTGCCCACACGGATCAAATATGATGGAAGCAAGGTTAAAGTGCTCACAAGGATCAAATGAAGCTTAAATGAGCCAAGACATGAATTACTTGTTGAAGAACATGAGGACATGAATAAGTTGTTGAAAGCCAAGGTATATCAAAGTCAAAAGATCCAAAGAAAGGCAAAGTAAGAAAGCTTAAAGAATATGGAAGTTTGAAGAAAAGATGGATTCAATCAAAGGACAAAGCATGAAGACTCAAGAACTTAGAATGTTAATATTTTAGAAGTCTCATGTAAGTGCTTTAATGTTTAAAATATCATTTGAAATATTTTGAAGCTCTTAGGTTAACTTCTTAGACCTAGATACTTTTTAAAATACCTGAATAATATTTTTAAAAGGTCAAAAATTATTTTAAAAAGGTTAAAATCATTTTTGGAATAAAAAGCACCAAAAAGAGTTTTTTCCCAAATGCTGTCAGTTTTTATACAGCCGCATTGAGGTGAATTTTTCTCTATCAAGAACTCATTATTTTAAATATTTATAAACACGAAAGTTGTAGTATTTTCTCTTAGCTTTCGTTTGACACTAAGATCACCTAATTTGGAGTTATATAGAAAAAGTTATGGCCAAAACACTGAAATGAGGTCACTGCTGTCAGACATTTAAAAATTGTTCAACAGGCAAATTTTTAAAATTCGAATGTTTTAAATTATAGCCGTTTGAACCTTAAATATTCTAATAAATAGGGAAATTCTTTAAGGAAACTTTTGCAAGTTTGAAAGCCTATAAATACATGGTTTTGCAAAACAAATAAAAAAAAAACTAAGAATTGAAAAATCTGTTTTGAGAAGCTGAAAGTATTCTTTTTCTTCCTAAGTTCTCTTGCTCGCTCATTGGAAAATTCTTTTGCTGAGAACTCTGAAGTGTTGATCCTTCTTCCTTTGAATTCCTACTGCTAATCCTCTTCTAAGAAGGATATTGGTGAATTCTACACTTGAGCTTTATTCTATTTCCTATTGATATTTTACATTTAAGTATATAGTGCTGAAATTGTACTAACTTGCTCTTTGAGAGAGTATACTTGTACGTAGATTTTATCTTATGTTTCTTGTAGTTCATTGACGTTCCAAGGTGTTTGGATCGTTGGCTAAGCAAGGGGATATTGCTTAGAGAGGCAGACTCTAGCCTATGTTAGGAGTGACCGAACGAGGGAATATCGTTTGGAGAAGGCAGGCTCTAGCCTTAACCAAGGAGTGTTGTAATCGGTTTTGTTCCACCCGTCAACAGAACAGGTTTAGTGAATCCTTTGGTGGTTTGCCAAAGGCGAGGACGTAGGCTGGGTATAAGCCGAACCTCGTAAAAATCTCCGTCTCACTCTCTCTTTCCCTATTCTTTAATTTCAGTTCATATACAACTGCGTGGATGATTTAAATATCTAAATTATACATACTATGCATATTTGGAAATCAAGTAAACTTAAAATCCAATTTTGATTTGGGTTGCGGAAACCGAAAGGGAGTACGTTGGTTACACCATATCTTGCGGAAACCATACGGGAGTACGTTACTTGGTTAACACCCCAAAGATAAATTTACCAAGAGTTTATTTGAATTCTAAATATTTGGAAAGAGTGATTGGATTTATTTATACAGGGCTTTACTTCAGTAAGCATAAATTATAATTCATAATCACAGGGCTTATATAAACAAATAAACTATCTCAAGATCTTATATTACCAAATTGCTGAATACTTTATATCTTGGTTTGGTTATTTGTTGTTTAACTTGTACTTGGCAAATAAATTGATTGTTTGCTTTGAAGATTGTGTTTAATTGATTGGATAAAAGAACTAAGTTCTTGATTGATTAAGGAATTAAAAAATAAGTCAAGAATTGGTTAAAATAAATAAAAGAAGTTTAAGGTATTTTAAAAGGAATTAAAAGAAACTTTTAGAATCCAATTCACCCCCGCTCTTGGGAAGCTATTCCTAATTTCACGAATGATAAATAAAAACTACTAAATTAAATCTAATAATAACTTGAATTAAATACAAGATAAGTAAATGGAAAAAAAAATTAAAATCACTTAGCAAGTATCCAAACTCTAACTTTTCAATAATCTGTAATAAATAAATAAATAAATAAAAGCATTATTCAATTGCAATAAATGGAGAGAGAGAGAAATCCTTGAAGATGTGGCCGAGAGCTTGGAACTAATGTTGGTGGCCGAGAGCTGGGGGTTCTTGGTGTGATCGGCCATGGCTGTTGCAGCGGCTAGACTTGGTGCTCATGGAGGCTGATGCTGTGTCTGCTGCCTGCTGTTATGTTGCTAGAGGCAGAGGATGTTGTTCGTTGGATCATGGAACAGAGGCTAGAGGACTTGGCTAGCTGGTGCATTGCAGGAATAGCAGTAGGAAGCTAAATCTGTGGAGTTGCTTTGCTGTAGGCAGTGGAGAGTTGCAGGATGGCCGGAGCTGTGCTTCTGTTCGGGTTGCAGGGCTTGTGGCCGAGAAGTAGAGGAGTTGTACGAAAGAAAGCTGAGTGAGAGAAAGAAGGATAACAGAGGGAATGAACAGGGGATAGAGAGAGAGGAGTTTTGGGAAGGAGAAGAGAAGGAGAGATATGAGCAGGGAGAAGAGGCCAGAGGGAAAGAAAGCAACAAAGAAGGAGAGAGCAAGAAAGAAAGAAAACAAAGTAAGGGAGAAAGAGAAGGGAAGAGGGAGAGTTTGAGGGAGAGAGAAGGGTGCCAGAGGCACACCCTATGCGGGAGAGCAAAGAGGGATTAAATAGGAGAGGTAGACTGCTGCCCCAGGATCCGTGAAGCCACGACTCGACCCGTTTGGAAAGGGTTGACCCGGCAACTTGATTTTTTTTATTTTTTTTATTCTCTGTTCATCTCAAATCTGACTCTTTTGGAGCCCGTTTCTTGCAAAACTCAAAACACAAAAGTTGTAGATAATCTTTTCCTATTTCTCCATAAATTTGAATCGTCTCGATCGGAGTTTGGACGGAAAAGTTATGCATGAAATACAAACAGGTATCAATTTTGGTTTTCGAGATTTTTCCTGCAACAAAAAATTACCAAAACTTCATAAATAGTGCAATAAAGTTCAAGAATGATGATTTTGGCACTTTATTAAAATATTGGACAATTTTGGACATTTAATTAAAAATATAAACCGTAAAACCCGGGTTAAGATACCCAATTACGCAGTTTTGACGTGTAATCACCGAACTTTTAACAAAATCAAAAACTTGAATCAAGATCAAAATTTAAACGCAAACAAGAACTTGAACAAAAATTAAAGCTTTAAAAACTTAAACAAGGACTAAACATGATAAAAATGGGAACTTTAATAAGATTAACTTAAATTAAATCAAATTTCAACAAACAAAATTTAAATTTTAAGGGAAACTACTAATTTAACTTCTAAAAAAATATTTTTTTTCTTTTTGTAGTTTTTTTTCAAGGACCAAATCAAACTTTAATCAATTAAATAAATAACTCAAGCAATAATTAAATCTAATGCTAAATTTAATTGAGAGAAAAAATAATAATAAATAAGCTTTAATAATAATAATACCCAAACAAAGATTCACAAATTTAAAACTTTAACTAAACTCAATTGAAAAATAACAATACTCATTTAAATATTTAAAGTAAGAATAAAAAAACTAAAGAAAGGGAAAGGAAAGAAAAATGAGAAAGAAGGGGGAAAAGAGAGAGAGAGAGAGAGAGAGAGAGAGAGAGAGAGAGAGAGAGAGAGAGATGACTCAGCTATGGCAGCAGCAAAACTACTGCTGGTTCGAGTGGTTGGCAGCAAAGAGGAGGAGCAGGTACAATGGCCTCAGCTATGGTCTTCTCGGCTTTAGCAGAACGGGACAGCAGCTACAGATCAAATGGGAAGGAGCTTCAGGTCCTTGGGTGGCTGATTACAGCAGTCACACACGACAAAGCAAGATGACTTCTTTCTGGAAGCAGCTACAGTCCAGAAGATAGGGAGAGTTGAGAGAGGAACCGAGAGTGGGAGAGAAAAGAGTTACCCGAGAGAAGAGATAGGGAAAGAGAAAGAAGACGGAAGAGAGGAAGGAAAAGAGAAGAAGGAGAGGGGAGCTTCCCAGAAGAAGAGAGAAAAATTAATATAGAGAGGGAGAGTGGGGGATCCCCTACCAGTGTACGCCAATAGGGATCCGGACCCGGCTGCATGGCCGAGTCACATCAAGGTAAGGTTTAATTATTTTTTTTTCTTTTTTTCTTTTTCTCATTTTTGCTTCTCGGCGAACAAGCTCGAGTTTGACCATCTTAGAGCTCGTATCTCTCGAAGCTTA
This sequence comes from Malania oleifera, assembly GCF_029873635.1. NCBI lineage: Eukaryota > Viridiplantae > Streptophyta > Magnoliopsida > Santalales > Ximeniaceae > Malania > Malania oleifera. The sequence goes on from NC_080425.1 coordinate 25,880,562, forward strand.
AAACATGGAAGTAGTAGATAATTTTCTCGGCTTTCCACAAAATTTTGAATCGTCTCGATCAGAACTCAAATGAGATAATTACGTACAGATTACGAAGTAGTATCGGTTTTAGCTTCCAATAATCGCCTTGCGATAAAAAATACCAAAAATTCATAATTTACTCATTAAAACCCAAATATTATAAATAGGACACCGTGCTAAAATATTGACGTTAATTATGCATTTAATTAAAAATATAAGCCTCAATGCATGAATTAAAGCACCTAATCACGCAATTTAAGCGCGTAATCACACCCTCCAACTAACGTTTTGCTAGTCTTTAGCAAATAATATGAATGAATTCCAAAGCGGTATCCACAAATACTAACTCCAATAAACATGAAATGAATGCACATGTGACACAATCATACCATTTCACATACAGGACTATAACCAAAATTCACACAAGCTCATCACATACAATGCACACAACTCCGAAGTAAGTCATTCATGCAAGTTTCATCTTTATATAGCAATTAAGAACAGTATACTCACATGAAGTTAACCAGCAGTACAATTTAAAGTTAATGTGATCATATAAATTCGAGTATAAATAGGTGAAATCTCAAGGAATGTGTGATGCATGTGACTCGTTACACCTAAGATACTAGTGGACACCTATAGAACGGTCGTTTTGACTCTGCTTAACTGGTATACCATAAAAAATACTCAAAAATTATAGGTTCATTCATCATATGTAAGGAGGAGTGTCACGATCAAACATCCCACATATTACAAGGAACAAACGCTAAATGTCTGGAGTGGACTAGTCTGAAAAGGATCTAGCCTATTTGTGAGGTGTCAGGTCCTTCACCCTAGCATCTTCTCACCTACACGTCATGTCTAACCAAGACCACCCTAGATCAACTTATTCATAAACTAGGCATGAATAGCTTTGAGGTATTAAGCGGTTGAAGAGTCTTCATAAGTGAAGAACATGCGTCGTGTCCATGACTTTTTATGCATTTCTATGGAGCAGGTATTAATCTTTTGTGTCATGCGCATTTCTAATTTTCTTATTCTTTCTTCTGCTCATTCTTCAATTTATGTACTTTCTTGGTCAATTAGGATAATCATTACACTTCTTTTGTTGTCTTCATACCACCAATAAGAATTAAGCTCGAACAGTAGTCCATGAACTAAGTCTATTTCTAAGGGTGGTTCAGCCTTCACATCTTGAGTAGGCTACAAGACCTAAGTTTCTATCTCCCCACTAGATGTCACCTTTAGGCTAGTAAGTCAAAAACAGATACTAGTGTACAAAGAATCGTCCAGAAGAAAAGAGATCTAAGTTTCATGAACTCTAATTTGGTGTTAACAATCAAAAGGACAATAAATAGCTCAAGGATGTCTTACAAGGTGTCATTCTCCTCACGGGTGTTCTCTCAATGCTCACAAGGAACCCTAAGTATAATGAATCACATGAATGTGTCTATTTAGCCTCATGAGATACCATGTAAATACAAGAGTTTATATAGCAAAATTACGCGAGTGTACGACCAATCAATTCTTTATGGAGTTACAAAGTCATATAAAAAGAAATTACACATAAATGACTCGAGTGTGTAATTCTTAGGTTATATACAAATATGTGAAGGGTATAAGTCAGCGTTCATCATGGCATAAGTCAGTGTAATTCCTCTATACTCTTTCTTTCTTTCTTTCTTTCTTTTTAGATTAATTAATACAAAACCCAACAAGTAGACGTGCATAGTGTCACATGCAAATTCTCACCCCCCCCCCCCCAACTAAAGTGGAACATTATCCTCAATGTGAAAACATAGGAGAAATAGAAAAACTGTGCATGGGTGAACAACTAATAGAAGAAAAAAATATAGAAAATCACTACCAACTAATGCGACAGAAAAAGAAAAGAAAGATGCAAAAAAGAATCAAATAAAATGAAAAGAAAATATGAAAAAAAGAAACAATAAAATAGAAAGGTCAGAGGACCCCCCTAGGGTCTTGCAGAAGCAAGACCTCTTTATGTGGATCGAATGGAGTCATGAAGGGCTTTTGAGGCTGTCCGTTGACTGTGAAGCTGTTACCACTTTTTGGATCTACAATCTTTACCGCGCCATGAGAATGAACTTTTTCAACGACGTATGGGTCACCCCATACTTTAGTTTCCCAGGAAACACATGCAATCTGGAGTCAATGAGAAGCACTTGCTGAGAAGGGAAAAGTTGTTTATCTTTGATTTTCCTGTCATGCAGCAACTTCATCCGCTCCTTGGCTAAGCGAGCATTGTCATAAGCTTCCCTCCTAGACTCTTCAAGCTCACATACCTGTAATTTCCTTAAACCTTTAGCATCATCAAGTGAAAAGTTAATCTGTTTTATAGCCCATAAAGCACAATGCTAAATTTCAAACAGGTAAATGACATGTCTTATCGTAAACTAACCTGTAAGGAGACATCCCTAAAGTTTGTCTTGAAAACAGTTCGATAGGCTCAGAGTGCATCAACAAGTTTTTTTGATCAATCTTTTCGATTAGGATGCACGGTTTTCTCAAGTATGATTTTGATCTCTCTATTGGCCAACTCAACTTGACCATTAGTCTGAGGGTGGTATGGAGCAGAGATCTTATGGCTCACTCCATAATTTTGTATAAGTTTTTCAAAAGGTTTGTTACAAAAATGCAACCCTCTATCACTAATGATCACCTTGGACATGCAAAAACGTGCAAATAACTCCTTGAGAAAATAGATGACAACCTTGTGGTCATTTGTTCTACAAGGTATAGCTTCCACCCATTTTGAAACATAATCCACAGCAACTAAAATGTAAGAATGCCCAAAAGAGTTCGGGAATGGTCCCATAAAGTCAATTCCCCAACAGTAAAAAATTTCAAAAGTCAAAATGGGAGACATAGGCATTTGATTCTTTGCTGTAATTTTTCTTAATTTCTGACAAGTCTCACAAGTTTTATAAAAATTCTCAACATCTTTGAACATAGTAGGCTAGTAAAGTCCACTTTGCAAAATTTTTGAAATGGTTTTCTTTGTAGCAAAGTGACCTCCACATGCTCCACTATGACAAAAATGCATCACAGAAGTGAATTCATCATCAGACACACATCTACGAACCAACTGGTCATAGCAGTATTTAAACAAATATGGATTGTCAAAATAATAATGTTGTACCTCCGCATGGAACTTAGGCTTATCCTGAGTTAACCAATGTTCTGGCATTCGATTGGTGACAAGGTAATTCACAATATCGGCAAACCACGAAGCGTGTGACACTGCAAAAAGACGCTCATCAGGAAAATCATCATTTAAGGGAGAGGGAGATACAGACACATCAGGTAGCTGCAAATGAGAGAGATGGTCAACTACAACATTTTTCACATCCTTTTTATCTCGAATAGTGATGTCAAATTCCTAAAGAAGTAGAATCCATCTGATCAACCTGGATTTACCATCCTTCTTTGCTAACAAATATTTCAGAGCAGAGTGATCAATAAAAATAATAACAGGCGATCCAATGACATAAGAAAGAAATTTTTCTAAGGAAAATACAACAGCTAACAATTCCTTCTCAGTGGTGGCGTAATTTTTCAAAGCATCATTCAAAGTTTGACTCACATAATAAATGACAGACGGCTTATTATCAATTCTTTGACCCAGAACGGCACTAAGGGCGTAGTCACTAGCATCAGTCATGATTTCAAAAGGCAAGTCCCACTGAGGAGGTTGCATGATAGGCACCAAGCCAAATTTTTCTTTAGCATTTCAAAAGCCTATTGACATTCATCAGTCCACAAGAATTCAGTCTCATTATGCGATAAAGTACATAATGGTTTAGCAATACTACTAAAGCCCTAGATGAAACGCCTATAGAAGCCTATATGACCAAGGAAAGGACGGATATCCCTAACTTTCTTAGGGATAGGTAACTGGGAAATTAGCTCTACCTTGGGCCTATCAACCTCTATACCACGCTCAGAAACCAAATGACCAAGTACTAAACCACTGTTTACCATAAATTGACATTTTTCCCAATTCAAAAGCAAATTCTTTTCCTCACATCTTTTCAAAATAGCAGTCAAAATTTTCAAACAAATATCAAAAGATTAACCAAACACAAAAAAGTCATCCATAAAAATTTCACACATATCATCTAACATATTAGAGAAAATACTCATCATGCAGCGCTGGAAAGTAGCAGGTGCATTGCATAAACCGAATGGCATTCTGCAAAACGTGAAAGTACCGAAGGGACAAGTGAAGGTAGTCTTTTCTTGATTATCAAGCACTACAGCAATTTGATAATAACCAGAAAAACCATCCAAGAAACAGTAGAAAGAATTACTAGCTACTTTTTTAAGTATTTGATCTAGGAAAGGTAACGAGAAGTGATCTTTTCGGCTAACCAAATTCAATTTACGATAATCAATGCACATTCTCCAACCCATTACTTTCCTAGATGGGATCAACTCGCCATTAGCATTTTCAATGACAGTCAAACCAGATTTTTTTGGAACTACCTATGTCGGGCTTACCCATTTGCTGTCGGAGATCGGATAGATGATATCTACAGGTAATAATTTTAGCACTTTGTTCCTTACCACCTCCTTCATGGTTGGGTTTAGCCTCCATTGCGCAACATGAACTGGTTTAGCGTCTCCTTCTAGGAAGATGTTGTGAGTACAAATCGAAAAGTTGATACCCTTGATGTCTGCAATGGTCCATCTTATTGCTCCTCGATGTTTCCTTAGTACCTGCAATAACTCAGTTTCTTGTTTAAGAGTAAGGTGAGAAGAAATTACCACAGGGAATGTGCCTTCTACTAGACCCAAGAAAACATATTTCAGCTCTTCAGGCAATGGTTTCAACTCAAGTGTTGGAATTTCTTCTTTTGATGACTTCATAATTTCGGGCAGGTCAATAGCCTCAAATGTTGGCTTACACCAACTACTCGTGTAACTTGCATCCAACAAGTGAGGGGAACCATCTATCTCTAGAAACTGCCCCTCTGATCCTGACAATTTTTCATCAAATGCCTCAAGCTATTCAGAAGAGTCATTTTCAAACGCCCTATCAACATCAAGTATTGATAGTAGCTCTAAAATATCCAAGTTATCTATTACATCAACTGCATGTGTCTCTGCATCATTGCACCCACTTGACATCTTGTGAGCATTTGAACACGTTCATTTCTAATTTCCAAATGTGAGCTTAAATACTCCACTTCAACAATTAATCAAGGCATTAGAAGTAGCAAGGAATGGTCACCCAAGAATAACAAGAGCCTGATATATGGTGGAGATAGGTTGCTGCATGTCCAAAACAACAAAGTCCATAGGGTAGTAAAAATTGTCAACTTGAACCAATACATCCTCAACAATGCCTCGTAGAGCTTTAACAGATCTGTCTACCAACTATAACATCATAGTAGTTTTCTTCAGCTCACCTAAACTCAGCTGCTCATATATCGAATATGGGAGCAAGTTCACACTGCTCCCCAAATCAAGTAAAGCTCTTCCGATATGAGATTCACCAATCATGATAGAAATAGTGGGAGGACCAGGATCTCTAAGTTTCTACGGAGTCTGACTCAATATTAACGCGCTAACTTACTCAGTTAAGAAAACCTTTTTCTTCACGTTCAATTTCCTTTTTACTATGCAAAGGTCTTTCAAAAATTTTGCATATGTAGGGACTTGCTGTATAGCATCCAAAAGTGGAATGTTGATCTCCACCTGTTTGAATATTTCTTGGATCTCAATGTGATACTTATTTTTATGACCAGATGTCAACCGCTGAGGATAGGGTACCACAGGTTGATACTCCTTAACAGTCACATCCTCTTTATTACCTGACTTCTTTGAACTTGAGCTTGCTTCATTTGATTTTTCTTTTCCTTTATCTCTCTCAGCTATCACTTCAGGTGTTGGAGTAACTATTTGTCGATTAATAGGTATTTCAGGATGGGAAACTTCATTTTTGCTACTCAAGGTAATAACTGCCTTAGTTGACTCAAAAGCATCCCCTAAAACATTGTGCACCAGTTGCTGTTGCTGTCGATATACTTGAGGATTAGGCTGAGGCTGTGTAGGAAATTTCCTTTTTTCTAAGGTATTTAGCTGTGTGCTTATCTTATTCATGGTATCTCTCAGTTCACTGAAGGCTTGATTACTTTGATTGTTGGTCGTGACATGAAACTGCATGAATTCCCGAAACATGTTTGCTATCTACGCCATGCTATCATCAGGAGATTTTTTTGTTGGACTAGGAACTAAATTTGGTTGAAATCCCAGAGGTGCGTAGCTCTAAGAAATATTTTGCGGCTGGTACTGTAGTTGAGGAGCTACAATTGGATGATATAGCGGTTGCGGAAGTGATGCATAAGATTGAGGAACTTGCTGATACCGTAAAGAAGATGGACCAGCCCGATCATTCCTCTTTTAGAGGTTTGGGTGATTCCTCTATCCAGGATTATAAGTGTTCGAGAATGGTTGATTTTGGGACTTATTGACCCAATTTGCTGATTGTACCCGATCAGAAATACTCTCTTTCCAAATTGGTAATAAATGAAAATCCTGAATTATGTGGTCTAAGGTCTCACAGATAGAGCAATCCTCAGCTTTCACTTTTTCTGATTCCATAACCTCTAGTTTCTTAGATAGCACAGCAAGAAGAGCCTGTAGACTAGTTCCCTCTTTGACCTCTTATCGACCGCCACCACTGATCGCTCTAAGAGGTTGTGCTGCTATTGGTGCCCATTCATGTTATGTGTTCCATTATTGGGCACTCTCAACTAAGTAATCAAAGAATGATAAAGCCTCATCCAATTCCTTACTAAAGAACTCCCCGTTGCCATGGTTTCGACAAACTATTTACATACAGGGGTTAAAGCAGTATAAAAATAATTCACTAACCTCCCAAATTCGAATCTGTGGTGTGGACATATATTCATCAGGTCCTTGAATCTCTCCCAGCAAGCTTGGAGCGTCTCATCACCTCTCTACATAAACTTATTGATCTGCTCCTGCAGGTACTGAGTTCTTTAAAAAGGAAAGAACTTATGTAAGAACTCACGCTGCATTTCAGCCCAGCTATCAATAGAGTCAGGTCATAGAGAATTAAACCATATTTTTACCTTATCTTTCAAAGAAAAGGGAAATAAACAAAGTTTGATGTACTCATCGGTTCCAGCCCTATTAATGAAAGTGGTGCAAACCATCTCAAAATCCGTCAAGTGTTGGTATGGACTCTTAGAATCCATCCCGTGAAATTGGAGTATCACAAATAACATACCATGCTTAATGGTGAAGTTCAATGCATCTTGTGGCAACACAATACAGAAAGTTGTAGATGTGCGTGTAGGCTGTAGAAAACCCTGAAGTGTATGCTGTACAAGTGCAGCCATGACTGCCTCAAAGAATTGTTCAAACAGATTGCTCAAATCAATTTTAGAATTACTCGTAAAATTAACAGGAGAACAGTCAGATTCTGTGCTCTGTGTGTTACTACTGGTGCTAAGTGAAATTTTAGATAGTCTATTTGAACTATCTCGGACTCAGGGCATCAATCATCAAGGCAAACAGCAGAAATTCACCAACACAAAAGCAAACAAGCATGATGAAATTTTTTTTTTCAAATTTTTCAATTTTTTAAAATTTTTAAATTTATTTTTTTAATGAAAAAATTAAAAATAATTGGAAAAAAACAAAATTTAAAATTAAAACTAACACTCCCTCGCAATGATGCCAAAAACTTGACTCACTCAAAAAATGAGCAGCTCGAAAGCTATTCCAAGTATAGGAGTTTTGTCATGTAATATTTAGCCCAAGGGTCAAATTGTTTCCTCAGAGAATGCAGTTTAATCTCAAATTTTACGTAATTCCAATCAGAAAATAAAAAATAAAAAGGGACTGAACATAGTTCGGATTCGGGTTTTTCAGGATGTTTGAGATTTCTTTTGATAAATTAAATGAACGTGCAATTTAAATTCTTATTCCTAACACACACTAAATTTAACAACGAGAAATGGAAATCCTACATTAACAACAGAACAAGAATTGACACACACGTTGAACTTCGGAATAAAAACTAAAAACGATAACTTTCCTATGTAATTAAAGCATGCAATAATAATTAAAAAAAAAAAACTCAATCAAATACAAACGCGAACAAGAAAAACCAAACTTTTAACAAAATCAAGAACTTGAATCAAGATCAAAATTTAAACGCAAACAAAAACTTGAAAAAAAATTAAAATTTTAACAACTTAAACAATAACTAAACAAGATAAAAATGGGAACTTTAATAAGATTAACTTAAACTAAATCAAACTTCAACATACAAAATTTAAATTTTAAAGAAAACTACTAATTTAACTTCTAAAAAAATATATTTTTTTCTTTTTTTATTTTATTTTTTTTTTCAAGAACCAAATCGGACTTTAATCAATTAAATAAATAACTCAAGCAATAATTAAATCTAATGCTAAATTTAATTAAGAGAAAAAAATAATAAATAAGCTTTAATAATAATAATAATACCCAAACAAAGATTCACAAATTTAAAAATTTAACTAAACTCAATTGAAAAATAACAATACTCATTTAAATATTTAAAGTAAGAATATAAAAACTAAAGAAAAGGAAAGGAAAGAAAAAGAGAAAGAAGGGGAGAGAGAGAGAGAGAGAGAGAGAGAGAGAGAGAGAGAGAGAGAGAGAGAGATGGCTCAGCTATGTTAGTTGGTTCGGGTGGCTGGCAGCAAGGAGGAGGAGCAGGTATAGTGGCCTCAGCTGGGGTCTTCTCAGCTTTAGCAGAATGAGACAGCAGCTACAGAGCATCGGGGAAGGAGCTTCGGGTCCTTAGGTGGCTGATTGCAACAGCCACATGTAGCAAAGCAAGATGACTTCTTACTGGAAGCAGCTACAGTCCTGGGCAGGGCTGGCAACAGAATCATAGCAACCGTGGAGGTTAGCAATAGTAGTAAGGGAGCACTCGAGTTCATGATTGCAGCAAGTTAAACCCAGCAGCAGAAATGGAGGAAGCTTCTCTACTTCAGCACAACAGCAGAAGGCAGAGGTTCTGCTGGTATGGTCTGGAGCAGCAAGGACAACAACAGCAGAGGAAATGGCAGCACAACAAAGGAGAAGAAGTGAAGGGAATGAGGGAAAGGAAGAACAGAGGGAGAGAAGGGAAGATAGGAAGAGTTAAGAGATGAACTGAGAGTGGGAGAGAAGAGAGTTGGCCGAGAGAAGAGATAAGGAAAGAGAAAGGAGACGGAAGAGAGGAAGGAAAAAAGAAGGAGAGGAAAGCTGCCCAGAAGAAGAGAGAAAAATTAATATATAAAGGAAGAGTGGGAGGATGCCCTACCCAGCGTACACCAATAAGGATCCATATCAAGGTAACGTTTAATTAATTTTTTTTTTCTATTTCTCATTTTTGCTTCTCGGTGAACAAGCCCAAGTTTGACCATCTTAGAGCTCGTATCTCTTAAAGCTTAAAATATGGAAGTTGTAGATAATTTTCCCAAATTTTCACAAAATTTTGAATTGTCTCGATCAGAGATTGAACGAGAAAATTACACACAAATTATGAAGTAGCATCGGTTTTAGCTTCCAATAATCGTCCTGCGACAAAAAATACCAAAAATTCATGATTTACTCAATTAAACCCAAATATTATAAATAGGACACCATGCTAAAATATTGAGAGTAATTAGGTATTTAATTAAAAATATAAGTCTTAATGCACGAATTAAAGCACCTAATTACGCAGTTTAAGCGCATAATCAGTGATCAAATCTAAAAGCTCAAGAGACCAACATGGAAAAACTCAAAGACCACAAGAACATTGAAAGCTCACATCAAGTCAAGTGATCAAATCTGAAAGCTCAAAGGAAAAATGAAGCTCAGGACTTGAAAGAGCTCAAAGCAACAAATTTATGAAGATTCTCAAAGAGTTCAAGAGTTGAAAAGAGTCAATAGGACATGTTTGTAAGTACGTCAAGTATATTTTGAGTATGAAATCTTTTTCAAGCTCATTATGTATAAAGAGACTTAGAGACCTTATTTTAAACCTTGGAACATATCTTTCAAGAAAACAAATGAACATTCCAAGAAATGAGGAGCAAAGAGAGTTAATACAAAAATATTTTAAAACTAGAATTTTGTCTTGATAGGAACCTGACTGAAAATAGTCAGTAGGCTGACAAATTAAGTGTTTTTAAAATACATAGATAGAAGGTCGCTAGGCTACTGCCTGGACCTTGATAGGCGTTTGACGAGGTTTTTCAAGAAACCTATCTAGGTTTCATCAGGCTACTGTCACTCTTCTGCCTGTTTATTAAAAATAACAAATTCAGTGACAGGCGCCTAACCCCAAGGTGACAGACGACTATCACCCTACTGCTTGTGAAAATTGACTATGGAATTTATTGATAGGCGCCTAACTAGAAACTCTCAAGCAACTGCCACGCAACAGATTTTGAATTTTATAACGAATATATTTTCAAAAAATCAATTACTTGGGGCTCAAACTAATTCAAAACTTGGACGCTACTCCAAGTAAACTTGGGGAACAAGTTAGATAATTTTCTAAATCTATAAATACACCTCAAGACCAATTAACTCAATTACCAAGAATCAAACACAGCTTTTATACTCTCTCAAATTGCTCTGAAACTCTCAAAGGCTCTCTCACTCGCTCACCCTGAGTGATTCTACATTGACTCCACTTGCTTAAACTCTCATTGGTTTAATTGATTGATTGATTTTCTATTGGGAGTTTTAGCCAAAGTTTTTCCCCTCGGTTTATTTAATAACTTTATTGTGTGGGGAAAACTTTGAAGCTTGTGAGTCTTGGGATTTGTATTGCAAGACTCTGAGGCTTGTATTTTGATTGTGCTAAAAATATTTTTGACAACCTTATACTTTAAATATCTCTTGAGCTAATATTTTGAGATAATTATTTTTGAGATATTTTGAATACACTTGTTGAAACTCTTTGAAACCCTAGTTGTGGTTGATTAATATTGATATTATACACTCTTGGACTTGATTGCATATTGACATTATATTGAGCTACAACACACATTGTACTGAGCTTATAGTTCTTATCTTGTTGATGTGCATTGATTGATATTGGTACAAATCTTCTTGTTGGAGAAACATACATTTTACACACACTTTGTATTTTGAATTGGTTGTATTCCAAGCGTGACCTGAGAGAGCGTTAATCCAGCCCGAAAGGATTGGTTGTAAAGGTTGAGGCCAGCCCTGCTTTAATTTGACCTAGTTATATTAGGTGTCGTTTCACCCGTTAAGTGAGTAATAGTGGTAATCCTCGGGCTTGCGAGCTGAGGCGGCGACGTAGGCACTTTTGCTTAACCTCGATAACATATTCAGTGTTATTTTTTAGCAGAGAGGTGGTGAGAGTTCATGCGGGGGGGGGACTTCCTAATTGAATTCAGTTATATATATATATAATATTATATAATTAATAATTATTATTACTTAATTAATTTTTTATTTTATTTTATTTTATTTTGTTTGTCTATTTATTTATTTTTTAGGATCACTACACAATCAATAGAGCAGTAATTTATTCAAAACATGTAAATCATAAGGCGTGCAAAAGCAAAAGGCACATAAATTAAAGGGTCTAATAGAATCACTATCATGCAAACTCGAAGTGATTTTGCTAAACCCCTCAGCCCTCAGGCAATAACTGAGGATTACATGACCTCAATTCATCATGTTCCTTCTCATGAAGTGTGCACTCAAATGCAACCATATAGGCATGCACACACACAAAAGAAAAGATAGACACACATTCATGTGCAATTATGCAATAAACAAACCACGCAAAGTAAACTATTAAATAACCAACACTTGAGCAAAAAAGCAACCCAATAATTTTTCTATAATTTTTTCTATTTTTATGAATTTTCTGCAATTTTTCAAAAAATATTTAGTATTTTTCTCAATTTTTATTTATTTTTGAGATTTAAAAAAAAATTGGCTCTCTAAGTCAAAAAATAAATCACATAATTTTTTTGATTTTTTTTCTAATTTTTCTACTATTTTTCTCATTTTTTGAATTAAAGTGAATTAAAAAAGGATTTTTTGAAATTATTATTAAATTTTTTTAAAAAAAAAGAAGCTGTTCAAGGGGAAGTTGAACTAGGTCAAACCAGTTCAACCAGTTTGACTAGGTCAGAGAGCCAGACTTGGGTTGACCTGGTTTAGGGAAAGGAAAAAAAGCAAGAAAATAGATGGGGCTGCCATATGTCATTTATCCATGGTGACATGTAGCAGCATGCAGACAACTTGAATTTCCTCCACTTTTTTTGGGATGACACATGGCAAGTGACGTCACCTGCCACGTGGCAAGATGCCACTAGCTTGGGGGATAGGGCAAGGATTGTTGACGTGGTAGCGATCCACCCGCCTAGAGAAAACACTCAACAAATAGCCCAGATCGCACCACGTCTCTAAGTGACATCACCTAAAATGTGTGGATATGATTGCGTCGTATGTCACCACCCGAATGGTGACACATGTCATACTACAATTTTTTAAAAAACTTTATGTGTGTGTGTCTATATATATATACTTTTTATTTATTTTTTTCTCTTTTCTTTTTCCTTCTTTTCTTCCTCCTATCTCCCAAACTCTTTGGACTTTCTCTCGTATCCCTTTCTATCTCTCTCTCTCTCTTCTCATCTTCCTCTACTCTCCCACTCCCTCAATCTCTCTAATGTGCTCTCTCTCTTAGCCCTCTATCACCTTGGCAATCCCTCAAGTAAGAACCCCCTTTCTCTCTCTCGAAATTATTATCTTTCTCCTGATTCTCTCATATCTATCCCTTTCCTCCATTTTTATAGGTCCATCAAACCTTGCGAAAAACAACTCTCTGCCAGATCCTTTAAGCCCAAACCACTAGAGGTAAATTCTTCCCCTTCTCTTCAATCTCTTTGTTCTTCTCTAGTTAGCTTTTTTTTTTTTTTTTCTTTTGTTTTTATTGCATGGAATTTCTAGGGGGTTCTCGCATTTTCCTATGAACCAAATAGGGAGGATAGTTGAGTTGGGCCTCAACCCAGGTTAGGACAAGCTAGGTTAGGTTTCATGTTAGGTTAAGGTTAGGGGTAGGTTAGATTCGTTAGTTTGGGTTAAATAGGGTCAGGTTAGGTTAAAGTCTAGTTTGGTGGGCTATACCCAATTAGGCCATAGGATTTTTGATTGGTTTGGGCTTAGGTCTAGTCAGACCTAATTAAGCCTTAGGTTTTGTGCTAAGTTAGTGAGGTAGGTTAGACCCAATTGGGTAATAGGGTTTTAAGTTTGGGTTTGGGCCATCTAGTTTTAGGTTTGGGTTTGGGTTTGGGTTGTATGGTTCTAGGTTTGGGTTTAGGTCGTATTAATGAGTAAGGCCCAATTGGGCCATAGATGTTTGGGTCTGAAGTTATTTGGGTAATGGGAGTAGCTCATTTTAGGTTGGGGCTATAGGCTAACGTTGTAGGTAGGCTTAGTAGGGGTTAGGCCTAACTAGGCCTTAGGGGTTTTGGGCTTGGAACTTAGGACAACTGTGGGTTCTGGCCATGGGTCTTTGGTAGGTCTAGGGTTGATATGAGTGAAGTCCTGAGTCAAGTTTAGGTTTTTGGGGTTTTGGTCCAATTGATCTAAGTCAATTTGTTTAATCTCCTTCAATAGTTAGATGTTAATGATGGTTAGGCCTAACCAGTACATATCTCTCTTGTTTTTTGACATGCTCATTCTCTCCATCATCTAGAAGCAGCCTACGTTTTCTAGTAGATATCTTGTTATTGTCCCATCATCTTGTCTTTGTTTCTTTTTCCTTCCTTTACATTGGGTAATCGAATACATAACTCCTAAAGTTCTAGAGTTTGTGAGTGCACACAAACCTGATCTCGCTGAGTAATCATAGAGACTGTGTGCATTATTTGTAATGACCCAGAAATTCAAAACTATTAAAATAATTAGGAAGTATAATAAATGAAATGGATTTATGGATAATAAGGAAAAAGGAAAGATTTTAGAGGAAGTAATAGCAAGCCTCGTCAATGAATGTTCTGTCTTCATCAACGACTGTCCTCCTAGAGATCATGAATGAACTCTTGTTCCTTGTCGACGAAGAAATCCCGAGAGAGTAATTTCAAACTCTGAATTTCGTCAACGAATGTATCTTCTCATCAACTAAGTCTCTTCAGTAGTTCGTTCACGAACACATGTGTCTCGTTGACGAAGTCCTACCTATAAATAGAGTTTCTTTCATTTTTAGCGAGAAACTTCAGGATTGTTCTCTCTCTCTCTCTCTCTCTCTCTCTCTCTCTCTCTCTCTCTCTCTCTCTCTCTAAAAAATGGATTTCCAACCTTCTCTCTTCGATTTTGGGTTGGATTTGACCTAGTTTGATGATCCGAAACCAACACAAGGTTTGTAGGATCATTCTCTACAAAGGCTGTAGGAGCTAATCATTGGTTTGAGAGGTTGGGAAACATCCCAAAATCAGGGTGAGTTATTTTGAGAATTTTCTTAACGAATATTGTTATTTGGAGCCTAAGAAGTATTAAATAAGTATTTTTCAGCAAGAAACTTCAGGATTGTTCTCTCTCTCTCTCTCTCTCTAAAAAATGGATTTCCAACCTTCTCTCTTCGATTTTGGGTTGGATTTGACCCAGTTTGATGATTCGAAACCAACACAAGGTTTGTAGGATCATTCTCTACAAAGGCTGTAGGAGCTAATCGTTGGTTTGAGAGGTTTGGGAAATATCCCAAAATCAGGGTGAGTTATTTTGAGAATTTTCTTAACGAATATTGTTATTTGGAGCCTAAGAAGTATTAAATAAGTATTTTTCATAAGATTTGAGTTAGTTGGGGTTTATTTAATTAAACTAGGATTTTTCATTTAAGGTCCAAGTGAACGCCACGGGTATCGGTTCAGGGATCCTACTGGCATAGTTCAGAAGTCAGGTAAGGGGCAATTGTATATTAAACTAGATTTTATGAAATTAAAGGTAATAAATTATGTTATATTTATGTATATGTTTTGGTATGGGTTATTAAAATGCCAACCATGTAAATTATGTTTTCTGAGCCTAGGACTGTTTATTTAGTTATGTACATGTGAAAATGAACTGATGAAATTGAAAGGTATTTTTTGGGAAATTATGTGAGAAATGAAAGGTATTTTCAGTATATAAAAGTTAAAAATAGGTTGGCTTATTTTCCATGCAATGTATGAATTGTACTACTAAATTATGTGGCATAAGTAAATGTAAGTTTTGTGCAAATAAATGTTAAATGTATGAGATGCAAGCTAAGCAAGTAAAGCATTAAGAATAAAATATGATATGAACCATGCTTCTTGTGTATGTTAAATGCAACCATGTAAATGTATAACAGCTGAAAGCCATGTTAGCATATTCTAGCGCATTTCTATGAGGACTAATTGATGACAGCTAAAAGGAGTTGTGTTAGCAGATTCTAACTCATTTCTACGTGGACTAACTGATGATGACTAAAGAGCGGTTGTTGTTGGCTTTTTGAGTCTGATCTATGTTTTGATGCTGGCAAACTACTAGTATCTTATGTGTGTGTTTAGTGTTTGAACAGGTTGTCATTTCAGCATAAACATAAGATACTGCAAAATGGAAGTCAGCAGGGACATAAAGCTCACACACTTCTGGCGAATTCCACTGAAAATGAAGAGCAAGAGAAGAAGACATTTTGATTCTAATTTGTATTGCATTTATTTTTATTATTTGGTCTGTAATAATGCGTACATCTTACATGATATATTTTGAATGCTCAGATGACCATAGATTGACCATAGGGAACCAAATGACCTTAGGGACCCTTCAGTAGACCGACGCCATGTTTTTGGCCTTAGATAAACCTTAGGCTCCTACACTTAAGTGAACAAAGCCCTAAAATAGTTCTCATATTATTAGGGAAATTTTAGTGCAAAGAAAATGACCTTAGGTAAAAATCAGTTAGCTTTCGGGCGACTGAACTAAGCAGTTCAGACTGCCTCGGGCAACTGAACTACTCTTTGCTCAAAAGTTTGACTTGGTTCGGGTGACCGAACCAAATTGAATTGAGTGTCTCCAAGCGACCGAACTCATGTCAGGTACTTTTTCACCAACCGGGGAGCCCGAACCCACGTTCAAAATTTCTCGGGCGACCGAATTGGCTAGTTCAGTTAACCGAAGTCAACTTCGGCCATGCGAACCGCGGACAGAAAGTTTCTAACTTTGGTTCATCCAACCGACCCTAGACTCGGGCGACCAAACTATTTAAAAATGCCTTTTTGACTTAGTCTATTCGGGCGACCGAACCTCGATTCAGCTGCCCAAATCTCGTGGGTTAAATTATTTTTTACCAGGGTTAAATTTAATTAAAATTGGGTTAATTCACTAAACTCATTTAAAATCTTTTTAATAATTCTCAACGTATCCCCAACGGTCAAAAATTTCCCTGAGTCTATATATACCCCTTCATAAGCCAAGACTAGCAACTTTGATTAGCCAACTTTTCTCTCTAATTTCAACCTAATCAAAGTTCCCCCAAAAAATATTTTTATTGCAAAAGCTCTTTCATTGGGGCAAATATTTTAACTCTCCAAATCTCTCTTTATTATTCTTTAGAAAATATTTTCAAAAAGAGCATACATTTTATTTGGGCATTTACTTCTTGCATTCATGCTTTCATAGAAAATGTTTATCTTGCAAGAATCATTTGAAAAATCAAAACCATGAGTTCTGCAATCATTTGTTGAAAAATATTTTTGGGAGAATATTTTATTAAGGTCTAAATCTTTGTTGTGCATATCATATACACTACTTTTTAAAGAATGAAAATATCATGTCTAGAAAAGCACCCTTACTCTACTCAGCATTATTGCATATCATAAGAGAGTGCATATTTTATGAGGTTAAGCGTGTACATCTCTGCTTGTATTTCAGAAGCATGTTTCATGTATAAAATGGTTTTATTGTAATGGTTGGGTTCAACCCATTAATTGAACTGGGGAGTCTCAGCCCCATAAGTGAGACTAGTTCAACTCAACCTAGTAATAGAGCTGGGGTTTTCCTCGCCCCGTAAGGAGAGGATGTAAAAGGCTTTTGCTCTGCCCGATTAAGTGGACAGGTTTAGTGGAATCCTTGGGGGAAATGCCCAAGGCGGGGACGTAGGCTGGTTTTGGCCAAACCTCGATAACAAATCTTGTGTGTGTCTCTCCCTATCTTATTTAAATTACTACACTTTAAATTCAATTTGTGTATGCCTATTTATTTACAATTATACTAAGTTGCATGCACACATTTACTTTGAATGAGATACGTATATATGCATGAACTGGTTGGCTTAATCCTTTTTCATACATGCGCTTAATATTGAATGAGATATGATATATGGTGTATCGGCGTAATTGTTCAAATTAGTGAAAAACATTTTAAAACCCAATTCACCCCCCCTCTTGGGTATACACCAATTCCAACAATTGGTATCAGAGACTGGTTGCAATAAGCTTAACCGTTATTTGCATAAAGATTGCAACGACTCATTTTTCGGTGTATCCTTGTTTTGAAGGTTATTCCTTCACAAATCCTCCATGGTTTTATTGCATAGATTTTACTGTGTTAAATTTGAAAATACTTTTGTAAAATCAAATGATTGGAGGATTTGGAAAGTGTTTGTCATGCTTATCATATCCCATTGAAAATGTTTTCAAATTGCAAATTTCCCAAATTTTGAAAATGAATTAAATTTGCATGACTTGTGTTTCAATGCATATCATTTGAGTGTGATGCATACTTTTACTGTGCCTTAGTCACTAATGCTTTTATGAGTATATATTCTTCTATGTGCTAAGGATTTTGGGAATCATAAGGATTTTGAGAAATTAGGAGAGAAAAAGACACCACTCTGAAGATGAACTATTATGGAGGAGTAAATTGTAACGGTATATCTTTCTCCTTCAACTTTGTTGAAAATTCTATGTCATGATTTGTATGACTTGTGTTGTGTTAAATTTTTATGAATCATGATATATTGGATATTGCTTGCATGATGTCTTATGAGGTACATCTCAAAGAAATTTTGTTATACTCATAAGATTTTAGAAATTGTTATACATAGGGTTAGAATACTTTAAATGCCTAAATGATGTATAATGCTTAAAATTCAAAACCTTAGTATACACTATTATCAGTCTGAGAACCCTAAGAAAAATCTAGCCAATGTGTAAGTTTTAATAATTTTATCCAATTTAAGCTTAATATATGTACATGTAATTATGATTGGTTAATACATGTTGATATTGGCTTGTGCATGCTTATATCATTATCTTTTGTTGAATTAAATCTTATAAGCATGTTTAAATAAATTTCATTCAAATGGACAAAATATTTTAATTGTTATATGATTTTTGGAGCTATATATGCCTAAATTTAAAAATCTTAAATATAGCATGACTTGTCCTTCACACAGATTTTATGTTTAGGGAATTAACATTATATATATCATACAGCCCTAAATTCACAATGAAACTTAAAGCTCATCCCCATATTCGAAAAATTTGTTATGCCAAATATTGTTATTGAATATAAAATTCTTTAATTGGACAATTGAGGGGGAGCAACAAATTTTTGAAAATTCTTCCAATATGCATTTTGTTGTATCGTGCTTATTATTTCATATATATTGGATGCTTTGTATGAGATGGACGCAAATATCATTGTGTGCTAAATGATTATATTTTCTGATGGATGGATATTATTTAAATTTGATCTGCTTTGAGCTGAATGCCACTATCCATCACTTGCCTAATGATTATATCTTCACATGGATAGTTTATATTTTATTTATTGATTAAGTTACCTGATTGCATCCTTAGTCTAAAATGTCTCCTGCATGACGGATGCAGTTGATGAGAATTGCATGCTGGTAATGGAAATAGGTTCTTGCATGCTTAAAGTGGATTATTATTTTTTGATTGCGTGAATCTATTAGGTTTTAGGTACATGGAAAAATGGGAAATATTCAATTTATAGACGAAATGTTGTCGAAATTTCGGTAGAATTCTCCCATAAGTGAAACCATGTATTAGGATAGATAATCTAATGCATGCTAAAATATTTTTGAAAGGATGAGTGAATCATAAAAGAATATTATTTTTCATCCTTAGTTATAGGTGCATGCTAAACCGTCCACTCGTGCATGTTGAATTTTAAATTTTATGTGCTCTGAAAAACATGCACAGTATTTATGTTTATTTCTTAGGATGCTAAATAACTGAATAGGTTGTACTTGTAAAATCCAAACCGCTATATAAATAGTAAAACATGTACACATTATGTTGTCCTAGGAGAGACTAGTTGATGGACACCATTTGGTACAACTCTTTGTGTTATGTGCTTTCACTCAGACCCAAATGGTAAAGCATCATCCTTCAAATTGAACATACTATATTTTGATAATGGTCCATAAACTTGGAAAATTGCATGACTTAGGGGGAATTTTTCATTTTATGCACACTCATTGTGTTTTGAGTTGTGTCATACCCTTTGATCCCAAAATTGCATTACCCTTGAGTATAGCCTTGATTGACTATTGTATATTTAAATTAAAATACAATATGTCATGTTGCATGCTAAAAGTTCAATATTTGCTCCATGCTGAAAATCTTTTGAAAGGATGAATTTTTTAGGAATGCTCTTAAATGACTATCATCCTGAACTTAATGCAAGTATGTATGCATGCAAATATACAGGGGGAGTTTAAGCCCCACTTTTAAGAAAAATGAACTTAATGTCTATAATCTCTTGCATGCTAAGTAATATTTAGAATGATGAACATGTGTTGAGTGTGCTTAAATGAAATCCATCCTTGAACGTTAATGCACTTTTGTATGCTTGAGACTATACTAGGGAGGTTAAGCCCCATCCTTGAAAAAGGATAAGAATCACCTGACCCATGGACTCACATTATTTCTATTGTTTCTACTTTTTGAGTCTGAAGGTTCTCTAGGCACCTTGAACATCATATCCTGAATATACTGAATATCTTTGATATGGATTGTTCTAGGTACACATGAACACCATGCATGACTTACTTCTTAATATTTAGTGCATGTGTGTTTAGGGACATTTTACTAGTAAAATTTATTTGTCTAACATATATCCAGTAAAATCTGAAATTAATACCAATACTGTTTGGACTTTTAATGAATTTTCACAAATTATATCAGTATAAGTAGTTGAAAGAATCTAAGCACGTATTCAAATTGATCGGGGGAGTACCTAGAAATTATTTTTCTATCTTGTTGTGCTCACAACATTTCTTTCTTAGATTTGGTCTTTGAATTCATTGTGGCTTGTGCTTAAGTGTAATGTCTTCATTAAATATAATAAATGAAAATATTTTGTTTGCCACATTGTTTTAGGCTTTGTCATATGATCTAGGTCTAATTTGTCTAAATCATTGAGAGATCTATATGGCTGGCTTCTCTGTTTATACTATGGATTGCACTTAAATGACAAATTAGAAAAATATTGCTTGCTTGATCTTTAAATTAGTTTCTTTCTCAGCAAGCATCGCCCCTAGTATTTATTGAAAAATTTTAAAGGGATATATTTTTATACATACATACATACATATATATATATATATATATATATATATATATATACATTTATGAAAGCAAGAATTGAACTTATATATAATAGATTTTATGTCTTACTTGTGTGCTTAAATGCTTTCATGACTTGTGCTATTTTGTGTTGAAATTTTATGTCATGAAATTGCATTGCTTATAATTTTTTTTTAGGGTGTTGTATAACTGGTTCATGGATCATATATGAAATGCATATGAACTAGTTAGACTGCATTTATGCTCAAACCTACATTTTCTATCATATGCCGTGTGTGTTGAACTCAAATCTTTCACGGGTCCTATGATATGTTTAAATTGCCATGTTTTGTGGATAATCCTGGTCTGATCTTGTTTGTCATGTGCCTTTTAAATCTCTTATTGACCAGTTATACTGTTGTGTGCTTTATTGCCATATTTTTTTTTTTTTTGGAAAATATAAGAATGATTTTCTATGCCCACATCTTATGCCAAAAAGAGGGAGAGTTTTTATAAGAAAAATAAAATTTATGTTAAAAGGGGTGAGTTTTCTTTGCTAAGTCTGTTTTTAAATAATAAATTTTTTTTCCACTTAACTTAGCCCTTTTTGTTGAAGCCAAAAGGGGGAGAATGTTTTTGAGTAAAATGATAATGACCGAAATATGGGGGTAAAATATATGAGTGTGTGCTTTAATGTTAAAAGTAAATACATAATCTCTTATAATGCCTTCTTTAATGAATATGCTTGAGCTATTGGTGTTATTTTTACATTATGCATATTCTGAGGGGGAGCCTTTTCAGGTTGTACCCATTTTGCTCTTGGCTGTTTTTCATCATCAAAAAATGGGAGATTGTTAGCCTTTTGAGTACGATCTCTGTTTTGATGCTGACAAACTACCAGTATCTTATGTGTGTGTTTAGTGTTTGACAAGTTATCATTTTAGCATGAACATAAGATACTGCAAAATGGAAGTCAGTAGGGACATAAAGCTCACACACTCTTGGCGAATTCCATTGAAAATGAAGAGCAAGAGAAGAAGACATTTTGATTTTAATTTGTATTGCATTTATTTTTATTATTTGGTCTATAATAATGCATACATCTTGCATGATATGTTTTGAATGCTTAGATGACCGTAGATTGACCATAAGGAACCAAATGACCTTAGGGACCCTTCGGTCGACCGACACCAGGTTTTTGGCGTTAGATAAATCTTAGGTTCCCGCACTTAAGTGAACAAAGCCCTAACATAGTTCTCATATTATTAGGGAAATTTTAGTATAAATAAAATGACCCTAGGTAAAAATCAGTTGGCTTTCGGGCGACCGAACCTAGCAACAAACTGCCTCGGGCGAACCAACTACTATTTGCTCAAAAGTTTGACTTGGTTCGGGTGACCAAACCAAATTGAATTGAGTGTCTTCGGGCGACCGAACTCATGTCAGGTACTTTTTCACCAACCCGGGCACCTGAACCCCACGTTCAAATATGCCTCGGGCGATCGAATTGGCTAGATCAGATAACTAAACTCAACTTCAGCCACGCGAACCGTGGACAGAAAGTTTCTAACTTTGGTTCATCCAACTGACCCTAGACTCGGGTGACCGAACTATTTAAAAATGCCTTTTTGACTTAGTCTATTCGGGCGACCGAACCTCGGTTCAGCCGCCCAAATCTCGCGGGTTAAATTATTTTTTACCAGGGTTAAATTTAATTAAAATTGGGTTAATTCACTAAACTCATTTAAAATTTTTTTAATAATTCCCAGCGTATCCCCAACGGTCAAAAATTACCCTAAGTCTATATATACTCCTTCATAAGCCAAGATTAGTAACTTTGATTAGCCAACTTTTCTCTCTAAATTCAACCTAATCAAAGTTCCCCCAAAAACATTTTTATTGCAAAAATTCTTTCATTGGGGCAAATATTTTAACTCTCCAAATCTCTCTTTATTATTCTTTAGAAAATATTTTCAAAAAAAGCATACATTTTATTTGGGCATTTACTTCTTGCATTCATGCTTTCATAGAAAATGTTTATCTCGCAAGAATCATTTGAAAAATCAAAACCATGAGTTCTCCAATCATTTGTTGAAAAATATTTTTGGGAGAATATTTTATTAGGGTCTAAATCTTTGTTGTGCATATCATATACACTACTTTTCAAAGAATGAAAATATCATGTCTAGAAAAGCACCCTTACTCTACTAAGCATTATTGCATATCATAAGAGAATGCATATTTTATGAGGTTGCGTGTACATCTCTGCTTGTATTTCAGAAGCATGTTTCATGTACAAAATGGTTTTATTGTAACAGTTGGGTTTTGCTCGTTAATTGAACTGGGGAGTCTCAACCCCGTAAATGAGACCGATTCGGTTCATCTTGGAATTGAATTAGGGAGTCTCAACCCCGTAAGTGAGACTAGTTCGGCTCAACCTAGTAATTGAGCTGGGGTTTTCCTCGCCTCGTAAGGAGAGGATGTAAAAGGCTTTTGCTCCGCCCGGTTAAGTGAACAGGTTTAGTGGAATCCTTGGAGGGTATGCCCAAGGCGGGGACGTAGGCTAGTTTTGGTCGAACCTCGATAACAAATCTTTTGTCTCTATCGCCCTATCTCATTTAAATTACTGCACTTTAAATTCAGTTTGTGTATGCCTTTTTATTTACAGTTATACTAAGTTGCATGCACACATTTACTTTGAATGAGATACGCATGTATGCATGAACTGATTGGCTTAATCCTTTTTCATACACGCGCTTAATATTGAGTAGGATATGATATATGGTGAATCAGCGTAATTGTTCAAATTAGTGAAAAACATTTTAAAACCTAATTCATCCCCCTCTCTTGGGTATACACTAATTCCAATAGATGTAGTGTGAATGAATGAAATGACAATGGAATGAAATGTGAAATGTGAACGATGTAAATGGGAAAGAGTCACTTAAAGTGAAATGTAATGCAATGTTTAAGCTATGAACATGAACAGATGTGAAAGATTGAATAATGACAGAAAGAATCATATATTATGATATTAGAAGTATCTATGCACGTAGAACATGTTATGATTGGGCGAGGTGTATTCTTCGCCTGAGAGCTTGCTAAGAAAGGCGAGTGCGCTAGTAACTTCAGATGTGGCAATAGCAACATAACGAACTAGGGCAAAAGGGAACCTACTTGTCTGGGCGGGCAGATTTCCCTATCCTTGGGGCCGTCACTGATAAACCTTTGTTTGAACTATGTGAGTACGAGATCAATCTAATACTTTAGGGCTTACTAAGTAAAGTGAGTATCCTGGGATGCTTCACCAGCGACCCTAGGGTTGCCTAGGTATCAAAGTAGAGGGGTGCTACTTGTATGAGTGGGTAATCACCCCTATCCTTAGGAAATCTCATGAATTAAATCTTTTGCATATGAATGATTAGGTTCAGAGAATGATTTCAGTATTATGATAATGTTTTGCAAATGTTATTAAAATGATATTTATAAACCTCATGTTAGCCACACACTATTTTTAATATATTATTTCTTCTTTTACTGAGATGTGTCTCACCCGAATATGAATATTTCTTTTTCAGGACATCCTCGAGATTAAGCTTAGAGAGCTCAAGGGTCTATAGCATTTTTTAGGATTATAAAGAGAAACTGTATATTTTTGACAATACTGTTGGGTTATATAAAGTTTAAGTTTATGTTTTTATGTTTTAAGTCTACTAAGAAAGGAATGATTATGAATACTGAAATGTTTTAGAGATATGTGAATATATAGAAATGCAGGTGATGAATGGATAATATGGATTATAGATAGGAAATAGTAGACTCTGGTATTATATTTAAGGGCTTGGGGTGTTACATTTTGGTATCAGAGCAATGGTTTTGGAATTATATTTTGAGGATTTAGGGATGATTTATACCAGAATATAGGAAATAGTTAGGATAAGGATACTAGATGGATAGGTCAGGTGTTGATAAGTATAGGATTTTGTCTTATAACTTGGAGACGGAAATCCCTTGGTGGACTTCTATGATTTTCTGATTCAGTCGACAGTCTCAGAAAACCACGGTAAATCCATCGACGGTGATGTTTCTTTGCCTTGAGATTGGTCTTTTTATGGAGATTTTGGATTTCTATTTGATTTAATTTAATGATTATGTTGTTTGAGGTTATGATATGAAATTCTTATCTCTTCTTTGTCTAATTTTTAGGATGGATTTTGGAGATGAGAATGTAGAGGTTGAAGGAAGGGAGGATTCAGTGACTTCTAGTGAAGACGAAATAGATACCTCTAAGGTGTTGTGGGGTATCACACGTCAGGTTAAAGCAGAGATGAAGAAGGATCCAAAAGAACAGAACTGTCCACTTGTAGGATAGGGCTGCAGCATTAAAGAATTTATGAGGATGAACCCTTTAGCCTTTACAGGAGGACTTGACTCAGTGGTTGTAGAGAATTGGGTACAGGAGATAGAGGAGATCATGGTTGTATTCAACTGCACAGACGAATAAAAGGTCTGTTATGCTGCATTCAAGATGACTGGAGAGGCAAAGCGCTGGTGGCTTTCTGCGAAGCTACTAGAAGATTAAAGGGTGGTAAAGATTGCTCTTGCCTGGGAGAGATTCAAGGAGCTATTCTTTGATAGGTATTTTCCTTCATCTATTAGAGAGGAAAAGATTAAGGAGTTTATTAATCTGACCTAAGGGGATATGACGGTTGCGGAGTATGCGGCTAAATTTATGAAATTGTCATGTTTCACTCCATTTCTGATCCCTAATAAGGTAAGGAAAGCAAGGAAATTGGGGAAAGGCCTGAGACGCAGAATCTATGAGCTGGTGGTTGGATTTCAGGTTTAGAGTTTTTAAAAACTAGTTGATAAGGCCTTGGTGTTAGAGAAGAGTATCCAAAGTAGCACTGAGTCTTTAGAGCAAAAGAAGAGACCTACATCACCTAGTTTTCAGTTTGAGGCCAGTTAGGGATCAACAAAGAAAGAAAAAGAAGCAATGGGCTCTGTATGCCTGAAGTGTAATAAAAGGCATATCAAAAAATGCTGGTTTGGCACGCCGAATTGTTACAGGTGTGGTAAGCCAGGGAATGTTAGGAAAGATTGCCAGGAGCCGTTGTCTATGGTATCTGTGCAGAATCAGGATTGGGGAAAGCAGCAGGTACCGTTAGGAAGAGGTGCTCCAGCTCGAGTGTATACACTCCAAGCTGAGGAGGATGCCATCAGAGAAGTAGGTATGAGATTATATTTAAGATATTGAAATTTTAATTTAATGAAGAATAATTGAATGGTTTATATGATGATATGTATGCTGAGTTCTTATAGTTGTAGTTAGCAAATGAATTTGAAGGTGAAAGGATGATTAGTTAGTAAAATTTCAAGGAAGAAATTTCTTAAGGAGGGGAGAATGTAATGACTTGGAAATTCAAAACTATTAAAATAATTGGGAAGTATAATAAATGAAATGGATTAATGGATAATAAGGAAAAAAGGAAGATTTTAAAGGAAGGAATAGCAGACCTTGTCGACGAATGTTCTGTCTTCATCGACGAGTGTCCTTCTAAAGACCGTCGACAAACTCCCGTTCCTCGTCGACGAAGGAATCCAGAGAGAGTAATTTTAAACTCTGAATTTCGTCGACGAATGTATCTTCTCGTCGACGAATGTATCTTCTCGTCGACTAAGTCTCTTTAGTAGTTCGTCGATGAACTCATGTGTCTCATCGATGAAGCCCTACCTATAAATAGAGTTTCTTTCATTTTCAGCGAGAAACTTCAAGATTGCTCTCTCTCTCTCTCTCTCTCTCTCTCTCTCTCTCTCTCTCGAAAACGGATCTCCAACCTTCTCTCTTCGATTTTGGGTTGGATTTGACCCAATTTAACGATCTGGAACCACCACGAGGTTCGTAGGATCATTCTCTATAAGGCTGTAGGAGCTGATCGTTGGTTTGAGAGGTTTGAAAAACATCCCAAAATCAGGGTAAGTGAGTTATTTTGGGAATTTTCTTAACGAATATTGATATTTGGAGCTTAGGAAGCATTAAATAAGTATTTTTCATAAGATTTGAGTCAGTTGGGGTTTATTTAATTAAACTAGGATTTTTGATTTAGGGTCCAAGTGAACGCCCTGGGTATCGATTCGGGGATCCTACCAGCGTAATTTAGAAATCAGGTAAAGGGAAATTGTATATTAAATCATATTTTATGAATTTAAAGGTAATAAATTATGTTATATTTATGTATATGCTTTGGTATGGGTTATTAAAATGTCAACCATGTAAATTATGTTTTCTGAGCCTAGGACCATTTATTTAGTTATGTATATGTGAAAATGAACTGTTGAAAGTGAAAGGTATTTTCTGGGAAATTATGTAAGAAATGAAAGGTATTTTCAGTATATAAATGTTAAATATTGGTTGGCTTATTTTACAGGCAATGTGTGAATTATACTGCCAAATTGTCTGGCGTGAGTAAATGTAAGTTTTGTGCAAATATATGTTAAATGTATGAGATGCGTGCTAAGTAAGTAAAACATTAGGAATAAAATATGATATGAATCATGCTGCTTGTGTATGTTAAATGCAACCATGTAAATGTATGACAGTTGAAAGCTGTGTAAGCAGATTCTAGTGCATTTCTATTTGGACTAACTTATGACAGTTAAAAGAAGTTACGTTAGCAGATTCTAGCTCATTTCTATGTGGACTAACTGATGACGACTAAAGAGCGGTTGTAGTATGAATGAATGAAATGAAATGACAATGGAATGAAATGTAAAATGTGAACGATGTAAATGGGAAAGAGTCACTTAAAGTGAAATGTAATGCAATGTTCAAGTTATAAACATGAACAAATGTGAATGATTGAATAATGATAGAAAGAATAATGTATTATGATATTAGAAGTATCTATGCACGTAGAACATGTTATGATTAGGTGAGGCGTACTCTTTGCCTGAGGACTTACAGAGAAAGGCGACTGCGCTAGTAACTTCAGATGTGACAATAGCTGCATAACGTACTAGGGCAGAGGAAACCTACTTGTATGGGCGAGCATATTTCCCTATCCTTGGGGCCATCACTAATAAACCTTTGTTTGAACTATGTAAGTACGAGATCAATCTAATACTTGAGGGCTTACTAAGTAAGGTGAGTGCCCTAGTATGCTTTAGCAGCGACCCTAAGGTTGCCTAGGTATCAGAGCAGAGGGATACTACTTGTATGGGTGGGTAATCACCCTATCCTTAGGAAATCTCGTGGATTAAATCTTTTGCATGTGAATGATTAGGTTGAGAGAATGGTTTCAGTATTTATGATAATTTTTTGCAAATGTTATTAAAATGATATTTATAAACCTCATGTTAGCCACACACTGTTTTTAATATATTGTTTCTTCCTTTACTAAGATGTGTCTCACCCGAATATGAATATTTCTTTTTCAGGACATCCTCGAGGTAGGGCTTAGAGAGCTCGAGGATCTATAGCATTTTTGAGGATTATAAAGAGAAAGGGTATATTTTTTACAATACTGTTGGGTTGTATAAAGTTTAAGTTTATATTTTTATGTTTTAAGTCTGTTGAGAAAGGAATGATTGTGAATACTGAAATGTTTTTGAGATATGTGTATATATGGAAATGCAGGTGATGAATGGATAATATGGATTATAGATAGGAAATAGTAGACTCTGGTATTATATTTATGGAGATTATGTTTATGTTTCCGCTGCATATATATTCATTTATGGATTATCAGGATTTTATCAGGTATAACGCACTAGACCTGAGTTTAAGGGTTCGGGGCATTACATTATGACTATTTGCATCGAGAGATTTTCTTTGTAGGCGCAGAATTAGTTTTAAGGACGATGGTCCTATCACACCTCTTTGCAATAATTATTCCACTAGTTTAATTTAGTTATTATTTTCTTACATCTTAATTTCTTACAGTATCTTCGTAGGCATTCCATGCTTTGTTGTGCAATATTGCCTAGTAATTTTTCTAAATAAAATGTTGTTCAAATTCTTTTTGTTCTTATTTCTCATAGGATAAGTACTCTTGGCTTCAAAAATAAATGGAAACAAAATCTTAGATATTGTGATTTTCCAAATTTTGATTTTTTAAAAAAGCACAAATAAAATGGAAGAAAAATATCAAATTTATAGTGAGTTTGAAATTTTAATTGTACATAATGGTTCGATTCAAGTAACCATTAGATATTGACCTAAAATTCAATTAATCGAACCATACCCACCTCTATTTAAGAACATCTCTAGGTTAGGCCATTTGATATCATTGTCAAAAATTAGGGGGAAAAAACTAAAAAAGAATTAAATACTAAAAACAACCATTTTTTGGCTAATATTATAAAATTAATATAAGTCCACATTTTTTGTCCTTAAATCAAATAACAATTAAAAATATAACTACATACTAAAATACATAAAAAGATACAAATTAAAAAATTTATTAAATAGAATATAATTTCAAAACACACTTTCTAGTACTACAACAATCTCATTATAATACATGACAATTGGAAAGTAGTTAAAATTTTTTTTCAAGTTTTTATAAATTTTCTGATATTTTATTTTAATTATATTTTAAATTCATATTAACTTTAATTTTAATTAAAAATCAGGTATAAAATGGATAATTTAATTTAAAAATTCTAATTATATATATTAAAATATTTTGGTAGTATATTGCTTAAACTCCACCTGTGATGCACTTAATGTCCTAATTTTTTCACACACAGTCGGTCCAAAGCCTGGGTAAAGAAGGAGCGTTGCGTTAGGTAACTAACAGCCAGCGTTAAATTTGTCAGATAACTATGATATGAATCCTTACTGAATATTTGTTGGGGCGTCCCCTACGAGCGACACATTGCACTTGAACCACCCGGGTGTAGCGAAAAGTGGGCGAGGGTAGGCTAGGTCATCACCCCAAAGCAACGTGCTGTGTTGGCACCCAAGTACGGTGTCAAATATGGAGGGTTCCTGCATCATTCTAGACGTGGGCAGGTAAAGATGTTAGTTTAGGAAACTATGATTAGATTAGCAACTTTGAATATAGGGACACTTACGGGTAAAAACATGAAAATTGTTGATACAATGATTAGAAGAAGAATTAATATAATTTGCCTTCAAGAAACTAAGTGGGTGGGGGAGAAAGTTAGAGAAGTTGATAAATTAGGATTTAAACTTTGGTACATTAGAAAAAAAAAAACATAAGAATGGAGTAGGCATTATTATAGACAAAAAACTTAAAAGATAGTGTTGTGGATGTAACTAAAGTATGAGACAGAATTATAAAAATCAAGATGATATTAGGACAAGAGATAATAAATATCATTAGTTCTTATGCTCCTCAAGTTGGGTTAGCAGGAAATCTTAAGAGACAATTTTGGGAAAATATGAATAATATTATACAAGACATACTAAGGACTGAGAAAATATTTATAGAAGGAGATTTGAATGGACACGCTGGAAGAAATAATAAAAATTATGAGAAGATACATAAAGGATATGGATATGGAGACAAAAATGAGTCTGGGGAGATGATCTTACACTTTGCCATGTCATATGATTTAAGTATAATGAATACTTGTTTTAAGAAGAGAGAAGAACACTTAATAACCTTTAAAAGTAGACAAAATAGAAGTCAAATAGATTTTTTTTTTTAACTAGGAGGATAGATCGTTTATCATGTAAGGATTGTAAAGTTATTTCAAGTGAAAGCCTAACCACACAACATAGTCTTAGTGTTAGATATATTTATTAAAAAAATTGAAGAAAATGGATAAAATAAGCCAGTATAGGAGAACTAGATGGTGGAACCTAAAAGGAGAAAATATAATAAAATTTAAAGATAAAATGATCAAAATGGGGATTGGACCATAGAGGATGGAATAGATACAAAGACTCTTTGGAATTGATTAGCTAGCTCTATTAAAAAGATAGCAAAAGAGATAGGTAAATTAAAGGAAAGATTCTCGAATAGCAAAGAGAGTTGGTGGTGGGATAAAGATGTACAAAAAATCATAAAGATAAAAGGAATTTGGTATAAAACATGACAAAAATATAGAAATAGAGATAACTTTGAAAAATATAAGAAGACAAGAAAAGATGCAAAAAGGGCCATTAGTGAAGCTAAATATAGATATTTTAATAGTTTGGATGATAGATTAGGTATAAAAGAATGGGAAAGAGATATATTTAAACTTGCTAAAACTAGAGAAAGGAAGAGCAAGGACTTTGGAAATGTAAAATGTGTAAAAAGTGAGGATAATATTGTCTTAGTTAAGGATGAAGATAGTAAAGAAAGATGGCGAAGTTATTTTAGTAAGTTATTTAACGAAAATCAAATAGAAGGCTTAAACTTAGAATTGTCAAATGAGGAAAAGACTAAAAATATAAGATTTATTTCCAAAATTAGAGTTAGTGAAGTTAAGTTTGCACTAAAAAAGATGAAAAATGGGAAAGCTATGGGACCAAATAACATCCCAATTGAAGTTTGGAAATACTTTTGTGATAACGGAATTATATGGTTGACTAATTTATTTAATACAATTGTAAAAACTAAGAAAATGCTAGATGAATGGAGGAAAAACGCTTTTATATACAAAAATAAAGAAGATATTCAAAATTGTAATAACTATCGTGGAATTAAACTTAAGAGGCATACGATGAAACTATGGAAAAGGGTAGTTGAATAAAGATTAAGGTTAGAAACGAAGATCTCAAAAAATCAATTTGGTTTTATGCATGGGAGATCTACCACAGAAGCTATTTATCTTTTAAGAAGATTAATGGAAAAGTTTAGGGAAAAGAAGAGGGATTTGCATATGATATTTATTGACCTTGAGAAAGCATATGATAGGATACCTAGGGAAGTTCTATGGTGGATTTTAGAAAAAAAGGGTGTATGTTGTAGGTATACCAATGTCATTAAGGATATGTACGATGAAGTAATGACTATTGTAAGGACTATAGATGGAGAAACTAGAGAATTTCCAATTACCATAGGTGTACATTAAGGATTTGCTTTGAGTCCTTATCTCTTTACTTTAGTGATGGACCAATCGACTAAGAGTATCCAAAAGGAGGTTCCATAGTATATGTTGTTTGCAGATTGTCGACACCCCAATTTTAACTAGACTACCCTGACAATGCCCAATATAATAAAACTGATCTTAAGTCTCATCAAACCCTAATGTTTAATGTAGATAGGAGTCCCGGTTATCTCTAATTAAGTTTTCGTCAAAATTTGAGTTTTCTTTTAGGGTAGGTTCAAATAGGTCCAGTGTGTCCAATAATCGATTCCTTTCTGCTTTAATTTTAAATTTTGAAAATTGCTTTAAATTTTGAATTTAAATCTATTAGATCTCAAATTCAAGTTTAGGTACATGAATAGAGTAGAGCCCTTTATTTCTATTCAGGATTAAGCATATAAGTTCTGATATCATTTAGTTGAGTCCTCCATTTCAGAAAAATTTGAGTCTACGAAAAAAGTAATTTCAAGGTTTACATTTTAAAAATTAATATATATATATATATATATATAAAAGAAAAAATAATAAATAAATAAATAATGAAGTCCTTGTAATTAAATTGTTTAGTACGAACTTTTTAACTTTAAGAAATTTAATCATGTTCTTTGAATTGAGTATAGGAAATTGTTAACTAAGTTTTTTTCGATTTTAAATTTAGTCTTTTCAACCATGGTTTTTGGTTCGGTCATTAAGGTCAGTTTCATTGACTAAGCTTTTTGGGACAAAATTGGTCAACTCCCAAAGTCAAAATTAGAGGAGCACACATCACAATTTTATTCAAGGTGCCGTACATGCTACAGCAAATATAGAAAGGAAAAAAAAAAAAAAAACAACATACACAAGTCACTGAGTGCATCATACGAAGAGTGGTTATAAAAATGAAAAGTACAAAATACAAGGGAGGGTACGTACATGCATAGAAAATATTACAAAGACAAAAAATAAAGCACAAGGAAAACTCTAAAAGCCTCCAATCCCTGCCAGCCATCTGGGAGTATCCCTCAAAGCCCTCCAAACCCTACAAGCCATCTGGAAGAACCCAAAAACCCGCAAGTCCTAAACTGCCACTTGGACCTTCACTTGTGCACAGAAAGATGAGAGAGGGCTCAATTGGTTAACAGAAATTCAAAATAATAATAATAATAAAATAAATCACACATGCAGGTTTGTTAAAGAGAATTATTCCTTGACAAAGGCCATTGGTGGGGAATTCTAGCAACCAATTTTGGCGCCAAAGGACCCCTGGACTCCCTATAAATAGAGAGCCCGACACTGTATAAAGGAGGGGAGAGAATACAGAGACACCCTGACAAATTAAGAGAAAGTGAGAGTGAGAATTCGAGAGGGGAAGCTCTGCTTGGTTGCAGAGAGCCAAGAGGGAAAGACCGATAAGTGTTGTAGACCCACTAGACACCAGACTTAGAAGCTCGTCTAGATAGACACATGGAGTTGGAAGTGAAGACTGGAGGAGGAAAGAAAGGAAGGAATAAGGAAAATCTATAGCCCTTATTCTAATTTATTTCAATTTACAGAATAAATTGCAATGCAGGTACTCCTTTTGTTTTCAGGCCCTCAAACCTGAGCTCAACCCGAACCAATACCCAAGTATGAACCTGTACCCGAGTTTGAACCCCTAACCATGTGACCCGAACCACTTGACCTGAACTGGGGCTCGAGTTCAAAGTCGAGCCCTATTTCAATTTAACCTAATCGGAGCCCAATTTCATTTTTAAAAGCTAACCTTGCCTTAAAGCCCATTCTGTTTTGACCCACGAGGCCCTATTTTGAAATCCAAATTGGGTCAACCCGTCTTTTTAAAATAAAATGAGGCCCTATTTTCTTTAAAACACAAATTGGGCTGGCCCATTTTTTTTATTTAAAAAATAATAATAAAATGAGGCCTTATTTTCTTTAAAACACAAATTGGGCCGACCTATTTTTTAAAAACAAAATGGGGCCCTGTTTTCTTTAAAACACAAATCGGGCCGGCCCGTTCTTAAAATCAGATGCAGGCCATGTTTTTTTTTTTTTTTTAGAGCTTGTAAAAAATCTAAGTTGGACCAGCCCATTTTTAAAGACTCACCCCAAGCCCACTCTCATAAGTCTCAAGGCCCACACATGGTTTGGACACGAGACAGAGCCCATGTGGCTCATTTGGGGTCCCTCGAGTCCCCACAACCCACCTGGTTGACTCATGCAAGTCAACCCTAGTTTGAATCACACCACTCACCCCGAGTTGACTCTCACGAGTCAACCCTGTTCCCATTCACTGGGTTCGGACGAGTCACGCTCGATCCTGAACCTGGACCTGCAACAAAACCCTAACACCTGGGTATTCGGACCCCTAACTAAAAAACACAACTATTATTCACAAGATCTCCAAACCACTAATTACACAAAAAAAAATAAAAATGAAGAAACTTATTTGGCTAGCATCTTTGGAAGGTTGAAGATTTTTTTTCTCAAAGGATCTGGGCCATTCCTCCCCTTTGAACGCGTCTGAGGTGTTCTTTGTGGCCACAGAAGCCAAGGTTTTGATCACAGTTCTAAGGAAACTTGAATAAGAGGAGAGCTGGAGGGACTAAGAGAGGCTGAGAAAGCTGAGGATAGGATTTTAGGGTTTATAGTTGCAGGAATACAGAGAAGAGAGAGATAGAGAGGGTGATAGAAGAGAGAAAGACAGAGGGGGTGAGAGAAGAGAGAAAAGGCATAGAGTGGGGTGAGTTGCAAAAGAAATGCTAGGGTTTCACTTGTGGGGGAGAACATAGAAGGAAATGAGAGAAGGAGAGAAGGAGAGAGAGAGAGAGAGAGAGAGAGAGAGAGAGAGAGAGAGAGAGAGAGAGAGAGAGAGCTTTTGGGTGAGATAATAAGAAATGAGAAAATACAAAAAAATTTGGCTTAAGAATCTTAAGCTTGGGAACCGTAGGATCATTCCACGTGGCAGTCTCCGTCCCGTTGGATCCAACCGTGTACGGGGTCTCCTTGCAGCTGCTAGATCCCAGACCTTATCAATGGTCCAGATTGCTTGTGACAAGAGCCATCATGAGGTTCTGCACGCACCTCCACTTACTTGACGACACGTAGAAGCACTACTCCCCGAACAATCGATGCTTATGGGTGCTGCTTTCCTCCACCGTTGGATCACTATTTCCATCAACGATATCAATTTCATCAACCTTAGCATCTTTGACACATTCAGCTATCACCGTTGATGGAGATTCGCATGGATGGCCAAGATTTCACCCATATCAGCAGTCCTGACATGCCTCACCGTAGCCATTTGATCCATGCCCCGATCAATGGCTAAGAATGCCAGTTGTCATCCCCCGAGGCAGACTCTCCCCTGACACATGGCCATTTCCGTTGCCTCGCATTAATGATCATGGCTTCCTGCCAGCCGTTGGGTCGGCTTTGTATCAACAACCACGATGAGGCCACGTGGTTGATCCGGAAATCCCCCCTAACACCATTCACCGAGCGACACATGGACGTCCTTTCCCACACGCACAGAAGTCGTCTGATTGCTTCTCTAGATCAACGACCATGGTTCAGCCATGTGTCCGATCCTAGCCATGTGTCTTCACCCGCTAGGATGTTGCCACATGTCCCTCTGGTCTCGACCGGGACCTTAAAATCAGTTGACCCATTTTGGATCAGTTCTCCTCTAAATCGGTTCGAGTCCACTGAACCAGTTTAAAATTGGTTCAGTTTTTATTCCTTTTTTACATTTAAATATTTAAATAAATCCCCGAAAATCTATGATTATCATAAAAATTCATAAAAAGCACATAAAATTTAGAAAAATTCCCAAAAAAAAATTTAGAAAATATTTTAAAGCTTTAGAACTAATTTGCACTTGAAAATTTTGAAGGAAATTTTGATAAAGTCCAAAAAATCTCCAAAGTGCTTTTGAAATTGAAAAGTGTTCTTGCATTCAAAAATTTCACAAAAATTCCAAAAAAAATATGTTTTAAATTTCATGCTATTTTTTTTTACAATAAAAAAATTCCTAAAAACTTGGAAAAAATTTAGAAAATTTTCTAAGTTTAGTTTCCATGGTTTTTATCTTAATTTTATTTGTAATATTTTGAAGTTCGGGTAAAATATCGAAAAATCACAAAAAAAAAAAAGCACAAAAAACATTTTCACACTTAGAAAAAGTCACAAAAATATTTTAAGTTCTACAAAAGTCATTTTCATCCCGAATGAGCCCAAAACCTCCCGAAATATTACTTTCATACTTTAAAAAATCCTGTAAATTTCAAAAATTCGGAGAGCGTATTTTGTACCTCATTTTCTCGATTTTCCAATCTCGATGATTTCAAAGGGAGGCATGAGCTCTTCGGAGTACGGTATGACCCAGTTCTGAGGGAGTACTTATATAGTATTTTCCTTTGTGCATTTCTTCACATTTTTTGAAAAGGAGTAATTTTCTAAAGCTTATTAAATTTATTTTGGGATAATTTTTAATTAATTAGGTACCATTCGTAAGAACAGACGCGGGGGTGCTGATACCTTCCCCTCGCGTAACCGTACTCCAGAGCCCAACTTTGGTGACGTAGACCGATTCTACCCTTAATTGGGCAGTAATCAAGTGTTTTAACCATACTTCAAAAGATTAGTGGCGACTCTACACAGATTTGTTTTCCACGAAAATATTCTTTTCAAAATTCACCTATTTTTCCCAGTTTGCAGTCGCACCCGTGCGTGTTTGGCGGGTATAGGACGTCGTGACACAGATGATATTGTATTAATTGATGAAACTAGGGATGGAGTAGAGGCTAAGTTAGAATTATGGAGAAAATCTTTGGAATCTAGAGGCTTTAGGATAAGTAGAAATAAAACAAAATATATGAAATGTAATTTTAGTAATGATAGAAGGAATATTGGAGATAAAGTTAAACTTGATGACAAAAAAATAAATAACACTTGTAGATTTTGATACCTTAGATCTATTATGCATGTTGAAAGAGAAATTGAAGATGATGTAATGCATAGAGTTAAAGCAGGTTGGGTAAAATGGAGAAGTGCTTCAAGTGTGCTATGTGATCATAGAATACCCTTAAAATTGTAAAGGAAGTTTTATAGGACAACTATAAGACTAGCTATGTTATATGGATCGGAATGTTGGGTGACAAAGAAACATAATATCCAAAAAGTAAAGGTTGTCAAGATGAGAATGCTTAGATAGATGAGTGGTATAACATTGAAAAATAAATTAAAGAATGAACATGTTCGTGGTAAGTTAGGTGTAGCTCCTATAGAAGATAAGATAAGGGAGGGACGACTCAGATGGTATGCACACTTGCAACGTAGGCCATATAGTGCACTTATGAGGAAGAGTGACTTAGTTACTGTGGGGGGTAGTAGAAGGGGTAGGGGTAAACCTAAAATAACTTGGGAGGAGATAGTGAGTAAGGATTTAATATCCTTGAATCTATTAAAAGAAACGGTCAATGATCACATAAATTGGTGGAAAAGGATTCATATAGTCAACTCTACTTAGTAGGACTAAGGCTTGAT
The DNA here is from genome assembly GCF_029873635.1 of Malania oleifera. Taxonomy (NCBI): domain Eukaryota; kingdom Viridiplantae; phylum Streptophyta; class Magnoliopsida; order Santalales; family Ximeniaceae; genus Malania; species Malania oleifera. Next base: position 25,917,782 of record NC_080425.1, read on the forward strand.
TTTGTTGTTGTTTGTTGTATTGCCCAATAACTAAAAGTCACAAATTTTGATTTTAATTTTTTTTAAAAATATATAATAACTCGTAACATAAATAAAAAATTAACTGCATAAATAATACAACGTTATAATGTATTTTTCACTGTAAAAAAATAAAAATAAAAAATAAAATGATGTGAAATAAACCCTTATTAAATATTAGAACTTTTCCATATTGAAGTTACAGTGAAAAAGAGATGTGAAAGTGATGGGGATCAACATGCCTTATGTATCCCTTTTACTGATATGATGACACATGGACGACCTCTCAATGTCCACTCATTTGCTGACATGGTGACACGTGGACGACCTCCAGATGTCCACTATTGTTTATATCTATTTTGCAGGAACACATGAGATTAATTGAAGATCTTCTACTTCTTTGATGGAAGAATTTTTTTATGTGAAGACTTTGTTATTGTGTTAATTTATATTTTTTGTGGATATGTTATTTCAAGATTATTAGGTGCTTGAAGACCCAAGTGAAGTATTGAAGCAAATTCCAACTCAAAACCCATGTGGGCCCCACATGGCTCCAATGGGTCCCACGCGATTTTGGTCTTCCTTTTGAAATACGTTTAAATTTCAAATTTGAATTGTAATAATGCAAGACAACTAAGCTTGACTTGTGTGCTTATAAGTTGGAGTTCCTTGTTTTTTCGTAAGTATTAATTGTGTTAGGTTAATAGTTGTTGAAAGTTGTTAAGAGTTATTGTTGAAAGTTGTTGAGAGTTGTTGAAAGTTGTTGAGTGTTTAGTGCTTTGACTCCCAAGCTATGCCTATAAATAGTCTTCTTATTGTAAGAACAAGATACATGAAGTTGAAGTTGAATATTGAAGAAGCATCTCTTTGCTTGAGCTTGTAAAGCTTGTTCCTCTCCTTGTGAGTGAGTAGTGTGAGGCTACAACGCTCTCTCTGGAGATCAAGTGGTGAGAGACTACTAAACTATCCAACAACTCCATCAACCCCTCCTTCATCTAATACTCTCACGGCCCCCATCAACACCACACGACTAGCACCTTCATACACCCACACGATGATCATCATCTGCACTTCATTGCTGCATTCATCTTGTGATTCAAAGCTTGTACGAAGGACCTACGGTATGACCTAATTACGTGTGGAACTACATCAAGTCATCCAAATCAATCCCTTGGTAACTTTAGTACTTGTTTTTGAATCCTTTGCTATATCTTATAAACCCTTGCTAGTAGATTAAAATCACATTTTGAATAACCTATTTGATCCATAGATTGCAATATTGATACTTGCTAGTTAAAATAATTTGTATGAATATTAATTTGTTAACATAGAACTTTTATTCTTGAATATTTGAAATAACAACTTTTCAGCATATAACTTGAGTCCTTTGTGAAAAAACCAATCAAGACTTAATTGTTGGACAAGTCATACATCTTTTCAAAATCCTTGAACATGTGAAATAAAACATGATTTATTGTGTTTATATTCGAATAATTAAATTCTTAAATTAAAGTGTTTAAGTGTATGTGCTTGTGTGAGGGTTGAATCGTAGGATATAGGTCGACCATTCCCGTCTTACATCAGAAAGTAGGGGTAGCAAAATGGGTCGAAACTCGACGGATGACTAGTGACCTGCCCATTTAAAACGGGTTTGGGTTTGTGTAAGATAATCTGTTTATAAATAGATCAATCCGTGACCTGCCCATTTATTAACGGGTCAAACCTAGTTCGGATCGAGTCACCCGGCGGGTGGCCCATTTAGTTGGCTCCTATTCCCATCCTATATATAAATCCAAAACATCATTGTATAGTAGTTAGGAACAACCATAGTCACAATCTATTTGTTCACCTCCGCCTTGTCCCATTGCGCTGCCACCATACTACTCAACTAGCCCCAAGGCTCCATGGAGAACCTCCATTTGGTGGCGCCGGTCGCGACTACTCCCTTAACTACCAGGACCACCCTCTTCCATCAGGTGCTAATCCTCTCTCCTCTAGTTTATCTTTTCTCCTTCTTCTTCATCTTCTTCAAATTCCCAAATAGATTTTCATTTTAAATAAATTTTAACCCCCAAATCAATTTCCAAGCCTGCTGCCATGAAGGAGATGTCATTGCTTTGAGGGGCTGCTGATGTGAAGGAGTATTTGTCATGGTGAAGATTTTCTCTCATAAAGAAATAGGGAAAATTTTGGGGAAATCTTTGCTGCCATTATTGTGTGTGTGTGTCTCTCTCTCACACACACATTCGATTTTGTACCTATACAATTAATTTAGCAAAATAAAACCTTAGAACTTGATTTAACAATTGGACTTGTGCATGCAGCTATTGAAGTGTGCAGGTGAGTATGTTTTGGGTTGCTTTGCTATTTCTTTCTTAAATGTATAAACTGATTCCTAATCTTCAAAATGATTTTCAACCTCTTTCTGCAAATAATTTCATAAACTGATTTTGTCAAATGTTTTTATAAACAGGGAACCGTGATAAATAGGCGAGTTAGAGTTTGTATGGTTGTGACCCGTTTAACTTTGACTCATTTACGATTCGACCCATTTACGATTCAATCCATTTACAACCCGCTCAGACTCAGCCCGCGAGCACGTTTTGCCACCCCAATGTGAAAGGGACGGTTGTTTTAAAATGTAGCGTGAGACCCATGGGCCTCCAATGGGCGCTCAAAAATGTGTAAGAAAGTCTCTATGTTGTGGGCTGTTCTTTGGGCTGGGCTTTCTTATCGACTGTTCCCGTCTTTCGCCGGAGAGAGACGAAGCGTGGAGGTCTCTTCCCCATCCTAGCTCCACAACCCCCCCGCCCCCTTGCTGAACTCCATTACCAGGTACCCTCCTCCTCCGCCTCCTCCTCATATTCTGTGTTTTTCCTTTTAGTTTTGCCTTGATAATTTGCTGTGTTGCTCTGTCATTTCAGCTTTATTCGTCGCCATCATCTTCTTCTTCTTGATATAAGTTTTTTCCCTTTCGGCTGTTTGCTCTTTTGTTTTTGGTCTACGCTGTTCTTCCTCCTCCTACCAGCTCTGCTCTTCTTTCTTTCTGTATATATATTTTTTAATAATTTTACTCGGTACAGCATTGTTATTAGGCTAGACAACTTCAACGTGCAAGTGTTCGGTGTTGTGCAGTCGGCTCCTTAATTTTTGTTTTCCCCGGTTTTGATGTGTAATTAACTCAGAATATTTTTTTTCACGTCTTTGGTTGCTGTGATTCCAAGCCATGCTTTTGGCTATGTTGCAATTTTTTTGTTATTATTATTGCTAATGATCTATTTTAAAATTTCGATTGCCAGCTCTAAGATTTTAAACCATGTTTCAAACTTAGTAGGTAGCAACACGATTTTTAGAGTACTTGATGCACAGGCTATCTATTAGGTGGCATAGAGATGATGATACCCTATCATCAGTTGTTTCAGGTTTTAATTTTTCTGTTTTTTAAATATGCTTCTTGGTTTTATCGGATGAAGTACATCATTTTATGTAGGCTGTGCTTTGTTGTTTTCGTCTGTAACATTCAACTCATTTCACATCATCTGAAGTTCAGGATTGAGAATGCTGTCAAAGTAAGTAATTGGGATGAAAGTTTGAGCTACGATATGCCCTAATAAAATGGTGTTTCTCTTGTTTCATATATAATAGATTTTAGCCAAAAACGTTGTCTTTATTCTTGTTAAATGATATGATAAAATGTGGAGTTTTATGGGTGCTGCATTCTTTGTGGACTAACGAGTTTATGTGGGCATTGTGTACTTTCCATTTAACTTAGGGGTGATCCCTTTTCATTGAACTATTGTTGGTGCTTTGATTGGTTTGAGGTTTGATTTTTATTTTCCTCTTGATTGGAAAGCATTGAATATTTAATTTTCTTGTATGAAATCTCAATCTCTTTTTGGTTATAAAAAAAAAAAAAAAGCAAAAGCCCAAAAGAGCTGAAGTCTACATTGGTAACCAAGCCACTGCCAGCCTTTGCCAAGTGCCAACCATGTAGGATATCTGTATTCTTTTTTTAATTAGAAAAAGGAAAATGTTTATGGGAGAAGATATGTAGATTACAACCTAGGATAGGATAACAACTCATCTAAAGTGACAGTCAACAAAAGGATAAATTTTTTTTTAAGGAAAACTAAATAAGAAACCCTCTTCAAACCCTTTCCATTGCCCAAAAGAGCTAAAATACACATTGGTAACCTAGTCACTGCTAGCCTTTGCCAGTGTCAACCATCTAGGATATCTGTATTCTCTTTCTAGTTAGAAAAAGGAAAATGTTTGTGAAAGAAGATATGTAGATTACAAACTAGGAGAGGATAACAACTCATCTAAATTGAAACAGTCAACAAAAGGGGAAAAAAATTCAAGTAAAACTAACTAAGAAACCCTCTTCAAACCCTTTCCATTGCCCAAAAGAGCTAAAGTACACATTGGTAACGAAGCCACTGCCAGCCTTTGCCAAGTGCCAACCATGTAGGATATCTGTATTCTTTTTTAAGTTAGAAAAAGGAAAATTTTTGTGAAAGAAGAAATGCAGATTATAACCTAGGAGAGGATAACAACTTCTCTAAAGTGAAACAGTCAACAAAAGGGAAAAAAATCTCGAGGAAAACTAAATAAGAAACTCTCTTCTAACCCTTTCCATTGTAATTAACAGAGCATTGCACATTTGGTAATTCCTGGGCCTTTCCTCAACCTTCTTTTTCCACCATCCAATCAAACCTCTTTTCCTCTGGGATCATACAACCACAAGCCTATCTTTGTCCATCTGATGATTGAATTTTGATATATATTTGTGTGCATTTTTTTCCCTTTAATCAGATGCATTGGAATTTCTTTAATTTTTTGTTGTTCCTTTTGCAATCAACTGTTTTTTGATGATCCCCCCCCCCCTTTTTTTTTTGGCATTATATTTCCCAGGGTTTGCAGTCAAAGTTTGAGTTTGCTTTGTATCAGCTGGGTTTTGTTTAGTTAGTTGCAAGAATTGTTTTGGGATACTTTTTTGTTGGTTAAGCAAAAAATATTGTTGTTGGTTAAACAAAGCATAGGCTTTCTTTGATATATGAATAGAGAATGTATTCATGCAGTTGTATTTAGGATGCAATGGCTATTATTAGTATCTTTGATTTTTGTGCTTGCAAAATGTTGTACTTCAATTTATGTCTTTGTGGAAACTTTTGACATGGCATATACTTCTCAGAAAATGTCATAAATTTTGCATTCATAATTATTGATGAGAATACTGTTTGGCAGTGAATTGTGCAAGTTCAGCTTTGCCTTGAAGCTTTTATTAAATGGGCTGGAAAGCAGCTGAGAAACTTATTAGACACTGGAAAATTCTTAGAGGAGATAATGTAAGGAGTATCAAATATTATTTCCTTTCCAACCCTTTGGTGTTCTTTTTTCTTTGTGTTATCTTTTTAAATAAATAATTTGCAGGTAATGATTATTAGGGGTAAGGATAAAGGTGAAACTGGCATTATTAAGCGTGTCATTCGCTCTCAAAATCGAGTTATCGTTGAAGGCAAAAATCTGGTGAGCTGCTTTGAGTCTTAGTTGTGCATTATTAGTTTCCATGCGATGATGCATCACTGTCTTACGTACGCATTTCTAGGTAATTTTCAGTTGCATGTGCTTAATTATTAAAAGATTGAAGAAAAGACAATTTTCTTCACTGAGTATAACTGTTAAGGTATATAATGTTTTCAGGCGTCTCCACTCCTTTGAGATTGTAGCAATTGAATTGTTCTTTATCCTGGTTATGCAAGATTTTCATTGTTCTAAGAACCTCAAATTGTTTGATGATCTGTGCTTTGTAAATCTGATTAAATTTGTATAAGGTGCTTGCTGCTTCTATTATTGAACACTTACAGCCAGGTCGATCGCAAATACTATTTAATTAAAGCTTCTTATAAACGAGGACATTTTCTCATTTGAAACTAGGCGTAATTGATGAATCATAAATTGCTTCTAAGATTCACACAAACTAAGGGGCTAATTGGTATCATTTGTGGTTTTTTTTTTCTGTTTTCATTTTTTATTGTGAAGAAACATTTTATGAAAATGCGTTTGTTTGTGGCATAAGAGCTGAAAATAAAAAATTTAATATTCAGAATTGACTTTTGTTGATTAAAATATTAATTCATTCATTTCATTCTATACAAAATTTTTAATTAAAACTAAAATAAAATGACCATGTGAATTTAAATTTCAAAGTATAATTAAAATAAAATATCCATATAATTACAATATTTTTTTTGAAAAATAATAAAAATTCATTGAAAATTATATATATATATAACCTGTTTTCAATTATCGTGTAAAATAGGATTGTTCTTGGAGCACTGAAAAATGACCTTAAAAATGTAATAGTTAACTACTATAGTACTATCATTATAATTAATTTCTATTTATATTATAATATTTTTAATTTTAATTCTTTTGAATTTTCATTAATTTAATAATATTTTCTAAATGTTGTTTGATTGAACGACAAAAATGAACATGAGTTAAATTGGGTTTTTTAATTTTTTGTTTTACTGGATAGCAAAAGAAGATGAATTCATTAGATTAGAAGAATATGCAGAAAGGAGAATAAGAAATCCTCCTAAACAAAAGGAAGGAAAACAAATAATGAATCTTCTACCACGACAAAGATGAATTCATTTTTTTCCCTGTAAATTTACAAGCATTTCATTCCAGCCATAAACTCCACAGAACTACGAAAACTACACAAGTCCATAGGGCATGTGCATCATTCCTTCTACCAAAACCAGAAAATGAACTGATCAGTAGATCCTCCAATGACACTGAACAAACCCAACTTTCTTCCAAAAGACTGAAAGCTTATTGCATATATTCCAAGCAAAAAAGTAGTGCAGGAACATATGAGATGCTGTTTTAGAAATATCATGACATAAAGAGCACATATTAGGAGAAAGTGCATTTGAACATCTCCTACTCTGCAAAACTTGTTGGTGCCAACTCTATTAGGAATAACTAACCAAATAAAAGCCTTGATTTTTGAAGGGACTTTGGCCTGCCTTCCAAATAATATTATTGAGTGGAAAGGATATTAGCATTAGTCGAAAAATCAAAGAAAGATTTGCAAAAAGATTAAACCCCCAAAGAATAGAAAGACAAAGAATGACTACTGCCCTAAAGAGAGGACAACAATGTCCCAGTTACAGACAACTCCTCTACCTCCCTATCATTTAAGGACTTTAGCCTTTATTGAATTTATGCCAAAGAGAGGACTCCTCTAAGGGAAACAACCATAACCATTTAGCCAAAAGAGCAATGTTCTTAGACACCAACTTACCAAGACCTAAACCCTCATCCAACTTAGACCTACATACAATGTCCTCTTAACAAGACGATCCCTTTGATCCCCAATCGTAGACCAAAGGAAATCTCTTATAATCTTCTTAAGCTTACTAGCTATCCCTAGAATCCTAAAATAAACATTTAATAAAGAGGGATATTAGCAAGAGAAGCTTGAGAAGAGTAATGCGACATCCTAGGAAAAATAACGCAACTTTCTGCCCATCCAAATGCTTAGACAGCCTGTCCATCATGCCAAAAACCCTCAAACTTAGGATTACCACCTAATAGAATTCCTACATAAGATGAGGGCCATTCTTGAAGACCAAAACCTGCTAATGAAGCCAATTCCCTAGATCAATTGAATGTCAGATTTCAGATTGATAGCTGCAATACATCTCTTTCCCAAATTATTTTTTAGTCCAGAAACCTTCTTTAAGATTTGAAGAAAAGTCAGAATGTTCAATAAAGAATTTCTAGGGTCATGAATGAAAAACATAGTATCATCGGCAAACTAAAGATGGGACACACAAACTCCCTCCATCCCTACTTCAGCCCTTTTACTAAACACTTATAAATCACCCTCTCTACCATTCTACTCAAAACATCAAACACTAACACAAACAAGAGGAATTCCTTTGCCTAACACCCCTCGTCACTCTAAACCACAATCTCGGTTCTTCATTCACCACAAGTGAAAGAAAGCATTAGATAAGTAACCTCTCATCTAGAATTGCCATCTCTCCCCAGACACCTTTTTAGTAAAAATATCAAAAAAATTCCTACTAGCTCTATCATAAGCCTTTTCAAAATCCAAATGTGTTTGGGATGGAAAGGGATAAAGCTTTGGGTCTAGATGGGTTTAATTTGGATTTTTTTTTCCTTTTTTCCAAGAGTGTTGGGATGTGGTTAAGGTGGATTTTTTTAAGATCTTTAATGAATTTTATTGTAAGGAGATTCTAAGCAAGAGCATTAATTCCACTTTCATCCCATTGGTGTCTAAGAGGAATAAATCTATTAAGATTGCTGATTTTAGGCCTATTAGTTACTAATAGGTTGAGTAAGTATGGTGCCCCCAGCGGAGTCGCCAAGTGGAGAAGAAAGACTCTATTTACAAGGCATGAATGATTGAAAAAGTGGAGTTGCTACCTTAATTATTTTTTTAAAAGGAAAAACAATGGAAAAAAATCCTAAAAGGTTTACAAAACAGAGAAAAGGGTTCGGGAGTACACTTGTGCATAATGAAAGTGGTTGACCAACCATTCTAAGGGAGATCAGTAGACTAGCATCCCTACCGAGTACCGACACTCGTTCTAAGAACAATTACTGCTGATTACGTGTGTATGTGCGCTTTTTTAAATAAAAGAAAAAAAATGAATTCCCTTTTTGATCATTCGATGAAAAAATCATCGTCCAAGAGACCTAACAACAGAATTAGAAAACCTCGATATGCTCCTGCTTAAAAACAGGTTGGCCTCATGAAATCCTAAATTTTGAAAATGAAAATGGGTTAGGATGGAAAAAGCTTTGATTGATTGTAATCAATGATTCAAAGATGATCGTATTTAAAAAAAAATGGATTGTCTTAAAAATAGAGAAATTTAGTTGCCATCAAATTTAGAATGAGTTTTCTGACTTCTGAGATGAAATAGTTGAATTATAAAATTGGTTTTTGCTTTGGAAAAATGGATATGGAATTTTGATTGGCAACCAAATAAGACCTTGGTTTGACTTGAAATCAGGAATATGCTGGAAGTCAACACTGAAATCGCTTAATTAAAATCAGGGATTGATTGGATTGCATGAAATCATTGATTGGGATTAGGGATTAATGGAGACTGAAATTCGAATTCCATAATTGAAATAAAAGGATTAATGATGATTGATGTGAAAATCAGCTTATTGCAATCAATAATTTATAGTGATGGAGATTTAAAAATCCTAGATTAAAATTAGAAATTTAATGGTGATTGAGTTGAAAACCCCCTGATTGAAGTCAGGAATTTATGGAGATGGTGTTTCAAATCCAAGATTAAAATCAAAGATTTAATGGTGATTGAGTCAAAAATCCCTTAATTGGAGTCAAGAATTTATGGTGATGAAGGTTTCAAATCCAAGATAAGAGATTTAATGGTGATTATCCTAATTGAAGTTTGGAATTTACAATGATGGAGGTTTCAAATCCAAGATTAAAATCAAAGATTTAATGGTGATTGAGTGGAAAATCCCTGATTGAAGTTAGAGATTTAATGCTGAATGAGAGATAATTTGTTAATTGCAGTCCACCATTAATGGTGATTAGAAGACTTTCGATTTGCAATCAACAATCAAGAAAATGGATCTTTAACGATTCCAAGAATGGGAACTTTTCTTTTGAAATGAGAATCTTTGACAAATAAAGGGGATTTTGAAAATGTTGCTAGGGTTTCATGATCGGCCATTGAAAGGAAATAATTTGAAATCAAAGTGAAAAACTCTTTTTAGAGATGTGGCATTTTGAAAACGAAGAGAGAATTCCAAGTTTTCCCTCCGTGCGTCAATCTCGTGGTGTAAGCACCTACTTCTATTCACCCATACAGGCTTAAGGAAGAGTACTTACACCATGTCTAGAGAGGGAAGAGAGAAAAGTACCATACTATCGGATTCTCTCACCCGTCCCATCATAAATTGAGGTGACATCACAAAGGTTAACAAGGAAACACCCTTTTTTTCTAAGATGGACTCGAGTGCAATTAAAAATTCTAATTTTGCACAAGTAAAGTGAACAAACATGATAATAGACCCAATAATGCAACTGAGATTAATATATGTGCATGCAATCTAGACTAAATGCTTTTTCTAATTTTTTTTTGGAAATTTAAAACTTATTTTATTTTTTTGTGTGCTTCTAGCAATTTTATGCAAATAAAAAAATAAAAAAAAATGAAAGAAGAAAACCTAATCTATTTTCAAGTAATTAGTAGTAGTAGTAGGTGGTGACAATAAAGCCAATGGCAAGAATTTATTTATGTTTACAAATTCTACCCATGGTCTTACCATCCTGCCATAAAGACTTATGTAAAAGTTTCCACAATGAAAAACAAAATAAAGGAAACTAAAAAAATGAAAAACTATCCAAACATTTGCAAGGAAAATAAATGGAGTAATAATATCTCTTACCATCCATCTTAAAGATCCATGCAAAAACTTACCTAATGAAAAATAAATAAAGGAAACTACAAAAAAAGTAGAAATCTTCCAAACATTTGCAAAGAAATAAAATCCAACATAGATATCACAAAATATATATATATATATTTTAAATTTCTTTTCTCTCATTTTTTTCTCCCTGGTTGACCATGGCCGCTACCCTAACCCCTCCATAGTCTCCACCTACCAATAGGTCCCAACCAACCCAAAATCGAGTCACTCCAAGCTTAGTTCTGGCCTCCAGGGGGCTTAAATAATTCAATAAAACAACAAAATGGCCAAGGGAAATCAAGTATATTTATATAATAATCCAATAAACATCACATTCAAGGCATCACCATACAATATGTTAAAACATGATTTTAGATTGCCAAGAATTTGAATAACATTTGAAAGAAGGTATGAAAAATGAGATACTATACCTTGCACTAGGGATCGTATTTATATTTTGGTAAGAACATGCAATGGAAGAAGATCGACCTTTGCAAGCCAATGGAGCCTTTCTTTGGGAACTCTATAACTTTCTTTTCTCCTTTCCCAATTAATTTAATCACTTTCCCTCTCAAGTCCCTTTAAGCATGAATGCTCTCCTCTCTTAAAAAATGTGTGTGCTCACTCACCCCCCTAGCCTCCTATTTATAAGTAAAGGCTAGAAGGCTAGGGGTAAAAATTATGTTCCTCAAAGTGCCCCTGGGAGCAAGGAAGAATTACCTCCTTATTCCCCAAGGGTTTTTGGCACACAAAGAGGGTTAAAATAACCTTGTAAAGGCTTACCCTAACCAGGATAGGGCCTTAAAACCCCAATTGGATCTTCTAGAGGCTCCTAGAGTGCAATTGATCATGAATAAAAACAAAAAAAAAGGCCTTGGAGTCTCTTCTAGCCCACTAAATTAAGGAAAAATAACCTTGGTAAAAATGGGCATCGATAATTGCCTCTCTTTGGCTAATGTCTTCATATGTAGGCATTAGGTAAAGAAAGAAATGACCATTTTGACTTTATTGGTAAAACAGGGGAACCCACGAACAAGCGAAATTGGGTCATTCATAGGGATTGATACCCTGCCTCAAATGAGCCCAGAGCACAAGTAACAAAGCAAAACAAAAATGAGAAACCAGAGCATCTATAGGGATTTCACACTTATCCTACCTAGGATGAAAATTATAACATCTATAAGGATGTCGTGCTTACCCTACCTTGGAAGTAACTAAAAATTGAAATTGAATGAATGCGAGTAGACTCTTGATATGCATGACCACATCCTAAAAATAAATGAATGCAACCAAGAGCCATTACGTGCAAAGACATGACTTGGTATTGAAAGAATGTAACTAGGAGCCATTGCGTGCAAGGGCACGACCTAGTGTTGAAAGAATGGAAATAAGTAGTCATTACATTCAAGGGCACAACTTGATATTGAAGGAACGAAAACCAAGAGCCATTACATGCAAGAGCATGACTTCGTATTGAATAAATGGAAACTAGGAGTCATTACGTGCAAGGGCACAATCTGGTATGAAAGAATGGAAACCAAGAACCATTTCGTGCAAGGGTACGACCTTGTATTGAGGAATGGAAACCAAGAGTCATTATGTGCAAGGGCATGACCTAGTATTGAAGGAATGGAAACTAGGAGCCATTTCGTGCAAGGGCACTACCTAGTATTGAGTAAATGGAAACTAGGAGCCATCATGTGTAAAGGCATGACCTAGTATTGAAGGAATGGAAACTAGGAACCATTACGTGGAAGGGCACAACCTGGTATTGAAGAAATGGAAACTAGGAGCCATTACATGCAAGGGCACAACTTGGTATTGAAGGAATAGAAACTAGGAGTCATTGCATGCAAGGGCACGACCTAGTATTGAATAAATGGAAACAAGGAGCCATTATGTGCAAGGGCATGGCCTGGCATTGAAGGAATGGAAACTAGGAGCCATTACGTGCAAGGGCACGACTTGGTATTGAAGAAATGGAAACCAAGAGCCATTATGTGCAAGGGCACGACTTGGTATTGAATAAATGGAAACCAGGAGTCATTATGTGCAGGGCAAAATCTGGTATTAAAGGAATGGAAACTAGGAGCCATTGCGTGCAAGGGCACGACTTGGTATTGAAGGAATGGAAACCAAGAGTCATTACGTGCAAGGGCACGACCTGGTATTGGAGGAATGGAAACTAGGAACCATTACATGCAAGTGCACATCCTTGTATTGAAGGAAATGAAACCGGGAGCCATTACGTGCAAGGGCACGACCTTGTATTGAAGGAATGGAAATCAGGAGGCATTACATGCAAAAGCACGACTTGGTATTGAAGGAATGGAAACCAAGAGCCATTATGTGCAAAGGCAGGACCTAGTATTGAAGGAATGGAAACTAGGAGCCATAATGTGCGGGATTTTCCATTCACTCACCATTAAATCTCTGATTTTAATCTTGGATTTTTAAATCTCCATCATCATAAATTCTTGATTTTAATCAGGGTATTTTCAACTCAATCACCATTTAGTCTTTGATTTCAATTATGGATTTTAAATCTTCACCATAAATCCTCTATTCCAATCAATGATTTTCATACAAAACATCATTAACCCCTTGATTCCAATCTCAATCTCTATTAATCCTCGATTCCAATCATTGATTTCGTATGAGTCATTCAACCCTTGATTCTAATTAAGAGATTTTAATGCTGACCTCGATCAACCTTTGATTTCTAATTGAAAAACCTTTTTATTTGGTTGCTAATCAAAATTCTGTCACACCCATTTTTTTTTTAAAAGAATCAATTCAATCATTTCACTTCAATCAAGTTGAATTTCATCTTGAATTTGATGGCACACCAAATTTCTTTTTTTTTTCTATTTTTTTTAAATTATCTGATTTATGAAACACGATCATTGTTGAACTCATCGTTGCAATTAATCAAAGCTTTTTCCATCCCTTTTCCAATTTTCTCCATTTTTTTTAAAGTTTCCTAAGACCAACCCTTTTTCAAAACAAGGGCATGCCAGGGTTTCTACCCTTGTTGCTTTGAGGATGACGATGTTTCGTCAAATGATCAACAAAGGAAATTTTTTTCTTCCTTTTCCTTTATTTAAAATAGACACACACCCACACACAACGGTAACCATTTTTTTAAAACGGGTCTCGATAAGGATGCTGCTTTACTAATCTTTTCTAGAATGGTTGTCTACCACCTTCTCTACACACAAATGTACTCCTAAACATGCTTCTCTATTTCGTAGATCTCTTAGGGTTTTTTCCTTTGTTTTCCTTTTAAAAAATATAAAGGTGGCGATTCCGCTCTTTCAATCATCATATCTTGTAATTAGAGTCCTACTTCTCCCTTTAAGTTTTCTTGTTTGAGGTGATCGCCATGTAACTCCCATTCGTTGGTGCACCCCTGGACCAAAATCTAGTGTCAACAGATTGGCAACTCCACTAGGGACAAGCTGTCGACACCAGATTTTGGTTTGAGGGTGTCGACGAATGTGAGTTGCATTACGATCCCCCAAACAAGAAACAAAAAGGAGAAATAGACACGAATGATTGAAAAAATGGAATCGCCACTTTTATCATTTTTTTAAAAGGGAAAAAAAGGAAAAAAAGATGTCTACAAAATAGAGAAAAAAGGTGCAGGAGTACACTTGCACATAGATAAGGTGGTTGACCAATTTGATTATTTCTAAGGCGCAAAGTGCTTTTTATTTTTTTTTTTTTGGGGGGGGGGGGGGGGAGCAAATTTGGGAGTGCTATTTTGGTTGGTAATGAGGTTGTATAGGAGGTTCATATGAAGAAGGAGAAGGGCATTCATTTCAAATTGGATTTTGAAAAAGCTTATGGTAGGGTTAGCTGGAATTTTTTGGATAAGGTAACAACAACAACAACAAAACCAAGCCTTAGTCCCACTAGGTTGGGGCGGTTGATAAGGGTTTAGTTAAAGGGCTAGAAGTGGATAGAGAGGGGGTTTATGTGTCCCATTTCAGTTTGTCAATGATACTTTGTTTTTCATTCGTGATTGTATAGATTCTTTTTTGAATATTTTGACTCTTCAAATTTTTGAGAGGGTTTTTGGGCTTAAAATGAATTTGGGGAAGAGTGCCATAGCAGCCATCGATTTAACATCTAGTATGTCTAGGGAGTTGGCTTTGTTTGCGGGTTGTGGTCTTCTAGATTGGCCCTTGTCTTATCTAGGTGTCCTGTTGGGAGGCAACCTAAGGTCTATGGATTGTGTTGGAGAGAGTCTCTAAGCGTTTGGATAGGTGGAAAGGCGCGTTATTTTCTTTATGGGATTGCCTTGCTCTCATTCAAGGCTCTTGCTAGTATCCCTCTTTATTACTTTTCTGTTTTCTGGATTTCCGTGGGAGTAGGCAGTAAAATTGAGAAGATCATGCGAGATTTCCTTTGTTTGGGGGTTGGTGATAAGATATATCACCTTGTTAGGTGGGAGACTGTTTGTAGGTCTAGGTTGGAGTGGGGGTTTGGGTCTTGGTAATTTCGTGTCTGAAAAAACTTTACTCTTTTGGCTATCTAGATATGGCGGTTTCCCTTAGAGGAGTCCTCTATTTGGCTTAGAGTCATTAAAAGAAAATTTTGTATGCATGTGAATGGTTGGGATGCTAATTTAGGAATTAGATGTTCTTTAGAAAGCCCATGAAGGTGTATTTCTCAAGTTCATTCCCTCTTTGTTCCTCATACTAAGTTTGTCTTGGGTACTGGTTCTCGTATTCATTTTTGGGAAGACTTCTGGCTAGGTAATGCTGCTTTATTATTTTCTTTTCCTCATCTTTATCATTTGAGTCTAGGTCATAATGAGGTTATTAAAGTTATTTCCTTCTTTTTGATTTGTGAAGGTCATTCATTTTCTTGGGACTTCCATTGCCGTTGATGTTATTTGGTGACTTGTCCTTCCCTTGAGGCAGATAGGAGGTCTTGGTCTTTAGATTCTTTGGGGCTTATTCTTGCAAATCTTTTTGTGACTACTTGATTTATGCTAATATTTCCTGTCTGCTCCATAGACTTATTTGGAAGGTCAAAATTCCCTCAAAGATCAAGGCTTTTATTTGGTTGGTTGTTCTCAATAGAGTTGACACCAATGATCTGTTTTAGAGTACCTTCAAAGGCACTTTCTGGTGGTATATGTTTTCTTTGTTGTGATAATTCTGAAACAGTGTCTCATTTTTTTTTATATTTTTTTTATTTTTGCACTGCTCGTTTGCTTGGAATATACGGAATAAGCTTTTTGGTCTTTTGGGAGAAAACTCGGTTTGTCCAAAGTCGGTGGAGGATTTATTGGCCATTTCTTTTGTTGGTTTTGGTAAAAGGAAGGATGCTCATGCTTTGTGGATGTGTATGGTTTTTACAGTTCTGTGGGGTTTATGGATTGAAAGAAATACTCAGGGTCTGTTTGGTATTGTTGTTGTTTTCTTTTTTCTGTTTTTATTTCTACATAATGAAGAAATAGATTATAAAAACCTATTTGTTTATGTCATTAGTTTTCTGTTTCTGTTGCCGATTTTCAGCTGTTTGCTCAAAAACTGAAAACCAGATTTTATGGTTTTTAGTTATTTTGGCAATATATAGAAATAGTATTTTTGAATTAAATTATTCATTTATACACTTTTAAATTAAAATCAAAATTAAATGATCATATGAATTTAAATATAATTAAAATAAAATATACATAAATTTCAAAAAATAATAATAAAGCCTATTACAAAATAATTTTACTATTTTTCAATTGTCATGTCTAATAAAATTTTTATTATAAAGTTAAATTTGAAAGTAGAACAATTAAGTAAAACAATTATAAGAAATTTTATTTTATTATAGTAATTTTTTAAATGTGTATTATTTGTAATTTTATTATTTTAATCATATTTTTATAATAGTAGTTAATTTAAAGATGAAAATGAGCATTTTTAATTAAGTTTTTAATTTGTATTAGTTTTATAAATGTTAACCAAACATGTTGCTGGTTTCTAAGTTTTAGTTTCGGTTTCTAGTTTTTGGCTTTCTTTTCTAGTTTTTGTTTCTCTAATTTTTGACTGTGATGCCAAACAGCCCCTCATATTTTTATGGAAAAAAAGCTAAACGAATCTTTGTTATGGGAGAAGATCCATTACTTAGCCTCACTTTGGTGTGTTCTTCTGGTTGTTTTAAAGGAGTGAGATTTTTGGATATCGAACAGGCTTGGTTGGCTTGTTAGTCTGATTGTTTAAGTTTTGTTTTATTTTTATTTTCTATTTTTCTTTCTTTTACTTTAGAGGCTTTTTTGTTCTCCTTTTGTACGTTCTTCTCTCTCTAATAAAGTCATCTTCTTTTGGCTATCCAGGGAAAATTATTCCTGGCAATTTATCAATTATATACTTCACTTGATTGTTGGGAAGTGATGAATTTTGAATTGGGCTTGAAGTCGAGGTCATTTGTCTGTTCTACAGAGTTACCAGCATCTCCATCTTTATACTGATGGGCTTCGCTAATAAAAGTAATACTCACAATGGACTTGACCACACCCATCTGAATTTCCTTAACTGAAACCAGACCATCTTGATTCTGTGGGTCTCTCCTATTAAATCTACCAAATTGGTCTTTACCAGGCCCAACTCCCTTGTCTTATTGGAGACAATACCAGAAGCTTCATTGGGCTTAGATTGCCCTTTCTTCTCAATCCATCTAAATACTGCCCATCTCTTAGCAGGCCAATTACCTTGAGGCCCAACTATTTAAACCCCATTATGATTTAAATTTAAACTTGAAAATCCACTCCCTCCAAATTGCTAAAAAAGGTACTGATTCTGAAGGATCCCTGCTGTTCCAGACAAACATTTTCCTGGCAGTGTTTGAAGCCTTCGCTGAAGAAATTCTCAGAGCATGAAACCCATGGCGACAGCCTCTGAAATACACTTACTTTTTCTCCCAGAACCTCACTTCTCTGAACATTTTCTGAACAACAGTTGGCACACCCCCACCTTAACTCATTGATCGTCTGCATGTCATTGGCATTTTTGATTTTGATAGTAGCTAATACTAGCTATATCCTTCAAAGCTTGAATTGGATGATTTCCAACCTGACAATTCCACTCCCACAGGAATAAGAACTGACTGAGGCTAGCCTTGATCTTTCAATGTCTCCAAACACAAAAAATAACCCCTTCCATTTGACAAGAATTTCAGACTGAGAACCTCATCGCCTGTCCTGAAGATTTGGATACCAGGGCCATATATCCATCTCCTGTAAAGTCCACTGGAACTCATCAATTTCAACAATAAAATTGAGGTGAACCTTCCTGCAAATACTGATTTGTGAATGAACACATTACCCAAACAATCTATGTTAACCACCTTTCAATCAGTTTTAAAATTGTGATGAACGTCCATGAAAAGATCAGTTGCTTATCACTTCTCCTCAGATTGAAAAAGAAGCATACCAGATCGCTATTAAATCTGCACCAACGACGATGGTAAGCTTCCCAAGAAGGAGTTCCACCAACAAGGAGACACCACTTGGCGATGATACATCCTTTCTGTGTTCTTAGTTTGTTTAGAATAGGGCTCTCGCCGGAGCAGATCATTGGAAATCAGTTACATAGCAAAATCAGTCATGGTAATTCTGAATTGTTCTTTGAAAACAAGTGGTTTAGGTCTGAGGAGATAGCAGTTATAATTCTTCAGAAAAATGAGGACCTGAACAGGACCCCTAATGAAAAATTCAAAATGAAATATCTTAGTCACTTAGCTAAAACTATAAATGAATAACTCATGCACTTTGCTAGAAGATGTATAATTTGGTCATACTAACAAAACAAGTTGCTAGTTTTTATTTTGGGTTTTCAGTTTTTGTTGTTGGTTTTCATTTCCTGAACTTTTGACTGTGATACCAGAAGGCGCCTATACTGAGGATTTGATAATTAGTTTCCTAAAGTTGACATCAAGCCACCTCCCTTGCTTCTAGTACAACTGCTTGAAATAGTAACTGAATCACTCTGTAGCTAGTCAAAGCTTCACATTATGTAGAGGAAAAGCCTCTTTTATAATTGGAACAGTTTATCAATGTAGGCTCATGATTTATTCACGCATTGTATGAAATTTAGATAATGCTAGATGTGCAAGATTAATTGTTCCTAAGTGTGAAGAATGGATGTGATGTCATGGAGGCAAGAAGCCTATGGTACCATGCTCTGTTAACTGCGTAAAATTTTTTTTACATGTTTGCTGAAATTATATTTGTGTTTGGTGGTTAATTTTTTAGTAAATACTATTTCCATCCTTTTTGGGCATCTGGAATTCAAACGAATTCCCGAATTTATTCGACAATGAACATTTAATTGACTCAAAGATTTTCTGATTTCTTCTCATTATTGATTTATTGTGTATTTATGTCCTCTTTTCAGGTTAAGAAACATATCAAGCAAGGGCAAGGCCATGAAGGTGGGATTTTCAGTGTTGAAGCGCCACTTCATGCTTCCAATGTTCAAGTTGTCGACCCTGTAACAGGGTAGGGATGTTCTTTTGATTACGATTTGTACATTGTGTTTTCATCTCTTTCTTTATTAAATTCTTAGGGACTAATTGATCTTTGTTTATGTAGGAAACCATGTAAGGTTGGAATCAAATATCTAGAAGATGGTACCAAAGTGCGAGTTTCTAGAGGTGAAGGAACTTCAGGGTCCATAATACCTCGCCCTGAGATCTTGAAGATAAGGACCACACCAAGGCCTACTGTTGGTATTTGTTCAAAACCTATCACCTTTATTTGTTTTATTCATTGTATTTATGCTCTGAATTCCACTGTCCTTCAAATGTGTTGTTCTTGTTTATTTATTTATTTTATAAATGCTATGAGTTCTCATGTGTTTTTATTCTTCTTGCAACCTTTAGAGTGGAGAAATTTTATGGCACATAATTGTTTCTTGTCTCAAACTATGAGTTTATTTTGCATTTTCTTAAGGAGAATATAGGAACTTTGGCAAGACACAAGCTTTTGAGATGTGAGGTTCAATCTCACTATCTCACTCTTTCTCATTTGGTGTGCTTGATTATGTCAAAACGAACTTATAGCTTAGTATTGTGATAGTTGACCAGATATTTTCTTACAAATTTCCTTTGAATTTTTTTATGGCATGTGGGCATATATTTGAGTGCTACATTCTGCTATTGAATAGTATGCCAATTCTTAGTTAGACCCATGGGAAAATTTCTTAAAGAGTTCTTCTGATTTAAGAGTGGTGAAAAATTAAAAAAATATGGAGGATATAAGAGAGTAAAGAATAAAGAATTATTGAGTCTTTTGTTAAATTTAATGTAAAAAAATTGTGATATATATTTAAAGAAAAGTTAGGAATTTGCCTTTTCCTTCCTCCATTGTAAGAGATTTGTGGCCATAAACCGATAAAGTTTTAGCATGCTCTTTTTGGGGGGGATTTTTCTTCTACGCTAAAGAGCTTCTTGCCTTCTTTTTTCTTTTCTTTCTTCTTTTCACCTTGATTGAAGCCTCTTTTCTGTGATAGAGATTCTTCAAATAAAATTCTCACTTTTTAAATGGACTTTAGTATGCTGGCATTTTTTCTTCCACTTGGGAACATGTTTTTGCCAATGGATTCTCTTTTATTTTGAGAAGGGTGACTTGCCATGGAACTGTTTTTGTAGAACCCAGTTTATTATCTTCTTGTTTCAATCCTTTTATTCTTCTAAGGGACATGTGGAGGCCTACTGGAGTGTTTTCTTTTCCTTTTTTCTTTTTTTGATAATGAAATAAAATTCCATTAAATAAAAACAAAACAGAATATGATACATGGAGGACAAGGCCTCCTCTAGGAGTCAACTAAAACCACTACAATAATGCTGCCCTCCATTCCCTTTGAAGATTGGACAGCCATATCCCCCAAAAAATTTGAAAAGAATGTACCCAAAAAAAAGCGAGAAAGACAACTGTCCCACAGAAAATGGAGTGTTTTCTTGGTCACTGTGTTGTTTTCCCCTTAAATTCTTAATTGGATCATATAACCATATTTTTTGACTGTTGGACTCAGGCCCACAGTATTCCTAAAATATGGTTATTGTAGTTTCTCAAGTGTGACCGGCCTTTCGATCCCAATATAATCCTTTTGATGGACAGGTCACTTTGCCAAAAATTGTTGAAAGTGCTTTGAGTAGTATGAGCCTGAGTGGTGGCAAGAAAGGGGATTTTTTTTTTTTTAAGAAAAACAAAATTCATCAAGAAAAGAAACATATACATGGAGGATAAGATGATACAAATGCCAAAAGTCAACACAATAAAGACTATCAGTCGCTCTATAAGTTCAAAAACCAAATTCCCTTGAAGCAACCATGTCAGTAAAACTCATAAACATGCTAGGAGACCCATTATTTTCCAAAGCAATTGCAGAGAAAGAACCTACCCTTTAAACAACTACAAACCAAGCCCTAAATCCCACTAGGTGGGATGATGTACGTGAATCCCTTTTTGCCAATTTACATGATCGTGGGTAATTTCCTATGAAATTGTGGGGAAAAGGTTAAACTTGATGGTTAAGAAATCACTGACACTAGTAGATTTCGATACTTCGGATCTATTATGCAAGCTGAAGGAGAAATTGAATAAGATGTAATGCATAGAATTAAAGCTGGTTGGGTAAAATGGAGAAGTGCTTCGAATGTACTGTGTGATTGTAGAATTCCTTTAAATTTAAAATGGAAGTTCTATAGGATGGCTGTAAGACCAACTATTTTATATGGATTAAAATGTTGAGCGATTAAGAAACAACATACCCAAAAAGTAAAAGTTTTCTAAAAAATAAACTAAGGATGAACATATTCATAGTAAGTTAGGCGTGGCTCTTGTAGAAGATATGGGAGGGATGACTCTGATAGTTTGGGTATTTGCAACGTAGGCCAAGTAGTGCACAAAAGAGGAGTAAGCTAGTTACTGTGAGGGGCAATGGAAGAGATAGGGGTTGACCTAAACTAACTTGGAATGAGATAGTGAATTAGGATTTAATAGCCCTGAATTTGTTAGAAGAAATCGCCTATGGTTGTGTAAATTGGCGGAAAAGAATTCATGTAGCCGACTTCACCTAGTAGGACTTAAGGCTTGGTTTGTTGTTGTTGTTATTGTTGTTGTGGGTAGTTTCCTTCCACAATTTAAGTGCTATTAAGTCCTTATTTACTATCTAATTTCAAGTTATTTTAGGTCTATCCCTATCCCTTCCTTTCTACTACCACTAATAGTAGCTAGCCCACTCCTTATGAGTGCACTATTTGGCTTATGTTGCAGATGACCAAACCATCTGAGACGCCCTTCCCTTATCTTATCTTCTACAGGTGTTATGCCTAACTTATAAAGAATATATTCATTCCTTAATTTGTCTTTTAACATTATACCACTCATCCACCATTAGCATTTTCATTTAAGCAACTTTTACTTGTTAAACATGTTGTTTCTTGCTTGGTACTCTAATCCATATAGCAAAATTAATCTTACATTCGTCCTATAAAACTTTCCTTTTAATTTTAAGGGTATTCTACGATCACACAATAGAGGATGGGGCTCTTGGATCAAAGGTAAGGTTGCTTCATCGTAACCAGTTGGCCAATGATTCAAGTTGAAGGATACAACCTCTTTGCATAAAAGCAGGATTAAAGCTGCGTATACTGTGACAACCCTCTCCCTACCCTCGCAAAGAGGGGGGCCTTGTGTCCTAGGAATGCTTTTTACAATCACATAACACACCGAAAGCACATCTCCATTTTTACCCACCTTACTTTAACTCTATGTATAACATTTTCTTTAGCTTCTCCTTCAAATGCATAATAGATCGAAGATATCTAAATCTTGTAGTGCTATTAATTTTTTTTTTTTCCAATATTCCTCTTACCTTGGCTGAAATTACATTCCATATATTTTATCTTATTTCTACTTGACCTAAACATTTAGATTCTTAAGCTTCTCTCAATAATTTTAACTTAGATTCTACTTCACCCCTAGTTTAATTGATTAAGACAATATCATCAGCAAACAATATACACCATGAAACCTCATTTTGCATACTCATAGTAGCTCACCCATCAAAATGCAAAAAGATAAGGTCTTAAAGCAAATCCTTGATGTACACCTAGGTTGGAAATGATCTGGACTCTCCGCCAGAATTCTTAATGTTAGTCATTACTCTATTATACATATCCTTAATGACATTAGTCTATTTAAAATACTCCCTTGTTACTATAAAACTCACTATGGAACTTCCCTACGTACTCTGTCACAGGATTTTCTAATTCTATAAGAACTAAATGCAAGCCCCCTCTTCTTTTCCCTAAACTTTTTCATTAATCTTCTTAAAAGGTGTATGACTTCTATAGTTGATTTTCTAGGCATATTTTTTTAAGACCCTAGTTTCTAACCTTAGTCTTTCTTCAATTGCCCTTTTTCACACTTCCATTGTATGCCCACTCATAAGTTTAATTCTACCATAGTTATTTACAATTTTGAATATCTCCTTTATTTTTGTATATAGGTATTAAAGTGCATTTCCTCCATTTGTCCACCATTTTTTTTTTTTTAATTTTTGTAATTGTGTTTAATAAATTAGTTAACCATATAATTCCATTATCACCTAAGCATTTCCAAACTTCATTTGGGATGTAAAATCCATTATTCCTATCCAATCAAATCCCTCAAACTCGCAGTCTCACAGACTGCACAAATCTGCAAATTTTTAGCATCCTTTCTTCCTCCAAACGCTGTAAAATTAGTACTAGAAGAAACCTCTATGAAATCCGGACACAGCCAACATTCTCCAAAATAACAGAGTAACCTATTCCACCAGCCCCAAGTAGCAGAGAAGTGCAGAAAAAGATGAGAATATGATTCATTGCCTACTAAAACACATCACACGAATATCGGGTGATTAAAATTTCAGAGTCCTTCTAATCTGAAAGAGATTGTTTTTAGTCCACTTGTTAAATGCTGTGCATCTACCAAATTTTTGTGGTGCCATTTATGTCTTGATTGATTTCTCGGCAGCCAACGTATGTGGTGTCAATAAACACAATGTGTCCAATCATGTGAGCATTTGAGTGCTTATTCTTGCAGACTAAAGCCAGAGTCTATTTTCTGAGGTAGTAGGAAAGAAAATTAGAAATATGAAAAGACTGTTGGGACTTTGTGTTGGTTGGGTGTCTTTGAGAAAGAAAATATAAAGGACCAATTATTTCTATTAATCTGTTGGCAACTGAAGTCATTTCAAATAGCAAAGTTTAATTATTGCAATGTGGAAGGGTTTATATGCTTGAAGATTAATTTAACTACAACAAATAATTCTAATTGATGGTGTAGGAAGAAGGAGCTTATTTGAAATTCATGAAAATTTTATTCTTGTTAGTTGTCATCCAAGGCTCCAACTTGATTTTGATCACCTGTTCTCAAAAACTTATTATTTGTAGAAGTAAAATTCATTGATTTCCCTCGAAGGCTATCAAAGATGCCTACCTCATGTATCATTTGAGAAATCACATAATCTCCCCAAATATGTAATTCTTGCGACATGTATACCCTTTATGTTAGTTCACCATAAAATAACAAAATAGAAATTGGCCGATGCATAAAAAATGTAAAAGTTGTCTTTTTTTCTTTGACATGGATAGTAGAAGGCTTGTTATAAGGGTGGGAGTTTGGAGTGCTATGGTTGAGTATCATCCACCATTTGAATTTGGTAATGTTCCAAAGGCTGCTGTTCCTTTTCCTATGTGAACTAAGGCTGAAAATGAGTCGAGTTGTTCATGAACAGCTCACGGACCCCCAAAATGGGACTCAAGTAAGGGTCGTGTGGCACTCGTTGAGAGCTCTCCCTCGACAAGTCAGCCAAGTCTCACACGTTCAAGCCTGCAATCCCGAGCACCTGGTGAGTCTCAATACTCAAGAAAACCAAGGAATAATAGGATATCACATGAGCAATATATTCTTATACACCGAAATAAGACTATAACAATCAGAGACATCACAATCCAAGGCAACAAAACACCACAATGAAAATGACTACTTGTATTATTCAACTACAAGAGAATAATCATACAAACGATAACACAGATAATCATATATTCATTCTAAATCCCTGGAGAATACAATTATAGCAGTATCTCACTCCCCCTTTTCCCCATTACATTGTCACTCCCTAACATCCTCCCCACTCATTTTATCGACGTCCTCGTCGATGTATTGTAGAAGGGCTTCGCACTCTGCTGATGTCGAAGTAGATGTCGTTGACTACAAATTTCTGAAATCTTCAATCTTCTGTATGGCATGCTGAAGGTTTTCTGCCTTTTCCCAACTATTCTCTTCTTCCCTCAGCCCCCGCCACTGAACCAGAAATTGTTGTTGTTGACGACCTTCTGCATTGACGGCTCTGTCTGCAATGATCTCTTGGACTTCCTTGTTGACAGGCTACCTTCTGGAAATTGTTGATCTCCTTGACTTTTGTCGGTGCAGATCTGCTGCATTTGTGTAGAATGGCTTTAAATTGCTTACATGAAACACGGGATGGACTGGACGTCTGTGGCTTTTCATCCACTCGGGTTGTTCAAGCCGATAAGATGTATGTCCCACCTTCTCGATCACTCTGATTGGACCTTCGTAACGGCGTAACAGCCTTTTATCCTTGCCGCGAAGAAATTGAAATGTCTCCGGCGGCACTTTTACAAGAACCAAATCTCCAGCTTCAAATTGTTGTGGTCGTCTTCCTTTGTCAGCCCATTTCTTCATGCGCTTCAATACTTTTTCTAACTGAGCTCGAGTGACTTCGATGTTTTGCAACCAATTTTTCGTGAATTGGTATACTTTCGGGCAATTTCCTTCGTGTGGACCATCTAGAGTGTGTGGGAGAGTCGGTTGTTGACCTGTCACAATCTCAAAAGGGCTTTTATTAGTTGCAGAAGATTTCATAGAGTTAAAACAGAATTGTGCCGTGTCTAGTAAAGTAACCCAATTCTTTTGATTGGAGTGAACAAAATGTCGCAAGTATTCTTCTAGCTTCCCATTAAAACGTTCGGTCTGATCATCTGTTTGTGGGTGATAGCTGGTGGACAGATTAAGGTTTGAACCCATCAAACGAAAGAGTTCACCCCAAAATCCCCCTGTGAATCTAACATCACTATCACCGATTAGGCTTTTTGGAACACCCCAATATTTCACCACATGCTTGAAGAATAGCTAAGCTGTCTTCTCTGCTGAACATGGCTTCGAGACTGGTACGAAAGTAGCATACTTAGAGAATCAGTCAATCAGCACCAAAATTGTGTCACTCTTCTACTTTTGGCAACGAGGAAATGAAGTCCAAAGAGATACTCTCCCATGGCCTGGCAGGTACTAGCAATGGCTCCAATAAATCTAAGGTCTTCTTTCTTTCTACCTTGTCTTGTTGACAGATCAAGCAAGTTTTGGTGTAACTCATCACATCATCTTGCATATTCGGCCAATAGTACCCCTGTGTAATCAATGCCTAAGTTCTTCGCCATCCCGGATGACCAGCCCACAACGTATCATGGCACTCTTTTAGTAAGGTTTTCGTCAAGTTTCCAGCTTTGGGCACATAGACTCTCTTGCCTTTAGTCATTATCAGTCCATCTTCTACCCAGAATTGTTGTGTCTTCCCTTCTTTTATTAGTTTGCTCAGTGACTGCGCCTGCTGGTCTGTACTTAAATGTTCCCTGATAAGATTCTTCAAAGGTAACGCCACCCTACTAGTTAATAGATGACTGATGAGTTTCAATGCTGCCAATTTGGTTTTTCTACTTAAAGCATCGGCCACTTCATTCGTCTTCCCTACTTTATATTCAAAATCAAATTAAATTCAGCTAGCTTCTCCTGCCAACGTGCTTGTTTTGACGTTAGTCCTGGTTGTGACAAAAAGTGAGTAACTGCTACATTATCGGTTTTTACCACAAATTTGGACCCCAAGAGATAGTGCCTCCACACCCGAAGACAGTGTACCACTGCGAGAAGCTCCTTTTCCTGTGCTGTATAGTTCCGTTCGGCACCCAATAATTTTCTACTTTCAAAAGCAACTGGATGCCCTTCCTGCAAGAGAACTCCCCCTAATGCAAAGTCTGAGGCATCTACTTGCACTTCAAACGGTTTTGTCACATCAGGAAGGATTAGCACAGGATCTCCTACAATCTTTTCCTTTAATTCAACGAATACTGATTGGCACTCTTCTGACCACCCCCATGGTATCCCCTTCCTCAATAAATTTGTTAACAATACAACTCTTCTGGAGTACCCCTCTATAAACTTCGATAGTAGTTGGCTAGACCCAAGAAAGATTGTAGTTCTCTAACGGATGTAGGTGCTCGCCACTCCTTGATAGTTTTTACTTTAGCTGAATCCATCCGTATCTAGCCCTCCTCAATGATATGCCCCAAGAATTTAATACGCTTTTGAACGAAAGCACACTTCTCCCCTTTTACATATAATTGATTTTCTTTGAGTTTTTGAAAAACCTTCCGAAGATGATCTTTATGTTCTTCTAAGGATGCGCTGAAAACCATTATGTCATCAGGTAAACAACCACAAATTGATCAAGGTAATCCCGAAAACCTGATTCATTAGAGAACAAAAGGTAGCGGGTGCATTTGTCAGCCCAAAAGGCATGATAAGGAATTCAAATGCTCCATACCGGGTGACACAAGTGGTCTTCGGTTCATCTCCCTCAACAATGCGCACTTGATGATATCCCGACCTCAAGTCCAGTTTCGTGAAATATCTTGCTGTACTTAACTGGTCAAAAATATCAGCAATCAGTGGAATGAGATACTTGTTGCGCACCGTCACCTTATTAAGAGCCTGATAATCTACACACAAGCGCAAACTACCATCTTGTTTCTTCTGAAATAACACGGGGCCTCAAAAGGTGCTTTTGAAGGACGGATGAACCCTGCTGTAATAAGATCATTCAGTTACCTTCTAAGTTCAGCTAACTCTGGCGGCGCCATTCGATAAGGGGCACGTGCTGGCGGCTTTGCTCCTGGCAAAAGTTCAATTTCGTGGTCAATTTGTCGTCGAGGTGGTAAAACCCTCGGTAGCTGTTCCGGGATCACCTCCTTGAACTCTTCTAAAACATCTTAATCTCAAGTGGATATTTCCCTATCTCTGCATCTTCTGAGACTATCGGTAGAACCACGAAAGAAGATTCTTCCCTTTTTACTCCCTTTTTGAATTGGAGGGCTGAAAGCAACTTCCTCTTATCAAAATTGTTGTGGGCTGCGGGGACCACACAAGGTGCACTTCCCATTATCACAAGACAATCTGCAGCTGGGATCAGCATTGAGCGTGTCACTTTAAGAAAATCCATCCTCAATATCACATCAAAGTCGTCAAGGGGTGCCACAGTGAAATCAATTGTTCCAAACCATGATCCCATTTGGCATGCCACTTTAGGTGCCACCCCCACCGTGGTTAACGCTTGAGAATTCACTATTTTTAACTTGCTCACATCCTTATCTACTTGCAATTCTAACCATTGAGCTTCAGAATTAGCAATGAAATTATAGGTGGCCCCTGTATCAATCATGGCCTTGATTTTCTTTCCATTCAAAAGTATATCAACGTACATTAGTCCCTTCTCCCGAGACTTGTTGTTAATTACTTGACGCTCTAATGCCCTCAAAAATCTCAATGCTCCCACCATATTTGGTTGTTCTTCTGGGGTTGCTGTCGGGGTTTCAGTTTCCCCTCGAAGGGCCTTTATATCATTGAAAGCCTTACGTTCAGGGCACTCCGCCACTCGATGTGGTCCCATGCAAAGAAAACAAGAGATTGGTCGACGCTCTCCACCCCTCGTTCATCTGCCCCTCCACTCCTTAACCATGGGCGCTCTTTTATCTTTCCAAGAACTATTTGTCTCCCTATCCCTTCCCCCATTTGTGGGCTTATACACTTTACTGGGCCTAAAATCATTATTGGCGGACGTAGGGAAATTCCATTTCCCAGAATTATCTGAAAAATCATCCAACCGTTCAGCAGCAGCGAGGGCAGAAGAGAGATCACCAGCACCCTGTCGACGCAATTCATTCCTTGGCCATGTCTTCAAACCCCGAAGAAAATGAATTAGTTTGTCCGATTCGGTCATGTCTATAATGTCCAACATCAAGGCTTGGTATTCTCGTACATAGCTCCTTATTGAGCCGGTTTGTTGCAATTCCATTACTTTGCACTTTGCTATGTACTCCACATTTTCAGGATAGAATTGAGTCTTCAACGCTTGTTTCAACCCCTCCTATGTGTTGATAACACATCTATTGTGATGAATATCATTCCATTTAGTTCTCCACCACACTTTTGCATCCCGTACCAGGTATACCATTGCCAGATTTACTCGGTCCACTTCTAGATCCACTCGTGAGCACGTGAAGTAGTGCTTCATATCAAAGAAGAAATTATCCAGCTCCTTGGCATCTCGCGTACCCCCAAAACTTTTAGGTTCCAGTACCTTCAATTGAAAACTCTCAATTGGATCTGCAACCGGCCTTCGGGCTATCTGTGCCACTGCATTCACTTTCATAGTGATCTCTTGTAAATCCCTCTGGACTTGGACCACCGCACTTTGGACATTGCCCATCTCCTTCAAATCTTCCTTCAAAGCAGTAATGGACTCCTTAACATCTTCTGTAAGGAAATCAAAATTATCCGTTCGCTCCCGTAAGGAGGCCTCAAGCTCTATTGGCTCTCCCCGTTGGGACGAAAGAGATGGCAATATGCCCTCAATATGTTCCAGCCTACTCTCAAAGGCTTTCAACTGCTCGATACTCTTCTGGAAGGCCTCAAGCTCTCTTGGCTGTTTCTCTAGGGATTTCACATGTGGAATGAATTTTTCAAGTTCCTCAAGTCTCTATACAACTTTTGATACCCCATAGAGATTTTCTCTAGGGTTTTCTTCAGCGGCCTCAAGCTCTGTTGGCACGCTTTTCTCTTTTATTAATGTTGCCACCAACCCTTGGAGTTCACCGCACGTTCTCTCCAGGGTTACAAGTTTCGTCTCAAGCACCTCAATGCGCTCCACTTTTCCTGACTTGTTTCTCATATTACCACTCATGGTGCTCGCACACACTGTGCTCTGATACCAACTGTCACGGACCCCCAAAATGGGACTCAAGTAAGGGCCGTGTGGCACTCGTTGAGAGCTCTCCCTCGACAAGTCAGCCAAGTCTCACACATTCAAGCTTGCAATCCCGAGCACCTGGTGAGTCTCAATACTCAAGAAAACCAAGGAACAATAGGATATCACACGAGCAATATATTCTTATACACCGAATAAGACTATAACAATAAGAGACATCACAATCCAAGGCAACAAAACACCACAATGAAAAGGACTACTTGTATTATTCAACTACAAGAGAATAATCATACAAACAATAACACAGATAATCATATATTCATTCCAAATCCCTGGAGAATACAATTATAGCAGTATCTCACTCCCCATTTTCCCCATTACATTGTCACTCCCTAACACTTGGCTCAGTAAGGGCTTGTTCATTTGCATATATGAGTGATTATTATGCCTACTTTTGAGGTCAGTTAATAGATGAGCCAAGTTTGAACAGCTCTGCTTGTTCAGGCTTGTGGGTCTGTTTACTATATTTTATAAGCTCAAAATTTGGCAACTTTAAAAGATCATTAGTGTGTGGGCAGTGGATATATTTAAGGACTCAAATAGGATTTGCAATGAAGATGTCAATTTTTGCAACCCACTTAATCTAACTCTCCTTCAGTCTTCATCTTTCACTTTCCCCATGTCCCAAATTTCAAATTTGAAAAACCTAACCCAACTCTCTACTTTGAGCCATTCGTATCAGAAAACGCTAACATCCTAGTGGTACGAATGTTCGAAATTGTGGTACATTTTATCTTTATTAATCTATTCCCCAATAGAAAATCTCTTTTGCATTTAGAAACACCTCAATTTCCTCTACAAAATATCAAATGCCATTACATTTTTTTTATTTAATTATACCCCTAACATTCCACATTTTAAAGCATGTACTGCACCACAATCATGTTCCTGTTCCACAAACAAGAACGATCCACATTCTAGGTAGCTTTGCTTTGTACACTAAGACCTAAGAGGCAAGAGTTGTGAGTTCATTCACTCTCAAAAGTTGCTATCCCTGAATAGGACAGAAGGGTGTCAGCGCAACAGCATTACCACATTACTCTATATTTATATTGATATATGTTTGTTTCATAAGTTATGAAATAAACTTGTTTTTAAATTAAAATCAATTACTAATTTATATTTCTTTAAATTAAAAGCTCAGTAGTGAGCTTGGGCATAACTCGAACTCAATCAATACATAAATGAACAAGACTAAGTATATTTATGTTCGTTTTAATTTTGGCTCAAAGTCAAGTTTGGTTAAAATTTTAAATCAACGAGGCTTGAAATGGTAAAGCTCGGATTGGCTCTACCTGAACTCAGTTAATATTTGAACAAGCTTGAACAGGTATATTCAAGATTGGTTGAGCTTAGCTTAAGCTTGAGCTAGGTTGAGTTAATTTAATGTAAAAGCTTGAATATGACAAAGCTTGGTTTGGTTTGGCTCATTTGCATCTCTACTCTTTGGCTACTTCTTTCTCGCTCTCTCTGTCTCTCTCTCTGTCTCTCTCTCCCCCCGACATTGTTGTATTCTAATACCTCATGTTTTTTCTTCCAAACTTACACATCTAAATGTTTTCAGCCAATTCCTATCCTGACAATCTTTCAAATTTCACAATTCAATCAAACCATTTCGTCATTTCCATTTAGCTTTGCCAATCACCAATCCAAGAATCTGAAGAGCCTTTGACCCCAGTCAGCCTCTTCCTCTGCCTAGGGTTGTATGTGAGTTGATTCAAGTTGATATAGACTCCTAACTCTATTCAAAAAATTATGCTCGTACTAACTCAAACTTCATTGATCATAAATTTGTTAAAATTGAGCTTCAGTCAATTAAGCTCAATTTGGTTGTAGAATAATATTATATATATATATATATATATATATATATGCATAAAAATATTTATTATATAATATTGAATACCATGTGTAAAATTTACATTGTTGAATATTAAATATATGCATAAAATATATAATATCACTTGTTATATACACAAATAATTGACTTACAAAAACTCGATTAAGGATTTCAAGTGGTATTGAAAAACTCGAACTCAACTTATTAAGCTATTTGAGTAGCTCGACCTGAAGTTGAACTTGAATAGAGTCGAGCTGAGTTGAGATATAGAGTTCAATTGGCTCGTGAGTTAGCTTGACTCACTTATACTCCTATCTCTGCCAGAAACAAAGGACAAGATCTTATATTCCTTTTCTTGACCCCTGTACTTCAAATCTTACTACTGTTAGAACTCCAAACTGATGGTTATCGGATTCCAAGCTTTGAGGCTGATTCCATTGTTCTCCATCTTTTTGCTTCCTAGAAGCATGCATTTTGTTTTAATCACAAGACCAATCTTGTGTGATTAAAACAAAATGCATGCTTCTAGGAAGTATGGGAAGTATGGATTCAGCTCTTCAGGTCCAAAGAAACAGCCGCTCTGCATAATAGCAGGCACAAGGCTGTGTACACTGCCCCCTTACCTTACAAAGCGGTGAGCCTTGTGGCCTGGGGACGCCCTTTACTATGATATCACAAACATACAAGATACATAGTACATACAGATAATTATGGAAAGGCAAAAAATCAGTGCACGCATTTGGCATTACTCTGGACACTGGATAACAGATAAAACAGCAAAATTAAGCATAGAATATTAATAGACAAGATTGCCAATATCACTTGCTCCATTTCTAACCTCTCTCCAGCTAAAACTGCTCATAGATCTGAGTCTTGCAAAAGACAAAATTCCACTCCAAACAATTTGCATGCAAAAGCCCTATTCTCATCAATTCATGTGGAAACTCTTTGATATCTCAAGTTACTGTCCCCAGAAGATGGCTGGAGTAGACATTCCATAAAATTTTATGCTATTTTCTCTGAAAAGAAATTCTTCCTTGTGTAACTTTCCTCTGTTTCTTAATGCGAGTTGGGAGGACTGGTTGGACTTGATGAGGGTTAGTGAGCCAACAAGCCCTTGCTAGGGAATTCCAGTGCCCAGGAGGTAAAATCTGGGTAACCTTTGTTAAAATTTTCAGATGTGGGAAACACATGCTTTTTTCCCACTAAAACAAAGTCGTTTAGGGACAAATACACTCAAAATGGTGTTTTCGAATGAGGAGGCAAAAGGGCAAATGTCATTAAAACATGTCTCGCCCTTTTAACCATCCCATATTTATGAGAGAGAGGCCTGCATAAATATTATAAAAGTTAAATAAGAGTTCCGAATTTTTTTTGGTTTACAATTCTCTACAATGTAATCTGCCCTTTTCATAATTATCAACTCTTATTGATGTGCTTGGGTGGTTCAATATCTTCTTCTTGCAGCTGGCCCCAAGGATACTCCAATGGATGCTGCGTTGGAGAAGACTTACGATGCTAAGAGTGGGAAGGGCATGCCCGACCTCTGAGCTAATTAAACCCTCATTCCATTGTATTTGACAATAGAAAATGTCAGCTGGAATATGCGTGCAAGTAGAATTAGAATTCCTGTAGTAACATCTGCTTGTTTAGTATTATATTGTTGATGCATCTTTGTTTTGAATGTCTTGGTTTTTAAAAGAAATTCCAAGCTTGGTTTGTTCACAATCATGATACTAGCGCAGGATGTACCTTATCAAAATTCATAAATTTTGATCATATTTCAACAAAAATAATAATAATAATAATAATAATAATAATAATTTATTGCATTTTTTTAACCCGCTAACCTATTGCCTTTTTAAAGGTATTAGTTACCCTTAATTACTTTAAAATTGAATCTAGTTCCTAGACATAGGACTTCACAAGTTCATGCTACTAATGTCATCCAAACAGTTCACAAATTTACAAATTATTGTTAAATTTCACCTATCTTGGTGGAGGATGAGTAATTTATATAGATATGAATGCTAAAGACTTGATGAGTTAAGCTTTCACTGCAAGTTAGTATTCACAAATTTGTATTACGATTACTCGTAAAACTTTCTTGATAATAAAACAAATAAGTTAATATCTTTCAACATGACATCGTCATCTATAAGTACTTAAGAAGACACCAAATACTTAGGGATGTCATTTTCTATCATTTTACTTATATATTTGCCTTTTTAATTATATTAGAGTTCAAATTATGAATTTAAAATTTTATTAAACTTGAAAATATACTCTATTTTAGTCAAAATTTTAAATTTACATAATTTTAAATTTAGAACTTTAAAATTTGCTCTCAAATTTGAGTCGGTCACTTAATATAAACTAATAATAATATGCGCTCCTCATCCCTCCGGGCCTTAAAAGGAGGAAAGTGTTTATTTTACAAAGAATATTTTGTGGGGTTTGGGTTAAAAATCCTCTTTAATAAAATCTGATGCGTAAATGTGTTTTTGGGTTAAAATAATTTTGATATCTGCTTTAATTTTTTTATAAGATAAATAAATTGCTAATCTTAGCAATATTATTCAAATAATAGGAGGATGTGTAAATAATTTCTCATTTTTTTTATCTTATATATTAAAATAATCACAAAAAAGGCAATTTATTTTTAAAATTTTTAAAGTTATAGTAAGTATTTTTCAATTTTGTATAAGATAATATTTAAAATCATGAATTTTCGGGCTTGAACTTGAATTTGTGTGAATTTAAAAGAAAATCTCTACATAATTCATACAAATTAAAGTACAAGATCCGAATTAGATGCGCTCATATATAAAGTAAGAATTATAAATTTAGAAAAATAATAAGAAGAAATTTTCTAACTTTTCTATATAAATTAAAAAATTGGAAGACAATGTGGCAATTTGTAATTATTTGAAAATTTTAAATAAAAAATAAAACAATTTTCACAAGCAAATAGTCCGATAACTGTTTATTCTTTATCATTTATTTTATACAAACATTGTAAAAATGAAAAATTAGCTAAGTTTTTATAATTTTTTTTTTTGGAAAACTAAGATAAAAAATAAAAATTACTTTCAACAACTACACTGCCCTTACAATATCCAATAAATAACAATGTAGTAGCAACTAGCGCTAGGGGTGGTTATTATTACTCATACAAATCATATATAAATGTATTAAATATGTATAAACTTAATTATGTATTATAAAACAAATTATAGAGATCCATGTATATAAATATGGGGAGTGTATGTGCATCTATGCTATAATATTAAAAAAGATCATCTTCCCACTCATGGAAATATCTATGTTAACCCTCTTTTTTTAAATTGAGAGGAGCATCGGAAAATGAGTCGCAAGTCATAAATACCCCTAACTAGGATAATCTTGATATTGATGCATAGACCATCATCTCTCTCTCTCTCTCTCTCTCTCTCTCTCTCTCTTACACATACACACACTAACCGTAGGAATCCAAAACAAGTCATTATCCCTATGTTAACATACTAATGGTACGAATTAGAGTTTTGGTGAAAAGATGAGTATCTCCCTTTACATTTCAAAAGTTTTATAAATCTCTCATGAGATTTAACAAAAAAAACAAAACATGGATCATTTTTGAAAACTTGAAAATTTCGCTAGACCTTTTTTGTGAATTGACAAAAAGATGCAAACTTCGTTTTATATTCTAAAAGAAGACACACAAGAAGAAGGTATAAAATGTCTTAAATAAAATGTCATAAGAGGTATATAGAATTTATGAAACTTGAGAAATATTTTATGAAAATTTTGATATTTCAAGAGAAGTTTGTGTTTTTTTGTCAAATTTTAAAAAGTGTCAGCATCTTTTACTCTAAAAATTTGAACCGTCATTCTAACCAAACTAATTTGGGCAATAGAAATCTATTAATCTTTATTGGGAGTCACCATATTCTTAGTTTTAGAAAAAATAAGCGGAACCCATTAAACACTTTTGGTACCTTTTTTGGTAAAATAGCAATATGTATATCCTTTAACTAATATAAAATATAAGGAGAAACATGCTTTAGTATAACCAAGAATGTTCTCTAATCACACATGAGAGAAAAAACATTAGTACGCTAACTTGATGGCTAGTCCTACATGAGAGACCTAAGTTGAGCAAATCACAAGAAAAGAACAATCAAACATTTTAAAAGAATGGTATAGGACCGTGAATGGCACCTAGGCCTACATAAAGGATTTAAGTTAAGGAAGTCTACTTTGGCATGCGTGAACTAATCATAAATTGCCTACATAAGATAAGCACATAGAATCACATAAGATAGTGCACATTAATGCATCCTAATTATTGTAGTAGAATTGCTTGAACATAGTTAACATGAAAAAAGATTAGAGAGATTTACCTTGTTTAGAGAGTCATTAATAATCCGAGCTCTGAGCAACTGATTATCCTCCTTCAGGAGTTTCTCAATAGTCAATTTCCAATGGGAAAGTTTTTCCATGGTCTAGGGCATTTAAAAATTAGAAGTTTCAGCAAGTAAGAAGGAGCATCGGAAATTCAATTCCAGGTAGATACACTCACGGAGCTAGCGGTACCTGTGGATGGTAAGAGTTTACTTTGTGAACCAGCGGAAACCGTGGATGGTGAGAGTTCGTTCTGTGTGCCAGCGAGACCGTGGATGGTAAGAGTTCTTTGTAAGCTAGCAGGGACCATTGATGGTAATGGAGATGTATCCTGGGGGTCGGGTTGGCCGAACGTCCAATTGATGCATAGAAGCCATGTTTGCATTCTAGACTTTGCCTTGATTAGCGAGACTTGGGGGCGGAAGATACTGATTCGTAAGTTTGGTGTCGTACCAAGGGGTCCGAAAGGCTCGTTGGTGGCTATAGTTCCTATGTAATAAATATATATATATATATATATATATATATATATTATTAGGGGATTTGGGAATAGTTATTTCAGAATTAAAATGTTTGGAATAACATTAACGTTTGCTTTTTAATGTATAGGCTGCATTAAAATTATACATATGCCTAAACCTATGTCTTGAATTTGGATAAGATGTAACATTAAATTTATTGAAACTTGTCCAAATCCATCCAAATTCATATCTA
Organism: Malania oleifera; assembly: GCF_029873635.1. Taxonomy (NCBI): domain Eukaryota; kingdom Viridiplantae; phylum Streptophyta; class Magnoliopsida; order Santalales; family Ximeniaceae; genus Malania; species Malania oleifera. The sequence continues at coordinate 25,954,430 of NC_080425.1, forward strand.
AGGTCTCGAAACTCATACTCCCAAACATTACTTAAAAGCATTTAAAAGAAGTAAAATGGATATGTATTTTTAGAAAGTATAATTAATACTTTGATAGTTTTGTAATATTTGAAAAATAAAATTAAGGATGACAATGGAATACAAAATGTTAAAAGAAAAGAAGTTAGTTTTTAGCTTTTAAAAACTTACAGGTGAGTTGACTCTTTTTTTGCCTCAACTTCTCATTTTAAAAGTAAAAATTGAGTTTAACATATTTGGTTATCAATTTTTAGAACTTTTAAAAGTCAGTTTTTAACTTTTTGGAGGGTTTTTAAAAGTTGACTAGCTTTTTTTTCCAACCAATTTTCTATTAGATTATTGTCTTTTAACTTTTTTTTTCCCAAATATTACAAACTATCATTACATTAATTATATTTCTTAAAAATTCATATTTATTTTAATCATTTTAAATACTTTTAGATACCTTATAACTTTTTTACCAAACACTCAAAAGCAGTTTTTTCTTTATAGTAGTTTTTTTCTCACGAGGGGAGTAAAATATTTTTAAAACAATATCAATAAACTTATTTTCATTAGTTCATTTTTAAAAGGTCCTCTTAAAAAGTCACAAGAGGACCAAAATAATCCTAAATTTGTAACTTTTTAAAAAACCTTCCAAGATAAGATTTTAAAGTTGGAAAACATAATCACCAAAAACATTAGATATCTTTTTAAAAGGAGAAGTTCAAGAAAATGACAAATCAAATTCACTCTTAGCCTATTCTTATACTCTCTTATTAGGATGAAACTAAAAAAGATGCTACCTTCCTTTGAAATTTGACGAAAAAAAGTATATAACAGACTTCCTCTAAGGTCTTAAAAATTTTATGAACCTAACCTAAGAGGATGTTAGGTTATCACATCTTTTAATATACTTGAAAATGTAATGCGCATAACATCTCATTTTCATATTTGTTTGGACATTAGAATCTTATTGGATAGACATCTTAACATTCACGAGAATAAAATATTCGCACAAAATGTGGACATCTCATTGTCATCCTCTTTTATGTATAAGTTTCATAAAACACCCATTCCTGTGAGGATCTTATTTTTTCGATTAAATTTCGTTGTTATTTTAGCAAGTTAGGTAATCATGCCTCTATAATTTAGTATTTTTACACTCTATTTTAACCTTTCAAATAGTATATTATCAATAAAATGAATGTAATATTTTTATTGTCCTCTTATTTATTTATTATTTTTCAGTAATAATTGGAGTATCACAAACTGTACAATTGGTGAAAGGTGAGTGAACCGCTCAAGTGAAATCTCCATGAACGGCTTGATTTATGTTACAGAATTTTCAGAAATATATACAAAATTTGTAAGTTAACATTTAGTTAAATATTAAAATTTTAATAAATATTTCAAGAATTTAACACAAATAATTACTATGACTATATGTTTAATGAAATCCAGTGTCCTAAATATTAATGTTCGAGGACTGAAGCGTGTAGCGCGTCTGTCCCTTCATCTCACGATGGAATTGAATGATTCTCAACTCTCTGGTCTCGTGGTCTCCAATCTCCCTGCAATCCACAATTTTATTTTTCTTCCCTGAAATGGGCTCTCAGGTTCTCAGAATCTCATCATTTCCCCCCTCCAGAACTTTCTTCTTCCTGAACACCCCCACAAAAACCTCTCTTTCACGCTGTGTAACTTCCCGTCACTCCCCAACGCAACCCCCCGCCCTACCCAAGTGTCTCTGCAACATCCAGTTTCCGTTTTCTTCATCAAAACCAATCAATTCCTCCATTTCAACAACTGGGTCTGTTAAATTTTTTCATTTGAGCAAGAGGAGCTCGAGTTCTGGAGTTGTGGCCATGGCTGCACCTGGCTCCGTTCAGAAGTCAGAGGAGGAGTGGCGGGCCAACCTCTCGCCGGAGCAGTTTCGGATTCTACGCCAGAAGGGAACAGAGTAAGACTAAGATGAATCAAAGACATTTAATTTGTTTTCTGGGTGAAGATTCTGATAAGAGCTAAAATTTTGGGTTCGTTTGATTGTTCCATGTTGTTCTATTTTTAGCCATGGTAGTAATGTTGGATTCGGAAATTATTTGGCACTAGGATACATTGGAGTTTGGGTGTCATTCGCGGAAATATTGTGGCTAAATTGGGGAAAATATAAGCCTGAATTTGCAAGTAAGAAAAGAGGAGCATGTTTAGAAACTAGTGCTTTTTGTTCCATTATTATTTGGCTCAATTCGTGGGCGTTTGTAAAACGTTTGTGCTTTCTTTTCTGAGTGGAAATGCTTGGATCACTTGTAATATCTGTGACACACCATACATGGCGGAAATTTGGGATTATTGAAAGACATGGAACAAATTTGGGAAGATCTACTTCTGCCGTGAATAAATTGGGATAGGTTCAGAATTTTTATGTGTAATTTGTTTCAGGAGTTCAACCCACAAGCTTAACCCATTAATTGAGGGCCTAGAAAAGGTTTTATTATTTAAAACTCCCTCAAAAACAAGTTGTTGGGCTTGAATGCGTGGACATTGTTGTGAAAATTCACAAGTGCACGAAATTGTAACAAGTAATATAGTGATAAAGAAGGATGTCAAACCCATGAGAACTATTTACATATTAACTATTGAAATTGTTCTAATTCCAAATTATTTGAAAATCAAGAAAAGTGGTGGATTTTGAATCTGAAAATAAAAATAAAAATAAATCAACTAAATACTTAAAATAAGAAGATTAGGCATTCAACTCACGTAATCAATCCAATCCCAAATCCTAATCATTCAATCAATCAATGATCATCCTATTTGACGGCAAAATATTCTAACTTATATAAGACCCTCTCTCGAGTAGAATTAGAATTACCCAAAATACGATAACCCGTGATATGTTAATGCCAATTTAAAAGCATTTGAGCACATTAAGATTAATAATATTTCACATAAAAACCACACAAATCACATTGGCACATTCCCGTCTTTTGTTTAATTCATAGCATACATCATACGAAGTTAAACTAGATGCATCATCTCTCGAATTAACATGCACAACAAATCACTCAACTATTGGCTAGATAATTGAAAGCATTAAATTCAATGATGTATACTCAAAAGGAATGATAAAATTATGATCACATAGAAATAAGATTCGGAATTGTCATGGAGTGGTTACATCTTAGGCTTCGTAGCCTTAGCAATAGCAATTAGCTCATAATAGAATCAAAATAAACCATAATGATTCTAGAATTCATAATGCAAATTGTACAAAGAAAAAATGTAAGAATTAAAAAGGAAACTGTATGTAGATCGAGAATCTCAATTGTCAACAACTCCAATTAGGCCTCTCTCTTCTTATTTTTCTGAGCTTCAAATTCCTCTCTAATGGTGAAGAAAATCCTCCTCTTTCTTCCAGCTTCGAATCCTCTCCTTTTATAAATCTCTGGCCATCCTCTCTTCTTTTCTCCCCAAAACAAGATTCTCCAAATCCCCTCCTTTTTTGCCGCTGCTTTGATGTGCGATTTTCTCTATCGAGATTTTCCCATCTTCGAAAATTTTCAACACGAAAGTTGTGAGATTTTTTCTTAACTTTCCATAGATACCTAGATCGCCTTTTTTGGAGTTCTCTAGAAAAAGTAATGCTCCAAATATTGAATGGTGTTTCAGGAAATTCGAGAGAGGAATTTGAGTTTGAAGAAGACTCTTGATTAAGGGAATTTGAATTTGAAAAGGAAAGTTTCCTCCTTATCCATGACTCCTTTAATTTATTTATTACTAAACAAAATAAATCAAAACTCTACTAAATAATAAAATTAAATGCAAACTAGCATAAAAATAAGAGTGAAAGTATGAAAAAACTTGTATATAAACACATGAAAATACCCCCATACTTATGATTTGCTAGTCCCTGAGCAAAAAGAAAAAGAGAAAATAAAAATTAAACAAATAGAATAGGTTGATTTCTAACAATGATTGCCTCATGGATTGCATAAAGAAATTGATTCAAGGAAAAGTCTAAACATTTTAACAAGTTTTTAGATTAATTCAAGAGCATGCTTAGGTTTAAGTAGAAACCTTTGAGTGTGTGTTTGAGTAACCAATCTCAACTTGCTACTCTATTAACTCAGATCAATTTATGCAAACTTGATTGAATTATGATTGATATCTAGGAGTATGAGCTTCTCGAACTTCATATGCCTATTTTTCAAATCAACTCTCCACTAATGTAGTACAAACACACCACAAAAGATCAAAAGGTATTAATAAAAGCTTTTAATGTTCGTAGGGTAATGGAAAAAGAAAAAAATGGTGTGAAATTCAAAGCAAGAAAATTCAACACAAGCTTCACCAATGAAGAGAGAGAGAAAAAAATTTACATTTACTCCCTAGAGCAAATTATGAGCCATTTATTCATCTTTATATATTTTTTCTTCTTCTATTTTATTTATTTATTATTTTTTCAATTCGCCAACCCCCAAACTTATTTTTTTGTAATTTGGGTTGTATTATTTGTACTATTAAATTTTTTTTTTTAAATAACGAAACTTGCTCTTGCTCTGTTAACTCTTAAACAAGCTTTTTCACTTCTCTAATGATTAAGCAAATAACAAATTTTCTTGAAAAGGTAGGATGAGTGTTTATGGGTTAAAAGGTGTGGTTAATGTGGGTTAATAAAAGAAAAACGGCCAATGTGTTTAAGGCTCAAAAGGGGTGACTAGAGATAGATAATTAGGGTAGGCTAGAAAAGCTCAAGCGTTCCAAAGATGACCTAGATCATTTCTCTAGTGGTCTGCTGCCTAGGATTTCGCCTTGAGAGATTATCAAATAGGTTCTAGAGTTTAGTGAGATCTTATAAAATATCTAATTCACATAAATATACTCTAAGCTAACAAAGCAAATTATTGATCATGGTTTTGTGCAAAAGTGTTCAAAGGAATTCAAATAAATCATGCAAATACAAGAATTAAGCACAAGACAAGACAAATTTAGCATTTTCCACAAATCCAATTCAATTTCAATCAAGTAATATCATAGGCTTGTGATCATTAACCCAAAACCAAAACAAAATGGAAAAAAAAATAAAAATTATTTTTGTGATTTTAAAAAATTTATATATATATATATATATATATTAAAGTAAATAGATACTCTAAAATAAATTACCCCTACCCCCAAACTTAAAGTACACATGGTCCCCAATGTAAAGAATGAAAAAAAATGAAAGAGAAATAAAAATAAAAAGAAAAGGATAAAAATAAACTTACTTGAAAATGTTGCATGAGTGCAATGATAGGTCTAGAGTAGGGAACACCTTATTCCATGCCGCTGCGTATCCATCTTGAAAACAATAATAAGCATGACCAGCAAGCTGTTCCGACATTAGGTCAATGAAAGGGAGTGGAAAGTGATCTTTTTGTGTGGTATCGTTGAGCTTGCGGTAGTCTATGCACACTCTCCAACGCGTGACTGTTCTTGTGGGGATGAGTTCATTATTTTCATTCTCTACCACCGTCACTCCTCCCTTCTTAGGAACTACTTGCACTGGACTTACCCATGAGCTATCAAAAATAAGGTAAATAATTCCGGCATCCAACAATTTGAGAACTTTTTTTACAACTTCTTGCAAGTTCGGATTAAGTCTCCTTTGTGGCTGCACTGTAGGCTTATAATTTTCTTCCATTAAAATCTTGTGCATGCAAAGTGAAGGGCTTATTCCCTTAATGTCAGCTATAGTCCATCCCAAGGCTTACTTGTGAGCTCTCAAAACTCTAAGTAACTTCTCTTTTTCAAGACCTGTCAAGATTAAGAAATTATAACGAGTAAAGAAGAATCATGTAAATACGCATATTTAAGATGAGAAGGAAGAGGTTTGAGTTCTAAAGATGGGGCCTCAATAATGAATGGCTTTTGTAGAGTAATGCTTTGGCCCAGCGTTATGTTTTCCGGCTTCCCTTTAGGCAAGTAAGGCGGAGATGCTTCCAAGTAGTGTGCACAATTGCTTATCTTGGAATTCTCAGAATCGGTAGTGCCAGATTGAACAAGACATGCCTCAAGTGGTTCCTTTGGATAACTCTCTTCAAAAGTGTCTACCACAAGTTCATCAATCACATCTATTTTGAAGCATGTACTGGTTGTTGATAGATATTTCATTGCTTCAAACACATTAAATGTAACTTGTTCATCTTGCACTCGTAGTATTAGTTTCCCTTATTGCACATCTATGAGAGTTCTTCTCGTGGCTACGAATGGTCGATCAAGAATAAGTGGGATTTCTCGATCTTCCTCCATATCTAAAACAATAAAATCTGCAGGGAAAATAAACTTGTCAACTTTAACAAGAACATCCTTCATTATGCCTCTTGGTCGTTTAATGGATCGGTCTGCCAATTGAAGTGAAATGGTAGTGGCCTTGACCTCTCCTACCCACAATTGCCTAAAAATAGAAAAGGGCATCAGATTTAAGCTAGCAACTAAATCACACAAAGCTTTTTCGAAATAAGAGTTTCCAATGGTGCAAGGAATAGTAAAGCTCCCTGGATCTTTAAGCTTTGGTGGCAGCTTATTTTGCAAAATGACGGTGCACTCTTCCGTCAACATCACGGTCTCATACTCTCCTAATTTCCTCTTGTTTGATAGAATCTCCTTCATGAACTTCACATAGCTACGCATTTGTTCCAAGGCATCTGCAAAAGGAATGTTAAATATGTAATTTTTTAAAAACATCAAGGAACTTAGAAAATTGTTTATTTGGATTATTTTTCTGAAGTCTTGAGGAAAAGGTATAGGAGGAACATAAGGAGAAATATGAGAAGAAGAAACGGGAGGGTTTCCCTAGTTTTCCACTATTTGGCTCGAGACAGGGATGGGTGCTGCAGCCTTGGACTCCTCTTTTTCGGAATTTGGCTCTTTCTCTTGTAAATTAAGCTCTCTTCAACTTCTTAAAGTTATCCTTCACTTGCTCTTTCTAGTTCTTTCCGTGGTGCTTGGAAGTGATCATTGAGGTCTTTCGAACATTAATTTTGCCAACTGACCAACCGTCCTTTCAATGCTCTGTATAGTGTTCTCGTTGTTTTTTAGAGCAATGTCATGATCTTGAAATCTAGTATCCACCTTGGCCATAAATTGTGCCATACCTCCTCCATATTCGACTTCTTCTCTTGTAGTTGATTTTGAAATCCCGGTGGAGGCTTGGAAACATTTTGGGAGTTGCCCCATAAGAAATTTGGGTGGTTTCGCCGTCCTAGATTGTAAGTATTGGAATAAGGATTGTTTTGTCGTTGGTAATTCGATACAAAGTTTGCTTGCTCTGAACTATTGTTGGCGAATGGATTTCCCACTTGACAATCTACCCCCATATGATTCCTTGCACAAAATTCACAAATTATATTAGTGGATTGAATGGCACTCACATTGACATTGTCTAATTTCTTAGATAAAGTTGCGAGAAAAAGAATCAATTTCGTGAACTCCCTGGATTCTTTTAGATGTCACTCATTCCGCTGGCCATTGGTAATTGTTGGTTGCCATCTCCTCCACCAACTCATATGCTTATTCCAGTGATTTCTTCATTAAAGTCCCTCTGGCTACTGTGTCAATCATTGTAGGTGTTGTAGGCTGCAACGTATTATAGAAGGTTTACTTGAATCCAAACAAGAAGCCCATGATGTGGGCACTCTCTAAGCAATTTTTTATACCTATCCCATGCTTCATAAAGTGACTCCATATCAAATTGGAAAAAAGTGGTGATATCGTTTCGCATCTTCATGGTTTTGGCTAGGGAAAGAACTTTGCTAGAAATTTTTTAGGCAAATCGTCCCATGTAGTTATAGTTAACGGTGGAAGTGAGTTTAACCATGCCTTTGCCTTGTCTCGGAGGGAGAATGGAAAGAGTCTCAACCTAATAACATCATCAGAAACTCCGTTATGTTTAAAAGTATCACATAACTTTAGAAAATTAGCTATGTGAGCATTTGGATCATCATGTGACATGCCACTGAATTGCACCATTGAGGCCACCATTTGAAGAATAGCTGGCTTTATCTCAAAGTTATTGGCTTGAATGGCAGGCTGTCTAATGCTGGAGGTAGCTCCAGTGATCAAAGGAACAACATAATCTCCCAAATTTTTGTTTGCAAGTTGATCTTCCATTGCTTCGTTCTCGGTTGTGGAATCCTTCTTCTTCTCCTTATTCAGACTTTGAAAGGTGCGTTCAATTTCAAGGTCAAAAGGTACTAAATCCAAACTTTGAGTACGTCTCATGCACAACTTGAGAAGCCTAAAAATAAAAAGAAAAATAAAAACAAAATTAAAATTTAAGACTAAGATAAAGAAAAATCAAATTAACCTAGAACTAGTTGGTATCAAAAGTAATAGAAAATAAATAGTCCCCGGTAACGGCGCCAAAAACTTGTGAAAATTTGCAAGTGCACGAAATCGTAACAAGTAATATAGTGATAAAGAAGGATGTTAAACCCACGAGGACTATTTACCTATTAACTATTGAAATTGTTCTAATTCTAAATTATTTGAAAATCAAGAAAAGTGGTGGATTTTGAATCTGAAAAAAAAAAAAAAAAAAAAAACAAATAAAATTAAATCAACTGAATACTTAAATAGAAGATTTCACCCAAGAAGAAAACACTGAGGCATTTGACTTGCCTAACCAATCCAATCCCAAATCCTAATCATGCAATCAATCAATTGTCATCCTATTTGATGGCAAAATATTCTAACTTATCTATGACCCTCTCTCGAGTAGAATTAGAATTACCCAAAATACGATAACACGCGATATGTTTATGCGAATTTAAAAGCATTTGAATACATTAAGATTAATGATATTTCACATAAAAGCCATACAAATCACGTTGGCATATTCCTATCTTTCGTTCAATTCATAGCATACATCATACGAAGCTAAACTACATGCATCATCTCTCAAATTGACATGTACAACAAATCACTCAATTATTGGTCACATAATTGAAAGCATTAAACTCGATGATATATACTCAAGAGGAATGATAAAATTATGATCACATAGAAATAAGATTTGGAATTGTCACGGTGAGGTTACATTGTAGCCTTAGCAATAGCAATTAGCTCATAATAGAATAAAAAAAAAAAAAAACCATAATAATTCTAGAATTCATAATGCAAATTGTACAAAGAGAAGGTGAAAGAATTAAAAAGGAAACTATATGTAGATCGAAAAACTCAATCATCAACAACTCCAATTCGGCCTCTCTCTTCTTATTTTTACAAGCTTCGAATTCCTTTCTAGTGGTGAAGAAAATCCTCCTCTTTTTTCCAGCTTCGAATCCCCTTCTTTTGTAAAGCTCTAGTCGTCCTCCCTCCTTATCTCCCCAAAACAAGATTCTCCAAATCCCCTCCTTTTCTGCTGCCGCCTTGATGTGCAATTTTCTCTATTGAGATCTTCCCATCTTCGAAAATCGACATGAAAGTTGTGGGATTTTTTCTTAACTTTCCGTAGATACCCAGATCGCCCTTTTTGGAGTTCTCTAGCAAAAGTTATGCTCCAAATACTGAAGGGTGTTTCAGGAAATTTGAGATAGGAATTTGAGTTTGAAAAGGACTCTTGATGAAGGGAATTTGAATTTGGAAAGGAGAGTTTTTTCCCTATCCCATGACTCATTTAATTTATTTATTTGTAAACAAAAATAAACAAAATAAATCAAAACTCTAATAAATAATAAAATTAAACACAAACTAGCATAAAAATAAGAGTGAAAGTATGACAAAACTTGTATAGAAATTAAACACATCAGACATACTTTTTCCGTGTTCTAAAATTTAATGCAAGAATGAAAGTGTCTACGAATCAAAATTTGGACCCTTAGGTGAAGAGGCTCGAATACTGTGTTTAGGAACTACACAACCTTCAAGCTTGGGCCACTAGGTGATGCCTAAGAACATATTCTTTGTATGGTTGTTCATAATCATGAGGTACCCATTTGGATATCCAACTTAATTCTTGAGTTTAATATGTTGTGGATCAGATTTTCAGAAATTTTTTTTATTTGATTGGATCTCACCTTATTAACATAGCGCTGTGAGGTTAAGGACTGCCTGTTTGAAGCCTAAACCAAGTAGATGATTTTTAGTTGCCTGGTAGATGGAAGTTATATGCTCAATGAACAAATTTATGCTGTTGCTTGAGTTGGATAAGATTTACCAATTAAACAATTTCAGTCAAGTATTTGAAGTGTTTCACACCAGCGTGTGTTACTCATGTTGATTTTTTTCTATCAAATATTAACTTCTGCAGTAGTCGAATTTAACTTTTGTTTCACAAATGGTTTTCTAGGTTGGGAATGGTGGTTTTATTTATTTTTTTTTTTTTTGGGGGGGGGGGGGGGGGGGGGGGATGGTTGGGATGAAAATATTTAAGATTGTAATTCTGTTTCTTTTAGTATGTTTAATATTTGATGGCCAATTCATGTCATTTGCAGTGTTATTGTGTTTTCTTGGCAAGTGTTGACTTTCAACAAGATTCTGATTTGGATCCTTTCTGAGGCTGTATTTTTCAATGAATATATCTTTCTGAGAGATTCTATAGTATAACTTGCCTGTGTAACATAAATTACTGCCATTAAATTTTTTATTATCTGTGTGGACATGAGTGGGAGGGATGGATGGATGGTCTCTCATATATATTAAGTGCTGGAAAAGTAAAAGGAAAACAAGAGGCTTGTGGGAACTAGTTAATGTAGTCTAAAAGGAATAAAAATTTGATACTTGAGAGTGAGGGATTACAAAAGTATTAGTCTTGTCACTAGTGTACACAAGATTCTCTCCAAAACGTTAGCTAAGAGGCTTCGAGTGGTTTTTTTTTTTTTTGGGGGGGGGGGGGGGTGGGTATAGTAACCGTGGCTGCATTTATTTTAGATACCATTCTTGTAGATAACAAGGTGGTTGAGAATGTGAGGAGGAGAAGGAAGGGCTTTTATTTAAATTGGATTTCAAGAGAGCCTATGGTATGGTGAATTAGGGCTTTTTGGATATGGTGATGTGTAGGAAAGATTTTGGGGATTTGTGGAGGAAATGGATCAAAAGGTTGCTTCAGTTCAACCAAATTTTCTATTATTTGTGGTTTAGGGAATCTCGGGGGATTAAGCAAGGTGATCCATTGTCTCCTTTCTTGTTCACCCTGGTGGTGCATATAGAGTAGGTAAGTAGGTTGCTATTGCATACCCAAGGTTTGTGGGGAGGGAGGAAGAGGAGATGTCTCATCTTCAATTTGCTAATGATAGACAATGTTTCGGAATTCTATAAGGTCATTATCGTGCTTAAAATCTTTGAGAAGATCTTAGGTTTAGGATCAACTTGTTGAAGAGTGAGGTATCAATTTGGGCATTAGGAACTTAGTGAGCTTCAAAACCTCCGTGGGTTATCTTGGCCGCCCACTTTCTTAACTTGGCCTTCCACTTGGGGGCACTCCAAACTCTGTGGCCTTTTGGGACCCTATGATTGAAAAGGTGGATAGGAGATTGGAGGGTTGGAAGAGGGTGTTATCTCTTGGGGGTCATGTCACACTTAATTAATGCCTCACTTCCCAAAATCCCTATTTATTTCTTTTCCCTTTTTGGAGTGCCCTTGTCAGTAGAGAGGATTCTACAGGTTTTGATGTGTGATTTCCTCTAGTCAGGTTTCGGGGAGAGTAAAAGCATTTAGTTAGTTGGAAGGTTGTTAGTGTTAGAAGATCCAAATCCAAAAGGGGACTGGGGCTTGGCAATGTGGCATATAAAAACATCTCTGTAATTGGAATGGTTTTGGAGGCTTCCTGAAAGTAAATTCCCTTTGGCATAAGGCAATTAAATGTAAATATGAGCTCCATCGAGATGGGTGGGAGGCGAGAGGAAGCAGTATTATTTATCTTGCATGCGCCTGGAAGTTTGTGTTGTAGGTGACAAAGTTAGTTTTTTCCTGTCACCCCCTTTAAAGTGGGAAATGTAATAGGGTAGGCTTCTAGAAGGATGTTTGGGTGCGTAAGATTTCTTTGGAATTGAAGGTGCCTTATTTGTTTAAGCTTTCTTCTCTCCACAAGCACATATCATCTAATTCATTTCTTCCAAGGACCGGTTTATTTCATGAAGCTTTCACTTTTTGAGAAATCTCAATGAAAGAGAGGTCAATCAATTTACTACCTTACTTTCTACATTCCTTCTAATAGGGAGGATAAGAGAGTATAGTAGGGTGGCTCTTTTGGGTTGTTCTCTTCAAAATATTTTTCCTCAACGTCTCTTCGACACCTCTTCTCTGACTTTTTCCCTTGGAGTGACATCATTTGGAAGGCTTAGTTTCCTTGAAAGGTTCAGACCTTTATCTAGATTGTGATCTAAACAGGATTAATACGCGTGATATGCTTAATATAAGAAGGCCCCACAAGTTTCTCAGTCCTAACATGTGCAATGCTCCGCAAGTCCAGTGAAACGAATGGTCAAGTGTTTTTGCACTATTAGGTGGCATCACATCTTTGGAATGTTCTCTTATCTTATTTTGGTGAAGATTGGGTGGCGCTTCCAAATGTGGGAGATCTCTTGCTTGTGAAGCATAGGGGTTTTTGCTCAAGTATAAAGGGCAGTACTCTGTCAAGTGGTGCCGTATTCGTTATACTATGGAATCTTTTGATTGAGAGGAATGTGAGAATCTTTAAGGCCTGCACCACTTGTTCTCTCTTCTTATGGGATAGAGTGGTATCCTTGGCTTCTTTTTGGGGCCATTCTTTTGCCTTTTTTTGTGGTTATTGCTGTCCAACCTTCAAGAAAGGGATTGGAAGGCAGCTCTATTGTAGTCTTGTTGATTATTACTGTTCATAGAGGACATCTTGTCCTCTTCCTTTGCATATTGTTTTGGTTCTTAATAAATTTTTCTCATATCCCAAAAAAAAAAAAAAAAAAAAGTGATGTTTTCTATTTTGGTTTATTATTGGATTTGCAGTGCTAAGTTGAGCATCCCTTGATGCGCTTGAGTTAGAAAGCTTTGGAGTCTCTGTGTTAAACTTTTGCCTTCGTCTTTTTCTTTTATATGGCCATACTTGTGGTTGGGCTGGGGGTGGGTGTGTATACACAAGCATGGTTTTGGAAGAGCTATTATAAGCCTTTATTCGGTCATCTATTATCTATAAATGTGTTGATGATGGTTTATCTCATGAATACCTCCCTCCGGCCATGCTTATTTGGTAGGCTCTTGATTGCCTGTGATTAGAGGGAGGGAGAGGAGGAAAAAGGGTGGTGGGGGGGTTTGGAAGGGTTGGTGTGGTTAGGGGGATGTGAGAAATTAGATGTTAAGGGGAAAGAGGTAGAAGGATCTAAGTCAAAAATTTGGAGATACAAATCGATTTCAATATTTCGGCCTGTGTGTAACTCTAAATGCGAATTTACGTAGTTGATTAGGGGTAAATGTGTTATTGTTGACACTCTATATGCCAAACAAGATGCATGTTGAAGTTGTGGAACTGGAGGAAGCCTTCTACAAAGACATGAAGAGAGCAAAAGATAGATGTACTTATATATGTCCCAATTGCTTATGTGTAATTGCTGATGCTTAATATGTCCAACAAGATGCATGTCGGAGATGTGAAATTGGGGGAAACCTTCTACTGAGACGCAAAGAGAGCAGAAGAGAGATCTACTGAGAGTTTGAGACGCAAAGAGAGCAGAGAGAAAGATGTGCTTATATGTGTCCTGGTTGCAAACTTGCAATGAATGAATTGACAATGACTGGCCCTTAAACTTCGACCATTTTCTCATGTTTTGTTTACTACACTTCTTTGAATTTTTAGAAATTCTGTAAGATGAAAATTTGGGAGCTTTTTAAAGGTCCATGTTGAATTGGTTTTGGCAGATTATTAGTGCTTTTTCTTTTCCTAATCCAGTTCAGTGGGGCCAACCCTGTTCAGATTTGTGAATAGGTGTCAAGTACATCCTTGTTTCAAGGAATGTGCCAAGAAGTGGTGGATTGAAAGTTCCTTAGAGGGTTGAGAATGTTTCAAATTTATAAAAAATCTGGAATGATAGAAAAACAAAAAAAAAAACTGAATGCATGGAACAAATAGGTTTTTGGTTATCATTCAAGAGTAAAAAATGATAATTCTTGACGAAAGTTTGGATAGGTTGGAAAAGTGCGGGTTGTTGGGCAAGGAGGATAGGGCTGGAAGGTCCATTCTTAGCAATGGTTCAGAGGTGACTATTTTGAGGAAGGATATTTGGGATCAACAACCAAGGATTAACTGCATTCTGGAGGGGGATTGTAATTCTAGGTTGTTTTATAGGGTGGGTAATGGGAGATGTAGGAAAAGTTCTATTAAAGAGTTGGAGTTAGAATTGGGTAGTCTTGTGAGATGGAAAAGGCTAAACCTCCAGAACCCAATGGTTTTACAATTGGTTTTTTCCAGAATATTTGGGAGGTCATTAAAGAGGATATTATGAGGTTTTTAACTGAGTTCCATCACAATGGGGTGGTGGGCAGCAGTGTGAACTCTACTTCTACTGTCCTCATTCCCAAGAAAGAATGATCTAGGAGGGTGAGAGATTTGAGGCCTATTAGTTTGGTTACTAGTCTATATAAGATTTTAACAAAGGTTTTGTCAAAGTGACTAAAAGAGGTTTTACAGCATACAATGACTTTAGCTCAGATAGATTTTAGTTTCAATGTTGATTGCCACTGAGGTGGTTGATGATGTGAGAAAAGAGGGGTTTTTTTTGGGGGGGGGGGGGGGGGGGGGGGGGTGTGGTTTAATCCTAAAATTGAATTGCAAGAGGGGTTATGGCATGTTGAATTGGGGTTTTTTGGAGGTGTTGGGTAAGAAGGGTTTTGGATAATTTGGAGGAAGCAGATTAATGAATGTTTGCCCTTGTCCAATATGGCTCTAATTGTGAATGGACAGCCTTGAGATTGGTTTAGAGCTCCCCAGGGGTTGATGCAAGGGGACCCCCTTTGTCCCTTCTTGTTTACCTTGGTGGTTGATGGGTTAAGTAGAATGGTTATCTTCCCTAGGATTTGGGTGATTTTTGTTAATTTTGGTCTGAATGCCCTTTCCATCAGGTTTGCTTTCATTATATAGAAGAGATTTACATAGTTGTTGTCTGATTTTCAGCACTTAAATGCTGCCAGATTATCAGCATTATTTACGGCCTAATTGCCTGAATTATCTCCGTTAACATCCCCTCTCTTCTGATTCCATCGTTTTGGTTTTAATCACCGAGTGCAATTCTCATTGCTGTTTTTTTTTTCTTGGTTTCAGCAAGTTCTTTCTTGCTTTTCATGGGCGTCGGCCTTCTTTGTGGTGTCCACTTTGGTGGTTTTGAGTTTTGTTTGGGGCTGCCGGAAATTTGTTTTTAGTTGTGCACGTTGTCCTTCGTTGTGGGCTACTCATCTCGGTGTTTTTCTCGTGGTGGCTGTGCATCTTTGTGGCTATTGGCAGTTTCTGTGGTGGTCTGCAGCTTTGACTCCTCCTGGTGTGATCGACGAAGGTGTTGTGTTTCTTCCTCTACTATGTTTTTTTTCACACAAGGCATGTATTTCAAGTTAGGCTTCTGTGTTTGATCTGGGCCTTCCGTGTTTGATCCTTTTTTTTTTAAATTTCTACTGGGCTTTTGTAATCTGGTTGTGTCTATGGACCTCTTATTATTTGGATTTGGACTTGATTTGAGTTAGGCTTGCCATTTATTTGGTTGACTGCTTGGGCTTTTTTTATTTAAGGTGCCTTTCATCATGTCTATTTAAAAGATTATTGTTCAATTTTCTGGAAAGAATTTCTCTACAAGGGAATTCCAATTTAAAATGTTCTTGAAAGGGAACAAATTGTCAAATCATATTGATAGTTTTGCTCAAGTTTCCCACTGATGAAAAGAAATTTGCACAATGGGAGGTCAAGGATGCTAAGGTGATCTCTTGGTTGTTGGGGACGATTGAGTCTCACCTTGTGACCAGTCTTCGCTATTTACTATGGCTTAGGCTATGTGGGATTATCTCCACCGTATTTACCACCAAGATCACAATGCTCGGAAGTTCCAATTGGAGTTGGAAATTAGCAATTATAGTCAAGGTAATTTACCTATTGAACAATTTTATTCTGGTTTTATTAATCTTTGGAGCGAGTATTCTGCTATTGTTCATGTTAAGGTTACCCCTACGGCACTCACGGCTCTTCAAGCAGTTCATGCTGAGAGTCAACGTGATTAGTTTTATATGAAACTTTGACCTGAATTTGAGCCTCTTCGAGCTAGTTTATTGAACCGTAATCCAGTTCCTTCTTTGGATATTTGTTTGGGAGATTTATTGCGTGAAGAACAACAATTATCTACTCAAATGGGTATGACTTCTGAGAAGGTATTTTCTGAGGCTGTGAATGTAGCATATGCAGCACAAAGGAGAGGGAGGAACAAGTTGCAATGTTTCAGTTGCAAGGAGGTTGGTCATATTGCTCGTAACTCTCCTAAGAAAGTTTGTAACTACTGCAAGAAAGAAGGTTATATCATCAAAGACTGTCGAGTGCGGCTTTAAAATTGCCAATCCCAAGCTTTTCGGGCTGCTGTTCAGTCCTCTTCTTCTTTTTCTTCTTCTTCTTCTTCTTCTTCTTCTTCTTCTGCACCACCCACTGTAAGCTCTGATTCGTCTGTTCACACACTAGCAATGGTCCAACAGATGATTGTGTTTGCTTTTACGGCCTTAGGCCTGCAAGGTACGGCTACTAACTCAACTTCTTGGATTGTTGATTCACTTGATACAAATGGATTAACTCTAACTTGATCCAAAATCTTAAGCCTATTGAGTCTTGGGCCTAACCATGTATATAAGCACTCATCATCCACTCTATTTTTCCAATGTGGGACAAACAAGTGGGATTCTCAACAATCACCCCCTCACTTGTGAGTTTCAATTGCTCCCCCTCGAATGGAAACTATCTCCCTTATGTGAGCAAAGCTCAATTCTCCAACAGTTGCTCAAGTGGACCTTACCTCCGCGTCTTACGTGCCTTGGATTGCATTTCACGTGCCCCTGAATCAATCCTACATTTCCACGTCTTGACCCTATTTAGATCCATCTTCCAGGCTTAGATGATCCTTATTGGCCTTAGTCATGCACTTGGTCCTCCAACTGTTAACACGTTGAGAGAATTAGCTTCATGCCTCGACTTTGACGATGTTGTTCGCCCAAAGTTACAAACCATTGACTCTGATACCATGTTAATTTTTGTTGGAATGCCCTTTCCATCAGGTTTGCTTTCATTATATAGAAGAGATTTACACAGTTATTGCCTGATTTTCAGCACTTAAATGCTGCCAGATTTTCAGCATAATTAGAATTATTTACAGCCTAATTGCCTGATTTTCAGCACTTAAATGCTGCCAGATTTTCAGCATTATTTACAGCCTAATCAGGATTATTTACAGCCTAATTGCCTGAATTTTCTCCATTAACAATTTGTATGTGATTAGAGGTGTAGAAAGGGATGATGTGGAGGTGTCTTACTTTCCATTTGTATAGGTGATGCTATTGTTCTTCTTGGCAGCAGTGCTATGAAATTCTCAGAAGTTCGTAGGTAGTGCTTCGAGGAATGAATTTTGAGGCTTGGATTTGGCTTGGAAGAAACTCAATACAATTTTATACTACGTTTTATTCAAATCCATACAAACAAATCCAAGACCTGAATTCCATGCTCCCAAATGCGGGGTCAATTGAGAAGTTTTAAAAAGATTTCAGGATTGAACAACATGGCAAAGAGAAAGGTGGTTGGCATTAATATGGATCATGGTATTTTCTGAGTTCGGCTTGGCTTTGTCTTACTTAGATCTTCCTTTAGGGGGGGTAATAGGACCTCAGTTGCCATTTGGAATCTGGTGGTCATGAGAATGGGGAGGAGATTGGATTGGAGGGATAGAAGAGGGTGTAGTCGTCCCTACTTCTTGGGGGTCATATTAGCTTCACTAGTGCTTCCCTTTCTAATATTCTTTTTTTTTTAACCTCTTTTCAGATTTCTATGAGGGTAGCCTAGTGTGTGGGAGAGGCTTATAGGAGACTTCTTTTTTGTTTTGTACTTGAGATAATAAAAGGGATCACTTCTTAGTTGGAATGTGGTTGGGAGACCTAAGTTTGATGGGGGTTCAAGGCTTTGTAATGTGGTTTCTAAGAGCATTTTTTTTTTTTTTTCAGTTGGGAAATGGTTATGGAGATTCCCCTTAGAGATGAACTTTCTTTCGCTCAAGGTCATTAGAACTAAGTACAGTGTTCATCAAAGTGGTTGGGAACCTTGGATGCCTTGTCTTTTCAAATTATTATCCTTTGATGTCTTTGTTTTATTCTTTGCCGAGGAGCACTCTTACATGGGATTTCAACTTTCTTAGGAATCTTATGTTTTCCATAAAGTTTTCCAAGTTCCTTTTTTATGTTTGGTTATCAAGGAAGGCTAAGGTTCCTTTTTAGATCAGCGCATTCATTTGGACTTGATTCTTCAAGGACACCTTTAAAGCACCAAAACTCCAACAAGGGGGAAGCATTGCTGTCCAACACGTATCAGTTATCAACACTCTATGAGACAACCCTGACATTCCTAAAACAATTCCCAGGCATGTTGGACTTTTTTCCAAAAAGAAATTAAAAAAAATTCTAGACACCTGTCAGACAGAGAAAATTTGAATTTTCGACACTTACATGACACTATGGGTATTATTATAAGAAAAAACAAAAAACCTAGTAGCTATTTTGTAATATTTTCAAATTTTGAGAATATTTTTTTTATATTTATATTGTACATATTAAGTAAGCTTGTAACTTGCATTGATCACATGACCGAAAAAAATTTGCATCAATCAATGAAGAGTCCAAAAATGGAACAAATTTATCAATATTAGGTGCAAATTCAATGATTCTTGGCTACTTTTTTTTTAAGGACCATATGGAATTTAAATACTGAGTTAGAATTATGGAGAGAAGCTTTGGAATCTAGAGGCTTTAGGATAAGTAGAAATAAAACAGAATATATGAAATGTAATTTTAGTAATAATAGGATGAATATTGGAGACAAAGTTAAACTTGATGATGAAGAAATAAATAGCACTTGTAGATTTCGATACCTTGGTTCTATTATGCAAGATGAAGGAGAAATTGAAGATGATGTAATGCATAAAGTTAAAGCAGGTTGGGTAAGATGGAGAAGTGCTTCAAGTGTGCTATGTGATCGTAGAATACCCTTAAAATTGAAAGGGAAGTTTTATAGGACAGTTATAAGACCAGCTATGCTATATGGATCGGAATGTTGGGTGACGAAGAAACATAATATCCAAAAAGTAAAAGTTGCCGAGATGAGAATGCTTAGATGGATGAGTGGTATAACATTGAAAGATAAATTAAGGAATGAACATATTCGTGGTAAGTTAGGTGTAGCTCCTATAGAAGATAAGATACGGGAGGGACGACTTAGATGGTATGAACACTTACAACGTAGGCCACATAGTGCACCTGTGAGGAAGAGTGACTTAGTTACTGTGGGGGGGCAGTAAGAGGGGTAGGGGTAGGGATAGACCTAAAATAACTTGGGAGGAGATAGTGAGTAAGAATTAATATCCTTGAATTTATCAAAAGAAATGGTCCATGATCACATAAATTGGCGGAAAGGGATTCATATAGCCGACCCCACTTAGTGGGATTAAGGCTTGGTTTTGTTGTTGTTATTAACACACATATCATCCTGTAGCATATACACAATCATTTAAGCATAGCTGCATAGCACCAGTTGAACACAAGATAAGGGAGGGGCGGCTTAGATGATTTGGGCATTTGAAATGTAGGCCTAGTAGAGCACTTGTGAGAAGGAATGAATTAGTTATTATTTTTGCATGAAAAGGGGTAGGGGTAGGCCTAAA
Source organism: Malania oleifera (assembly GCF_029873635.1). Classification (NCBI taxonomy): domain Eukaryota; kingdom Viridiplantae; phylum Streptophyta; class Magnoliopsida; order Santalales; family Ximeniaceae; genus Malania; species Malania oleifera. Next base: position 25,974,319 of record NC_080425.1, read on the forward strand.
ATAATGGAATGAGGTTGTGAGGAAGGATTTAATAGCCCCTAATCTAATAGAGGAAAATGCTCTTGATAGGATGAATTAGCGGAAAAGGATTCATATAGCCAACCCCACCTAGTGGGACTTAAGGCTTCTTCTTGTTGTTGTACGCACACATCACTGTGTCCTTGCCATGTTGTGTCTTGAATTTTAGGGTTTGGCCTATTGATGTATTGTGATGAACAGTCGTGTCTTTGTTTGTGTCTCTGCATCGTAGTTTAATACTAATGACTTAGTTGCAGGCAAGGATGCTCTATAAGGCCATTTGTCCAGTTACTGTTTGATGTGCTTAAGAGTCTAATGAAACCAATGCGCATCTCTTTAGACATTGTCAAATGGCACGACAGCTATAGTAGACTGCTATTTATTTTGGTGAAACATGGGTAGCCTCGCCAAATGTGGCTCAATTGTTAGTGCGGTATTCGGGTTTTGGAAAGATCAAAAAGGCGGTGTCCTTATGGAAATATACAGTTCATGCTATGTTTTGGACTTTGTGGACAGTGAGATGCAAGAATTTTCTTTGGTAAAGCTGCTACTTTATTCTTGCTTTGGGATTGAGTATTTTTTGTTGCTTCCTTTTGGTCACACTTTTTGGGAATTTTTTGGGAGTTTGGTTTTCTGACCTCCAATGTGACTTGAGGGGTAGCACTTCTGTAATTGTTCAACTGAGTACTTGAAGATGTCTTGTCCTACAAAGCTTGTGTTATTGTCTAGTTTTAATGAAAAGATCATTAGTGCCTTTTTTTTTGGTTTGATTTCTTATCAACAGGGTGGAGAATTTCAGTACTCCCCCTTCATTTACTGATAATAGCAGATTCTTTCTAAAGTTGAGGTGCAGCAAGGCTATGATATTTTCTGAATGTCGAAGTAATGGATGGATCAGAGCTTGTTGCATAGTTATCTGTAATTCTTGACGTGTTTGTATGCTAAAAATATGCAGGTATCCGGGCAATGGACAGTATGACAAGTTCTATGAGGAAGGAATCTATAATTGTGCAGGATGTGGAACACCTCTTTACAAGTCCATGACAAAATTTAACTCCGGTTGTGGTTGGCCAGCTTTCTATGAGGGTCTCCCTGGTGCCATTAATCGCAATGTGAGATTCTTTTGACCTCTTTTTGGTGTACTTATTCTCCCTTCTCATGTATTAATTTTAGTCTCTTGCCGCTGTTAATTTCATTTATGCTTCCAATGTTATTCTTGTATTTTCAGCCAGACCCAGATGGAATGAGGATTGAAATCACATGTGCAGCTTGTGGTGGGCATTTAGGTCATGTTTTCAAAGGTGAAGGTTTTTCAACCCCAACAGATGAACGGCATTGTGTCAATAGTATTTCACTTAAGTTTGTTCCTGCAAATTCTGATGCATTGTAGTGACTGTAGCTATAATTATCTTTATTCAAGATCGGGGATTCTGTTGAGTACTTTTCAGTATCTGATGTATGCGTTTGCTACCTCGGGTTTAAATCATCACATGAATTTTGTATGCACACTGCTCTTCACCATCGCTTTGAGTTCCATGCTTCTTGTTCATGTTCTCTCAATGTTTATAACTCAACTTTTCAAGTTTGAATGAAAGATCAAATTCTCTGGAAAAGAGTATCAGGCTTGAAATACATTGTTGGAACTTGGAATAGTTTAAGCTTTTAGTTAAAGTGTTAGTTAAAGTGATCTGCTAACATGAGAGGTTCTGAGTTCTAACCTTGTAGTCCTCATTTATTATGCATTGATCAAAGAACTATTGTGTTCCCAGTAATGGGTTTTTTACATGCAATTGGGCTAAATTCACATGCAATTGGGCTAAATGTGTGGCCGTGTTTAGGTTTGATATACATTGTTGGCTTGTGTCTCGACTGCTTAAGCTACTAGGTAATCTAACAAAGAGTGTTAAATTACAAAGTGTTAAATTATTTGTGTTGGTTGTACAGCTGCCTTGTTATGGAAGCAGTTGAATAATTTTTACCAAGCCCGAGTTAAATAATTTTTAGTGTGCCCGAGAGTCTCCGTCTTGGATGCATTTGTTTTGTAGGACTGAGAATTACATATATTTACAGAAGTGGAATGGATTGAATAAAATTGGTGTAGATTGGCTACAGCATCTTTCTTGGCTTATGTTACTCATCCTATATTTGGTTCACAGCATATTTATTTCTAAGAATAGATTAATTATAATATGTTAGTTACAATTAATTATATAGAAAATTATTTTAATGTCATAAAGTGTAACAAGGTGAATTTTTTATGAATCCATAATAAAAGATAAATAAGAAATAACTATTCTCAAATATGACCATGAGAGTGTTTATTTCTTTCTTATTGCATTTTAAATGAAATAATAAAAAATATATAAGGAATAGGTATTACTTATATTTTTAAAATTCACTATATTCTATGTTATTAAAAAAGTACTTTTCAGATAAGTACCTTTTTTAGAAAAGTAATTTTTAAAAAATACTTATTTAAAAAAAAAAAAAAGTTTGAAAAAGTATTTTTAAAAATAAGTGCTTATTTAGGTATACACTAAATACTATTTATTAATATAAATATTTATAAAAAATAAGTTTTAAAAACAAATATTTATTTTTTCAGAACTTCGGAGCGAGGAGTCAAGGTAGTGATTAGTCAATGTACTAACATTGTTGTGAAAATTTTCATCATCTATGCATAAATTATATTATTTTTGTATAGTTTCTATTTAATTATGATTACGGAAATGATACAATATCAGTAATCGTGCGATAGCCTAAATTTTACAGCATGACTCAATTTGGCATAACGAAAAACAACTATTAACTTAAAAATCAATGCCTGTGTGTCTCTGCCATTTCTTCTTCATTGAACATCTCTTCATCTTAAAAGAGAGATGAATAATATAAATCTTACGAATTTCTTTTAGTTTTTTTTTTTGGCTCATTCATATTATTCTATTGATGTTCACATTGATACTCCTTGGAAATTTAGCAAATTGTGCTTGTGATTAAGGTATCCCTGCTATACAATGGAATTAATAACAACTTAATCTTTAACAACATTGGAATCCTTTTAATTCTAGCAGCATGTGTGGATTGAGATGGACATGGCCAATTGATCCAAGTGGATGACATTAAGGTATTGGCTTATTATAAACTTCCCATTTCTACCCTATCCAAAAGTACTGGTTGGTTGGATTCATGTACTTACTAGTCTACGTTTGGCCGATGAGATGGTTCTTTCAGTGCTAGGTTTGGTGTTAATGTACTTAATACTCTCCTGTTTTATGTCAGTTGGAGGATAAGGAGGAATGGTAAACAAGATTGAAAGTATTGAATTTGACTTCTCGAAATCAAATTTACTAAATTCAATTTTATGTGTTGTCACAATGTGTGGATTGGAGGGTCTGACTTGACGAACAAAGGTGACAATGGATGAAAAATTGTGTGTGTCGACACCCCACTTTTTAACCAGCCCTCTCCAAGAGGGCATGTCACAATAAAAGTTGACTTTGAGTCCTAGAAATTGGAGGACCCTTTTTAGGTAACCTAATTGAGTCCTAGTGTCTTGAATCGAGTCTCGGTATGTCTTCAATGAGTCCCGATGTCTTACATTGAGTCTTGGTATATTTACCGAGTCCCGGTACGTTTTTACCAAGTTCCTGGCATTTTAGAAAAAATAGAGTCTGGGTCTTTTGATTTTCGAGAAATCAAGTTTTAATTTTTGGCTGAGTCTCTCTTTTCGGGAGGATAGAGTCGGATGATAAAATACAACAAATAATAAAAAAAAGAAAGGAAGAAAAATACAAAAAAGGGGCTATAAATATTAGCTTACTATCATCATCATCATTATTATTATTATTAGGTTTTATTATTATTACTACTTTAGTATTATTATTATTATTATTATTATTATTAGGTTTTATTATTATTATTATTATTAGTTTTGGTATTTTTATTATTACTAGTATTGTTATTATTATTGATAGTGCCATTACAACAAAAACAAAAAAAAAGAGAGGAAAAAAAGCAAAAGATATGTGTATAAGTATGTGTATGTATATATATATATATGTATGTATGTTGTCTTTTTATATGTATCAGGTATGCATGTTGGAGTTTTTTCCTAGATTAACTTTTTTAAAAAAATATATATATTAAATAATATCTCATTTTAGGAAATATTTCCTATAATGACTCTAACGTAATCTTATTACTCCAAGTAGTAAGATTTAAACAAATCTCGCTACTCGGAGTAGCGAGATTTTCTTTTGAGAGACGATACTCGTGTGGACGCGTGACAAATTTCGTTACTCCAAGTAGCGAAATTTTTTTGTTGATAAAGCATGCTGGCCTGGACGCATGGCAAATCTCGCTAGTTCATCTAATGAGATTTGTTTCGGATATTTAATGCCCATATCCAGTCGGCGTGGCAAATCTCGCTAGATGAACCAGCGAGATTTGCTTCTGCTGGACCAGTGACTTCTTTGCATCTTTTTCTCGCCTTTTAATACTTGTGTATTTTGCAAACCCAACACTATGATTAATCATCATTTGCTTTTATAACTGCAATGAGATGTGCTCTGTCCCAATCCCCCACCTTTAGGATAAAAGCTATAATGATTTTTTATATGACCCAAAGCATATTTAATATAGTTTTGGAGCTAGCAAAATAGAAGTATTCCCATTTTGGGGTAAAAGTAATTTCATACATAAAAAGAGTAAAGGAAGATAAAGAAAAGCACACAAGCTTCTCTTCTTTGCCGACCATCAGTTTATTGGAATCTTGGAGCTGAAAATTAACAATTAAGTAGACAAAAGGTGGGGGTTCAGTGTCCATACAAAACTTTGAATGTCAGATGCCAGTGTAATTAAAAATTTTAGGTACCAAGTCCATTAGCTTCCTATGTTTTCATGATTCTAAGCCTCTTCACTATGTTGAGGAACATCCTCTACACAAACCAAAAAACAAAAAAAGCATATATATTGTTAGCATTTACAGAACATCTAAATTTCTAACTACAATATCGTTTTTTCTTATGATGTTTTATTTGATATGCACTGCCCATAGGTCTCTGCCTGTCCAAAGTACCTAGGAACTTGAATGAAACATGCCTTAAAAGCATGGTCCAAAATGTTTAATATTAGGTTACTAGTAGTGCAGCTACTGCTCCTACACCTAAAAATGTTGCTCGAAATAGATCAGCTAGTCTTCGATAAGGCTAGCCTTGTCATTTGACATCATTCCATTTGGGACTTAGAAGTGCATATACAAACATTAGGCATAAATATGTGCATATATACACACAAAGACACATTCACAAAAACATATATACATAAGTATATATATATTGCACTAGTATAATCATTTAGAACGAAATGAAAGGTGCATACTCCCAAGGAACATCTCCTACGAGCATCTAGTCCCCCTCCTTATATTCATAAGTGAGCACAAATTCGGATGATCCATTTAAAAGCTTGGAGGCTTTTCTTGCTTACTCACTCTCTCCACTCGATCCTAGTTACACAATCATAATTACATTTTAAAACTAGAACAAAATTATCTATGCAACTCAATACTGTCCTAATCCTGCTAATTTGACTTTGAGGTCAAAATGTTTATGCCATCTTAAACCACTTGGTTCTAAAACCTAGTCGTTAGATTGAGGTGCAACAATGATTTAACAATAGTCTCACATCAAAACTTTTAAGATCGAATTGATAGAAAATAAGTAAATTACACATTACTGATAAAAAATATAGAAAATAAAGAATACACTCACGAATGGAAGTGATGCCCGTTGTTGGATTAACAAACATGTCCTCCAGTGCTTGGGCTAAAGTCTTATAGCAAGCGTGAGCATTTAGATCCACTTTCCTCCCTGTTAGCAATCCATCCATATTAACCTTAACAAACCCAAGATGTCCTTTTTCTCAATTACACGTAACTCCAAAGAAAAAAAATAACTCTAGAGGATTAGTTGATATATGCTTCGGCTGGTTGTCGAGAAGATTAATTTTGCAACAAAAATGGATTAATATTTTAATAAATGGGTTTTTCTTTGCAGGTTTTGAAATTTGGAAAAATTAGAAACTTTACTTCGATATTTTACATATGAAAATAATCAAGATTTTATTCTCTACTTTTCATCATTTCAATTTTCTCTGCAATTTATGAAAGGATGGTTAACCTTTACCAGAAGAAAATCGAAACATTCATATCAGCAAAATAAAAATGACATTAGAATTTATACGGAAAATGGTGGAACAGAAACAGAGAGAGAGAGAGAGAGGATAATAGAGGAATAAACCCAAAATAGGAAATGCCAGAAATACGAAAATTAAAATCCTAATTCCATCGAAGGGAATAGTATCACTAAAACTCATTGTCAGAGAAAATAAAATTAATAATGGTAAAAGAAAACATGAGAACGAAAAGAGAACCGAAAGAGAATAAAAGAAGCATTATGCTTCTATAAATATTTATGCTGACAACGCCAACAGCAGCAACAACTTCTTGGCCAACAGAATCAGCGGCTCTCTTTGTGCCAGAGACAGCGGCAACAAAAGAAGCAGAAGCTCTGTTTGGAACATGTTAAATTATTAAATTATTAATTATTTTCAATTAATATTTAAATATTTCCTACTCAATAAAATAATAGAAGATTTTCCTATTTAATTATATATAATTAGTGTATATTTATAGTGTATGACTGTTATATTAATTTTTGATAAAAAAATATTTTTAACTAAATTATGAACTGATTCTTCCCTCCAATAATTTAGAAAATAATTTAATTAATCAATAAATAAATAATAAAGGAAAAACTAATAAATAGGTGCACAAAAAATCTTGCTACTCCGGGTAGCGAGATTTAAATGTTAGGTTCAATCTGGTACAGACGCGTGACAATCAAATCTCACTACTCCAAGGAGAGAGATTTGCATAAGGCCATACACATGAGAAATCTAGCTACTCCGAGTAGTGAGATTACGCTGGGAAGTACTTTCCAGAATGGGGTATTATTTAATATATATTTTTTTAAAAACAGTTAATCCCATAAAAAACTCATGTATGTTGTTTTTTTTTTTTTTTTGGAAAAAATTGTACACTTCGCCAATGGATGCATCCCATTTTGCCCGGGCAAACAAAAGACAAAAAGAAAAATAATAAGCTTATGAAGAGGGGGCCCCGGGGGGGGGGGGGGGGGGTGGTGGAACTGCGGACACGCGCACTGTTCGCCCCCTCACCCATGGACCATCACTGTTCATTCTGCAGATTCTGCCCTCCTGTCTCCTTCTCCCTCACGTACCAGCCCAGCATCCATCTCCACCCTCTCGGTTTTACTGCAACGCCAAACTACCAGCTCCCAGACACCATCGCTTCACGACACCGCCATCACTCTCCCAATCTGCTTCTCACTCTCCTTCCCACAGTCACAGTTTCCCATTCTCCTTCTTCCCTCTCGTCTCCCTTGCTCGTCACCCCACCATCGCAGTCCGCTTGCCCCCCGCCCACTCTCTCGCATCCACTCTCCTTCTCCCTCTCTCGTCTCTCTCGCAGACTCCCCGCACCCCATCTCGCACACGTTCTCCTTCGACCTCGCCGCCGTCATCTTCACTAGATCCGAGACCTCCACTGCTCCGTCTCCGTCCACTCCACCATCTGCAGGGAGAGCCTGCGGCTTCTCCCTCTTGCTCTCTCTCACCATTCTCACACACCATGGCCAGCTTACCTCTCCATCTCCAGACAATAGCTACCGGTGTCACCAACATTCCTAGCCCACTCACCCAGCCTCCCTCACCTCCGGCAAACTCACGGGTCTCACCCGGGATCTCTCCACTTCCACCACGTCATAACACTCTCTCTCCGCATATCCTCGCAGATCCACAGCCGGCATCTCCACCCCGCACCAGCAAACTGAGCCACCAACCATCCGGCTACTCTCACGACCTCTCCCTCGCACCGGCATCATCTAATACCAGCACGAGCACCCGTCACCCTCACTCTCGGCTACACCATACACACTGAGCAGCGGGGAAAACAAAAAACCAGAACATCTCTCTATCTCCATTTTCCCATCACCGGAATCCTACCCACGTCTCCATCTCTCTCTCAGGCTTACTGCAGAAACCAAGCTATTAGAGAGGTGCTTACTAGTCACTTGCTCAGTTACGGTTACGACTATGGTGGGTGAGTGCACATATGATGGAGCTGTTCTGTTGCTGGCTGCCCGCTTCTGATCTCTCTGTCCACACTTGCTCTCACCGCTCCCAGTCGTCGGCGGCGTTCGTTCTTAGTTCTCTTTTCGGTGTTCGCTGTTCGTGTTGGTTCTCCGGCTATCTTCTCCGGCAGTGTTTCGGTTGCAGGTTGTCTCTCGGCTTCTCTCTTCTCAGTCTCCGGCTCCAGTGACTCTCGTCTCTCTGTTGTCGTCGGTTGGCTCACCTCCTGGCCATCTGAACGCAGCCCCCCCCCCCCCCCCCCCTTTGTGTGAGTTTCCCGCACACACAAACACTTCCTGGATTTATTCATTATTATTTATTTTATTTTATTTATTCATTGGTTACCTGCAATGTTGATTTTAAAATTTTAATATTCATGTTTAAGCTGTTTCTAACACACACAGAAACGCACACTTTTACACACACTAACTCATACACTGCCTGCAACACAAAACACATACTGAAACACACACACACACACCTAAACACACACTATTACACTAACTCGCATACTGCCTGCACACACACACACACACACACACACACTATTACACACAATAAAGCACACCACCAACACTCACTAATTTACACTCACACTCATTCACCCCATGCACACACTGTTACCCGCACCAAAACACATGCATGCACACACAAAACACCCACGGACACACACAGTAAAATACACACACAACACCAGTACACACACACACACATCCCACACACCAAAACACACACGTAGCACACAATTTTGTTCACTTCAAATACACGAAGCAAAACACCCAGTAAAACACACATACTGCACACACACAGCCCACACACAGGCACACACACACATTCATTTTTATTATGTGCTTTTAATTTATATTTGTGGGATCTTTCTGTTTTGTTTATTTTAATTTATTTGCTTATATTTGATCCAACATGTTATTTTGGGTTTTCTCTCATTCTGTGTTTAATGTTGATGCTAACATGACTTTTGATTGTGTATTGTGATGTTTTTATTATTATGTGATATTTTTAGCATTTTAATCCTATTTTGCTCTTCATTATGATTATATTTCTTTTTCTTATGGTTCATGTTATGTTCATTATTACGTTCCTCATGTTAGTTTATTGTCATATGTATTGAGTTAGTTTGACATTTTAGTTTATTATTATTATGTGTTGTGTCATTATGTTTAGTGTATGTTTTATGGTATGTTTAAGTATTTTAGTTTATAATGTGTATGTGTGTAAGTTGTATTAACTCAACCTTGACTGGGCCTAAAATTGGTCGACCCTTCTTGGACCGGTTCTTTCCCAAACCGGTTGGGTCCTTCGAACCGGCATGGGACCGGTTTGGTTCTTTTGGTTCGTTTCAAATTTTAATTAAATAAATTCACAAAAATCCACAAAAATCATAAAAATTTCAAAAAAAACTTGGAAAAATTTTGAAAATACTTTCACACATATTATCATGTTTTTTGCCTTAATTGTCTTTGTGTTATTTAAAAATTTGAGAAAAATATTAAAAAATCATAAAAATGTTTTTACACTTGAAAAAAAAATCACAAAAAAAAAAAATCAGAAAAGGCCATAGAAAATATTTTGGAGGACTCAAATCCCGAATGAGTCCAAAAACCTCTCAAAATATTACTTTTCATTGTTAGGAAAATCTTACAAAATTTCTAAAAGTCGAGGGTATATTTTGTACCTATTTTTTCGATTTTTTGATCCTAATGATTTCAAAGGGAGGCATGAACTCTTTGGGTAGGTTATTTCCCGGTTCTGAGAGAATACTTATATAGTATTTTCATTTTTTTTTTTTTTGGAAAGGAGTAATCTTAAAGGCTTAATAAGTTTGGTTTAAGGGATAATTTTCGATTAATCTAACTGTTCGTAAGAATGGACGTGTAGTGGGTGCTAATACCTTTTCCTTGCATAATCGTACTCCCGAGCCCAACTCTAATAGCGCAGACTGATTCTATCCTTAATCGGGTAGTAATCAAGTGTTCTAACCACACTTCAAAAGGTTAGTGGCGACTCTACACACCATGTTTTCCACGAAAATGTCTTTTTCAAAATTCACCCATTTTTCCTAGTTTGCAGCCGTACCCGTGCATGTTTGGCGGGTTTGGGACATCAAGACATTGTGTTTTTGAACGTTTGTTGGAGTTACTACCAACCTGTTATTTTTTTTCTTCCCTAACCTTCCTTATCGTCACCGCTATGCAACAACCTCTGTCCGGCTCTCTCTCTGTCTCCGTCGCGAATTACGTCTCTCTCGTATGGCGTTCTTGATTCTCTGCCACTCTGTTTCTCTTGTCTCTTAGCGTGCTTCGTCTCTCGGCGATGACAACTCTCCTTCTCTGGCGACGTTGTCTTTCCGATAACCCAAAATCCTTACCTCGCGACTCCTTCATCCTCCAGAACCAGTTCTTCATCTTCCTTGCTGTCGGAGGCTACAACTACCACAAACTCTCTACCTTCAGTGACGACATTGGAACCTATCCACCTAGGTCCTCCGGTACGCTGCTTACCTCGAACGCCTCTGTCAGCCTCCCTCATTTTGGGTTTCTTTATAGAGGACGAGGGCGTAACAAAACTCGAAGACGGTCTGGAGCTGTTGGAACCTTTGCTGGCCACGACCATTTTCACGTTGGTGTACATTGCAGACAACTTTTCTATCTGATTCAAACGCAGAGAGCACCCGAGTTCACGAGACACTATGTTATCACATCTTAGCACATCTTCCTTCGTCATAGCACTGAGCCACTGCTGCACACTCTAAGCCGACTAAGGACGAACGACATCACCGTTACACAAGGGTGCCTCCACATGGCCGGTGGGCTCTAAATCGGTCTTCGCTCCGATTGTGAGCCACAACACTTGTTCGGGACCACCATAGCACTGATTCAGGACTTGATTAATTTTTACTGTGATTTGAATTTTAAATATTGTCCTTGCATCTTTTTTTTTTCTTTACATGACCACCATGTGCAGGATATAGATAGCTCTCCGCAGCGAGCCGCCTCACCTCTCAGTTCCGTATTCGGCTCTCTCTAGCAGCGTTCTTTCACTAGAGGCGCGCCAGTTTTTTGGCGTGGTATCTCTTAGACTCGTCTCTCAAATTCCCTTAAATTTCTCTTTGCTCTACATTGGTTAGTATTATCCATTTTTTATGGCGTCTTTAACTGATGTTGCTCACCCTATAGATATTGTTTTGAATGGCTCCAACTACAATGCTTGTACCCAACAAATGTCAGTTTTTTTTATTGTTCGGAGATTATGATGTTTTGTTACTGGAACAAAACAAAAACCCATAAAGACTGCCATGCAATCCACAGAGGAGTTTGATGAGGCTCTTGATGAATGGGAAAATACTCACTGTAAGATCCTTTCCTGGTTTATTAATACATCAGTTCCTACTATTCAGAGCCTACTTCCTAAGTTTCATAATGCCTAACTTGCTTGGGATTTTTTGGCAAAACGATACAACTGTGGTAATGATGTTGCTCTCGAGTTTTAGTTTGAAACCAGGCTTTCCCAGATACGTCAAGAACCTAGACAGTTTATTGCCGAGTTTCATGCTCAGATTAGTGGCATTTGGGATCAGCTTTATCAAGCTAACCCTACTTTTTCTGATGAGCAGTCGATTAAGCTTTTTGCTGCATATCGGAATTATTGTCATTTCATATGCTTTATGATGCATATCCGGGATGAATTTGAGAATACTCGAGCTTCTTTGTTACATTGATCTCCTCTTCCTACACTTGAGGTTGCTCTTGTGGAGCTCATTTCTGAGGAGATACGCTAACAAACTTGTTGGGTTCATTCTACCAATATGGTCTTGGCTACTGCTTCGTCTAGCTCCTCTACTCCGGCTACTCTTGCTGCAACTGTTGCTTCTTCTAAATTGCGCCGCTTCAATGGCCAGTGCCATTATTATAAGGAAGACGGTCACTGTATTTCCGTTTATCCTAAGAAGAAGGGCAAGGATGTTAGGGATGCTCTCAAGGTTAAGGCATCTTCCTTTTCCAAGTCTGTTGCTGCTGTCTCCACCAACTCCTCAGTTTCTGCTCCATCTTCTGCACCTCCTTTGTTGTCTTTTTCTGCAGCTGACCTTGAGGTAATTATCACCCAAGTTCTATCCCGCACTTCTACTGCCTTATCAGTCTCCACAGATACCTTTACACCTTGGTTTATTGATTCTGCCTATTGCAATCATATGACCTCTGATTCCTCTTTAGTGACACATAAGCAGTCTTTAAATTATGTTCCCTTAATTTATACTGTTGATGGTTCACATATGTCTGTTAGTAATTTTGGTCATGTTTCTACTCCAATTTTTTTTGTACCTGACACATATGTTGTGCCTAACTTGTCTCTCAACTCCTTTGTGATGCCTCGATTTTTGTACCAATTTTTTTTTATAAATAATAATAAATAATTTACATGTGAGCCGACCACATTAACAACCCTATTACCATTCATATGACCCGACCCGCATTAGGTACCGAGTAAAAAAGTTATTTCATTTATACAACCTAACAGGAAGACAGTATATATATAACAGTCAGAATACAATACTCAGAGTATCAACATATATATATGTACATATCCATCACATACCACGTTATGCAGTCAAGTATGACCGCATCTGATACCTATCAGGACACTCACCTTATCCAATAAGCCCTCAGGCGGAGAGTTTCACTTTACCTCAATTATTTATATTATTAACTCACACAGTTTCATTTCTCAATTTTATCATTCTTTGTTTCTCAATTTCCATTCTTTCTTTCATTTCTCATTTTAACCAATTTTATCATTCTTTCACTTTCCGTTTCCATTTTACTTTCCGACTCATGAGTATCCTTGGTATCAAATACCAACATCGCGTCTGTAACTCATGGCCACCCTAAGGATCTTTCTTTGCACGCTATGCTTCCTCCCATGGTCAAGGTTGTGCGGCCCGAAGGCTGGATTTAACTGCGGTTGGCTGACTCAGTTAGATCAAAATATCATATCGCGTCTGTAGTACGATTGGCCGACCTATAACCTTAATTTGGACTCAGGGGGTCCAAGAACCTAACAAAATGGCACAGTCGACTGTCATGTCACACGCTCTAAGAGTCAATGTGGTTGCACTACACCATTAGCAACGGTACTGTGCTCAATATTATAACCATCCATCAGGGTTCACTACCACATACCCGCAATCATTATGCGATATTGACATTTCATCAATCATATTTCATTATATCACAATTCAGTTCAATATAAATATTCTCATCATTTTCTGTGCACATTCCATCATCTCATAATAGTACATATCATATTTCACGTATTTTCATATTTCCCAAAATACTCATATCGGTAATTTGTACAATTACATTTTTCATGCAAATAATTTCTACTCACATATAAATACCACATTTCATTATTTTCCAGTAATCACATCAATCATTCTCATTTCAATATTTTCTCAAAAAATACTCATCGTTATATTTCACATTTTTCAACACATGTCATATGTCACACAGTTTTCATCTAATATTCATAATATATTAATTTCATACTCCAAAACATCACAATTTAATATTACTCAAATACCACACTGTTGACTCTACGAGTCCATTTTGGTTTTGATAATGATAAATCACTTGGTATTTGATTTGTGCATTGAGTTTGTGAACATGAACTATATTAAGCATGCACGAAACAATAGCGAGTCATGGAAGTCACAAAGTAAAGCTAACATATTTTGGCAAGATCCATGGAACTGAAATAGTACAAGAATCAAGATGCAAGCGGCAAAGTTCAAGAACATCTTGGGAATGGGTATTTAGAACTCATGTACTTACATTTTCATATGATTTAATTTGAGACTCGACATAACTTAGAATGATTTTAGGATTTATGCATTTCATGTATATCATTAGGGGACCTTCATGGACTTAGAAATGCTTTTTAAATCATGGAAAATATATTTTATAAAAGGCCCAAGAAAAAGAGTAAAGCATATTTTTAAATTAGAAAAAGAAAATTGAGAAAAAAAAGGGATTTTAGTAGCTTGAACTCACCCTCAGTAGCCTGAAGAATTTCTTCAGGAGCTTGAAGATTAAGTTCGGTAGCCTGAAGAATTAATGGAAAAACATAGCAAGTTGACCGAGGCACCTCGGGCGCCTGACCCTAGAACCTCAGGCGCCTGAACCACTTCAGGAGCCTGACCTTATCTTTAAGCGCCTGACCCTGTATCCCAAGTTAAATTTTCAAAGGGTAAAGGAACTTCGGTCACCTGGGCATTCACCCTCAGGCGCCTAAACCTGTGGGAAACTTAAAATTGTGATTTTTAATAAACGAACTTGCGAGCTATTTCTTTGATCTAATGGTTGAGATCAATCCTAAGGGTAAAACACTATATATACTAAATATCTAAACCCTAGGACGAAGTGAAGACACACAAGAAAGAGAAGAACACATCTTGTTGAAAGAATATTGGAAAACTTGCTCCTATTGCTATACGATTGCCTACACTTCAATCTCTAATCATCGAACTTGGGCAAATCAACTCAGAACCTCAAAGGGAACTTGTTTACTCATCTGAATTCTCATACTAGTATTGATGTTTGATCATTCAAGTTATTATTTTCAAGAACTTCTCATCTCATTACTTGCTCTTAATTATCTTTAGAAAAGTTTGATCTTGAGTGTGCACATACATACATATAAAAAATCGTTTTTGAAAAGATCATTATTTGAGAAACTTGTTTAGCTTTTGGTTAATTGGTCGTTGATTCAAAAGTATATATATATATATATATATATATATATATATTGTTCATAAGAGCTTATTATTAAAAAATCTATTTTGATTAAAAGGTTGATCTTGAAAGTGCCTATACATATGCATAGTTATTTTAAACAAGATCATTACTTGATTAAGGTTGTGTTGTTGATTGAATGATTTTATTCAAGTTTGTATTAAGTTAAAAGATTCATATCTTAGATATATTAAAACACTTGAATATATATCCTTTTAGTTCTTAGATAAATATATTGTTGAAGGATATTTTCTTAAATAAATCACATTGTTTTTTACCTTTGGAATCCATATCAATATATATTTGCAGATTGCAAAGGTTGTATTGTGATTGAATATTTGGAAGAAACCTTTGTATTTTTTATTGATTTAATATTCAAGACAAAGTTTTTTTATAAGTTCACATCAAATATATTTGTGCATCTTTAAAAAGTGAATTAGAACCCTAATATACTCCAAAGCACTTCAAACATTTCTTTACTTGAGAGTTTTTGATAAAGAAGTTTTTGTTTGTTGAAGCATATCATACATAAAATGATTGTATCGTTTTCATACATTCATAAGTTTCAAGTTTAATCATATGCTAATGTGTTAGGAATTTGATTTGTACTCACACACTTTTGTTAGAAGCATTTTTAAGTGTTATTTTTCAGATTCTATTATATACACGGTTTGATGTGCGAACTGGTGTGTGAGAAGAGAGTTGTATCTCTTGTAAGCAGTGCAGTAGAAGGGAGTTGTGCCTCTTGTAAGCAGTGGATTGTAAGGGAAGCTCCGTCCCAATTTAAGGAGTAGGGATTTAGTGAAATCCTTGAGTGGTTGCTCAAGGCGAGGACGTAGGCCAAGTCGGCTGAATCTCGTAAAACCGTGTTTGTCTTCTCTCTTTCCTTTACTCTTTACTTTCAGCATTGCATTTAAATTATTTTTATTGCATGTATAGGTTGGATAGCATTGCACATTAGCAATTGAGTAACAAGAAGTCATTGGTAAATATATATAAGAAGGGTTTAAGTGGTAAATAAGTAGCAAAGAATTTTTAAACACCCAATTCACCCCCCCCCTCTTGGGATTACACCTAATTCAACATTTGGTATCAGAGCGGGTTTACATAAAATTGATAGTTAGTTTGTAAAAAGATCACATGGTACACATTGGTGTAACTCCATTCGGTGAGGGACACTCATCCACTAGACCACCCATCTTTTGTGTTGTAAATTACACCTATTGGAAATGTAGGATGAGCATATATCTACTGAACGTAAATTGGAAGGTTTGAAAAATAGTGACTTAGGGAAATTACATTCGTATGAAAGTAATTGATAAGATTAATGTACCTAAAACTGAAGATGAATATACTGAAGAGGATTGGATGTCAGTACAAATCAATGTCACTGCCATGAACTTACTTTTCTGTGCATTAGATGTCAATGAATTTAATAGGGTAATGACATGTAACTCTACTGAAGAAATTTGGGAAAAAATAGAAGTTATATATGAAGACACTAAGGAAGTCAAGGATAGTAGGATAAACATGCTCACTAGTGATTATTAAGAATTTAAAATGACGACTGATGAATCTATACAATCCATGTACACTAGATTCACACACATCATTAATTCTTTAAATGTTCTTGGAAGAACTTACCCCACTTATGAGTTGATCAGGAAAATACTCAGGGGATTACCTCCAATGTGGGAAGCAAAAGTTACAGTAATAGCAGAAAGGACAAATCTCAAGGAGATGTCGGTGGACGAACTCATTAGATTGCTCATCACCTATGAGCTGGCAATAAACGAGAGGAAAAATGAGCAAAGCAAAGTAAAGAAGGTCACTGCACTTAAGACATTATCAAGCTATTCAAGTGAAGGAAGTGATTCCGAAACGAATGATGACATGATCTTGCTAACAAAGAAGTTCGGGAAGTTTTTGAAGAAGAACAAGAAGTTTAACAGAAAATTTTGGAATTTTAAATCGGAAAGAGGATAACAAAGCATGAAGAAAAAGAAGGAGGATCCACCAACATGCTACAACTGCCAAGAAGTTGGACACATCAAGCCTAAGTGCCCCAAGCTCGTAAAAGCCTCAAAGAAAAAGAAGAAGGTGCTGAAAGTTGGTTGGGATACACACAACACTAGCAGTTCAGAATCTGAATCTAGTGACGACGAGGTCGCCAATCTGTGTCTAATGACACATGATAACCTTGAGGTACAATCATCATTTTCATCATCTTCATATTATTCCAATGATTCTGAAAATGAAAATGATATGATTTCATATGATGAACTGAAACAAGAATACCTGTACACTATTAAAATGCTTGAGAAGAGAACAAAGAAAATTTTTGAGTTAAGAAGTGAAGTCAAAGAACTTTCAAGCTTGCTTGAACGTCAAAATGAATCTCATCCATCTTTCTTAAGAAATAAAGATTTGAAAATTGAGGAGTTAGAAAAGGATTTGAAAGATAAATTTGAAATTATTTTTAAATTTACTGAAAGACAAAACAATTTTGAAAAGCTCCTAGGATCTCAAAGAAATTTCCTAGATAAGGAAGGGCTCGATTTTAATGGAAAGGAAAATCTAAAGAATAGACATCTTTACATGGGTTATTTTACAAAAGAGTCAAAGTCATATGCTCAAACTAAGAATTACTATATAAATACTACTTGCTTTAAATGTAGAAGTTTGGGTCGTATGCAATTCGACTGTCCTTTAAAAAATAAAGATGTAAAAATAAAGAAAGTAAGGAAGGTCAAAGGTCAATCTAGCACTAACCTCCCTGGACCCAAGAAAATCTGGGTACCAAAACTAGTTGTTTGATTGTGTCTTACAGATTTACTTAAGATCAACGTCTTCAAAAGATAGATGGTATATGGATAGCGGATGCTCACGTCACATAATTGGGGATAAAGCAAAGTTCACATCCATTATACCCAAGGATGAAGGGTTTGTTACTTTTGGAGATAATGCTAAAGGAAGAATCACAGGTGTAAGTAAAGTCGGTAATGATTCCTCACTCATTATAAATGATTTTTTATTAGTTGAAGGTTTAAAGCACAATTTATTGAGCATAAGTCAACTATGTGATAAAGTCTACAAAGTATCATTTGAACATGACAAGTGCAAAGTTGAACACAAAACTGATAATAAGATATTGTTCATTGTTAAGTGTCATGAAAACGTATATACCACAAGGTTTGAATACTTAACTTCATAGAGTGTGACATGCTTATCTGCTATGAATGAAATAAGCTGGATTTGGCATAGGCGACTAGGACACGCAAACATGGATTTAATCTCAAAACTAGTTAAGAAAGAATTAGTTAAGGGACTGCCTAAGACTAAATTTGTGAAAGATAAAATTTGTGATGCATGCCAACTAGGAAAACAAGCAAGAACAAGCTTTAAGAAGAAGAAAGATATCTCCACTACTAGGCCACTCCAAATGCTACACTTAGACTTATTTGGACCAAACCCAATTCAGAATTTAGGAGGAAAATCATACGCCTTTGTCATAGTTGATGATTTTTCAAGATACACATGGGTACTATTCTTAGGTCACAAAGATGAAGCATGTGAACAATTTATAAACCTGTGCAAGAAAGTCCAAAATGAAAAGGGATATACAATTACTAAAATTCGAAGTGATAGGAGTAGAAAATTAAAAAATTAAGGCATGAAAGACTATTGTAATTCATTAGGAATTGCCCATAATTTTTTAGCTCCTAGAACACCGCAACAGAATGACGTAGTTGAAAGGAAGAATAGGTCTATACAAGAAATTGCCAGAACTATGCTTAACGAACATAAGTTACCTAAATACTTCTGGGCTGAGGTAGTGAATACCGCCTGCTATATGCTAAACAGAGTATTAATTAGACCATTACTTAATAAGACTCCTTACGAATTATGGAATGACCATAGACCAAGCATATCATATTTTCATGTCTTTGGCTGTAAGTGTTTTGTGCTTAGAGAGAATAAGCATCTAGGAAAGTTTGATGTGAAATTGGATGAAGGTATCTTCCTAGGGTATGCCTTGGATAGTAAAGCCTATAGAGTATATAACAAACGAACATTGACGGTTATAAAATCTATCCATGTAGTGTTTGATGAGTCAAATCCCTTCTCCAAAAGAACTGATGAAGATGAAATTGAATTAAACAAGGAATTTGAAGAATTATCAATTGAGAATGATTCATAAAAAGAAAAATGAACTCAAAGAACCATCCATTGAAATTGATCAAACTGAAAATGAGGTTAATGAACCATTTAGAGAATGGAAATATATAAAGAATCATCTCATAGATCAAATAATAGGTGAACCATTACGTGGAGTAGCCACTCGCTCCTCTCTTAGGAACATGGTTAGTCATTTTGCATTTCTATCTCAAGAAGAATCTAAGAATGTGAGTGAAGCTATAGAGGATGAATCTTGGGTGCTGTCCATGCAAGAAGAGTTAAATCAATTTGAGAGAAACAAAGTATGGACATTAGTTCCTAGACCTGAGGATAAGTCAATCATAGGGACCAAATGGATATATAAGAATAAGAAAGATGAACATGGAGTAGTTGTGAAGGCTAGATTAGTAGCTTAGGGATAATCAAGAAGAAGGTATAGATTTTGAAGAAACATTTGCCCCTGTAGCAAGGATGGAAGCCATACGAATGCTTTTAGCATATGCAGCTTTGAAGGATTTCAAACTATATCAAATGGATGTCAAAAGTGTATTTTTAAATGATTACATAAATGAAGAAGTGTATGTAGAATAACCCCAGGCTTTGAAAACCATAAGAATCCAGATCATGTGTATAGACTGACAAAAGCCTTGTACGGTTTAAAGTAAACTCCTAGAGCTTGGTATGAAAGGCTAAGCAGTTTTCTATTAGAAAATAAATTTATAAGAGGAAAAATAGATATAACCTTGTTCATAAAGTCTAAGAAAGATGATATTCTCCTAGTACAAGTATATATAGATGACATCATATTTGGCGCTACAGATAAAGAATTGTGTAATGAATTTGCCAATACCATGCAAAATGAATTTGAGATGAGCATGATCAGTGAACTAAATTTCTTCCTAGGACTTCAGATCAAACAAGCAAATCATGGAATATTCATAAATCAATCAAAGTATATTAGAGACTTACTCAAAAAGTTTAACATGGAAGATGGAAAAATACTATGTACACCTATGAGCGCTTCATTGAAATTAGATAAAGATGAACAAGGTATACCAGTAGACGTCAAGCTATATCGTGGAATGATAGGTAGTTTGTTATACCTGATTGTCAGTAGACCTGATATAATGTTAGGCTATGTTTGTAAGTAAGATTTCAGTCTGCACCAAAAGAGTCTCATTTGCTAGCTGTTAAACGGATACTTAAATATTTGATAGGAACCGTGAAAATTGGGTTATGGTATCCTAAGTACACATCCTTTGAGATTATTAGTTATTCAGATGTTGATTTTGCGGGTAGCAAAGTGGATAGGAAGAGCACTAGTGGTACTTGTCATTTCTTAGGACACTCCTTGGTCTCTTGTTTTTCCAAGAAACAAAATTCAGTTGCTCTTTCCACAGCTGAGGCTGAATACATAGCGGCAGGTAATTGTTGTGCTCAAACGCTTTACATGAAGCAACAACTGAAGGATTTTGGATTAAATTATGAAACAATCCTTATTAGATGTGATAATACGAATGCGATAAATATTTCAAAGAATCCCATATTACATTCACGAACTAAGCATATAGAAATACAACATCACTTTCTTCGTGATCAAGTGCAAAAATGGGATGTAACACTAGAGTTTGTATGCACGGATGAACAATGGGCAAATATATTCACGAAACCACTTGTGGAGGATAGATTTATCCAAATTAGGCATGAATTAGGTCTCACGCATAGTTGAGAGGTTGCTTAGAATTATGTTAGATGATATAATTCATAGGGAGCAATGTCACTTATGATATAATTACTTGGTATTGCATTAATCAACAATTGGACACATTTAAAACCTTAAGATTTCTAAGGGTAGAAGAACATAAGGGTACATCTACTCATGCTTTATTAGTTTA
Source organism: Malania oleifera (assembly GCF_029873635.1). Taxonomy (NCBI): domain Eukaryota; kingdom Viridiplantae; phylum Streptophyta; class Magnoliopsida; order Santalales; family Ximeniaceae; genus Malania; species Malania oleifera. The sequence goes on from NC_080425.1 coordinate 25,995,425, forward strand.
CACCTTTTTGTTGATGTCAAAAGGGGGAGAAAATTGGAAGCAAAAATAATAGATTAGAAGCAAAAATAATAGAATGGAATTATGCAAAGAGGGAGATATGCAAAGGGGGAGAAACAGTTGTCGATGTCATGGATTGAAACATCATGAACATATTCATTATGAGCATATTTCATACTTCATTTAGATTCAGGAACTTTGTGTATGAACATGAGTATATTGTTATTCATTGAATATTTGATGCATTAATTGAGGGGGGATCTTGTTAGGCGTAACCCATTATATATTTTTTGCTCGTGCATTTGTCATCATAAAAAAGGGGGAGATTGTTGACTCTACGAGTCCAATCCGATTTTGATAATGACAAATCACTTGGTATTTGATCTGTGCATTGAGTTTGTGGAAGTCACAAAGTAAAGCTAACATATTTGGCAAGATCCATGGAACTCAAAAAATACAAGAATCAAGATGTAAGCGGAAAGGTTCAAGAACATCTTGGGAATGAGTATTTAGAACTCATGTACTTACATTTTCATATGATTTAATTTGAGGCTCAACATAACATAAAATGATTTTAGGATTCATGCATTTCATATATACCATTAGGGAACCTTCATGGACTTAGAAATGTTTTTAAAATCATGGAAAATATGTTTTATAAAAGGCCCAAGAAAAAAAGCAAAGCATATTTTTAAATTAGAAAAACAAAATTGAGAAAAATGGGACTTCAGTAGCCTGAACTCACCCTCAGTAGCCTGAAGAATTTCTTCAAGATCCTGAAGATTAAGTTCGGTAGCCTGAAGAATTAATGGGAAAACACAGCAAATTGGCCGAGGCACCTAGGTCACCTGACCCTGGAACCTCAGGCGCTTGAACGACTTCAGGAGCCTGACCCTATCTTTAGGCGCTTGACCCTGCATCCCAAGTTAAATTTTCAAAGGGTAAAGAAACTTCCATCGCCTGGGCTTTCACCCTCAGGCGCCTGAACCTGCGGGAAACTTAAAATTGTGATTTTTATTAAACGAACTCGCGAGCTATTTCTTTGATCCAATGGTTGAGATCAATCCTAAGGGTAAAACACTATATATACTGAATATTTAAACCCTAGGACGAAGCGAAGACACACAAGAAAGAGAAGAACACATCTTGTTAAAAGAATATTGGAAAACCTGCTCCTATTGCTATACAATTGCCTACACTTCAATCTCTAATCATCGAACTTGGGCAAGTCAACTCAGAACCTCAAAGGGAACTTGTTTACTCATCTGAATTCTCATACTAGTATTGATGTTTGATCATTCAAGTTATTATTTTCAAGAACTTCTCATCTCATTACTTGCTCTTAATTATCTTTAGAAAAGTTTGATCTTGAGTGTGCACATACATACATATTAAAAAATAATTTTTGAAAAGATCATTACTTGAGAAGCTTGTTTAGCTTTTGGTTGATTGGTCGTTGATTCAAAAGTATATATATATTGTTCATAAAAGCTTATTATTGAAAAATCTATTTTGATTAAAAGGTTGATCTCGAAAGTGTCTATACATATACATAGTTATTTTAAACAAGATCATTACTTGATTAATGTTGTGTTGTTGATTGAATGATTTGATTCGAGTGTGTATTAAGATAAAAGATTCATATCTTAGATATATTAAAACACTTGACTATATATCCTTGGAGTTCTTAAATAAATATATTATTGAAGGATATTTTTTAAAATAAATCACACTGTTTTTTGACCTTTGGAATCCATATCAATATATATTTGCAGATTGCAAAGGTTGTGTTGTGATTGAATATTTGAAAGAAAACTTTGTATTTTTGATTGATTTAATATTCAAGACAAAGTTTTTTTTATAAGTTCACATCAAATATATTTGTGCATCCTTAAAAAGTGAACTAGAACCCTAATATACTCCAAAGCACTTCAAACATTTCCTTACTTGTGAGTTTTTGATAAAGAGGTTTTTGTGTGTTGAAGTATATCATACATAAAATGATTGTACCATTTTCATACATTCATGAGCTTCAAATTTAATCATATGCTAATGTGTTAGGAATTTGATTTATACTTATACGCTAGCATTTTTGAGTGTTTTTTTTTTTTTCAGATTCTATTGTATACACGGTTCAGTATGTGAACCGGTGTGTGAGGAGAGAGTTGTATCTCTTGTAAGCAGCGCAATAGGAGGGAGTTGTGCCTCTTGTAAGCAACAGATTGTAAGGGAATCTTCGTCAAAATTTAAGCAGAAGGGATTTAGTGAAATCCGTGAGTGGTTGCTCAAGGCGAAGACACAGGCCAAGTCGGTTGAACCTTGTAAAACCGTGTTTGTCTTCTCTCTTCCCTTTACTCTTTACTTTCAGCACTGCATTTAAATTATTTTTATTGCATGTATAGGTTGGATAGCATTGCACATTAGCAATTGAGTAACAAGAAGTCATTGGTAAATATATAAGAAGGGTTTAAGTGGTAAATAAGTGGCAAAGAATTTTTAAACACCCAATTCACCCCCCTCTTGGGATTACACCTGATTCAACACACACAATTTATCTGATATTTACATCATAATAATTTTCAGACAAAATACCATATGCTCATTTTCACATATTAATTCAAACAGTAGTTCTAAAAATACTGTTATAATTTAGTCCCCTTACTTGACTTACTGAGAGTCTCGTAGAACCCAAATCTTACGCCTTTGATGCCCGAAATTCAACTCCTTCAATTTATATTTTTCTCAGATTAATTAACTTATTTCCCCAAAATAATACCCATCTAACCTTCCCTCGGCTCCATATACTTGAAATTAACATTTAAACTAACATTTAACAGTCTCACTTAATTTCCTAAATTATGTCTGTGGATCTCAAAATTACACCCGCGAAGCTGACTCGAGCTCTAAATTTTAGAAATCCTACTTCAATCCCAGATGCTCGATATTTTAACATTTCTAAATTAATACTAATTAATTAAAAATAAACCCCTTAATAACCCCCATATCCCAAATTAGGGATTTTGCCCACGACGACCCCATGAGAAATCTGTCCTGCTATACTTGTAGAGAATCATCCCTAAATTCTCATGGTGGTGTCCGATCGTCAATCGTACTTATAATTTGTAAGAAATTGAGAAAAAACTAGGAATTAACTTATCTCAGGAGATACGCCTACGCCGCTTCTACCACCAATCCGCTCCGATAGAAATGACGGTAGTGAAAAATGGAGTCCAGTGGTATCTTTCGATTCCCGATCAGGCGAGTATTCGTGGGGAAAAATGACAAGAGAGGGAGAGAGAATGAGAGGAGAGAGAGAGAGAGAGAGAGAGAGTTCAGAGAGAACCCGGGGCTTCCTGGTTATATCTATATAATAATAATAATAATGATAATAATAAGAATAATATTTAATTAATATTAATAATAATATATTTATTAATAAAAATAAAAATAAATTATTATTATTATTATAATTAAATAAGTTTATTTATTTATTTGTTTTATTTTTAGGGATCACTCCACTAATCTTGTATAGTCATTTTTGGGGTTATTACATTCTCCCATCATAAAAATTTCGTCCTCGAAATTTGCTATTCATCAGCTTTTCATCCTTAAAGAGAAATACCCCAATTTTATTAATTACCTTCACTTATAACAGAGGAACACCGTAGTTACAAAGAGGGTTCTGGGAGATTACAACTATTCAAAATTCTCCCAAAGCCATTCATATTTCAAAACTAAAAACTCACACTATACAAATAAAAATAAACAGTATTATTCCATTCACTTTGACTGGCTCAACCCTAAACTCCACTGAATAAGTATGGATATCTCTGGCGCATCTGATCCTTTAGTTCCCAAGAAGCCTCCTCAACAGCATGATTGCGCCACAAAACTTTCACCAGTGAAATCTTCTTCGTGCGTAGCTCCTGTTCATTCCAGTCAAGAATCTGCACTGGCACTTCCTCATAAGCTAAAGTATCTCCCAACTCCAGTGCTTCATAACTGATCATATTGGAGGGGTCTGGGACGTACTTCCTTAGCATAGAAAATGTGGAATATGTCATGAATCCTAGATAGGACCGGTGGTAATGTCAAATGATAGGTAATTGGACCCACTCTTTCAAGAATCTCTAATGGTCCAATATACCTAGGGCTCAGCTTACTCTTCCTCCCAAACCTCATAACACCTTTCATAGGTGCCACCTTCAGGAATACGTGATCTCCTAGGTCAAACTCCAGTTCTCGCCAGTGAGTATTTGCATAACTCTTTTACTGGCTCTGTGCTATTTAGATCCTGTCCCTGATGAGTCTGACTTTATCCTAGGTCTGTTGTATCAGCTCTGGCTCCAATATCTGTCTCTCCCCAATCTCATCCCATTATAATGGGGATCGGCACCTCCTGCCATATAATGCCTCATATGGTGTCATCCCCATGTTGGCCTGGTAGCTGTTGTTATAAACAAACTTGACCAGTGGCAAATACTGCATCCAACGACCTCCAAAGTCCAGCACACATGCTCGCAGCATATCCTCCAGAATTTGTATCGTCCTCTCCGTTTACTCATCTTTTTGAGGATGAAACGTTGTACTGAATGACAACTGAGAACCCATAGCCCCTTGCAGACTCTTCCAAAAACGAGATGTGAACCATAGGTCTCTATCTGAAACTATGGACACTGGGCCGCCATGGAGCCTAACTATCTCTTGGATGTATAACTCAGACAATCTATCCATGGAGTAGCTAACACTGGTCGGAAAAAAGTGAGCCATCTTTGTCAGTCGATCCACCACTACCCAGATAGCGTCCTGTCCATGCAGCGCCGGCGGCAATCCTATGACGAAATCCATTGCTATATGCTTCCACTTTCACTCAGGAATGTGGAGTGGCTACAATGATCCCATCAGTCTCTGATATTCAGCCTTCACTTGTTGGCACGTCAAACACTGATCCACATACTGGGCTATCTCCCTCTTCATGTTGCTCCACCAGAAGGACTCTCGAAGATCCTTATACATTTTAGTGCTACTTGGATGTACAATATATAGAGACCGATGCGCTTCTTCCAGAATAACTTTCTTGATCTCAGGATTGGCAGGAACGCATAACCTGGTACCGAAGCACAAGGTTCCATCATCTGAGATGCTGAACTCTGTTTCCTGACCATCCTGTACCTTTCCCATAAGCTCTACTAGTTCTACATCATTTCTCTAAGATACTTTAATTCTCTCCTGTAGAGTTGGTTGCAAAACCAAGTCAATAATAAACGCCTGGTGATCGCCCTCTACCAACTCCACACCAAGCCTCTCTAGATCCATCTAGATCGGATGTTGAATCTCCACTGCAGATACAGATGAATCCACTAATTTTCGGCTCAACGCATCAGCAACCACATTAGCCTTTCCCGGGTGGTAGCTGATAGTGCTGTCGTAATCCTTTATTAGCTCCAGCCATCTCCTTTGCCTCATGTTTAATTCCTTCTACATGAAAAAATATTTTAAGCTCTTATGGTCAGTAAATATCTCACACCTACCCCCATATAGATAGTGCCTCCAAATCTTCAGCGTGTAAACAACCGCCGCCAATTCCAGATCATGGGTAGGGTAGCTTTTCTCATAATCTTTCAACTATCATGAGACATAGGTTATCACTCTCCCTCGCTGCATCAACACACATCTAAGCCCTTTATGGGACGCATCACTGTAAATTACGAACCCCTATTTTCCTAAAGGAATCGTCAACACAGGCGCAGTGATGAGTCGCTGCTTCAATTCCTGGAAGCTCTGTTTACATTCATCAGACCACTCAAACTTCACTCCCTTCCTGGTCAATTTGGTCAGTGGGTCTGACAATCTAGAGAAGCCCTCAACAAACCTGTGGTAGTACCCAGCCAATCCCAGGAAACTCCTGATCTTGTGTACATTCTTTGGTCATACCCAATCTACTACCACCTCAATCTTACTCAAATCAACAGAAATACCACTTGTGGATATAACGTGTCCAAGGAAGGTAACCTGTTCCAGCCAGAACTCACACTTCTTGAGCTTCGCATATAGCTTCTTCTCTTGCAACACCTGTGCAACAATATACTCAGATGCTCCTCATGCTCCTCTAGGCTCTTCGAATATACCAGTATATCATCAATAAAAATTACCACAAACTGTTATAAATACCGGTTAAAAACCTCTTCATCAAATCCATGAACACTGTAAGCGCATTCGTCAACCCAAACGACATAACCCGAAATTCATAGTGACCATACCGTGTTCTAAATGTCGTATTCAGAACATCTTCCGCCCTAACTTTCACCTGATGGTACCCAGACCATAAGTGTATCTTTGAAAAGATTTGTGTCCCCTATAACTGGTCAAACAAATCATCGATACGCGGAAGCAGGTATTTATTCTTGATAGTTACTTTGTTTATTTCACAGTAGTTGATGCACAACCTCATCGACCCATCTTTCTTCCTCACAAATAAAACTGATGCTCCCCAGGGCGACACACTGGCCGAATAAACCCCTTATCTAACAGTTCCTGCAACTATTCTTTCAATACTTTCAGCTCTGCCAGTGCCATTCTATACGGCGCCTTCGAAATCGGCGTTGTCCCCGGATTCAGATCAATAATAAACTCTACCTCATGATCAGGAAGTAGTCCCGACAAACCCTCGGGGAATACATCAGGAAAATCCCTCACCACTAGGATATCCTCCACCCTTAGCTCCCCTTCTGATACCGCCTTCACACAGGCTAAATATCCCTGATAGCCTTCTGATAGCAACCTACGTGCTTGAATAGCATATAGTAACTGAGGTGGGGTGCGGACACGTGATCCCACAAACCTGTACTCCTGTCCCTCTGGAGGTTTGAACACTACCTCTCTCTGATGGCAATCAATGTTGGCATAGTGGGTAGCTAGCCAGTCCATTCCCAAGATTATCTCAAACCCTCTAAAACCACCAGATTAGTTGACAAAAGACCTCCCCTAAATACCCACTAGACAATCTCTGAGTACCTTTCTACATATCCCTACAATCCCAATCGACGTAGCAACAGACAAACTAATATCTAACTATTGAGGCTCAAATCCACACAACTTCACATATTCTTGGGTGATAAAAGAATGCGTCGCCCCAGAATCAAAAAGGACAGTAGCTTTAAATGACAGTATTGAAATAGTACCTGTCACCACATCTCCTGCTGCCTCAGCATCTCCCAGCGTTAGTGCATACACTCGTGCCAGAGTAGTATTCCTCTGTTGTCCACCTCGAGGTACCTGATAGCCTCCTTTGTATGGTCAAGGAGCAGCTGTTACCGCTGGTGGTACCTAATAGTTCCTCGCGATATGCTCAGGATGGTGGCACTGATAGCAGACAACCTCCCTCACTCGACACTCTCCTAGATGCCTCCTCAAACATCTTGGGTAAGGAAGGAGCATCAATCTACCCTGTACTGCTCGATCTCCTCCTCCCTATCGTCGTCCTCCTCTACTATCATATCTCCTCCATGGCTCTCGACTGGACCCTACCTGAAAATCAGAAGACGCAGGCCTCTTCCTTTGGCTCTGTGTTGCTGCGCCTCTCTATATGTTGCTCTCAATCACCGCAATCCTGTCCACTATCTCGGGACAGCTCAACAAACCTCGCTGCGTACTGCTGCACCGTCATAGACCCCTGTGTCAGATACAGAAACTCCGATGCCTTTGCGCTCCTAACCGTAGCAGGAAAGTACCGCTTGAAGAAAATCTCCCTAAAGCAACTCCACGTCATCGCTGCAGGGTCAAGCCTCTGCTGCTTAAGTATTCTCACTGACCTCCACCAGCGCTTTGCCTCCCCAGTCAATTTAAATGTAGCAAATAACACCTTTTGCTCGTTTGTACATGAGAGGACTGTCAGTATGTCCTCTATGTCCTAAACCTAGTTCTCTACTACCAGCGGGTCCGCTCCTCCAGCAAAAGACGGGGGTCGCATACTCGTGAAATGCTCGATCGTACAGCTCCGCTTTCCCGAGCTTCTAGCCATATCAACCATCACCTGCTGAGTGATGCTACGCAACACTACGTTAGGGTCTGCACCACCCTTATTGGAAGGTCCTACTCCATCACCTCCCGCATTCGTGTTGCTGTTTCCTGGATCCATCCGGTAAAGGGAGTAACTAATCTTAGCATACAATTACTATCACACAGCCCATACACTGCAATAATTCATAAATTACCCTTCTACGATCATTTATTTCGACATCCCTAATCCCCATTTAAGATTCAGTCCTATCACTCAGAAACAAGACCTAGCGATAGTATCCATGGTTTTCCTAAAATCCTCACCTCAGGAAAAACACAGAAACAATCTTGGTACTCCTGTATCTAGGCCGCAAGATAGAATCCTAAATTCTCACCTCATCCACTAACAATCACTAACTCACATTTCAATCTACCCATCACCTATTTTCCTCAAAATCCACTCCTATACTCTGGTATTGTATTTCATTGTCTACAAAAGTCTACAGAACCTAACAACCTAGGCTCTGATACCAAACTGTGATGCCCCAATTTTTGTACCAAATTTTATAAACAATAATAAATAATTTACACGTCATCGACAACATGCATAAATCAGCCACGTCAACAACCCTATTACCATTCATATGAGCCAACCCGTATTGGGTACCAGGTAAAAAAGTTATTTCATTTATACAATCTAATAGTGGAAGACAACATATACATAACAGTCAGAATACAATGCCCAGAGTATCAACATACATATATGTACATATCCATAGCATACCCCAAAAATAACTCTGACTCTAGGGAAATTACACCTCCCTAGTCCAAGAACTCACCCTGTGTGTTAGGATCCCAGCTCCCTATGATCACGGAGCTCTATCACTTGGCCTATCCCTGTTCCCTAAAAAATTTAGATAATTTGGGTGAGACACATCTCAATAAGAAGGAATAAATTATTTACAATGTGTGGTCATTTGAGTTCAGTTATAGCACAATTTGCTTTTCAAATCAACATTTCATCTGAGAAAATATACTAATATACACATTCCCATAATCATATAGATATACAACACAAGCTTTTATAAGCTTTAAAAACCATTTCTCAAATTCAATGATTTCTAACACAATTATCCGTGAAATTCTTGAGAATAGGGAAGATTATTCGCTTATACAGGTAGCTTCCCTCTGCCCTAACACATTATACAGTCAGGTATGACCACATCTGATACCTATTAAGGCACTCACCTTACTCAGTAAGCCCTTTGGCGGAGAGTTTCACTTCGCCTCAATTATTTATATTATTAACTCACATAGTTCTATTTCTCAATTTTATCATTCTCTGTTTCTCAATTTCCATTCTTTCTTTCATTTCTCATTTCAACCAATTTTATCATTCTTTCACTTTCTGTTTCCATTTTACTTTTCGGCTCATGAGTATCCTTGGTATCAAATACCAACATCGCGTCTATAACTCATGGCTACCCTGAGGATCTTTCTTTCCACGTCATGCTTCCCCCCATGGTCAAGGTTGTGCAGCCCGAAGGCTGGATCTAACCGCAGTTGGCCGACTTGGTTAGATCAAAATATCATTTCACGTCTGTAGTACGACTGGCCGGCCTATAACCCTGATCCAGACTCAAGGGGCCCAACAACCCTACAAAATGGCATAGTGGACTGTCATGTCACACGCTCCAAGAGTCCATGTGGTTGCACTACGCCACTAGAAACGGTATCGTGTTCAATATCATAACCATTCATCAGGGTTCACTACCACATACCCGCAATCATTAAGCGATATTGACATTTCATCAATCATATTTCAGTATATCACAATTCAGTTCAATATAAATATTCTCATCATTTTCTGTGCATATTCCATCATCTTATAATAGTATATATCATATTTCACGTATTTTCAAATTCCCCAAAATACTTATATCAGTAATTTGTGCAATCACATTTTTCATGCAAATAATTTATACTCACATATAAATACCACATTTCATTATTTTCCATTAATCACATCAATCATTCTCATTTCAATATTTTCTCAGAAAATACCCATCGTTATATTTCACATTTTTTAACACATGTCATGTGCCACACAGTTTTCATCTAATATTCGTAATATATTAATTACATACTCCAAAACATCACAATTTAATATTACTCAAATGCCACACAATTTATCTGATATTTACATCATAATAATTGTCAGACAAAATACCATATGTTCATTTTCACATATTAATTCAAACAGTAGTTCTAAAAATATTGTTATAATTTATTCCTCTTACCTGACTTACTAAGAGTCTCGTTAGGACCCAAATCCTACCTGAAATTCAACTCCTACAATTTACATTTTTCTCAGATTAATTAACTTATTTCCCCAAAATAATACTCATCTAACCTTCCCTAGGCTCCATATACCTCAAATTAACATTTAAACAAACATTTAATAGTCTCACTTAATTTCCTGAATTATGTATGCGGGTCTCAAAATTACACCCGCGGAGCTCACCCGGGCCCTAAATTTTAGAAATCCTACTTCAACTCCAGATGCTCAATATTTTAGCATTTCTAAATTAATACTAATTAATTAAAAATAAGCCCCTTAATAATCCCCATATCCCAAATTTGGGATTTTTCCCACGATGACCCCACGAGAAATCTGTCATGTTAGACTTGTAGAGAATCATTCCTAGATTCTCGTGGTGGTGTCCGATCGTCAATCAGACTTATAATTTGTAAGAATTTGAGGAAAAAGCAGGAATTAGATTACCCCAGGAGATACGCCTATGCCACTCCTACCACCAATCCGCTCCAATAGAAATGACGACAGCGGAAAATGGAGTCCAGCGGTATTTTCTTATTCCCGATCAGGCGAGTATTCATCGGGAAAAATGAGGAGAGAGGGAGAGAGAATGAGAGGACAAAGAGAGAGTTCAGAGAGAACCTAGGGGCTTCCTGAATTCGCTTGAAGCTTCAAAGCTTCAAGTTATTAATAATAATAATAATAATAATAATAATAATAATAATAATAATAATAATAATAATAATAATAATAATAATAATAATAATAATAAAATAATTTTAATTTTTATTATTTTAATAAATTTAATTAATTAATTTTTTTTTTTTGGAATCACTCTACTAATCTTGTATAGTCATTTTTTGGGTTATTACATCCTTTCTATTGGTCAACTTGTTGAAAGTGGTTCGATCTTAACCTTTTCTCACAAAGGTTGTGATGTGTAGGATCCGAAGACGAGCCAGCTTGTTGGGACCGGGAGTAAAGTTGGTCGCCTTTTCAAGCTCACATCTCTGCATTTGCCTCATTCGTGTTCTCCTCCGTCTCTTTCTACTGCAGTTTCTTCCAGTGTTTGGCATTCTCATCTCGATTATACCTCTTTATCTCGTGTTCAGTCTTTAGCTTTTAGTGGTTGCTTAGGAAATGTTAAGTTTGAACCTTTTGATTGTATGTCTTGTCAACTTGGGAAACAGAAAGCTTTACCTTTTAATAAAATTAATTTTTTGTCTTCTGCACCTTTTGATTTGGTTCATTTTGATATTTGGAGACCTACTTCTGTCCCTACTAAGGGTGGGTCTCGTTACTTTGTCATTTTTATCGATGATTACTCTAGGTATACATGGATTTATCTTTTGCATGATCGCACTAGGTTACTTAATGTCTTTTGTGAGTTTAAGAAGATGATTAAAACTTAGTTTGATCACACCATTAAATTCCTTCGATCCGATAATGCCCTGGAATATACTTCTACCCATTTCATTGGAGAACTTCAAGAGGCCGACACCTTATCCCATCAATCCTGTCCATCCACCTCCCAACATAATGGCCATGCAAAACGTAAGCATTGTCGCATTCTTGACACTATTCGCTCGCAACTCTTCTTTGCATCCCTTCGAGAATCCTTTTGGGGTGAAGCTACTCTTATCGCTATTTACATTATTAACTGGGTTCCAACCCCTACTATTTCCAATAAATCTCCATATGAGGCTCTCTATGGAAAGGTACCTGATTATTCTCTTCTCAAAGTATTTGGTTGTGCTTGCTTTGTTTTACTCCCACCTCATGAACATACAAAACTTGAACCTCGCTCTCGTCTCTGTTGCTTTCTTGGTTATGGCATTGAACGCAAGGGCTATCAGTGCTACGACCCCATAGCCAAGCGTCTTCGAGTCTCTCGGCAAGTTCAGTTTTGGGAACACAAAATGTTCACTAGTATCTCTCCATTTTCTTCCAATTGTCCCTCATACTCTCCCATTTTCACTGACCCTGCCATCAATCCCTCTCCCGATTTTTCCTCTACTGCAGCTAATGACAGCTCATCAGGTGATCACTTAGTGTCTGCCTCTCTCGAACCTAGACCATCTCATGATCATGCCATCGCTTCCATTCTACTTGAGTCCTCTGATTTGGATGTCCATCGTTCTAGTCGGGTAAGGGCACCTCCTACTTATCTTAATGATTCATGTTTTTCTACTCTTGACTCCCTTCACGAGCCTCAAAATTATCACGAAGCTTGTTCTATTCCTTTTTAGCAGCAAGCTATGTCTGAAGAACTTGACACAATTCACAAAACTCATACTTGGGACCTGGTTGACCTGCCTCCTAGAAAGACTGTAGTTGGGAACAAATGGGTGTATAAACAAAAAACGAACTCTGACAGTTCTGAAGTAAGACATAAAGCTCGTTTAGTGGTAAAGGGCTTTACTTAGGAATATGGCATTGATTATGAGGAGACATTTGCCCATGTTGCTCATATTACCTCCATTCACTCCCTTTTGGCTGTTGCCTCTGCTCGACGATGGCCTTTATTTTAGATGGATGTCAAGAATGCATTCTTACATGGTGATTTGGCTGAGGAGGTATATATGCAACCCCGTCCAGGGTATCCTTATACCCCTGGTAAGGTATGTCGTCTCCGTCATGCTTTATATGGGCTTAAGCAAGCTCCCCATGCTTGGTTTGCCAAGTTCAGCTCCACTATTACACAACTTGGGTTTGCTTATAGCTCCTATGATTCAGCCCTTTTTCCCATCACATTGCAACGGGTATCAGTATTCTACTACTTTATGTTGATGATACGATCATTACTGGTGATGAAACTTCTGGTATTCACGAGCTTAAGCAATTTCTGTATCAGCAATTTGAGATGAAAGACCTCGGTTCTTTTCGCTACTTCCTCGTCTTAGAAGTGTCCCCTACCTCTAATGGCTACTCTTTTTCTCTAGCCAAATATGCTTGTGATCTTCTCACACGTGCTGGTCTCACAAATTGTAAGATAACTGATAGTACGCTAGAGCCTAACATCAAACTTCATCCTACTGATGGGGAGCTTCTTCCCCATGCCACTCGTTACCGACAACTTGTTGGGAGCTTGATTTATCTCACTGTCACTAGACCAGACATTGCCTATGTAGTGCACCTTGTTAGCCAATTTATGTCGGCTCCTCGTTCCGTTCACTATGCAATTGTTCTTCGCATCTTACGATATGTGAAGAGAACATTATTTCATAGGCTTTTTTTTTCCCTCTCACTCATCTTTGGCATTGCAGGTTTGTTCAGATGCTGATTGGGCAAGGGACCCTACTGATCGTCGTTCTACCACTGGTTTTCTCTTTCTACTTGGTGACTCTCTTATCTCTTGGCGAAGCAAAAAGTAGACTGTTGTTGCTCACTCTAGCACTGAGGCTGAGTATCAGGCTCTTGCTAATACTACTTTTGAGCTTCTTTGGCTTCATTGGCTTCTCCAAGATATGGGTGTTCCTCAGTCCTCGAGCACTCCGCTTTATTGTGACAATCATAGTGTTGTACAGATCGCTCACAACGATGTCTTTCATGAACGCACCAAACACATCGAGATCGACTGTCATTTTGTGTGTCATCATCTTCAGGAAGGGACATTTCGCCTCTTGTCAGTTCCTTCGACTGAATAGTTGGCTAATATCTTCACAAAGGCTCATCCAGCTCATCGCCATCGTGCTTTAGTCTACAAACTCCATTTGACATCTTCGATACCACCTTGATTTTGAGGGGGGATGTTAGCATATCTTCCTAATTATATATCTCCCTAATTTAGGCACATCTGTGTACTTACTGAGTTACTCTTGTAGTTTGCCTCCACCTATAAAGGATGACCCTTGTACAGTTTTAAACACACAAAAGAATAATACAAAGTTTATTAGTTTTAACAATATATATATTGCTTCCATTCTGTGGGTTAATAAGTATGGTTGAAGGGTTGCCTACTATCCTTGCCTAAATCCAATTGAGCATGGCCCATGTAGGCGTGCATGGCCTTTATCGCCAATTAAGCTCTTTCTTCTCCTTCTTCTTCTTCTTCTTCTTCTTCTCCTTCTTCTTCTTCTTCTTCTTCTTCTTCCTCTTTTCTTCTTTCTTTGTTCTTTCTCTCACTTGCCGAGCAGCAGTTGAGAACTTACTTGCTGCCCTTTGCTTTTGCAAGTGACCAAGAGGGCACATAGATGAGTGTAGCTGAGCTCCACCTTCTTCTTCTTTGTGTTCTCTTGCTCACCTCAATCCCACAGCTCTCCCTCACTTTAATTTTCCTTCTAAGTTTTGAGTTGCCCAAGCTCTCCCTCTTTTCACCCAAACACAAGCTACTCTATCTCTCCAGCCTTCTTCTCATTCTTCTCGCACTCTCTCCCTTCTTTTGCCTCAACTTTATAAACTTGCAACACTACTCTCAGCCTCATTCAGACTCCAAGCTACCACCTCTTTTGGCCACTCATGATTTTAATTTATTCCATGTCTTCTTTTATGTTATTTTTTAATTTGTAGGCATCTCTTATGAAATTTTTAGAATAATCACTTTACTATCCCACTTTGTTAAATTATGAATGAAGGACTTTCCCTCTATATTGATTATTGAATATTACAAGGGTGCATATATACATGAGAGAAAGGAAAAAATGGAAAGAGAAAAATGGAAAGTATATTTTGCTAAGATGGAAAGTGTATATTTCTCTAATACTCCTCCTCAAGTTGGAGCATGGAGATCCGTAATGCCCAACTTGCATGATAAGTCTTGAAAATGTTCATGACCCAAAGCTTTGGTGAAGATATCGACAAGCTAACTGTGGGCAGGGATATGCTTAGTGAAGAAAAGGCTAGCTTGTAACTTTTCACGAACAATATGACAATCGATTTCTATATGTTTGGTACGTTTGTGGAAAACAAGATCATATAAAAGAGTTTTGAGCCATAAGTTCACAAGTAGTGGAAGAAAGTGTCCGGTACTCAGCTTCGGCAGAGGAGCGAGACATTGTAGGTTGTTTCTTGGTGCGCCACAAAATTGGACTAGTGCCCAACTGAATGAAAAACCCAGTGGTGGAGAGGCGAGTGAGGGGACAACTAGCCCAATATGAATCAGAATAGGCTGAGACTTGAAGAACACATATAGCAACATCATAATGTGGTTGTCAGGGCTGGTGCATAAATTGACTGAGAATATTGACTGGAAATACAATGTCGGGACGAGTGATGATGAGATATATCAAATGTCCAACGAGTCACTGAAACGAGCTTGGATCGGAGAGAAGATCACCATTAGTATTATTGAGCTTCAGATTTTGTTCCATAGGAAAGTGGGCAGGACGAGCACCAAAATGATAGCTATTAGTGAGGATGTCAAAAGCATATTTTTGTTGATTAAGAAATATGCCAGTGGGAGAGCGAGCAACTTCGAGGCCAAAGAATTATTTTAATTTGCCAAGATCCTTTAGTTTGAATTTCTAAGCGAGCATGACTTTGAAAGTGCTAATATCGGAGAGATCATTGCCTTCCATGAGAATTTCATCAACATAAACAAGTATAAGAGTAAAAGACTGACCCCGAGAGCGGGTGAAAAAAGAATGATTGGCCTGAGATTAGATGAAGCCCTCAGCAAGTAAAATAGAAGATAATTTAGAGAACCAACTGCGCGAGGCTTGCTTAAGGCTATAAAGGGATTTCTAAAGACGACAAACATGAGTCTTCCCTTGTTTGCAATACCCCGGTGGAGGGATCATATAAACCTCCTCTTCGAGGTCGCCATGGAGAAAAGCGTTGTTGACGTCCAATTGAAGAAGATGCCAATTCCGAGTTGTAGCCACTGCAAAAACACATCTAATAGTAACGAGTTTAGAAATAGGAGCAAAAGTGTCATGATAATTCAAACCTTCTACCTGAGTGTAGCCCTTGGCTACCAAGCGAGCTTTGTGTCGCTCTATAGATCCACCGGCCTGAAGTTTTATTATGAACACCCATTTACAGCCAATTAGTTTTTTTTTCAGGTGGAAGGTGTTGAAGAACCCATGTATTATTAGTCTCTAAGGCTTGGATTTTAGAAGCCATGACATCACGCCAATGGGAGTGTAGCACAGCCTGAGAATATAAGGTGGGTTCAAGATGTTGGGACATAACAGAAAGAAAAGCCAAATGTTGATTAGAGAAACGATGATAAGATAAAAAAGAGGAGAAACAATGAACCATACCTGAGGAACATCTTAAAACCTATAAAGCCACAGAGGACTGTGGTAAAGTAGGGTAGATATAATCAATGAAGTAAGAGGGATGTGTGGCAACTCATTTGGGCCATGAAGAGGTGGGTGGAGGGGAAGGGGGTGAGGGTGAGGGTAGCGACGAGGAGGCTAAGTGAGAAGGAGGGAGAGATGAGGGGCTAGGGTTAGGTGTGGTTGATGGAGTAGGTAAAGTGTAGGAAGGATGTACATCAGGAATGGGAAGGGGAAGGACTGGAGGAGATGTAAGAGTTGGAGATATGAGATGATTGGGAAAAACATTCTCTTCAAAAATAATGCCATGGGAGATGAAAATTTTTTTGTTTTCAAGATCGCAGACACGATAAGCCTCATGATGAGCAAGATAACCTAAGAAAACACATCGAAGAGCATGGGAAGAGAATTTATCGCGGTGTTGGTGAGAAGTTTGGGCATAGCACAAGCACCCAAACACTCGCAAGTGTGTATATGATGGTGGTTTCTGAAAAAGAAGTTTATAAGGGGACTTATGATTGAGGTTGGGTGAAGGGGTACGATTAATTAAATAAGTGGCTGTGAGAATGCATTCACCCCAAAACGAGAAGGGAAGATTAGCTTGAAAACGTAAGCACCGAGTCACATTAAGAAGATGACGATGTTTACGCTCGGCAACACTATTCTGTTGATGTGTATCTACACATGTGCGCTCATGAAGAATGCCTTGATCATGGAAAAAGGTTTGAAGTGGAGTGAATAGAAATTCTCTACCATTATCAGTGCACACATGTTTAACAGAGCAATTGAATTGATTTTTAACCATGGCGCAAAAATTTGTAAGGTAAGAGAAGTATCAGATTTCATGCACATAAGATAGACCCATGTAGCATGCGAGTAGTCATCCACGATTGTTAAAAAATAATGTGCATCATAAAGTGATCTTGTAGGATAACCACCCCATATATCACAATAAATCCAATGAAAACAAAATGTGCTCTTATTTGTATTTAAAGAAAAAGGTAAATGAGTGTGCTTCGCTCTAGCACAAACATCACAAGGAAAATGAGAAGAAGAAATAGTTAAGGTTTTCAGAATACATGAGATAAAAGGGTGACCAAGACGTTGATGTCAAAGAGTAGTGTCAGAAACACATTAAGAGTGGAAAACTGAGGCGGAGGGAGGTTTATAGTGATAAAGCCCATCTTGTACTTCACACGTTCCAATCAGCCTCCTCGTTGATGGGTCTTGAAAGACACAAAAGGTGGGAAAAAATATAGCAACACAATTGAGATCCTTGGTAAGTTTTCTGATGGATAATAAATTAAATTTAAATGAAGGCGCATAAAGAACATTAGAAAGAGAGAAAGTAGGAGAAAACTGCATAGTGCTGGTATGAGTTATAGAAACAATGTCACCATTTGGAAGCTTAATGTAGCTTGACTGATTGAGAAGCTAATATTATCAAAAGAAGACAAGTTGGAAGTCATGTGATTAGAGGCACCTGAATCAACAATTTATTCAATGTTATAAAAAGAAGCAGAATGACAAGAGGCAAGGTTGCTGGAAAAATTGGTAGAGTTGGTATTCAAGGGTGATAAAAGATCCAGTTGATGGTATTGTTCACTGGTGAGACCAATGATAGTAATCTTAGAAGAGGTTGAAGAACCTGTGATAATATTTGCATCCATTGAAGAGCTAGATGCTTCCATTATGGTAGATCAGTTCAGATGAATCAAACCACTGAATCGGGTCAAATATAATCCTTGCGGTGGCCAAAAATAAATTGTTTCTTCATCGGACTGAGAGAGCCAACTAATACGAGACTTTGCTGGACTGAGATAATGTTGGAGATGATGACGTCGGAGAACTGAACTGATACAGGATCGTTGGATAAGACAACCAGAGTAGCTGGTTATAGAGGATGAAGACGACGTTGGGAATTGAGAACAGCCGAAAGAATGAGAGATGATGAACCAATGAACACCAGAGATGCTTGAAGCTTAGAAGTCGGAGATGATATGTTCAGCGTGTTTGAGAGATGGTAGCACCAAAAAAAACTGAACAGAAGACAACGTCTTGTGAAAGACGCTAGAAAGAAGAGCTAAGAAAGAGAGGCGGCCACACGTCAGAACAGAACTGGAGACGACAACAATGTCAGAGAAGTAGCTGGAGAAGCCGAGAGATAGTTAGAAACTACCAAAAAATCAAGAACCTACTGCTTGCATGCGAGGCACCGGAAAAGATGAAGAGGCTGTGACAGCTGCTGCCGGTAAATCAAGAAGGCCGCCGGTGGACCAACTGGAGATGTACTGGCCTAAAGATGTTACAAGCACTGAGCACGACAGAGAGCAGAGAGAGCAGAGAGCGACGCCAAAATAGAATAAGCCAGAGAAGCCAGAAAAGATGACTAGAAAATAGAGACTGAAAAACAGCGAGCGCCGGAGACGAGAAATCGAAGAGCTGAGAGAGACAATCGGAAAACTGAGTTGCAGCTGAGGACTACGTGCATGCGAGAGCTACACCGATAACACATCGAAGAAGACATGATACTGCTAAAAAAAACAAGGAGATACGGGAGGCATAAGGACGAACTGGAGGGCGGAGAGCTGCTATAGAAGACAAACGGAGAAGCACTAAGACGTCAAGAGATATCCAAATAAAATAATAAAAGAATGACGAGCCAAGAGAGAGCTTGAGATGACTGTGAGCTTCGGGAAGGAACCAATCGGAGACAAAGAATAGGATGAGAGCCTGAGAGAGGCAGTCTGCCAGTGATGAGTGATGAGGACGAGTTGATGACGATGAGAGAAGCAGAGAGATGCGAGAGATGCTGCAGGAACGAGGAACAGAGAGGGACTGAGAGAGAGAGCACCGGAGCTGTTGAATGAACCACTAGAGCTACTACAGAAGACACACCAGTCGTGAAGAGAAAGTCGGAGAGGGCGACGACAAGAAAGATAGGGCGACGACAAAAGAGGGTGATGGCAAGAAAGAGTAGCAACAGTGAGGGCAGTGCGAAAAGAAAGAAAAGAAAAATTTAGGTTTGCTTTGATACCATGTTAAATTATGAATGAAGGACTTTTCCTCTATATTGATTATTGAATATTACAAGGGTGTATATATACATGAGAGAAAAGAAAAAATGGAAAGAGAAAAATGGAAGGTATATTTTGTTAAGATGGAAAGTGTATATTTCTCTAATGCACTGTACTTTTAGCTCGTAAAATCCCAAGTAATAAAACACACAACAACATAAAAATTAATTATGTTATCCTTGTGCAGCTTCGTAGAATGTGATGATAATTGTTCAACCGAGATAGTGGTTATTCAGGAAAGAAAAACCATGTTGAAATCAAATGACAATGGTCACTTAAGTCATCAAGCAAAGTTGGTCTCCTATCAGACCACCAAACGGATAAGCATTAGGCTAGCATGTCAACAATAATAAATTGGACCTTTATAGTCCCAATTTATGATTATATTTTTAACTTTTTAATAACGTCCTTTGTTACTTGGATTTATTATTTTGAATTTTTGTTTGTAACTATAATTAATGTAAGTTTGACCCAAAGGGTATGAATATGTGTAATGGTTATTATAAGGAAATCATCAACTCAACTTAACAAACATCATGCAATATTCAAATGGTAAACATGCCTTAGGGCCTTTTATCCCTTTTATCTCTTTATCTCTTTCTCTCTCACTTTCTTCTCCCATTATTATATTCCCTCTCTATCTTTCCTTATCGCTTCTAAAAGAAGTCTTTTTACCACCTTCTTTCATCCTTTTTTTTAATGATTTATATAATTCTTAATGTTGCTGTCATTACACTTTTGATGGGGGTTGGTCTTTTTACCACCTTCTTTCACCCTTTTTTTTAATGATTTATATAATTCTTAATGTTGCTGTCGTTACACTTTTGATGGGGGTTGGCATTAAAAGTTCATTCACAACAAACACAGCATTTAACCATCTAAATCCACACCATCGCTTAAAATTTGCTTGATATTTTATTAAATACCTTTTTGGTATGCCCGCATGGGATTCTTTATCCTATAAGTTACCAAAAGTGCAATTTAATGTCATTCTATCATAGAAGCGCTTGGAGGCAGAATTCTTTCGACGGTCTTTTGTACTTTTCGTGGAATGATGACTTTAGGAAAACCATGGTAAATCCATCGATGGTTTCATTTCTAAGTTGAGGGACTGGAGCTCAGAAATTTAGGTTGGGAACGATTGGTTAGAAAAGTATGTATGTAGTGTTAGCTTCATGATTAGGGATCGATACCTTGGCAGTTTTGTAGAAGAAATGTATAAGTGATTACGTTAACCACAAATTTGTATGTTTTAACTATTAGTGATTCCATACTTGCATTGACTTTGATAAATGTGGAATTTCTAAGTCGGTTTCTATCCTATCTTCAGGATGGATCCCAAGGGAAAGGAGGTCATGGCTAGAGAGGAGAATAATGTGAATACCTCCAGTGAAGATGACGTTGAGGCATCGCTCGTGCTGCATAGTATAGCACAGCAAGCTAATAAAGAAGCTCAGAGGGATTCTCGAGAGCAGGGTCAGCTAGCGGCTGATAGAGGCTGTACATTCTGGTAGATTTCTCATATGTGTCCATCGGCATTCTTAGGAGGAACGAACCCGATTATGGCAAAAGACTAGATTCAGGAGATGGAGGAACTGTTGGGTGTGCTGGAATGCACAGAGGAGCAGAAATTGAGGTTTGCCACCTTTAAACTAGTGGGAGAGGCAAAGAGATAGTGAAGATTAACTAATCTGGTGAAGGAACAACGACCAAGGCATGCATCTGTTATCTAGAGCCGTTTTAGGGAAGTCTTCTTCGGTAGATACTTCCCCACTGCCACTAGACAGGCGAAAGTAGAGGAGTTTCTATATCTGACACAAGGGTCCATGTCTGTACAACAGTATGCGGCCAAGTTTGTGGACCTATCTCGTTTTGCTCCACATATAGTCCTGGATGAGCCTACGAAGGCTTGGATGTTTGAGAGAGGCCTGAGGTAGGGTATTCGATTGTAGGTGGTAGCGTTACTGGAGTAGAGTTTCACCGAGCTGGTGGACAGAGCCATGGCGATCGAGACCAGCATTCAAGAGGGGTAGAGAACAGAAAACTAGAAGAAGAGGCCCTTGTCTCTGGGGTTTCAGTCTAGCTCTAGCTAGAGTACGTGGAAGCGACCTGGTAATTTTATGGGCTAGCAACAGGAGACAGGATCACGAGCCTCTTATGGGAGTTCTCAGAGTGCCACTTTTCCTAGATTCCATAAAAAGCATTGGGGTGAGTATAGGGTTGGAATAGATGTCTGCTACTAGTGCGGTGTAGCAGGACATCAAGTGCGGGATTGTCACGCGATTGTGAATTACACACCTCAACAACAGTCATATGGGAGAGGGAGTCAGGCACCCCGAGGTGGTCACCAGAGGAACATCGCCTAGGCCTGGGTGTATTCGATGATGTCAGTTGACGCCAAGCACGCAGGGGATGTAGTTACAAGTATTATTTTTATGCTTTCCAATAAAGTTGTTGTGCTCTTTGATTTAGGTGCGACCCACTAGTTTATATCTTGGGGTTTTGTAAAAGTGTGGGGAGTTGAGACTCAATCGTTAGGGGTCGAGCTAGGGGTGGTCACGCCGACAGGGTCGGTTTTTGTATGCAATAAAGTGATTAGAGACTGGCCAGTGGAAACTCAAGGGAGAAGGTTGCTTGCTATTCTAATCGTCTTCGATATGCATGAATTTGACATTATTCTGGGGATGGATTGGCTAGCCTCCAGTTACGCAAGCATAGACTGCTACAGGAAGGAGGTGGTATTCAAACCTCTGGGGGAACAGGAGTTTAAATTTGTAGGGTCATGTGTGTGCTCCGCACCACGGATCCTTGCGGCGATACAGGCAAGAAGTTGCCTTCTGGAGGGTTGCTAAGGGTATTTATCATGTGTGAAAGAATCACCAAAGGAGGGATTGAAGCTGGAGGATATCCGTGTGGTATGGAAGTTCTCAAATGTATTTCCTGAGGACTTATCGGGGTTTCCTCCTGATTTTGAGGTGGAGTTCTCCACTGAGTTGACTCCAGGGACGACACCAATCTCTAAGGCTCTGTATGGAATGACTCCGACTAAACTGAAGGAGTTAAAGGAGCAACTATATGAACTTTTGGATAGTGGTTTCATCAGACTGAGCGTATCACCCTGGGGAGCGCCGGTGTTGTTCGTGAAAAAAAAAAAGGACGGGTCGATGAGGATGTGAATCGACTATAGAGAAATTAACAAGGTGACATTGAAGAATAAATACCCATTACCACGTATTGACGACCTGTTTGACTAGCTCAAGGGAACTCAAGTTTTTGCTAAGATCGATCTTCGATCTGGGTATCACCGGTTGAAGGTGAAGTCAGAGGATGTATCGAAGATAGCCTTTCGAACTCGTATGGCCATTATGCTGTTTGGGTTGATGAATGTACCTGCAACATTCATGGATCTGATGAAAAGGTGTTCCACGCGTACTTAGATCAATTCATGGTGGTATTCATTGATGATGTCCTGATTTATTCGAGGAGTCTTGCAAAGCATGAAGCTCATTTGAGGCTAGTACTTCAGGTACTCAGAGAGAAGAGATTGTTTGCTAAATTCAAGAAATATTAGTTCTGGTTAGAACAGGTTGCATTTCTGAGACATGTAGTGTCAAGGGAAGGAATATCAGTAGACCCGAGCAAAGTAAAGGAAGTAGTAAACTGGGAAAGACCAAAGAATATACATGAGATCAAAAGTTTCTTGGGTCTGGCAAGGTACTATCGATTCATCGAGGGTTTTTCTAGGCTGTTAGGTCCTTTGACATAGCATACAAGAAAGAATAGTTGGTTTGACTGGACTAGTGAGTGTGAGCAAAGCTTCCAGGAGTTGAAGCAACGTCTAGTCACAACCCCAATGTTGACCATTCCATCATGGGATGGTGGTTACATAATCTACAATGACACATCCCAGAAAGCCCTCGGGTGTGTTTTGATGCAACAAGAGAAAGTTATTGCGTTTGCTTCTCGCCAGCTCAAGGAGTACTAGAAGAACTACCCTACGTATGACTTAAAGCTGGCAGTAGTAGTATTTGCATTAAAGGTCTAGCGGCACTACCTATACGGTGAAAAGTGCGAGATCTTTGCTGATCATAAGAGTCTCAAATACTTCTTCACTCATAAGGAGTTGAATATGAGGCAACACAGGTGCCTTGAATGGATTAAAGACTACGACTGTACTATTAGTTACCACCCCGGAAAAGCTAATGTGGTAGTTGATGCTTTGAGTCGGAAGTTAGTGCCTGCATCAGTCTCAGCAATTAGGATTCAAGATGAGATCAGGATGGATCTTGAAAGGTTGGGGGTAGAGTTAGTAGAAGGAAATCACTAGGCATTCATTGCTGGCTTGGTAGTGCAACCAACTTTACAGCAGAGGATCATATCAGCTCAGATGAAAGATATAAAGTTGGAAGAGAATGTGAGTGGAATACAGGATGGGATGAATGCATATTTTAATGTCTCTAATAACGGGGTGTTGATATTTCACACCCAGATCTACATACCAAATGATTACGAGATTAAATGAACCATCCTAGAAAAGGCACATCGCTCCTTATATACGGTACATCTAGGAAGCACAAAGATATACAGGGATTTACAAGGTTCTTTCTAGTGGTCTAACATGAAAAGAGAGATCGCCCATTTTGTAAAGCAATGTCTGACGTGTCAGTAGGTTAAGGCCAAGCACTAGAGGCCGGCAAGACCACAACAGCCACTTGACATCCCCAAGTGGAAGTGGGAGCATATATTGATGGATTTTGTGTCGGAATTGCCTTCAACGGTGCGTGGGCAGAACAATATCTAGGTTATTATGGATCAGCTGACGAAGACTGCACACTTCATTCTTATTAGAGTCAGTTACTCCATAGATAAGCTGGTTGAACTTTATATATAAGAGATAGTACGACTTCATGGCGTCCCGATTTCTATAGTTTCAAATCGAGATCCAAGGTTCACCTCTTATTTCTAGAAGAGCTTGCAGGACGCCTTGAGATCCCAACTTACCTTCAGTATCGCCTTTCACCCGTAGACAGATGGAAAATCCGAGAGGACTATTCAGATTCTAAAAGATATGTTATGGGCGTGTGTACTGGATTTTGGTTGTAGTTAGATCTGATACCTGTCATTAGGAGAGTTTGCATATAACAATAGTTATCAAGTTAGTATTGAGATGGCACCATACAAGGCTTTTTAGGGTTGCTGGTGCCGATCTCTATTATACTGGGATGAGGTAGGCAAGTGATAGGTGTTGGGTTCAGAATTAGTTCAGTAGACCTCTACAAAAGTCAAACTTATCATGGAAAAGATTAAAGCATAACAGAGTCAGTAGAAGAATTCTATAGATACTCACCGACGGAAGTTAGAATTTGAGGAGGATGATGCTGTGTTTTTTAGGATTTCTCCGATGAAAGGAGTGATGAGGTTTCGTAGGAAGGGCAAGCTGAGCCCTAGGTATGTCAGGCCGTTCGAGATTCTGGAGAGAGTCGGTTCAGTGGCGTACAGGATAGCATTACCACCTGCGTTGTCTAGGATCCACGACATGTTCCACGTGTCCATGCTTAGGAGGTATGTTCCAGATCCTTCGCATGTGATTAGTTACAAGTCATTGGAGCTCAGGGACATGTTAGCATATGAGGAAATACCAGTTCAGATCCTAGATCATAGAGAGCAGGAGTTACATATGAAGAGAATTTCGTTAGTAAAGGTATTATGGCGTAATCACGCAGTAGAGGAGGATTTATGGTTGCTAGAGTCAGAGCTACGTCAGAAGTCTCCTAAGTTATTTAGAGACGCTCAGAGCTAGATAGGTAAGCAGAATGGTAAGTAAGTGGTTTATGTGTGTGTTTGGTAGTGTAGGTTTGTTCATGTTAGAGTAAGTATGGTCTCTAGGAGAGTTTCGTATGGATATTCGAATATCTCGAGACATTATCTGTAACCAGGGTATACCTCCACCATAAGTGAGGGTAGATAATAAATTTGGGACGGTGCTGCTATGTGGGTGGCCGCCGGCTCTTCCTAAAGACAGAGGAGTGATGGTTTAGATGATGTGATAGAAAACAGTTAGAAAATTTTTAGGAAAAAATTTTTATAAGGAGGGGAGATTGTAGAGACCCAAACCAGGAAAATAAGGAAACTAAATAAGAAAAAGAAAAAGGGGATTTCAGCAGACTTCTTCGATGAGGTCCATGTTCTCATCGACAAAGGCCCTCATGTGACTCGTCACCGAAATTTAGAGCTTCTTCGATGAAGAGATCCAGAACGAGCGAAAAATATCAGGCTTAGGGTTTATCGACGAGGCCCTTCTTTTGTCGATGAACAACCTTATGTGGTTCATCGACGAAGGCGGCATTTCGTCGATGAATTTTACTGGGTCAAGGGGTCCATAAAAAGATCTTCAATTGCTTCATTGTTAAGAAATCAAAATATCTCTCCCTCTCTCTCAAGAACCTACACCCACACTATCTCTCTCTTCGATCTTTTGTCAGTCGTTGCCTGTTTTGACGATCAGAAGTTACCACGAGAATTAGGGGGCGAAGATCTACGAGTCTAGCAGAGTGGATTCTTGAACTAGGGAAAAAGCTAGGGTTCAGTTTTCGAGTTTTTGGTCTATTTTGGTTTTTATTTCCAAATCAGGTAAGGGGATTAAGTTAAGTCAGCTTTTTAATGAATTTGAACCATACAAAATGTTTTTGGAGTCAGTATATTTATGTTTTCAGTTGATTTTCAAAATTGACTATTCAAAAGACCTGTTTCAAACCTAGGATATATGTTATTCTATTTTAAGTATAAATGAATGGTGGGAAGCCTGGTTTTATGTTTTAAACTGTATATGTTATGTTTTCTTTGTTGCCTATGGGCTATGTTCAAAATACAGGAAATTGTGTAGCAAGTGAATGATATGTATGTATTATTTTATAACCAAAATGATGAATGTTTGTAAGAAATTGGAACTGTTTGTGAAAATGCAAGGAGCTTTATATGTATGATAGCTGCGAGGGCCTAATTTATACAATAACAGGTTTTATATGAAATGAATATGAAATATGTTTTTATATTACTTAAATTGCATGATATTCTTTAGGAACCTCGAGGACCCCTATGTTATGAGCATGGTACTATTGCTAGAGACTATATATGTGGCCATGTGCGCCCACACTGTACTGCGAGACTGGTGTAGGTGGTTTCAGCTGATTAGCCTCGGTAGAGGGTGTACTTTCCTAGAAACCCAGACTTTTAGGATGTGGTAGGGCAATCGGAACCACGCAAGCAAGTTGTGGATGTCGGAGTTAGATACAGATGTATGTTTGGTTGATCACCCCAGGCTTTGTCCAGCCTTCGGCCTACACAACCCTAACCACGGGGGTTTAAACATGGCGTTTAGTCCAGGGATTGTATTTTATGCATATCTGTGAATTTATGTAAATGATGTTATGTAATTATGAACTGTTTATATCAAGAAAATGAGACAAGTATTTCCAACTGTATAAAGATAGTACCATGTAAGACAACTATTTTCGGTTAAATGAAGAATGAATGTTTTCTATAAGCACTAAATGCATAATGTTCACACACTGATATTAACTTAATCATCCTTACTGAGAAGTGTCTCACCCCAATATACAAATCATCTTTTTAGAAAATAACAGGTATCATGCTTAGTAGGATCAAGGGATGAAGGTTAGAATAGTCTTTTTGTGAAGATCTGTATGATCTCAGGTGTATGTAAATTATATTGTAAGTCTTTGGACTTGTATAATGGTTATATGGACCGAAGTAGTTGTCTTTTTTGGGTCAAATTGTAATATGGATGTTTGAAAACCTTTATGTATGAAAGGAACTTAGAACTCAGGTAATGTATGTTTGGATAATGTTTTATTACTTCCACTGCATTTTTTATTATAAATATGGTATTAGGTACATAGATGACACCAAAGTAGCACCCCGAGCCCACATGGCTTGTTAGGGCATTACACTACTTTACCAGTACTGCTAACTTGAGGAGTCACTTTAATGGGCTAACCTTTCTTCTTTTTCCTTTTCCTTTATTTTTGTCAGCCCCCTAACTAGAGATCATTTTTTTTGCTCATGTCAAACTTTCTGTCTTGTATCTTATTAAGTAGTCTGATTAGTATTCCAATTTCAAGAGTGGACTTTAAGACACGGGATGAAATGTAGGCTGGGTACTTGGGTTTCAACAAGAATGAGGAAACTAAGCTTCAAAAATTCCTTCCCCTAATGACATTTTCTGCCCCAGTTTGCAAGGCTTTGACCGAACTTGTTATTTGAACAAGCTACTTACGTACCTTTTCAAGATCAGGTCATTACATAGTTCAGACTCAAAATTAAGTTTGACATTTCATTTGAGACAGCAACATGCACACATCTGGTCAGGACTTTTATTTGGACCGTAATTTTGGTCGAGGATAAAGGTCAAAGAAGAAAGGGGTTCAATTAAGGCTCAAATTTTTCGGATCTTATATAGTGTAATCTTTGGTCAAAAGATCACATATGAAGCATGTCTCTGATTTCTTTCTTCCTCTTTCCTTCTTTTTCTCTTTTTGTATCTTCTTTTTTCATTGCACCTTTTGCTTTTCCTTTCATAAAGGACTATTGGCTCTATTTTGATTTGGACTCCCTTTGGGACTAAACTTTCTAACACTGCCCCAGTGTAGGGCGTGATCATTTGATAGGGTGGCTAAGAAATAAACTTTTCAGGCTCAAAAGGACATTTAAGGGATTTCTTCTTCAAATTTCTTTAGGATAGCAGAAAAATGGCATGCCATCCTTTTGGTAGTGACCATTGCCTCAAATGACTTGCCAAAACCTAGAAGACCTAATCCCAAGTTTAATTTCTAGTAATCTAACTTTTGAGAAGAAGTTGGTTTAACATATACATTCAAGTTCAAATGGGTTAACAAAAGGTAAAACAATATTTGGCTCTTTCTAGGAAAGCTGGAAAACCAAAAATGACCACCCCTTATTTAATTAAAATATAATCGTCATACTTTTAAAACACCAATCAATTTCAATGAGCAAATGTAAGGCTTAATAGGTTGTTCATGTCTCTTTTTTTTTTTTTTTTATCAACACGGCTCTATATCTTGTAGTGGGGTCCCACTTTTTTTTTTTTTTTTGCTCTCTAAATAGATTCACCAAACCAATTAACTACTGGCTCCAAGTTCTTTCCTCTGGTAAAATCATTTCCTGTGTCGATGTACAAAATGCAAGCAAATGTGGACAATATTTGGAACAAGTTGATAGGATGAAACTGAAATGCATTTCATTTAATTTCAAATTTCAAAAATGGTTAAAACAAGATGGAAGCATCCTTTGAAGCTCATGCTCCCTTTTCCAACATCATTTTTTATCACTCCTTGGATCCAATGGCCTTAACTAGACCCCCCGCCATGGTTAGGTAGCGGATTCCCATGTATATCAGGTTTTTCATCATCAAATACTATCCTTCTAGTATCTCTTAGTGATTGCACCTTGTGTTTGAATGCCCAGCAATGGTCAATGGTGTGGTCCGAGGAATTGGCATGATACACACATCGTGCATTTGGGTTGTACCATTGCGGAGGAGGGGTTGGAACAGAATCCCCTGGAATAGCTAAAATGAAGTTTCGTTCCATCCGTTGATGGAATAGCTCCACATAAGACATTGGGATAGGGTCTATTTTTCTGACTTTCTTCTAGACACCTCTATCTTGTGTCTAAATATGGGTAGGCATCAGTCGGGTATAGATAATTAGAGGCCTTATGCCTGTATGTGCTATCTGGTCAATATTGTGTGCCAAAACAAAATTGTTTCTAGACCGGTGGTGCTAGCCCCTATGACAATATCGCCCTTGGATCATTTGGGCTTCTTTGGTTTTCTTTTGACTGGCCCATCTTTGTTCTAACTTTGTGTGCTTTGCTTTCCCAATATTGATTGCCCCTTCAATTCGTTTCTTGGTGACTGCCCAATCAGGACCATTCTAGGGGATGCTTCTAAGAAGATGGTCATCACATGGATTTTCGAGAGGGTTGTCACATAGATAAACTACTTTTCTGCTTGTAACTAAGGGGTGACCCTATGCTGTCATATCTTTCCCTTTATGAGAGTACACGCTCATCTTCTACTCCATATTCTTTGAAATAAAAGCTGCATCATGGCTATATTGAGTAATAAAAGCGCGAGTTAAATCCCTCCATGTGTGAATTTTTACTCGGCTACACCATCCTAGAGCTTCCCCTGTCAAACTATTTTGGAAATAGTGAATGAGCATATCATCATTGTCAGAATGTGCAGCCATCTTCTGGAAATGCATTCCTAAATGAGCGAGCAGACACTTGGACCCAATGAACTTCTCAAAATTTGGGATTTCGAACTTCGGAGGTAAAATCAAATTCGACACTAAATCGGAATTAAAAGCATCCTCTGAGTCAAACATATTTGTTCCCTCCAAAGCTTGCAACTGCTCTTTCTCCATTTTACTTTCATGATTCATTTCCCAAATGGGGGTTTGTTTTTTACTTGCTTATTCAACCACTTTTCCTTCTAGTAGTGCCTGGACATTCCTCTTTAGTTGGAAACTCGGGTCCTGAGTTTCTAGGACAAATGTGTGCAAGCTCGGGCCCAAGCTAGCCAACAACTCCACCTAGGGTGATGAAAGATGCTCACTAACAGGTGTAGATCGCAAAGGAAACAACGGCTTGCTTTCAGCTGCATGTTTTGGAGATTGCACAACTTTGCTCGAAAGGGTAGTTATTATCAATAATTTGATCATTTGATCCTTAATTTTCTCAATGTCTTGACGGATGTTCTCCTGACTTTGCTCAAAAGCTCTTATGCGGCTTTCTAACTGATTCCACATAATCTCACCTTTCTGCCTAGAACTAAAAGGAGATCTTCTTAGTTTTGGAATCCCGTAGCTTACTCCTACCACCTTTGTGCGCTAATTCCAAAAGTATTTGGCATGTGATTACTGACCCATCGGAGACAAAAATTTATGCATGAATGCATGCAATGCAACCTAGGTAATTATTTAGCCAAAGTTCCGGGAAAAACCTTATCCATTAATGATCTTGAGACTGATCTATTTTCCCCTTTGCCGAGTATCTTAGGAGATAAATTTTGATTATTTCACAAATGAATTGGGGGTTTTTTTTTAAAGCTAAGTGATATGGATGCATAAAGCATTTCACAAACATATGTACAAAAGACTAGATTAAAAACATGCGGAGAAGGATGTCGCTTATGTCCTAACCCCAGGGTAGGTCTATATATTTTGCAAGGCTTTCCAAGGTTCTAAACTAAGGAAGGGATCTCATGGGTAATCATACGCAGCCAGGCTCTAACCCTATTGATGACAGGTCCCCATATTGAACTTCAATCCTCCCCCACAGGGGTCCGGACAAATCCCTCACTAAGCGGAGTGGTTCTCGGGTCCCATCAAGTACCATGAAGGGACTAACGCTATTACACTCCTATCTAATCTTAGCAGGGAAAGCCCGAGTATAGAGTGTGCACAAGTGTGTGGACTCAACTTCTTAGCCTAATCCCCCTACCCCACATTCATCCACATGTTTATTTAAAGCATTCACAAGTAATCTCATGCTTATTCAATCAATAATGGAAACGAAGTATTTACAATTAACCACATGCAAGCAAAGAAAACAAAGTATTCGTGCTTATTCAAACAACAAGTGGAACCAACTAATCACATGCTTAATATGGAGACAAAAATATTCACAGTTGACCTTATGTAGACAAAGTATTCACAATTAATCATGCTTACCCAAACAACCATGGAAACAATCAATGTAATTAAATCTTAACAATATGGACAAAATATGGTGGAGTAATAAGAAGGCTTATTATATTTGAAATTGGGATAATTCTCAATTAATTACTAGTTCGACTCTCAAGATCCCCAGCAGAGTCACCAAGCTGTTGCGACGTTGGCGAGGGGAACTGGACAAGGTTGTTTAAAAATATTTTCATGGAAAACATGGTGTGATGGAATCGCCACTAACCTTTTGGAGTGTGGTTAGAACACTTGATTACTACCCAATTAAAGGTAGAATCGGTCTACATTATTAGAGCAGGAATCGAGAGTTCGATTACACGAGGGAAAGGTATTAGCACCCCTTACGCGCTTGTCCTACGAACGATACCTAACTAATCGAAAAATTATCCCATAAATCAAATTTAATAAGCCTTTGAAATTACTCCCTTTCAAAAATTGTACAGAAAAGCATAATATAAATATTATACAAGTATTCCCTCAAAACCGAGACATACCGTACTCCAAAGAGCTCATGCCTCCCTTTGAAATCATTGGGATGAAAATCGAGAAAATAAAGTACAAAAATATACTCCCAAGATTTTGAAATTTTATAGGATTTTTCTAAGCATGAAGATATTATTTTGGGATGTTTTGGAACTCATTTGGAATAGAAAAGAGTGTTCAACATGATTTTCAAGTCTAAAATATCTTTCTTGATTTTTTTTTCTTTTTCTGAATTTTTGTAATTTTTCCATATTTTTCCCAAATTTTGAGTAATTAAATAAAAAATGGAATTAAGGAAAAAACAGTGAAAATTGAGTTTGAAAATAATTTTCCTGATTTTTTAAGATTTTTCCGAGTGCAAAAACAATTGGCTGCATAAATATTTTTTGTGAATTTTTTGGGTACTTTTCTTGATTTTTATGATTTTTAACATTTTTACGAATTCAAAATCAAGCACATAATATGGAAACAAGTAAAAAAAAAAATTTATTTTCCTGAGGATTTTTTTAAAATTTTTATAATTTTTTCCAGTTTTTTATGATTTTTTTTAATTAAAGTGAATTATTAAATATTTGAATAATAATATAATATATAAATAAAAGATCTAAACTGGTTCCATACTAGTTTAGGAGATTGAACTGGTTCAGGAAGAAACCAATCAAAAGGGGGGGTCAACCGAGTTAAGGCCTGGTTAGGGCCATTTGTCAGCAGCTGAATGGCTGAAAGCATGCGTGGGGGATTCATAATGTGGTGCCATCTCCACCGTTATCAACAAACATACCTCCAACAGTCATGAAAGGACCACACCATGCTTTGCATGTACGGAGGAGAAACTCCCACGTGTCCCACTAAAGGTGGGTAGGGGCGTACGTGGATAAGGGTTGACGACAAGGCTGGATCGGCACCATCCACAAAAGACAAAGATCTGACGATCCAGAGCTAATTCACTCAGATCTATGACATGGAGGAATCCCCACCGTCCCAAGAGAACACACATCGGATGGATAGGGCGCTAGCTTACTTAGATTGGTGATATGGCAACATCCTATCCATTACAGTGGGATGAGGATCGCATGGTGGAGGATGGGGGATCACGGATCGACATCGTGGCATTGATCTATGTCGTCCCAAAGAAACACACAAGGAACAGCTAGGATTTGACTGGGTCGAGTTGTGAATGAATGGAGGCTAATGATCCCACGTGTCATGATCCCATGGCTTTCGAACTTGAGCCTACAAAAACCAAAAAATTACATTTCGTTCATTTTTGCCCTCCCCTATCTCTCAAAGCTTTCTTTCCCTTTCTTTTGTCCTCCTCTCTTTGCAACTTGCTTTCTAAAGCCCTTTGCTCACCACCTGAGGTGTCCCCCCCCCCCCCCAACTTCTTATTTCTCTTGTCTCTTCTTTAAAGCTTTGAAACTTCTTAGAGACTTCCCTACTCTTCTTTATTCCTTCTGATCTAAAAAAGAAACCTAACTCGGATCTCTGAAGGTCCCAACTTCCCTTACTAAAATCAAAAAATGTGACGACCCTAAAAAAATAATAGCATTATAAATACTAGCTCTAATATTATATCCATAACGCCTTGAACCTAGTGGGGCCCGGAGTGCAATACTCCATACATAATCTCTAATACCCTACACTATAGTATCCTAATACCCACAAATGGAGCACCAAGTACACCTGTTCATAACCCATATAATACCACATAGCAGAACTACGGGCTTTGGTGCAGTCCCAAAAGGGGGGCGAATTGGAGATTTAAAAAATTTCTCCTATGTTCAACTAATCTAACAGTAGTATTACACAACCTAGGGGTAGTCTATGTATGAAATTGCATATACGATATATTAAACAATTTTCAGTACATGGACCACAATTTCAGTATTTCTCAGCCAGATACAAAACTGTGTCAATCAGATATGCAGTATATTCCGTAAGAAAATTAAATCAAGCACAAAGATGAATATAATGTAGGAAATGTAAAAGTGACATCGAATATGATATCGGGGTTTGGCCAATATTGCCTACGTCCCCACCTTGGTTCACAAGCACAAAGATTCCACTAAGGCTCACTTCACGAGTGGAGCGGCACCGATTACAACACCTTACCAGGATGGTGCACCTAACTTTCCTAACAGGGTCAAAGCCAATACGGGACTTTTCACAGGGCAAGTCTCCCTCTTCCAAACACATGTTGGGTATACAATCAGATATGGAATTTTGCATACAAGTAAAGTTTTTCTACACAAACATATATGTATTACAATATAATCCAGATAAACATGAAAAATATGCTCGTGAAAAAGATTTTGCACAATCAAAAACCACAAGCTTGATGAGTCTTGCAACAAAGATGCAAATACTCACTAGCTACAAAAGTTTTCCCACACAAAGATTTATTAGTTAAAATCGGGGGAAAAACCTTATGCTCAACTCTCAATTTGAAAATCAAATATACAATACAATAAGAGTTTCCTAGCAAAGAGAGTAATGTATAATTACTCAACGCACTCTCACAAGGATTGATTTATCAAAGGAATAGTAGTATGTGAGGGTATAGGCTTTGTATTTGGAAAAAGCTCTCTAAAAAATATAGAGTATTTTTGCTAATCAAAGTGCTAACTAATTGCTAATCTAAGCAAATGAACTCATATATATAGGCAAGGCCAAAATGATAACCGTTGGGGATACATAGGGAATAATTAAATTTATTTTAAAATAGTTTAAGAAAATTAACCCTGTTTAACCCTAATTAACCACAGTAAAATTTTGGTTAACCCAAGAGTTTCGGTCGACTGAGTCATAGGTTCGATTGCCCGAACAGACACCTGAGAAAAAGTGATTTTTGAAGTTCGGGTGCCTGATCAAGGGTTCAGTCTGCTGACCAAGGTGATTTTCCAATCTGTCTGAGATTTGGTCACCTAGTCTCAAGTTCAGTCTACCGAACTTGCACATTCAATCACCCTGGGGTATTTTGAACGTGACGTTCGGGTGCCAAAGCTGTTGGAAAAAGTTAGGGTTTGAGTTCGGTTGACCGAAAACGCTATGATCTTTTTGAGTTCGGTCGCCCGAAGTCAGGTCAACTTTTTGACCAGTCAACAGTTCGGCCAACCAAGGCCATTTGACTTACCTGGTTTAGTCGCTCGAAGCCCTTATGATTTTTAGCCCAGGTTCCATTCTATAATTTAAATTTACCCCTGATGACATATGAGTGTAGTGGGGTCCTATGCACTAAGTGTGTAGGAACCTAAGGTCAATCTATGGCAACCTAAGCATAAAGATCTATCATGCATGATGTTGTTATTACATACCATATTACGTTACAGTCCAAAAATGAAGAATATATAAATTACAAATACAAATTAAGCATAATATTCTTCCATCTTCCTTGGGGGTCACCATACGCCATCATGATATAACGTTCTTTTCAATTCCATGCGTAGAGTAAACTTGCATACAAGCTTAGGAAAAACATCAGTACCAATGTATTTGTCATTATCAAAACGGGATATGACCAATTAGGTCAACAATCTCCCTCTTTTTGATGATGAAAAATACTTTATGCAAAAGTGGGTACAGCCAAAAAAGGCTAGCCCTAACAATATGCATAAAGAGATTTAAAAGCTCACTTATTATAAAAAGCACATAAAACTATCCAATTTTGCCTCTTCTACCCCTTTTGGCAACAAAAAAAAGGGTCAAGATAAAAGAAATAGAGTATAAAGGCAAACAAATAGTAACAATTATTTAGATACAAGATAGAATTTGGAAAGATTATTAGAAATTTCGGCAGCATGCCGTTTGAAAAAGAAGCATTTGCCAAAAAAAAAAAAATTGTATCTACGTGACCTGTTTGAGTTCAACAAATAATATACAGTAATTTACATCAACTCAAATAGTCCAGTATTGATTAACTCAAATAGCCAAGTCAAGGAGATGATATAACCATAAAGCACACAATGATTGAAAGATATTCTCACTAGATATAGAGTATAGCAATGAATAATGTGAGATAGCGTGTAATTTTTCAGAGCCGTATTTTTCTAAGTGAAGTGGCTCCCCTTTAGATTATGCATTCTATCTATTCTTACAATTTAAGCATAAGACACAAGTATTTTAACAATTTATAAATACACAGCATGACAAAAAATTATCATTTAGGATCATTTCATGCAATTTTGCCTTTAAAAGAAATCCCCCTTTAGAAATAGCCTGCAAGTGTTTTGGGGATAAAGTTTGTCAAAAAAATAATGGATTTAAGTCTAGCAAGATGATTACAGTTAACAAGAACAAATCATTCTTAGAATAATCATGATGCACAAAAAAAATGTTCTAGAAGCACAAACTCATATCATAGTGCGCAGTTTTATAAAAACATAGGATGTGTTGAATTTTGGAAAATTTTGGCAGCATTTTGTCTAAAAATATAGTTTTTCCCATGGAAACCTGCTTATGTTTCAACACATGCACAAGCTTCGGATGTTTCAAGTTAATTTGAGCTAAGAGCAAGTAATTTGAATTCAAGCTAAATTATCCATGCACATCCATCAATATTTAAGCAAAAGTTTGAATATTTTGGGAAATGTCAGACGAAAATCTGGCAACATGTCGTCTGTAAATAGGACATTTCCTATAAAAACCCGCATTAAAAAAAATTCAAGCAAATAGTATATCATTTAGTTTGAGCATGCGAGAACCTAAAATTTCTACTAGTAGGCAATACCCATCAACTGCATCTGCCATGTAGGAGGCATCAATTAGGCGAACAGAATAATCAAAGACATTTAAAAGCATGCAAGTCATCATATATAAACTGAAGTCAAGCACACAAAACAAAAAATAATCATCAATATGTAAGTGCGGTGTGTGAGAATGTAATGCAAAAAGCAAAAAATAAAAGCAGTATGGTAATTACAGACCCAAATGTATATATGTAAAAGATGAAATATATGAAATGAACTGTATGAGTTGCAGATCCTTAGGCATCCTCTAGGCTTCTCCATCATCAGGCCCTTCTTCATTACCGCTCACGTCCATCTGCTCCTCACCATCATCCTCCTCATTCATCTCCCTTAGGCGCTCACCAAGGGTGTGAAAGTTTGCCTTTACAACAGACTGAAACTCTGAGAACTCGGCGTAAAACTTAGAATGACTCGCCTGGGATGAGGAAGCCTGCTCCCTGATCTCGCTCTAGATAGACATCTTAAAGTCATCAAAGGACGCAATGAGACCAGTGATGGAAACCATAATCTCAGCATTAAATGGCATATAGGGCTACTGTTGAGGAACCTCCTTTGGCCCTGGTCCTCTCTCAAGTATGGTTGGTAACCACATGTTTAAAGTCAGCTCATAACCCATCAGCTTCAGGGTCATAGAGGAGAAGGTGTCTATGCCCTTAATCTTCTTCAGCACCGCATACAGAGTCCTAGTGACTCTCTCTCTAACAAAAATCCTAGTCAGGATACCCCCGTATGGTTGAATGATCCTCTTGACCACCGTCTTCACAAACATCCACTTCAGGATCAATCTAGGCAAGTCCAGCTTCTTCCTCGTAAAGAGGCATCACATCACAAAGTAGTCTAGGTATAAAACATGATCTCTAGACCCAGACTTCGGTAGAATGTTATAGGAGATCAAGTGGTGCACAACTTTTGCCGCAAGTGTTAGAGACCTGTGGCTGGGGGTGTGACTTAGATCAACCATAGGATTAGTCATAACCCGATTAACAAAACTACTCACATTGAAATCTTGCTCGTTAATCCAACTCGAGACCGAGTCAGGGCAGTGAAAAATCTTCTCTCTCGATATTTAGGGTCTCGGCTAGATATTTGTCGTCAAACTATAGATCGGTCTCAAAGACCCGGGAGTAGCATCCCTGGTCTTCCTAACCTAGGTTGGCATAAAAAATCTGACAAGGATGAGATATATCCCATAGGACTGAAAACTAATAAATTCGTACCATCCCTGATACCTGAACATATCTAGCACATTATTAAAATGAGTCTACATGAATTCTATTTCGAGAATTTAACCTAGGATAGGCTCCTTGAGCAAGAAAACTTTCTCATACTTGATCCTCCTCTCTAGTGATATGAACGATTACTTGAGGGCAATACCGGATTCAGCTCTCCTCTGATCTCTAGACATGGCTAGAAGTTGTTTTATGAGGAATACTAGGTTTGGAGTGAGTGTAGGGGATAGCAGGAAGAGAGAAAAATTGAAGTGCTCTCAAGGAATATGAAAAAATGAATCTATTTCACATGACCAACATATATATAAATAGCGGTTCAGTCTCCTAGTCCAATGCTCAGTCGCCCGAACCATAATAATTACCCAAGAGGCTGAGTCTGTTTGGTTGGCTGAATACAGGGTAGGTCGGTTGAATCTCAGGTGTCCTTTCATATTTTGACCCTTGGTAGCCCGAATGAGATCAGTTCAAATCAATTCGGTTGGCTGAGCATCATTGATGAACAGATTCGGCTACGCGCCCAAACCATGTTTGTTGACCGAACCATGTTCAGTGGCCCGAATAGGTTTTGAACTGAAATGGTTAGGTGCTTGAATGTGGTCAACAGCCTAGTTAACTTTCATGTTCGATCGATCGAATGGTCTAAGCTAAAAAGGGTTTAACCAACCGAACCTAGTCAACTTTTCTCCTTTTGACTTTTTCTCAGTTGACATGACTCCCTATGATTTAGTTACTTGACCTAAGGATTATTAAGTGCACTAATTTAATCTTTTGACACTTAGATCATTTTCGAGTCAAGGAGAGATGGATTTGGGTTTTTCTTTGACTCTCCACACTTGCTTCATTTTCACCTCTTTCCATTTGAATGAGCAATCAAACTTTGTGTGCCCCTTTTCTTTACATAATGCACAGTGGATATGAGTATAAGGACTGGAGGAGGTACTAGCACAATGTTTGGACTTTCTCATGAAGTACCCCATATACAAATTCTTCTTCTTTCTATTTCTAACTCCATTATATCCTATACCTTCCTTATCTAAGATCATCTTTTGTGAACCTAACAACTTATTAAAGTTGTCCTTGCCTCTAGTGAACGTATAGATGATCTTAGCTTCATCTTCTATTTTCTTTTCTAGATCTCAAATTTTTAAGTTCTTTAGACCCTTGCAAACATCCTATAATTTTACAAATTCTTTGGTCATAATGTTTGCTTTACATTCAAGTTCTGCAATGAGAAGATCTTTATTATTATTATTTGAAGTTTGAGATCTTAATGCATTCAACTCATTTTCCAACTTTTCATTCTTGCTTACTAACTGTTTGATTTTTAAATCATTTTCCCTTTCAACAAGAACTTTGGTCTCACATTCTTTCAAAGATGCCTCATACCTGGTTTCCTGGATTCCCTGAAACATTAAAGATTATAGGAGTGAGACACATCTCAGTAAGATGGAACAGATTATTATCAGTATATGGAAACATGAGTTTTACTGTAGTAAAAACACATCCATTAATTAACTTTTCGTTCACTATGAAATTATATAAAACTATACTCATACCTTTATATATATATTTCAAAATACTTACTTTCTTCTCAAAACATACTCTGGCATATAAAATTTCTTTGTATACGTAAATACACATATATCAATAAAAGAGCTTCCCTATATGGATAAATATACAACATCATTAATTAACCCTGCATGACCGAGTTGTGCGGTTCGAAAATTGAACTTAACCATGGCTGGCCTACCACCAGGCTAAGTCAAATTGTATTTGTATCTGTATCTATATCTGTATCTGTAACTATAAGTACGATTTGCCTACCTAATTGGTCTGAACTCCAGAGGGTAACTCTACTCTTCACGGGCCAAATTGACTATTGTTGGCCTCACAAGGCTTATAATCTTGTTTTGATAATAACAAAGCAAAAGAACTTAACATATTTGGTTAAGTGAAGTTTCGAGACTGAGTGTTGATAAAAGACCAAGGTCAAGTGCTTGAAAAGTCCATTACTTAAAGGTAGAAGAACTTGATGAAGCATGTACTTAAGTCAATGATCTATGAAGGAAGTCAAAGCAAATACATGAAGATATTGAAAAAAAAAAAAAAGCAAATACATGAAGATACTGGGAGTAAAGCAAATACATGAAGACTTAGCGCTTAAAAAGTTATAGTCTTTTAAGAAGTCTCATGTAAGTACTTCAAACGATTTCAATATGGATACATAAAGCTTTTAGGTTAATTACTTGGACCTAGATACCCTTTAAAATACTTGAAAAATATTTTTATAAGGTCAAAATTTATTTCAAAAAAGTTAAAATTATTTTTGGAATGAAAAGCACCAATATAGGATTCTCCAAATTCTCTTCCTTTTTCTAGATCTGCATTAATGAGAACTTTTCTCTATTAAAAACTCTTTATCTTAAAAAGTGTTTAACATGAAAGTTGTGGGATTCTTTCTTAGCTTTCTTTTTATATCAAGAACATTTAATTTGGAGTTGTATAGAAAACTTTATGACCAAAATATTGAAGCGTGGTCAAAGCTGACAGCTCAGGCGACTGACTGAGTATTCCTAGGTGACTAACTGGTTTTTTAGGTTGAGTCAGGTGACTGACTGAACACACTCAAGCAACTGACACAAAATTAACTTTTGAAATATGCTAGATTTTTAAGTGACAAACACCTAACACTTTTTGATAGGCGACTGACTTTCGTAAAATCTGAAATAAAGCAGCGTGGGAAAGTTTCCAAAAGTGTTTACTTGGCCCCCAAACTTTGTAAAAACTTGGGGAATACTCAAAGAAACTTGGGGAATACGAAATACTACTTTTTCTATCTATGAATACATGTTAAACCAAGAATTAAATACCAACAACAATCAGCAAATCAATATATACTCTTACATTCAAAAGCTC
This sequence comes from Malania oleifera, assembly GCF_029873635.1. Classification (NCBI taxonomy): domain Eukaryota; kingdom Viridiplantae; phylum Streptophyta; class Magnoliopsida; order Santalales; family Ximeniaceae; genus Malania; species Malania oleifera. The sequence continues at coordinate 26,036,197 of NC_080425.1, forward strand.
CATTGTTGAAAAACTTTTTTTCTGAAGTTTCGCTATGTTCTTGCCGATACTATTCACGGTTCTTGTTCTCTTCTTGAAATATTCATTATAAGAAAGAACCAGGTGATATTCACTTGAACTTCATCTTTCTATATTGTTATTTGATTGAAGTATATTGTGATATTCAAATTGTACTAATTAGCTCTTTTGAGAGTGTCATTGTACGCAAAATTTTCTCTTGTTGTTTTTGACGATTTAGGGTTGATTGAATCGTTGGCTAACCGAGCGTGAGGTATCGCTTGGGGAGGAGGACTCTATCCTACTTGAAAAAGTGTGAAAAATGCTTGCTCCACCCAGTCAAGGGAGCGGTATGGTGAAATTCTTGGATGGTTTGCCTAAGGCGAGGACGTAGGTGGGGATAGCCGGACCTCGTAAAATCTTGGTGTCTTGCTCTTCCCTATTCTCTTTAATTTTCTACATATATAAACTGCATGGGTGTGTACTTAATTTGCTGAAAATTAATTTGCTTTTGGGAATTGCGAAAATCGTAAAGGAGTACGTTAATTGATCAATATTATATTGCAGAAATCGCGAGGGAGTATAGTGATTGATTAATATCAAAGCTCATTAATATATTGGTTGGTTACATACTTAAATTCAAGATACTTATTTGATATCAATATTTGAATTTTGAAAGTATGGTTGAATTTTCTATTTTATTCCATATTGCGATATCAAGCTCATTTCATTGATTGGATTGATGTTGAAAAGCTAAAATTTGAGTATTGAAGTTTTGATCATCATCATCATCATTCATCAATAAATACTAAATCTTGGATTGAGTGTTGGTTATTACAAATCAATTGTATTTGTGAAGTTGTTGTGTTGTAGAGTGTGATTGCAAATTAACTCAAATTGAAAAAAAGGTTAATACTTAACTAAAAGAAATTGTAAAACAAGAATTTACAAAGAAATTAAAAAAAAATAAATAAAACCAATTCACCCCCCTCTTAGGAGTACACCTTACTTCTCAATTGTTAATAGAGCGGGGTTGTAGTAAATCTACATAAAGATCCCTATGGCACAACTAGGTGTATCTCACTTTGCCGAGGGTCAATCCTCTTATAGACCATCCCTCTTTTGCGGTGTCAACTATACTTTTAGGAAACAACGAATGACGACGTACCTTGAAACCATGGATTGGAAAGCTTGGAAAGTTGTCACACATGGTGACCTTGTCCCTACCAAAAACATAGATAACAAAGAAATACCTAAAGAAGAAAAAGAGATGACCGACAATGACCATAAGATGTTGCAAGTAAATTCAAGTGCTATGAATGCACTATATTGTGCTCTTGATGTAAATGAATTCAATAGGATTATGGTATGTAAATTAGCTAAAGAAATCTAAGAAAAACATGAAGTAACCTATGAAGGTACTATTGATGTAAGAGATTATAGAATCGATATGCTCACTAGCGAGTAAGAAGCTTTTAGGATGAACCCGAATGAAACCATCACTAGTATGTACACTAGATTCACCCATATAATTAACTCCCTCAATGCCTTAGGGAAAAACTACTCTACAAATGAGATGATCCGAAAAATTCTTAGAGGACTTCCACCAATTTTGGAACCTAAGGCCACCGCAATAACTTAAGGAAGAAATTTGAAAAACACCTCCCTAGATGAATTAATAGGTTCTCTCCTCATATATGAGATGGTGTTGGCCTAACATGGATTTTGAATCTTGTTTTGATGATAACAAATGAAGGTTGATTTAATATGTGTTGTTAAGTGATGATGTTTCAAAAATTCCTAAATGACAAAGTTCAAAATATCAAAGGAAATGCAAGTTCAAAGATCACCAAGGACCACAAAGCCACACCCATTCTCAAAGTGATCCAAAGGAAGCTTAAGTGGACCAAAATGTCATTTGGAAATCTAAAGTTGACTCAAGCTCAAAGTCGAAAAGGATTCAAAGCAAAGACACCATGAAGACTTCAAGCTTAGAGTTTTTAAGGCTTTAGGATGAAACAATGCAAGTACTTCAATTCAAATATCATCAGAAATGTTTTGAAGCTCATTAGGGTTTGTCTTGGACTTAGAGACCTTGTTTTAAAAACCTTGAAAAATGTTTTTATAAAGTAACAAAGCAAGAGAGCCAAGTATTTTTGAAAAATAGCTTCAAAAACAGAAATTTTGTATGTTTAGGCGACTAAAGTGTAAGCTCAGGTACCTGAAGATTTTCCCTAAGTGACTGAAGAATCAGTTCAAGCACCTGAAGAATTTTCTGATGAATCTCTGAAGAGGCAGTGTAACCTTAGGTGACTGACCCTTGTCACCTCAAGCTCCTGACCCTGTTTTCAATTCAAAAATTACTGTTTTAAAGAACCTCAGGCGACTAACCTCGAATCCTCAGGATACTAACCACTGTTAACAGCTATATTTTTAAAAAATTTTAAAATTAAAAATTAAGTTTCTTGTGCCCCAAGTTTCGTAAAAACATGGGAAATACTCCAAGTAAACTTGGGCAACACGAATTAACCTTTATGATCCTATAAATACCTGTTTTCACAAATCAAACTCACACCAAGCAATTGAAAATATGCTCTCAACCTGAAAACTCACTAGTTCTCTCAAAGCTCTCTCTTACTCACTCTTGCAATGTGAGAATTGTTGAAATTCTGAAGTGCTGATCATTCTTCTCTGAGCTCTACAATCTGAAATTCTTATTTACATCTAGAGAAGTATTTCAATGATATTTTTCTTGAGCTTCAATACTATTTCGTTTGATACTTGTTATTGAAGTATAAAGCACTTTCAATTGTACTAATTAGCTCTATCTGAGAGCATTCTTTGTACAAAAGAAATTGTTTTCTTGCTTATTGTTTCTGTGACAGTTCAGGTATTTGGATTGTTGTAACCGAGCGTGGGGTATTGCTTGGAGAGGGGGCTCCATCCTAAAGAAGGGTTGTAATCGGTTTGTTCTACTCGGAAAGGAACGAGTTAGTGGAATCCTTAAGTGGTCTTGCCTAAGGCGAGGACATAGGCTGGGGATAAGCTGAACCTCATAAAAAATCTTGGTCTCACTCTCTACCCTTTTCTACTTAAATTTCAGCATATACAAATTGTGTTTTAAATTGTAGGTTTGCTGAAAATTTAAGATTAAGAAGACTTTTTAATCTAAGAAAGTACGTTGGTTAATATTTTGCGGAAACCTTTAAGGGAGTACGTTGATTAACCACTTTTGAAAATCTTGTGTAAAAGGAGTGCATAAAAATTCATTCATACATGGTTATAAACTGAAATCTTGCAAATGCTGAAAAACAAAGTGTTGCTGCTCTTAACAAAGATTGGTTAAGTATTGTGATTTGGTGATTGTTCATTACTTGGTTTGTGATTGGTATTTAGCTTGTGTTTGGATTGTGATTGATTTAAAATTAAGTCATTCTTGTGTGTTTGTTTAAGTTTACAAAAGGTTGAAAATTTGTAATAACACTTAAAAGAATTTTTATAAACCTAATTCACCCCTTCTCTTGGGATAACACCTTAACTTTCAATTGGTATTAGAGCCTAGTTATAGAAAATCTTAATTAGAAGTTATATAAAGGTATAAATGGCACACCTAGGTGTTTCCTCTTTTGTTGAAGGCCAATCCTCGACTAGATTGCCTATCTTTTGTGGTTTAAACTATAAATTTTGGAAACAAAGAATTAGGATATATGGTAGGCTCGCCAAGGCTTGGATTTTTAACTACCAAAAATAATATTTATAAACCTAACTATCCCAAGTTCAGTAGAAAGTGGGTAAGTCGGGTATCAATCCATGAAGACTTGAAGCGCAGTTATTAGACTACTTCCAATTTAGTTTATTATAGCTTTGTTATGAAAAAAAAAGTAAAAATGGTATTTTTCATTGGTTCAAATCTAACCAACTACTTGAAAGCAATTAAATGAAAGCAAGTAAATTTATACTACTAGAAAGCGAGTAAATTTCTATGTTACCCTACTCCTAAAAAGCGATGCTGAGGTCAGAATCAGATGCTGGACGCCATGCCTCTTACTATGTTTGTTCGGACTTCAATAGAAGTACTAACTCAAGTAGGCCAAAGCGGAAGAGGATCGATCGAGGGCAATGGGTAGCAAGGGTGCACCAACCGTCCGGAGCACGGTCAGGAATCGGAGTATACCCTATCTCAATGATAACAAACACCTCTATGGTTTCATAGCCAACTACTTCCCTCTAATGGATACATAGTAGTGCTTATCCTTATCTGCAATCCTTCATCAAATGTACAGCAAGTAAATGGAAGGCAGTAGAGGAGAAAGCAAGTAAAGAGATCATCCCTTTTGTATTCAAAACATTTGTCACTAACGCTAGAAGGTACAAGAAAGTGATCATGTAATATACACGGATAGCACACGAATGCCGCCGATTGTCACAAGCTGCCGAACACTTCACGCACACACCAAAATAGGAATTGAAAACTATGCTACTCTTAATCTAACTTGGATCTCAATGACATCTTAAGTCTATCACTAACCTATGAGAGGACAAATAGGAACCCAGAGCTTGTGTTCGTAGCGACTACTTATAGGCTCTAGGGTTTACAAGGTTTGTTTTACAATTAGGAAGGTTTGCAGCAAATCTCGTGCAGAAGATCATCGCTATCAACCAAGTCGCTCCTCTGTCATTCTTGTGCGCACCCTAGTTGAGACTCGCGAGAAGTTAGGGATTCGAATCTTCAATGTCTTCGACTTCGTCGCGCCTCGGGGTCTTGATAGTCGAGTTGATGGTCGAGATTTGCAGTATCTCGATCTTTAAGAAATCTTAGTATCTCGACATAGTCGTCCCTGAAGATCTCTTGGTCGAACACTTCATCGAGACTCTCGGTACTTCTTAATTTCAGTTCTATCTTAGCATCTCGACGTGGTCGCCCCAGCGAGTCACTTGGTCGAGCACTTGGTCAAACCTTACAACATTCTGATCTCAATCTGAACCTTGGAATCCACAATGAAAGACTAAGTTGCCCTTGTGGTTTTCTCGTCGCGCTGCATGGTCAGGCATCATCTTCTTGTCTATGAATGATCTGAAGCTTTTGGAGCTTGGTTGAACGTCTGGATTCGAGCTTTGAGTCCTCCAAATCCTCCTTGGCTTCTTGTAATGCCTAACTCCATGGTTTTGACCTGCTTTTCTTGAGAAGACAAACAAACCTTGCATAGCTCTGAACAACAATAACTTTGAGTAAATTCATAATAAAATGAGAAGAAACAAAGGCAAATGAGGGTCTAAAATCATGTTTTTTAGGGACTCATCACAACCCCCAACTTACACCTTGCTAGTCCTCGAGCAAAGCAAAATCTAAGAAAACTACCAAATCCTACCTACATCCTCTTTCGCGAGAAACACGATTACATTTACTGTATGCAACAAAGCTTAAAACCCCTAGGTTTGTCCTAGTGGACGAGTTCTAGTATCGTGAGGGTTTCCAGGGCGATTCCCATAAACACTTGCTCAATGAATATTAAAGCATATTTACATGCAACAAGAACCTTACCATTTCACATACAAAGATATTACCCAGTTACATGTAGGTTTGTTCATTCATGATTCCTTTATACACACTCCACAGCAATTCATTCATGCAAGTCTCAACACTGCACAGCTATTGCACCAACGATACAACTCTCACGGAATCAACCAGTAGTTTCAATTCAGCATGAATATTACTATGTAGTTTCAAGCATTACTAGATTACATCACAAAGCAGGTGTAAGGTGCATGATCTGTCACACTCAGGGTACCTTTGGACACCTACATAATAGATGTTTTGACTCAACCTCATTGGTATGCCCTTAAAACGAAAAACATTCAAGAAAAAGGGTTCACTCTCATATGTGAGGAAGAATGTTATGATCGAACATCCCACATATTTTGAAGAACTAACATTAAGCATGGAGTGAACTAGCCTCATAAGGATGGGATCCAGCTTATTTGTGAGGTGTCGATTCCTTCACCTTAGCATCTTCTCACTTACTCACCATACCCAATCAAGACCACCATAGATCGATCCTTTCGCAGACTTGACATAGACACAGCAAATGCATTGGTTAGCTTGAAGTTTCCTGATATTTGTAAGAACATGGTGTTGTGTCCTTAGTTTGCCATTTTTCTTGCATCTGGAGTTGGGTTTTTTTCTTTTTTTTTGTCTGCTCATTCTTTCCTTTGACTTTCATTTGTTGGTAAGCTAGGACAATCATTACACCCTTGGTTATCTTCATACCACCAGTGGAACATTCAGCTTGGAAGGGAGTCCATGAAGTGTATCCGTCTCTAAGGTGGCTCAATTTTCATGTTTTGAGTAAGCTACAAGACCTAAGTTTATATTTCCCCACTTGATGTCACCTCTAGGCCATCAAATGCAAGGATAAAGACTAGTTAACAAGGGGTCACCAAAAAAATAAATAAATAAATAAAGTTAAGTTTTATAAACTCAGAGTTTGATGTCAAAAACTCGAGCAATGCACAACTGCCTCACTACATTGTTAGTGAGTATAATAGAATCATATAATAGATGGGCCTAGGCATGTAACGTCTGAGTTATATAAATATATGTAAAAAGGGTAAACTAGTTGTTATCATGTTATAAAGCACATACTACTCACTGAGAAAAAATTTTTAGATGTCTGAAAGTTGTGAAAATTGTGTCCTTTGTGCGCATGAATGTGTCATATAGTGTATTACCCTTACCCCTAACTTAGAACTGCAGTGTCCTCACTGAAGTATGGATAGAAAATAGATCCAAGGGAAGGGATAATTCAGTGCAAGTTGCTAGTAAGAACCAAGAGAGTACCTAAGAAAAATAATAACCAGAATAACATGCATGCAAAAGAGGGGAAAAACCCAAAAAAAACATGTGCCGCAGAAGCACAATACATGAAGTAGGTAGTGGGTTGGCCTAGCCACTCTCGTCGCCCAAGTCGGAGTTGGTGACATAGAGAGGGTTGGTAGTAGAACCACCTGGGTTGTCGTACATTGAAATAGCCGTAATGATCTTGCGTAGTGCTTCCACTAACGCATCCCATATAACCGATCTCAAAGTTGTCGGTTGTATACTAGCAGGCATCAAGTGGGTCGCTGGATGTGATTGCGAGGTGGTTGATCGTGCACTCTGTGTCCTCCTCTGGCAGCGACTCTGGCGAGAAATAGGGCGAGAGGGTTGGCTGAGTTCCATTTTCATCTTCCTAAAACGAAGCTGCATTGTCGCAAGTGAGCTAGGATAAGGAAAAGTGGCATTGGGATGAGCTGGGCAATGAAACCCTATATCGAAGTTAAGAGATTCAGTGGTGGCGGAGGGTGTTGCAGTGATGGGATGGGAGGTGGAGGTGCCTAAATGGGTCTGGGGTTGAGCAACTAGGGCTAGAGGTTGTGCAGCAAGGTTCAACCAAAAGACACGAGAGCGAGAATGAAAAAAAAATCAGGTACGAAACAGGGTCTTAAACGGTTTGACCATCTCGACCAGGTCACACCCATTCCTATACTTGTCGCCTCAGTAGTTGAACCCCACTCTTATTCTACAACTTGCCTAACTAATATGAAATCTAGTTGATCTACTACAAATAATCTAAAAACCTAAAAGAAAAGAAAAACTATTGGGTTGCCTCCCAGAAGCGCTAAGTTTACCGTCTTTAGCTAGATGCATTGAAACTCACAGTAGGCAAATTGGGTCTTATAAATGTATCTTTTCGATTAGTCCCTCTGCATTGCCCTCGATGTATGGTTTTAAACGTTGACCATTGACCTTGAAATGTATATTATTCGTAGGGTCCTGTATTTCAATTACCCCATGAAGGAACACCTGGGTTACAACATAAGGACCCTGCCAACGGGAGCGCAGCTTGCCTGGAAATAATTTCAATCTTAAATTGAAAAGCCATACCTTTTGGTGTGGCACAAAGGATTTCACAATTGTGTGTCTATTGTGAAAAGCTTTCATCTTGTCTTTGTATGTCCTAGCATTTTCGTAGGAAGCATTGCGGAGTCGTCCAACTCATTGAGTTGCAGGTGACGATGAGATCCTGCAAAATCCATATCAAAATTGAATTTCTTGATAGCCCAATATGCCCTATGTTCTAACTTAACCGGAAGATGACAGGCTTTGCCGTACACCAGGCAATATAGGGACATGCCGACAAGAGTCTTGTATGATGTCCTATATACCCAATGAGAATCGTCTAACCGAGATGACCAATACTATCTATCTAGTCACACTGTTTTTTATAAAATGGTTTTGATCTCTTGGTTAGACACTTCCACCTGGCCATTGGTTTAAGGGTGGTATGGTGTGGCGACCTTATGGATGATGGAGTACTTCCGGAGGAGTGTTGCAAAATAACAATTGATAAAATGTTTACCTCCATCACTGATGATGGATCAAGGACAACCAAACTGATTAAAAAGGTTTTTTAGAAAAGGGATAACCACATGGTGATCATTCGTTTTAGTTACAGCTGCCTCGATCCACTAGGAGACGTAATCCACCGCTACAAAGATGTATAGATATTTTCAATCCCCCATACATCAAAGAGTTCCACCACCATAATGGGACTCAATGGCATCATATCACGCTAGGAGATGTTTCCCATTTTTTTGGCATCGTGAACATGCTTGACAAAAAGCATTAGCGTCTCTAAAAAGTGTAGGCCAAAAAAATCTACTCTAAAGTACTTTGGCTGCAGTTCTCTTTCCACCGAAATGGTCACCACATTCCAAAGTATCGAAAAACTTCAAAATGTTGTGATGCTCACATTCAGGGACACACCACCTAATGATTGAGTCAGGGCCTATTCTGAAGAGATCTGGATCTTCCCAAATGTACTGTCGCACCTGTGATAAAAATTTATTCCTTTCCTATTGCATCCATTCATGAGGAATTACTCTTGTGGCTAAGTAATTGGCAATGGTAGCAAACCTTGGAGGTTGGGAAGAAACTGCAAAGAGTTGTTCATCAGGAAAGGAATCTTTTACTAGGGATGAATCAGTGGAACCTTCAGCTAAGATGCAAGATAGATGATCTGCAACATGATTTTCTGTGCCCTTCCTATCCCGGATCTCGTAGTCAAATTCTTGCAGGAGCAAAATCCACCTTATCAACCTGGGTTTAGTCTCTTTCTTATTAAGGAGATACCTTAAAGCAGCATGATCTGAGTATACAATGACCTTGGAGCCCAATAGATAAGAGCGAAATTTGTCTAGAGCAAAGACGACAGCTAGGAGCTCTTTCTAAGTAGTAGGGTAATTTAATTGTGCTCCCTATAAAGTCTTACTAGCATAATAGATTACGTGAGGTAACTTACTGATTCGTTGTCCCAACATGGCCCCGACAGTGTAATGTGATGCATCACACATAATTTTGAAAGGAAAAACCCAATCAAGTGGCTGCATTATTGAGGCGGAGGAGAGCAGTGTCCTCAGAGTTTCAAACGCACCAAGGCTGGATTCGTCAAATTTGAAGGGTGCGTCTTTCAATAACAAATTGGTCAATGGCCATGAGATTTTGCTAAAGTTCTTGATGAATCATCGATAGAAACTAGCATGCCCTAAGAATGACCTTACTTGTTTAATAGAAGTAGGGGTGGTAATTTCGAAATCAGTTCCACTTTTACCCTATCTACTTTGATTCCTCTAGCGAAGACAATATGGCTAATACTATGCCTTCCTGGACTATGAAATTACTCTTTTCCCAGCTCAGCACTAGGTTCGCTTCTACACATCTCGCGAGGACCTTGGATAGATTACCCAGGCATGCATCAAAAGATGGCCCAAACATGGAGAAGTCATACATGAACACTTCAAGAAATTTTTCCACCATATCAGAGAGTATGGCCAACATACACCTTTGAAATGTTGTTGGGGCATTGCAGAGCCCGAAAGGCATCCTCCGGTATGCGAAGGTTCCAAATGGGCAGGTAAACGTGGTCTTTTCTTGATCATTTGGGTGGACTGCGACCTGATTATACCTCGAGTACCCGTACAAGAAGCAATAAAAAAATTTTCTTGCCAATCTCTCTAGGATTTGGTTGATAAATGAAAATTGGAAATGGTCTTTTCGGGCGAAGTTGTTGAGTTTCCTATAGTCAATGTACACTCGTAACACGAGTGGGGATGCCTTCACCCTTATCATTATAAACAATAGTGATTCCAGATTTCTTTGGGACCACCTGCGTAGGGCTCACGAATTCACTATCAGATATAGGGAATATGATCCCTACATCTAAGAGTTTAACTACTTCTTTCATAACCACTTCCTTCATATTGGGTTTGAGTCTCAACTATATCTTCCAAATAGGTTTAGCATTTGGCTCAAGGTGAATCCGATCCATGCAAATGGATGGGTCAATTCCCCTAAGATTAGCTACTAACCATCCTATTACTCTTATATATTTCTGTAGGACTTGAATGAGCCTTGACTCTTGCGAATGATCCAAGTTAGATGATATGATTACAGGCAGGGTTTCTCGAGGGCCCAAAAAAACATACTTGAGTGAGGGTGGTAGAGGTTTTAATTCAAGCACCAAGGGGACCTCAATAGAAGGTCGTGTTGGTACACTATAGAGCGTAGGAAGGCTTTCAAACTGTGCTTTCCAAGGTCTCCCTCCCATTGTAGAGGCCAACTTGTTGGAAGCAGGAATTCGGTTGCACGGATCCTCTGAACTTATTACGGAACGTTGATCACTTGGATACTTCTTCTCAGGGGGTTCTCTTGATGAAGTCGGGAATGTATCTTGCACCAGACCTTCATTGATCATATTGATCTCATTGTAAATAGGATTGTCAGGTTGATGCTGCCGAGTGTGGAACACGTTAAGTCAGAGTTGCCTATTGCCAAAGGAGATGTCCATTACGCCTATTCTACACTGAATGCAAGCATTAGCAAAAGCTAAAAATGGTCAGCCCAAAACAACCAAACCTACCTACTGTGATGGCCCGACAAATGCCATGTCTAGCACGAGGAAATCAGGATAAAGGAATTTATCTACCTTAACTAAGACATCCCTTATAATGCCACGAGGCCTTTTTACGGATTAATCAGAAAAGTGCAATGTAACAGGGGTTGTCTGTAAACCTCCTAAACTAGATTTCTTATAGACTGAATAGGGTAGTATATTCACATTGGCCCCCAAGTCTAAAAGAGCCTTATCAATAATACATGTTCTTATTGTATAGGAAATTGGCGATGCTTGGGTCTTTAAGTTTAAGAGGGGTAGATCTTAGAGAAATTGATCTAATGGTTTTGGTCTGTTGACTTCTTGATTCAAGTGCGTTGTTGACTCCTGCTTTCAAATGCATAGCTCCTAAAGGAATTTTTTTATAGTTGGGCCTTCTTCTGATAACATCTAAGAAGAATAGGTCATTTTTTTTTCCTTTCTAAAGGTGCTCATCATGGAATCTTTAGCTTCTTCCTTTGCAGATTTTGAGGTAACCTGTTGGGAAAAGTGTGGCAACGTTCCTCTATTGAAGGGTATGGACATTTCACAATAAGAGTTTAATCTTGCCTTTCGTTCTTCTTTTCTCATCTCCTCACACTTTCCCTTGCCCTTGCCTGACCTTTCTTTTTTTGCTCCACCGTTTTGCATGGCAACTACCACCTGTGCCTACACATGATCTGGAGATGGTTTGGTGCTCAGTTTTCCAAGATGCACTAGAGGTTGGTTAGACTTCTTACTCTCATTTCTACGGCTTACAGAAAAATATAATTGGCCTAAAGAGGCTTCTAGCTTGGCAATCAATTTGGAGTGGGAGTCTAACAATTGCTTGTCCTCCTGATTATTAGTTTCAATGCCCTTGAGTGCTCTTAACACCGTCTCTTGAAAGGTTTGGTTATATCTAGGCTGAGGCAAGGATGGTGGCTGCCCGGTTGGAGAGTTGGAAGCTAAATCAAGATGAATTGGGGAGTTGAGGTATAAGTATGGAAGCGAGGTTCTGAGAACTTGTGGAGGTATTTGTGATTGAAAACCTAGAGCTTGTGGGCTCCATGAGGAGTTAGGATGTTGTTTCCACTTGGGGTTGTAGGTATTCGAATAAGGATCATTGGATCGCTTATTGTATCAATTGTGAGTGGCCTGTACTTCCTCCTACACAAGCTCAAGCTGGGAATGCGCGTGAGGTCAATTGTAACATGTATAAGAAGGGTCAGAGTAGATTGCACAAACCTCTACACACGTTGTAGGGGATATAGCATGCAAAGTAGGGGCTAGATCTTGGCCATTGGCCAACTCGTAAACTCCTTTTGGTTTAGAGTTCGATGGATTAGGTAGTCTACGAGTGGCAGCCATATGCTGTTGAGAATTTTTTGCCAAATTTTCAAAGAGAATTCATGCTTCATTCTCGTGTTTAGTGAGGAAATTACCTCTGCATGATGCATCAACCATATACCTATCTCTCTCGGCCAACCCTTTGTAGAAAGTTTGGACTAATTGCCACTTGGGGACCTAGTGATGTGCACATTTACGGAGCAAGTCCCTAAAGTGCTCCCAAGTCTCAAAAAAGAGTTCCCCATCCATTTGTGAGAAACTTGTGATGACTCTCTGAAACTGATTAATCTTCCCAATTGGAAAGTATTTTTTAAGGAATCCATGTTGCATAGTGGCCCAGTTGGTCACCGAGTTCGGTTCTAAGGACGTCAGCCAATATTTGGCCTTGTCCTTCAGAGAGAATGGGAAAAGCCTAAGATAGAGAGCATCATCACTAAAATTAGGGATGCAGATGGTGGAAAAAATTTCCAAGAACTCATCCAGATGCTGATAAATATTTTTAGTAGAGTTCCCATGAAAGTTGGGCAGCATCGAGATGATTGAAGTCTTAATCTCAAATTGGGCCGCCTGCACATCTGGGAACCAGAGACAAGATGGCAATGTGTATGTATTAGGCACAAAGTAGTCCCTAAGAGGTCGAAGGTTTTGCTCTCCCACCACATGTAGGTGAGGAGCATAGAGTTCCGGGATTTGTTTAGCAGGAACCGAGGGATTTTTTTGGCCATTGCTTTCAATTCCGACGACTCAACCTTCTTTGGGTTGGAGATAGGTTTCCTAAGGGACCTACAAGATTTTTCAATCTCTAGATCTATGGGAATTATCTTAGATTTCAAAGAACGTAGCCCAAACATACACACTTTTAAGCACAACGATTCAAACTTCACAAACAAAAAATAAAATAAAAGAAATAGAAATTAATCAAAGAAAGTGAAAATAAAAGGAGAGCAAAGCAAAAGAACAAGGTTGTAATATTCTAAAGCTTAAGTTGGCTTATAACCGTAGCCAAATCCTTGGCAATGGCGCCAAAATTTGGTAGACTCGCAAAGGCTTGAGTCCTTAACTACCAAAAATAATATTTATAAACCTAACTATCTCATGTTCAATAGAAAGTGGGTAAGTCAGGGATCGATCCATAGAGACTTGAAGTGCAGTTATTAGACTACTTCCAATTTAGTTTATTATAGTCTTGTTATGAAAAAGAAGTAAAAATGGTATTTTTCAATGGTTGAAATCTAACCAACTACTTGAAAGCAATTAAATGAAAGCAAGTAAATTTATACTACTAGAAAGCCAATAAATTTCTATGTAGTAAATTTATAGTACTAGAAAACGAGTAAATTTCTATGTTACCCTACTCCTAAAAAGCGATGTTGGGGTCTGAATTCGAGGCTGGACGCCATGCCTCTAACTATGCTCCTTCAGAATTCGATAGAAGTACTAATCCAAACGGGCCAAATTGGGAGAGGGTCAATCAAGGGCACAGGGTAGCAAGGGTTCACCAACAGTCCAGAGCACGGTCGGGAATCAAAGTATACCCTGTCTTAACAATAACAAACACCTCCACAGTTTCATAGCCAACTACTTCCCTCTGATGGATATGTAGTAGTGCTTATCCTTATTTGCAATCCTTCATCAAACACATAGCAAGTAAATGGAAAGCAGTAAAGGAGAAAGCAGGTAAAGAGATCATCCCTTTTGTATTCAAAACATTTGTCACTAATGCTAGAAAGTATAAGAGAGTGATCATGTAATATACATAGATAGCACACGAACACCGCCGGTTGTCACAGGTCATCAAACACTTCATGCACACACCGAAATACGAATTGAAAACTATGCTACTCCTAATTTAACTTGATTCTTAATGACATCTTAAGTCTGTCACTAACCTACGAGAGGCCAAAGAGGAACCTAGATCTTGTGTTCGTAGTGACTACTTATAGGCTCTAGGGTTTACAAGGTTTGTTTTACAATTTAGGAAGGTTTACAGCAAATCTCGCACAGAAGATCGTCGCTGTCGACCAAGTTGCTCCTCTGTCGTTCTTATGCGTGCCCTAGTTGAGACTTGTGGGAAGTTAGGGATTCGAATGTTTAATGTCTTCAACTTCGCCGCACCTCAAGGTCTTGATGGTCGAGACTTGCAGTATCTCGATCTTTAGGAAATCTTAGTATCTTGACATAGTTGCCCTTGAACGTCTCTTGGTCGAACACTTCATCGAGACTCTAGGTACTTCTTAATTTAAATTCTATCCTAGCATCTAGACGCGGTCGCCCCAACGGGTCACTTGGTCGAGCACTTGGTCGAACGTTGCAATATTTTGATCTCAGTCTAAACCTTGGAATCCACAGTGGAAGACTAAGTCGCCCCTGTGGTTTACTGGTTGCGCCACATAGTCGAGCATCATCTTTTTGTCCATGTATGATCTAAAGCTTTTGGAGCTTGGTTGAATGTCTAGATTCGAGCTTTGAGTCCTCAAAATCCTCCTTGGCTTCTTGTAATACCTAACTCCATGGTTTTGACCTGCTTCTCCTGAAAAGACAAACAAACCTTGCATAACTCTAAACAACAATAACTCTGGCTAAATACATAATAAAATGAGAATAAACAAAGGCAAATGAGGGTCTAAAATCATGTATTTTATAGACTCGTCAATATATATTTAAACCATGGATCGGAAAGTGTGGAAGGTTGTCATACATGGTGACTACATTCCTACTAAACTAGTAGATGGAAAAGAAGTTCCTAAAGAAGAAAGAGACTTGGCCAACTATGATTATAAATTGATGCAAGTAAACTCTAGTGTCATGAATGCACTATATTGTGCTTTAGATGTTAATGAGTTTAATAGGGTCATGGCATGTAAGTCAGCCAAAGAAATTTGGGACAAATTAGAAGTAACTTATGAAGGAACTATAGATGTTAGAGATAGTGGAATTGACATGCTTACAAGCGAGTATGAGGCTTTTAAGATGAACCCAAATGAAATCATCACTAATATTTACACTAAGTTCACTCACATAATAAACTCCCTCAATGCCTTAGGGAAAAATTACTCAACTTATGAAATGATCCGAAAAACCCTTAGAGGACTACCACCAATTTGGGAACCTAAGGCCACTACTATTGGGAAAGGAAGAAACTTGAAAAACACCTCCCTAGATGAATTAATAGGTTCTCTACTCACATATGAAATGACAATGAATGAAAGAAATTCAAATAACAATAACAAAAACAAGAAATCAATAGCCCTTAAGGCAAGTAAAGAAAGTTCTAGTGATGAGGATGAAGATAATGAATCAAATGATGAAAAATTAGCCTTTATCACTAAAAATCTTGGAAAAATTTTCAAAAAGAATAGAAAATTCCCTCGAAAGTTTAAAGGATCAAAAACAAACAAAGAAAAAACAAACACAAAGAAAATTAGGAACAATCCACCGACATGTTATAATTGTAAAAAGGTTGGACACATTAAACCCGATTGTCCACAGCTGAAGAAGGACAAGAAGAAGAAAAAGAAGGCAATGAAAGTTACGTGGGACGACACAAGCTCAAACGAATTAAGGATGACTCAAGTGAACAAGAAGTTGCCAACATGTGCTTTTTGGCACACAATGCTGAGGTATGCTTTAGGACTACTCCATCAAAGGAAAAATGGTACTTGGATAGCGGATGTTCAAAAGGCATATAACGGGAGATAAAACAAAGTTCACGTCCTTAGTTCAAAAAGATGGAGGCTATGTGACCTTCGGTGATGACCCCAAAGGTAAAATCATTAGAATAGGTAAAATTGGTAAAGAACCCTCACTTACTATTGATGATATTTTGTTAGTTGATGGACTAAAGCATAATCTTTTAAGTATGAGTCAATTTAGTGACAAAGGTCTTGACATAATCTTTAAACAAGATAAGTGTATAGTTCAAAATCCTAGAAATCATGAAATTATGTTCACAACCTATGAAGTAAACAATGTATATTGTATAAATCTTGAAAACTAAGTCTCTCAAGATGTAATATGCTTGGCTACTACAAATGAAGCTAGTTGGCTTTGGCATAGAAGGCTAGGACATGCAAGCATGGACCTACTATCAAACCTATCTAGAAAGAACTTAGTTAAAGGTTTACCAAATACAAAGTTCATAAAATATAAAATTTATGATGCTTGCCAACTTGGAAAACAAATCAAAACAAGCTTTAAAAAGAAGAAACATATATTTACTAGTAGACCCTTGGAACTTATACATTTGGACTTGTTTGGTCCTACTAGAACCCAAAGCATAGGAGGTAAGCAATATGCCTTTGCAATAGTTGATGACTATTCTAGGTTTACTTGGGTATTATTTTTAGCCTCCAAGGATGAAGCTTGTAATATGTTGATAAATCTATACAAGAAACTTCAAAATGAAAAAGGATATAATGTCTCAAACATAAGAAGTGATCAAAGAAGAGAATTCAACATCAAAGATGTTGATAAATTGTGCAATGAACATGGAATTAATCATAATTTTTTAGCACCTAGAACTCCACAAAAAAATGGAGTTGTTGAAAGAAAGAATAAAACACTTCAAGAAATGTCAAGAACAATGTTAAATGAACATAATCTACTAAAATATGTTTGGGTTGAAGCTGTAAACACTGCATGCTATGTAATAAATAAAGTTTCTACAAGAACAAATTTGAATAAAACTTCCTATGAACTTTGGAAAGGTAGAAGGCCCAACATCTCTTACTTCCATTATTTTGGTTGTAAATGCTATGTATGAAATGATAAAGATGATTTAGCCAAATTTGATGCAAAAGCTAATGAAGGGATATTCATAGGACATTCATTAAAATACAAAGCCTATAGAATATTCAATAAAAGAACTCTTACAATCTTGAAATCAATTCTTGCAACATTTGATAAAGAAAGCCCATTCAATAAACCAATAAAAATTGAAGAAGTACAAACTACTCAAAAACAAGAAGACTTAGACATAGTAGAAGCAAAAGAAGAAGAAAAACCTAATGATGTTGAAAATACTGAACTACTAAAAGAATGGAAATATATAAGAAATCATCCAAAAGATCAAATAACAAGAGAACCATCAAGAGGAATAACTACAAGATCCTCTTTAAAAAATTTATGCAATCACTATGCTTTCTTATATTAAGATGAACCAAATAATGTAGAAGAAGCTTTAAGTGATGAATCATGGATAATTGCCATGCAAGAAGAGTTAAATCAATTTGAAAGAAGTAAAGTATGGATATTAGTTCCCAAACCGGATAATCATTCAATTATAGGAACTAAATGGGTGTTTAGAAATAAAAAGGATGAAAATGGAATAGTAGTTAGAAATAAAGTTAGACTTGTAGTTAAAGGATATAACCAAGATAAAGGGATAGATTATGATGTAACATTTGCTCCCGTAGCTAGAATGGAAACAATTAGAATGCTATTAACTTATGCATCTCACAAGGAATTTAAATTATATAAAATGGATGTAAAGAGTGCATTTTTAAATGGTTATATTAATGAAGAAGTATATGTCGAACAACCACCGGATTTTGAAGAGATACAAAAACCTGAATATGTGTACAAGCTAACCAAGGCCTTATATGGTTTGAAACAAGGCCCTAGGGCCTGGTATGAAAGACTTAGTGGATTCCTAGTAGATAAAGGTTTTTCTAACGGTAAGGTTGATAGTACCTTGTTTATCAAATCTAAGAAAGATGATATGCTCATAATCCAAATCTATATAGATGATATTATTTTTGGTGCTGCAAATTATAATATATGTAAAGAATTTGCTAAATGTATGCAAGAGGAATTTGAAATGAGTATGATGAGAGAGTTAAACTACTTCCTAGGATTACAAATCAAACAAGCAAAAAATGGAACTTTTATAAGTCAATCCAAATACATAAAAGATATGCTTAAGAAAGTCGATATGGAAAGTAGTAAGCCCCCATGAGCACCTCCATAAGCCTTGATAAAGATGAAAAAGGGAAACCGGTAGACATTAAATATTGTAGAGGTATGATAGGAAGTTTGCTATATTTAACACCTAGTAGGGCCGATAAAATGTTTAGTGTTTTCATATGTGCACGTTTCCAATTAGCACCTAAAGAATGACACCAAATAGCCGTTAAAAGAATCCTAAGGTACTTGATAGGTACAATCAATTTAGGACTTTGATATCCTAAGAACATTGGATTCGAATTGATTAGCTATTCGGACGCCAATTATGTAGGGTCTAAGATAGATAGAAAAAGCACAAGTGGGACTTGTCATTTTCTAGGACGATCCCCAGTGTCTTGGTTTTTTAAGAAACAAAATTTCGTAGCCTTATCCAAAGCTAAAGTTGAGTATGTAGCAGTTGGGAGTTGTTGTGCACAAACCTTATACATGAAACAACAATTTAAGGACTACAATTAAGAATATTCCACCATTCCAATTAAGTGTGATAACACTAGTGCTATGAACATCTCTAAAAATCCTATATCACACTCAAGAACAAAGCACATTGTTATAAGACACCACTTCCTAAGAGATCATGTTCAAAAAGAAGATATCATACTTGAATTTATAAACACAAATGACCAATGGGTAGATATCTTTACAAAACCTCTCTCCGAAGAAAGATTTATATCCATTAGAAGAGAACTTGGGTTGTTACATAGCAAGGAAGTTATTTAGGTAGGTTTCATATTGAGAAAAATGAGAAAACTAAGAAATTAGGGACTTCAAGCGACAGAGCAATGTAAACTGGGCTTAGGCGCCTGAGCTAGCAGACCTCGGGTGATTGAGGTGCTACTACCTGTTAAGATTCCAATTCTTTAAATCTTCAAGCAACTAAACTTAATCTTCAAGCGCTTGAAGTCACGGGATCTATATATTTAAAGCTCGAAACCCTAACTTCAGGCTACTAAATCCTGCTCCATCACTCACCCGAAGTTCCACCTCTTTGTCTTCTTTGCTTCCTCACTCAAAACCCTTCGAATCAAAGCCTTAAACCCCTTCTCCTACTCTCTTTCTCTTAGATTCTAGGGTTCCATTATCCAAGAATACAACAATGCCTCGCACTAAGACCACAACAAACCAAGGATCTTCTACCAGAAGGGATGATAACAACATCGAGCAATGACTAGTCACTCCACAATCTAAGCTCCGATATTGTTCTACTCTCCATTTTATGGACCCTGTCTTTGGTAAGGTGATCGAAACCACCTTTTTCGATTCCGAATTCCCTAAAATACTGCCTATGTTTAGGAATATAGGATGGAAAAAATTTTTTGTTTTTCAAGCTAAAGGAATGTAACCCAACCTTGTCAAAATTTTTTATGCTAATATGATTTCTGGAGAAAGAGTTCTCACTACTGAGGTTAGAGGCAAGAAAATAGTTTTAACTCCTCAAATTCTAGCTCCCATTTTGCATATCACCCTGGGTGAATTCGAATGTTCCGTCTTTGCTCAATCTTGGATTCTAAAGCAAGGCTTCACACCCAAAGTGTTTTTGCCTCTAATAATGGTAAACGAACTTGTATACTTTGGCCATCCACCCATGTATATGCAATTGAACCTCCAAGCCCAAATACTTCACAAAATCATCTCCAATAACATTCTACCTAAGGTCGGATCTTATGATCATCTTTCCTACATTGACTACTTCGTCTTATGGTGTTTACTCAAGGGAAAGAAGCTTGATCTCTCCAGCTTCATTTTGAAATGGATGTGGGTTAAGTTGGAAGCCACTCGTGTCACACTTCCTTATGGAGGTGTGTTGAATCTTATCTTTGCTTAGCTTGACATTACCACACCTTCTGAATTGTTCATAAAACGTACCCACTATGACCTCTTCACCTCCACAACCCTCGAGGGGATGGGCTATGAAAAGCACGATTAGGGATGGTTCTTGAAAAGAGGAAGACCTAAAAGAGCACCAGTAGTTGTACCTCCTCCTCCTTCTCCAGCTCAAGACCTAGGACCTCCTACTGATACACCTTCTTAGTTCATTCCCTTTCATCATGAATTCTCCACCTTCAGCAAGGACATGAGATCAGGACTTCAAACCCTTTGGGAGGATGTATCTTCATTTCACACTACCTGTTCCTCACTTGATTAGCTCCTCACTCGTATTGAGAAGTATCAGGCTAGCTCATCCCGCTGTGTTGATCCTATGGACACTAGTTCTACTCCTCGGAGTGATGATGAAGAATCAAAGGAAAGTAGTGAGGAAGGTGATGAAGAGGAAGATGATGAAGAAGAAGCTGAAGAGGAAGATGATGATGCTGATAACTAGTTTAGATTGTCTTTTTGGGATGTATTAAGAACTCCCTATGTATTGGCCTTGTTTTATGTCAATTTGTTTGTTTTTATTTTCATTTTGGCTTATACCCTCTACTACTTGTGACTTTTTGTGTAATGTGACTATGATTTTAATATGCTAAACAACTTTGTGTCTATCCATTCTTTTTGAATGATGTCAAAGGGGGAGAAATTTTGAGCAAACATAAATTTTGAGCAAGCATTAATAAAAAATAAGAATATGGAAAATAGAATATAGGAGAATGAACATGAAAACTATAATTCAAAAATGTACATGACATGAGCTATAATGAAATATAAATAAGAATAGGGCTAGAATGAACATGAAAACTATAATGCAAATATGTACATGACATGAGCTATAATGAAATATACTCATTTGTGTCTTATTTTTTAATTTACTCATACTTGAAATCATCATTTTTCATATTTGTTTTAAATGTATACTTATTGTAAGGTAAGGGGGAGCATTTTTCAAAGGATCTCTCATCTTTGCTCCTAATTTGTCATCATCAAAAAGAGGGAGATTGTTGGCCTAACATGGCTTTCGAATCTCGTTTTGATGATAACAAATGAAAGTTGATTTAACATGTGTTGTTAAGTGATGATGTTTCAAGAATGCTTAAATGACAAAGTTCAAAATATCTAAGGAAATGCAAGTTCAAAGATCACCAAGGACCACAAAGCCACACCCATTCTCAAAGTGATCCAAAGGAAGCTCAAGTGGACCAAAATGATTCAAAGCATTAGGAAACCTAAAGTTGACTCAAGCTCAAATTCTAAAAGGATTCAAAGCAAAGACACCATGAAGACTTCAAGCTTAGAGTTTTTAAGGCTTTATGATGAAACAATGCAAGTAATTCATTTCAAATATCATGAGAAATGTTTTGAAACTCATTAGGGTTTGTCTTGGACTTAGAGACCTTGTTTTTAAAACCCTGAAAAATATTTTTATAAAGTAAAAAAGCAAGAGAACCAAGTTTTTTTGAAAAATAACCTAAAAAATAGAAATTTTGTTTGTTCAGATGACTGAAGTGTAAGCTCAGGCGCCTGAATATTTTCCCCAGGTGATTGAAGAATAAGTTTAGGCACCTAAAGAATTTTCTGATGAATTTCTGAAGAAGCATTGTAACCTCAAGCGACTAACCCTTGTCACCTTAGGCGCTTGACCCTGTTTTCAGTTCAAAAATTACTATTTTAAAGAACCTCAGGCGACTGAACACTGTTAACAGCTATATTTTTTAAAAAATTTTAAAATTCAAAATTTAGTTTCTTGTGCCCCAAATTTTGTAAAAACTTGGGAAATACTCCAAGTAAACTTGGGCAACACGAATTAACCTTTATGAGCCTATAATACATGTTTTCACAAATCAAACTCATATCAACCAATTGAAAATCTGCTCTTAAGCTGAAAACTCACTAGTTCTCTCAAAGCTCTCTCTTGCTCACTCTTGCAATCTGAGAATTGCGAAAATTCTGAAGCGTTGATCATTCTTCTCTGAGCTCTACAATCTAAAATACTTATTTCCATCTAGAGAAGTATTCTGGTGATATTGTTCTTGAGCTTCAATACTGTTTCATTTGATACTTGTTATTGAAGTATATAGCACTTTCAATTGTACTAATCAGCTCTATCTGAGAGTATTATTTGTACAAAAGAAATTATTTTCTTGTTTTGTGTTTCTTTGAAAGTTCAGGTATTTGGATCATTGTAATCAAGCATGGGGTATCGCTTGGACAGGGGACTCCACCCTAAAGGAGGGTTGTAATCGGTTTGTTCCGCCTGAAAAGGAACGAGTTAGTGGAATCCATAGGTGGTCTTGCCTAAGGCAAGGACGTAGGCTGGGGATAAGTCGAGCCTCAAAAAAATATCAGTCTCAGTCTCTACCCTTTTCTATTTAAATTTCATCATATACAAATTGTGTTTTAAATTGCAGGTTTGCTGAAAATCTAAGATTAAGAAGACCTTTTAATATAAGAAAGTATGTTGGTTAATATTTTGAGAAAACCTTTAAGAGAGTACGTTGATTAACCGCTTGCGAAAATCTTGTTCAAAAAGAGTGCATAAAAATTCATTCATATAGGGCTATAAACTGAAATTTTGCAAACGCTGAAAAACAAAGTACTGCTGCTCTTAACAAAGATTGGTTAAGTATTGTGATTGGGTGATTGTTTATTACTTGGTTTGTGATTGGTATTTGGCTTGTGTTTAGATTATAGTTGATTTAAAATTAAGTCATCCTTGTGTGTTTGTTTAAGTTTACAAAAGGTTGAAAATTTGTAATAACACTTAAAAGAATTTTTATAAACCCAATTCACCTCCCCCTCCTGGGATAACACCTTGCATTTCATAGGGCAATAAACGAAAGAAGTGGAAAATCTAAAACCAAGGAATCCATCGCTTTTAAAACCTCAAATGAAAGTTCTAGTGATGAAGATGAAGATACAATGGATGTAAATGATGTAGCCCTCATAATCAAGAGACTTGCAAAAATCCTTAGAAAGAAGAATAAAAGAAAATTCCAAGACTCCAAATCAGATAGGAAGAAACAAATAAAAAGGAAACAAGAAATGAACCTCCTACATGCTATAATTACAAGAAAGTAGGACACATAAAACCAGATTGTCCACAACTCTAGAAGGACTCTAAAATGAAAAATAAAAAGGCAATGAAAGCAACTACATGGGACACTATCAGCTCTAATAGTTCAAAATGTGAATCAAGTGACGAAGAGATTGCAAATGGTTGTCTTATGGTATGGGACGATGATGAAGTACAAAGCTCCTTACCCAAATCATATAATGATTCTTGTGATGATTCATCTGATGAATCCAATGATGAGAGTATGCCACCTTATGAAGAACTACAAAGTGAACTATTCAAGGTTCATAATATTTTAGTTAATATGACTAAACAATGCACTTCATTGAAAAATAAGAATGAAGTTGTAATGAAAGAAATGGAATCTAAAAATCTTACTAAAAGAGAAAAGGATTTAAAAAATCAAGAGATTAGAAAGTAAGAATGAAAAGGTGATGAAAGAATTGGAAGATCTAAGATCCCAATCTTCTATGGAAAATGAGAAAGATCTGTATATATCTGAACTAGAAAGTAAAATCAACAAAATGTCTCAAGATCCAGTATTGCTGCAAATAAAGGGTAAAAATATACAAGACTAAGAAATCTATGATCTTAAAAGAAAAATTAAGGATCAAACCAAAATCATCTACAACTTCACTAGAGGAAAGGAAAACCTTGATAAAATAATTGGATCACAAAGAATGTCTTGGAGTAGAGAACACAAGGGAAAAGAACCTCTGCATAGGGTACTTTGCAAAAGCCTCCAAAGACTATGCTAGCACCTCCTCAAATGCTTACACACATACCACATGTTTTCTATGTAAGGAGAAAGGACACATAAAATTTGAATGTCCATTAAAAAGAAAGGGTGTGAAAATTAAACAAGTTTTGAGAGAAAGAAATGTCTCTTGTTAAACTATCAAGACCTAAGAAAGTATGGGTACCAAGATGAAAGTCTGGTTCACAAACCAAGGACTCCATAGATCTTAGGAATAGTCATTCTTATTAGGAATTGAAAAACATAAATTTCTACTTAAATATCGTAATGCCTCCATAGCGTACAGGGTTTAAAGTAGCCAATCTTAAGAGATTTAGCAATGACTATAAATGTGCTCGGATAGTAGATAAATACTTAAAAATGTAAGTTATCAATAGTTGAAATATCTACTATAATAGAGAACCTGAGAAGTTGAGAAAATCTAAGAAATCCAGAGAATTCAAAAATTCCAAAAAGAAAATTTATCCTTGCTCAAACTAACATACAAGAATATTGAATAAGTTGAAACAAGGTATGAAAATCTAAAAGACGAGCTTCTGAACTTATTGATAACTATTATATTGAATTAAAAGAATATAAAAACATGGCATTGTTGGCCACAATCAAAGGATAGATTATACAAGGCTTATCTTTGAAATTAAAGAAGTCAAATACTACAATAAGCGAATTTGGAAAGATATTTGAAGCTTGGTAAAATAGAAAAGGGATAAATCAAATGAGAGAAATTTTGAAACCAAACACTAAGCTGAGTTGAAATGTTTGGCACTACTATTTTTTTGCTTGTTTTCTCTTGACCATCTTAGTTCACATATTGATGTTGGATTATATTATATATATATATGTTGCATGTTGAATGATGGATGACCATGTTATGATTGAAATATATGCTAGATTATGGACCTTATTATTGTGATCTAAATGCGAAATTTTTTTGGTCCTTAGTACTTTTGCATAATATTTCTTTCGGTCTATCCTTTTGTTGATATAAAAAAAGGGGGGGGGGGGGAGAGAGAATTGAGTTGCAAAATTGAGTATGAAATAACTTGCTAAACATGAGCATGATATGATATTGATACGATATTGGTATTATTCTTAGTATCCATGAGCATGCCATGATAAGTTTAAAAGCATAATTGATAATAATGATAGTTTCACATGATATTTACACTATTATTATATATGGACTCATAGTTAGCACTTCAAGAATGAAATTATGAATCTATTAAATATGAAATACATTTCATTCAGGGGGAGTTATACTTGTTAAGTAATGATATCATGATTACAATAAATTATTGAAAATTCTGATATACAATCTTTTGTATTTTCTCATGCTACTTTGAGACTTATTGTCTATCTTTTTATGCATGATGAATGCAAAGTTTTGTTATGTGTCATCACAAGATCTATACTTTGCTTATGGCTATTAGTTGCCTTGATATTTAAATTTTTTTGCTCTTTTTGATTGATGACAAAAGGAGGAGAACGTTTGAGCAAAAATTGAGCATGACACATGCATACTTAAGCATGTATATTGGCTAAACAATGAAATGAAATGAAATATATGAGCATGATATTGAAATTGATATTGAAAATGATCGTGATATTGCAAATATTGTTAAATTGATGTTTATTGTAAGGGGGAAACTTATTAAGGCTTACTCATTTTTGTTCCTTATTTGTCATCATCAAAAAAGGGGAGATTGTTGGCCTCACAAAGTTTAGAATCTTGTTTTTATGATAACAAAGTAAAAGAATTTCATATATTTGGTTAAGTTAAGTTTCGAGACTCAAGAGTGTTGATAAAAGACCAAGGTCAAGTGCTTGAAAAGTCCATTACTTAAATCTAGAAGAACTTGATGAAGCATGTACTTAAGTCAATAATCTATGAAGGAAGTCAAAGCAAATACATGAAGATATTGAAAAAAAAAAAAAAAAGCAAATACATGAAGATACTGAGAGCAAAGTAAATACATGAATAATTAGCGCTTAGAAAGTTATAGTCTTTTAAGAAGTCTCATGTAAGTACTTCAAACGATTTTAATATGGATACATGAAGCTCTTAGGTTAATTACTTGGACCTAGATACCTTTTAAAATACCTTGAAAATATTTTTATAAAGTCAAAAGTTATTTCAACAAAGTTAAAATTATTTTTGGAATGAAAAGCACTAAAACAAGATTCTCCAAATTCTCTTCTTTTTTCTACATCTGCATTAATGAGAACGTTTCTCTGCGAATCACTCCTTATCTTAAAAAGTGCTTAACATGAAAGTTGTGAGAGTTTTTTGTACCTTTATGTTGATATCAAGAACATCCAATTTGGAGTTGTATAAAAAAAGTTATGACCAAAATACTGAAACGTGGTCAAAGTTGACAACTCAGGCGACAGACCGAGTATTCTCAGGCGACTGACTGGTTTCTGAGGTTGAGTTAGACAACTGACTGAACACACTCAGGCGATTGACATAGCACAGACTTTTGAAATAAGTTGGATTTTTAGGTGACAGGCGCCTGATACTTTTTGATAGGTGACTGACTTTCATAAAATCTAAAATAAATCAACATGGGAACATTTCCAAAAGTGTTTACTTGGCCCCCAAACTTTGTAAAAACTTGGGGAATACTCAAATCAACTCTGGGGATATGAAATTCTACTTTTTTTTATCTATAAATACATGTTGAACCCAAGAATTAAATACCAACAACAATCAACAAATCAGTATATACTCTTACATTCAAAAGCTCCATTGTTGAAAAACTTTTTCTGAAGTATTGTTATGTTCTTGCTGATACTACTTACGGTTCTTGTTCTCTACTTGAAATCTCAATCTAAGAAAGAACCCGATGATATACACTTGAACTTCATCTTTCTATATTGATATTTGATTGAAGTATATTGTGATATTCAAATTGTACTAATCAGCTCTTTTGAGAGTGTCATTGTACACAAAATTTTCTCTCGTTGTTTTTCACGATTCAGGGTTGATTGAATCATTGGCTAATTGAGCGTGAGGTATCGCTTGGAGAGAAGGGCTTTATCCTACTTGAAGGAGTGTGTAAAAGGTTTGCTCCGCCCAATCAAGGGAGCAGTATTGGGTGGTTTGCCTAAGGCGAGGATGTAGGCGAGGATAGCCAAACCTCGTAAAATCTTAGTGTCTTGCTCTTCCTTATTCTCTTTAATTTTCTGCATATATAAACTGTATGGTTGTGTACTTAATTTGATGAAAATTAATTTACTTTTGGGAATTTTGGAAACCATAAGGGAGTACGTTGATTGATCAATATTATATTACAGAAACCGCAAGGAAGTATGTTGATTAATTAATACCAAAGCTCATTAATATATTGGTTGGTTACATACTTAAATTCAAGATACTTATTTGATATCAATATTTGAATTTTGGACGCTTGGTTGAATTTTCTATTTTATTTCATATTGCGATATCAAGATCACCTCATTGATTGGATTGATATTGAAAGGCTGAATTTTAATATTGAAGTTTTGATCATCATCATTATTCATCAATAAATACTAAATCTTAGATTGAGTATTGGTTATTACAAATAAATTGTATTTGTAAAGTTGTTGTGTTGTAGAGTGTAATTGCAAATTAACTCAAATTGAAAAAGGGGTTAATATTTAACTAAAAGAATTTGTAAAACAACAATTTACAAAGAAATTAAAAAAAAAAAATTCACCCCTTTATTGGGAGTACACCTTACTTCTCAACTATATACCACCAATACTCTCACAACAGTGTGGCTACACTGGTATCCATGAAGCTACGATACCGTGCTTAGCTCTGGTCCATCAGGGTTGTTAAACCATATAATGTGATTTATAAAACAATACAATAACATGATATCATTTCCACAATTCGGTATAAAATGTTGTAATATTGTAACTCTATACAAAACACTATTATATTGTAGTTCTGTAGAGAACACTTCTCATTCTCTGACTCTGTATAAAATGTTCTCATACTGTAGTTCTATATAGAACACTGTCATTCTGTAACTCTATATAAAATACTGTTGTACTGTGATTCTGTATAGAACCTTATCATACTGTAACTGTGTACAAAAACTATGTCATATCATAATTCTATATAAAATATTGTCATACTATTACTCTGTATTAAACGCTATCATATCATTATTTTGTATTAATCTCATGCCACACAATTTGAATTACTAATTCATAATAAAATAATATGCCTGGAACAACTATATTCCTCTGCTAAAAAATAATGATATAATCTTCTAATAATCTGTCTGAGATAACTATATTTTTTTGTTAAAAAAATAATGATGTAATCATCTCTAGGGCTTTACTTAAACTCAAATACCTAGTTTTTCCCAAAACATACATATAATAAATTCAAAATTTCCATTTCCATATGCCTAAATACTTAGAAAAATATTCATATTATTTCTGTAATCACATGCTAAAATTTAATCGGTTAAATTTTTAAAAAAAACTGACATAATCTGTTCCCTTTACCTTATCCCAAGAGTGGTGCCTACAATATCCAAACTACAAAATCTCCTTGATTAAAATGTTGGCAGCTAAAAATGGAACTTAGGGATACTTTCCGTTCTTCAATCGATGCAAGTTTCGCCTAGAAAATTGAGAAGAGAGAGAGAGAGAGACGAAGAGTACAAGGAGAGGGAGAGAGAGTGGCAAGAGTTGTCTGGGGGTGTCCTCGGGATTTCAAATTGAAATACTTTCAAGCTTCAGGAAAGTTTATATATATATATATATATATATATATATAATATTATATTATTATATTATATTAATATATCATTATATTATATTATTTAATTAATAATTATTAATTAATTAATTTTAATTTTAATTTTTTTTTTGAATCACTATAGAAACTCTGACCCTCATTCCCTTCTCTCCTAAGCTCTTACAACGGTTCTTTCTCTCTCAAGCTTTCACAAAGGTTCTTTCTCTCTCAAGCGTTCTTTCTCTCTCACGCTCTCTTCCTTCTCATAGAAACTCTTTCTCAAATGATCTGGACCCTAGGGTTCCAAATCTCATTTCTTTCTATGACTCCCAATCTTGAAAGATCCAAAACCAAGTTCAGATCTTCAACTCCTCTTGAAACCCTAATCTCTCAAACCCTACTCTTTCAAAAACATCAACCAAAAATTGAGTTTCTGGTAAACTGGAGAACAACGAATGCTCAAGGGCACTTCAAAGCGATCCAAAGCTCAGAAAAGGGGAGAAATGTTATTCAGTTTTCAACACTGTTCTAAGAGAGAGAAAGATAAGTTCCCCCTTCTTTTGTTATTTTTTGTAATTAATTGTCTGAGTATTTCCTATATGTACCCTCGTACCCTCATTCCCTACAACCATTCTTTGTACATTCTTTTTGCCTATATGTATGTCATTTTTTTGTATTTTTGTAACTTTATGCATGTATTGTTTCCCATATTTCTCACTATACGCTAGGCAATGTACACTACAACCCTCCGTTTGTACTTTAGACACTTGTACCTGTTAGGAAAGTAACAAGACAACTAGCACAGTGGATAAATATTTCCCAAAAATTAAATCTATGACTAGCAAAAATAACCAACCAACAATAATAATAAATCATACACCACAATAAGAACACCATGATTTTTAACGTGGAAAACCGCAATGTGAAGGGCAAAAACCACGGGGCCTATGAGACCCAATAAATTTTTCACTATAATAGAGGCAAAAAATCACAGTAGTACAATCACCAAAATGCTAACAAACTTAGAGCAAAAAAGGATTCCCAAAGGAATCGCAATAAAATAAGAATGAGCATAAAGAAGTCACCCAAATGCAGTTACCATCAATACTACAAAATCAGGTCCTCCAAAACTTCGAAACATATCTCCACCTTCCAGATCAAAGGTCGACGAATCCCGAACGTGCTCTCTAAATTTCAGCAAAATCAGATTGCAAAAGACCTTTCGATCATCGAGTTGATGCCTCACACACGATGCCACACACACTGTTACACACACTATTTCACGCACAGTTTGCAGCGCTCAATTTTTTTTTTTTTCTCTCTCTGTGTATTGACGATGCTCCACACTGCCGCACCCTTTTTTACTTTGCCCTAATGAGCTTCAACCCATATGGGCCTCCTTTTTTTTTTTTTTTTTATGTGGGTTGGACCCAACAAATCTCCCCCTCCAACCTATAAATGGAAGGAGATATTCATTAAGATTATCAACAATTTTGATACCGATTGCCTCGGCACACAACGCAAGCTTCGTACAAGGCACCACCTTTGTCATCATATCATCAACATTCTTATCAGTGTGGATCTTCTCAAGTTCAAGCAACTTAGAATATAGAACATCTTGAATCCAATGATATCTCACATCAATATGCTTTGATTTACCATGAAAGGTTGAATTCTTACTAAGATGAATAGCACTTTGTTATCACAAAATAACACATACCTCTTCTAAGTGAATCCAAGTTCACGAACCAATTTCTTCATCCACAATAACTCTTTACATGCCTCGATAGTTGCAAAGAACTCGGTTTCTATAGTGGACAAAGCAACACATTTCTACAACCTGGATTGCCAAGACACAGCTCCCCTTACAAGGGTAATCAAATAACCTAAAGTAGATTTCCTCGAGTCCGAATCTCCAGTCATGTCTGAATCTGTATAGCTAATTAGAATAGGTTTTTTAGAACCAAAACAAATTTTCAAATCAACTATATAAAGATACTTTATAATCCATTTCACAGCATTCCAATGCTCTCTACCTGGAGTAGAGAGAAATCTACTAACTACACCAACTACATGAGCTAAATCTAGCCTTGTGCAAACTATGACATACATTAAGCTACCAACTGCATATGCATATGGAATACTTTCCATGTCTCTCTTTTCTTCATCATTATAAGGAGACTGTTTACTACTTAACTTGAAATGTGTAGCAAGAGGAGTACTTACCACTTTAGCTTTATCTATGTGAAACCGTTGAAGTACCTTCTCAATATACTTTTCCTGAGACAGCCATAATGTCTTAGCACTTCTGTAATGTGAGATTCTCATGCCAAGAATTTGTTTCGCTGGTCCCAAGTCTTTCATGGCAAAAAACTTGCTCAACACATGCTTTAACCTATCAAATCTAGAAGCATTGTGACCAATAATGAGCATGTCATCAACATAAAGCAACAAAATAATGAAATCATCATTAGAGAATTTTTGAACAAATACACAATGGTCTAAAGTCATCTTCCTGAAGCCTTGTTGAACCATGACAGACTCGAACTTCTTATACCACTATCTTGGAACTTGTTTTAGGCCATATAAGCTCTTCTTCAATCTGCAAACATAATTATCCTTACCTTTCACCATAAAACCCTTAGGCAGGTTCATATAAATTTCTTCCTTGAGATCACCATGGAAGAAAGCAGTTTTCACATCCACTGCTCCACCTTTAAATCAAGACTAGCAGTTAAGCCCAAAACAACACGGATTGACGTCATTTTTACTACTAGTAAGAAAATCTCCCCAAAATCAATCCCTTTTTTCTAAATGAAGCCTTTGACAACTAATATAGCTTTGTACCATGGGAGTGACGAATTCTCTTCCTGTTTTAATCTATAGGTGTTTTGAACACCAGGGGTTCGGTCACCCGAAACCTCGTAATTTTACCCTTTAAGTTCTATTTCAATTCAATTTCTTCCTCTGATAGTATATGTGATATTGGGGACTATCTTAAGTGCAAGTGCTGGAACCTAAGGTCTTTCTAAGGTCTTTGAGTTAGTTCCAAAAACCTGGCGTCGGTCGACCGAAGGGCGATCCCTTAGGCCTTTCTAAGGTCTTGAGTTTATAGTCCTATATGCATGATGTGCATTATTACATACCTTTTCTTCATTAAAAATTACAAACCCAAATAGAAATTACAACAAATAAATATGTCGAGGTCTTCCTTTCTTCAAGTTACCGTATGCCATCAATATGATCTTACTAATATGGTTCTACACACAAACTTGGCAAATGTTAAATATCAAGGTATTTGTCATGATCAAAACGGGATATGACCAATAGGGTCAACAAAGCTCTTATGGAAGATCGGAGATCCAATTGTCATCAACCCAGATGGATCTGCTAAGCATGTGTCTCCAGTGGGGGTGGCTCTCAACTAGCAATCGGAGAATGCCTTTCTCAATAATAGAATACTACAACAAATTGTTGAAAGCCATAGGGATTTAGCCAACAAGGTTGAGAACAAGTTTTCCGTCACATCCATCCTCATAAATAAATACCAGAATCACATTGAAAGGTTGTATGAAGGACTTATGCAAATGATCAAGCACATGTCAGCATTCTCTCCTACTTTCAAAATGAAAAAAGTAGAAATACAAGACCTTAAAGCTTAATTAAATAATCTCAAGCATAGCCAACAACAGTAGCATATATAGACAAGGATTGATCCTCTATTTCCACCATTCACTTTGAATTTCAGCTCACCCCAACCGACATATTAGCCTATATCAATGTAGGCATCTTTCATAGGAAGTGACTCCTTTCTCCACCTCAAAAAGAGGCAGCACACTCAAAGGACAACCCAAACCTAAAGGGTTGAATCAGCAGCAGCCTCCACTTCTTAGAAGAATGATAAGAAAAAAGTCAAATAATCAAGTATTTTAGATTGAGAGCCACACATTAGAGTTTTGGAAAAAGAAAACTCAACCTCCAAGCTTCTTGTTGATATAGCTGATCCCTTACAGCGAGATCCAGAGGATACACAAGAAAAAGAAACTCCAAGATCAATTCTTCCTATCATAATGGATGATAAATCATTTGAGGAAAATACGCTGCTTCCTAGACCCATGATGATAACCCAGCCATCCACTCACAGATCGGAGTACAACAATCCCACATATGATGATGAAAGGATCAACAACAACATCAACCTCTTAGAGAATACCTCATAAGCTATTCCCATGCAAAGCTCAAGCAATTCAAATGGTAATGGACCAACCATTTTGTTGGAAGGAATTCCTCCAAAACAGTGGAAGAATAAGATCCTCGATTTCCATGCCTAGTGTATAATAGAGCTAATGAAAGAAGGAGATTATCTGTAAAGAGGTTATCAAAAGGCCTATTTCCGAATTTTCCAAAAGACTCAGAATTTAGTGCATAAACCTTGGAGATTATAGGCAATTGCAGATATCGTAAGTTTCAAATCTTGATGTTTTCATATCCACAATCCTTGAATAGTTCTGTGGTGCTTAAGAAGACCACGTTAGCCAAGAAAGAGAAGAGTACGTGAAGATTAAATGCTACACACTTAAGAGAAAAAATCTGGACAAGCATTATAATCTTATATTGGAAAGATACTTTACTCTCTGCACACCAGATGATATCAAACTCAAGCAAGCTTATCTCAATAGCCTACTAGATCCACTAGGAGAAGAAGTTCTCCGAGAACTTCAAATGAGTGGAAAAAGACTTGAAAGCACTTCTTTTGGTAAACTCTACAAAAAGTGCTCTTATAAATCTGGATTCTCTTTGTAAAAAGTATGATATGTACATGAGACTCTAGAAAGCAGGCATGAACATAACCAAAAATGCTAGTGGAAGGATCTCCTTATCAAATGCAAAGGATGTAGTAATCCGGGAAAAAAATACTATTAATTAATTAATAAATTAAATTAACTAAATAAATAATATGATGGATATATAAGTATACATGTGTGTATATATATATATATATATATATATGCATAAAGTAATATGTATATAGGTACATATATATATATATATATATAATGGTAATATAATATAATAAAATAAAGTAATAAGTATTATATATACTTATAAGCTTAACACTTAAGCTTTGCTAGGGATTGAAATTTGATTCAATCCAGAGAGCCATCTGCCTCTCTCTCTCTCTCTCTCTCTCTCCTCGATCTCTCTCTCTCTCTCTCTCTCTCTCTCTCTCTCCTAGCCTTTCCTCTCCCTCTCTTCGATTTCCTCGGTCAAACGTGCGCCAATCGAAGAATGGAAAATACCCTTGAGTCCCAAATTCGGCCACCAATATTTTAACTAGAGTGGATTTGTTGTAGGAGTGTCATAGGCACCACTCTTGAGATAAGGTAAATCAACTCTCTCTCTCTCTCTCTCTCTCTCTCTCTCTCTCTCTCTCTCTCTCTCTCTCTCTCTCTCTCTCTCTCTCTCTCTCTCTCTCTCTCTCTTTTCAATTTCTCCCCAATCTTCAGTCAAATTGACGATTGGACACCACTACAAGGTCTCAGCTTCGATTTTGAGCAAATTAAACGAAGTAGATATTTGATTTAGGGATCCTAGGCACCACTCCAAGGCTAAGGTGAGAAGTACAAAATATGTTTGTTGTCTTAAAAAATTTAACTCATTAAATTGTAGTATTTAATTATTAAATTGTAGTATTTGATTATATTATATTTTTTGGAAATATTCCTGGATTAAATTAAACTGCATAATTGGATTATATTAGATTTTTGGACATAAACTGATATGTCATTATGGGGTCGTGGAAAGTGGTATCAGAGTATTTATCTGATGGTGTCATTAATCATGTTATTTGGTTGTTTTAAATTTTTTGGGGCTTTATGAAGGAAACAAGCAGTGCTCCTGTCCAACGAGAGAATGGGAGGATGTTTATATTCCTTGAAAATCTAACAAAACCAAGCTTAATGAGAAACCCTAGAAATATCTAAGTAAGAAGAAACATGGGAAAGATCCAAAGGGTCATCGATGTTACACCTACAATCAAAAAGGGCATTATACAAAGAGGTGCCCCTAGAGATGAAAAAGAATTAAGCTGATTCAAATGCTACATAAGGTCTTAAAATGGGATTCAGATGAAGAAATCGAATCTGTGTTTTCTATAGATGATCAAAGAAATGAAGATTCCATCTTGCTTTTTAGAAAAGTGAGCTGACAAACCTATCGAACTCTTCGAATGAAAAAGATGAAGATTTCGAGTACTATCAGGGTAATCCAGATCTGGAATGTTCCCATCTCCAACCCATTAATAATAAATGCTACCTAATGTCATCAACAAGAGAAAAAGTGATTACGCATCTAAATTGCGTAATTAGGTGTTTAAAATCATGCATTAAAGATTATATTTTTAATTAAATGCTTAATTATGTTCAATAATTTAGCATTGAGATTGAATTACAATATTTGGATCATTACTCGATAATTTACGAATTTTTTGTAAATTATTATTATAGGATAATTTTTGGACATTAAAGTCGAGATGAAAAATGTACGTGTGTGTACGTGAGTTAGATTTCAAACCAAGGTCATGTGCATGAAGCCAAATATTGAAGACGGGACCGTGAGCCACATGCTTGCAAATGACGAGCCATGCACGTAGTTGTTTGAAGTCGTGTGCGTGTGTAAAAATTGAAGAATCCGTGCTATGCAATGTGATAATTTTCAAAATTAAAGGAGACATAAAAGAGAACCAGGTGTCATGTGAGAAGATTACATGGGCTTCATGCACATGAATCCATGTCATGCAATGAAAAGTCGGCAACAATCCAAGTCCGAAATTCACTAGGAGATAGCCTGAATGTATTTTGATATTTTAATTATAACTCTTTCATCTAACATTGGATTAGTATGATTTAAGTGGCATTGGAAAGCTTACTAAGATATCTACAATTAATTGTATATTAGTATTTTGTTAATTCGAACATTTACAAGGTCAAAATTGGGCTTGAAAGTAAAGTTGATGTGTTGGGTTGTGTACAGTGCTTAAGGAAAAAAGGAGTCTTGGGCCACCAAAAAAATGGCCCATGCGCCTATCTCAAGAGGAGACACAGTTAGGGCAAAATATTAGAGGGGAAATAGGATATTTTATGGAGGAGATGGTTTTATGGGGGGAAAAGGGAGCAATGGGAGGCAGTGGTGCGCATGACATAAGACTCTTGGCCTCTCTCAAATTTTCAGCTATCTCTCTCTCTCTCTTTTCTCTCTTCTCTCTTCTCCCGTACTCTCTCATATTTCTCTTTCTTTGAACTCAATTTCTTTAAAATTAATTTTATTTTTAAGTTTTAAATCAAAGTTTGGATTAATTTTTGTTTAAAAATAGTTTGTTTAATTTAAAAACTTTCTTTTTACTAGATAAATTTCTATTTAAATCTCTCTCTCTCTCTCTCTCTCTCTCTCTTGCATTTAAATTTTTGTTTGAACATTATTATTGTTAATTTCAATTTTTCATCTTATTTAAAGTTTCTATAGGGATTTAATTATTTTCTTTGGGTATTTTTATTATTAAAGTTGGTTTTTTTATTTAGTGTGTATTCTTACTTGGGTTTACGTTTGAAGTAAATATTTTTATTTAGTTGAATGATTACAGGGTTTAGTTCTTTCTGTTGACTTTTTGGGTCCATCTCCTGTTTTGATTATGACAAACCACAGTATCTCATTTGTGTGTTTTGAGTATTTGAACAGGTTTATTTTTCTAAGCACGGATGACAGATGAGAAATGGAAGCCAAGAAGCACTTAAACAAGCATACCCCAGCGTTTTCCATGAAATTGCAAAGGAGCAGCGCGCGAAGACTGATTTTTATTTTCAGTTGTATAATTATATTTTCTTTTATTCATGTTGGGTCTATAATAATGAATGCATATCATGCATGTAGGAACTACAAAGCTCAAAGACCTTAAAACGACTCTAGGTCCCTAGACATCACTTGAAAATCAAAATAACTGTAGACTGAACATAGGAAACCGAATGTCATTAGGGCACCCTTCGATCAACTGAAGGTTGACCGACGCCGAATTTTTTCAGTGTCCTAAAGAAGACCTAGTTTGACCTTAGGACTCCCTATAATTTATAAAAATATGCCCTATAGTCTTAAACATTAATCATTATATGAATAGGGTTAATATACATAGGGAATAGGACTGAAATGCATTAAAAATGCATGTTTGGTCGATCGAACTTTCATAGTATAAATCACTCAGTCGCCCAAACCGGTCAAGTGGTCAACATTTAGACCATAGCTCGATCGACCGTACTGTACCAAGTTCATATGACTTGGTTGACCAAACTCCCATTGAGTCAATGTTTGACTTCTCGGTCAACCAACCAAATTTAAATGGGCAACGCCCTAGTCGACCGAACAGCGCGAAAATGAAAAAATTGCCTTGGAACCCTACTGTTTGGTCGATGGAACTTCCAATTCAAATTTTACCCGGTCGACCGAACTTGGACACTTGGTCAACCGAACCTCACCTTCGGTCAACCGATGCTCTCGGGTTGCCATATTATTTTTACCGCGATTAAAATTTTTAAACAGGATTAATTTTCCTAATGATTTTTAAAATAAATTTAATAATACCTTGTGTATCCCCAACGACTATAATTTACCCTTTTCCTATATATATGTCTTTATTTGTCCAGATTAAGGGGGATTAGGAAAAAGATTAAGAAAAATATTCTCTCAAATTTTCCAAGCCTATTTTTCACATACTACTTCCATACACTCTCATACTTCGAATTTCTTGATTAACCAAGCTTTGTGAGAGTTTCTATTGTGTTTATTGTAGCTTGCTTAATACTCTCAATATTGTGCTTGTAGTTTGTTGTTGATTTTTTGAGAGTTAAGCAAAGAGTTATCCCACTAATTTAATTCAATAAATCTTGTGCTGGGAAAAACTCATAAGCTTGAGGATCTTTGCATTGTCATTACAAGACTCCTATAGCTATAATTTTTTGTGTGCAAATATTTTTCCAAGCTATAATATTTTCAAACTACTCTTGTGCTTATTTCATTGAAGGAAAATATTTTGAGTTAATTTGAATGTTTAATTAGCATCTTTGAAACTATGATTTGTTATTGAGATTTGTTATAACTTGTTTCAAAGAAATAGTTTGATAGAACACTCTTGAGCATATACATGATTATACATTGCTAAGTGTTTGCTTGCACAAAGATCATTGCACACATACTCTCACATACTGGTTGATATATTGACATTGTTTATAGAGTAGTCACATTAAACTTCATTGAGCTTATAGTTCTTATCTCTTGGAAGTGCATTGGTTATTGCATGCGCATATTGGTACAAATATGCTTGTTGGAGAAGAACTGAAATTGTACATGAAATTTATATTGTAAATCTGTTGTATTCCAGGCGTGGCCTGAGGGGGCGGTAATCCAGCCCGATAAGGATTGTGTAAAGATTGGGGTCAGCCCTGTGAATTTGACCTAGGGCCTTTTCCGGCCGTAAGGAGAATTTGTAAAGGTTGAGGTCAGCCCTGTGCTAATTGATCTGGTTGTAATCGGTGTCGCTCTGCCCATTAAGTGAGCTTTAGTGGAATCCTTGGACTTGCGAGCTAGAGGCGGGGATGTAGGCACAGTTGGCCGAACTCCGATAACATTTCTTGTGCGTGCTTTTAATTTCTGCATTTTAAATTCCAGCAAACGAATGTTTATATTTTTCTATTGTGAATGATTGGGTTTATAATTGCATAAACAAACCCTAGGTCGCGTAATACTGCTAATCTAGTTTAACTTAAGAGGAATAAATTTTAAATTTCCAATTCACCCCCCTCTTGGGAATACACCAAAGCTAACACTTACATTATTCTGGTATTGAATCTAGTATTTATTTAAGTTATTTCATGCATATTTAATTTTTAGTTAGAATTTAAATTCTATTGCAAAAACCTCAAAAATCCCAGGAAACTAAATCTGAACTATGTACAGTAAATTTTTCTTTTCTTAATTTCTTTTGGAATTACATGAGTTTGGAATTAAAATGCATTCTCTGAGGAGGCGATCTGGCCTTTGTGCTAAGTATTACATAATAGAACTCCTATACTTGGGATAGCTTCCGCGCTTCTCATTTTTCGAGTGAGTCAAAAAGGTTTACAACCTTTGTTCTATCTAGAAATCATTGTCAGCACAGTTCAAGAAATGAGACTATGTTTCACCCTCTGCTCTAGTCTGGGTATTAGCTGATAAATACTCAAAGCCAATCAAAGTTATTACATTCTTTGATACAGGAGCAGCATGTAGCTTCTTAAAGCTAGTATTCTTTCGAAAATTGAGTGAAAACCATGCAATCAAGGTTTCAAAGTGGCAAATGGCAAGCATTTTCAGGTCAAGTTGAAGAGTGTACTAATATATATTAAGTTTCATCTAGAATGCTTAATCAATGCTACATTATGTTAGCCCTAGTGGATAAGGTTCTTCATTCCAGCTTGTTTTGATGATAACAACCCATTAGTGGTTCTTAGGTTAGCTAATATTTTTCCTCAAATTCAATTCAAATAAATAGGTGGATACTAAAAGCAAACATAAGGATCAGATGAACCTTGATGAAGCAATGAACAAAACCATACACTAGGAATTCTCAAGGCACAACCAACCGAAGTCCACATAAAGTTTTATATGTATAATGGGTTGTGCGTGAGGAAAAATATTCTTGTAACTCTTGTGGCATGATGTTGGTAAGAATACTTAGAAAATGTAATGACCCGACGAATAATGGTATTTAAATAATAAAGAGGGAGGAAAATGGAAACAGAAACAGAAGGAGACGTTGCACTTTGGATGTAATAACTCAGAAGATTTACACAGGGCCTCGTCGAAGAACACAGAGAGTTCATCGACGAGCGCATAAGGAGACCTCGTCGACGAAACCATGTCTTGTCGACAAGAAGATACCGAGAGGGGTTTTGGGGCAGTCTGAAATTCGTTGATGAGTTAGGAAGTTCGTTAAGGAAATTCCTTAAGGACTCATCAACGAGATGACGTGTCTCATCGACGAATCTGGGGCAATAAATAATGAAAACCCAGATTTTTCAATAGAAAATTTGCGTAAAAACTTCCTTTCTCTCTCTCTCTCTCTCTCTCTCTCTCTCTCTCTCTCTCTCTTTCTCTTTCTCTCTAAAACATCTCCCACTCCTTCTCTCTTCGATTCCAGGTCCGTTGCTTACCGGATTGAAAATATAAGGCCACCACAACGCTCCTTACGAAGTTCTCTA
The DNA here is from genome assembly GCF_029873635.1 of Malania oleifera. Taxonomy (NCBI): domain Eukaryota; kingdom Viridiplantae; phylum Streptophyta; class Magnoliopsida; order Santalales; family Ximeniaceae; genus Malania; species Malania oleifera. The sequence goes on from NC_080425.1 coordinate 26,076,185, forward strand.
CAAGTCTGCTGGAGTTAATCGTTGGTGGACTTATTTTGGAATTCATCCCAAACTCAGGGTAAGGTGTTTTATTCAGAATATGCTTTCCCTACAGTTATAGGAAATGTTGTATGCAAGAAAATACTGATGTTTTGTTCTGGAGGATGTCTTTTTCAAGGTGTAGAGTGGAGAACCCTGCGGGTGTAGAGTCAGAGTTCAGTGAAGGCTTTTTAGAAACTAGGTAAAGGAAATATGCTATGCTAGGAGATTTGATTAAGTTAACAGAAATTTTACAGTGCATGTATACCAATTATTATGTAGTTTTTACAGAATATAAGATTACAAAGTATGTGTGGCCTGAGTAGATATTATTTGATGTAGAATTTTATACAGTTTTCCCAGTATATGATGTTATACAGAACATATAAATATAGTCAAATATTCACAGATATTATACAGATAGATGCATGCATATACAGTTTTATTCAAATAGTTTCACAAACAGATATAGATATACACAAATGTTTAGTCAGATCAATATATATATATATATATATAATATAAATATATATAGTGTTTACAGAATGTTATGTTTTCCTAAATGCCATAACACTCAGAATATACAGACAAATTATACAGATAGAAGATACAGACAGATTATACAGTTATAGCATCAATATGCTACAGATATTACTGTATTTACAGTACAAATTAATAGTGTTATGGTTATTTTGGAAACATAATGAAAACAGTAAAAACAGTACAGTATATATGTATATAGTATCAGATCCCTGTGGAAAGATTATAGATAGATACAGTTACAGAACATGGTACCGTTACTATATACAGAATTGAGTGCAACCACATATCTCAGATAGTGTGTGGGTATTGTCAAACTGTGCTTGGAGAGGATGTAGCTCCCCAGTTCACTGGGTTGAGGAGGCCAGTTTGACAAGGTAGCAGCCAGCCCTAAGCTTAGGAGTGGATACAGTTTGGCTGGACTGAGGTAGTGTAGAGTATGATGACTTACCTGGAGAGCCAACTAGAGTTAAGTCCCACCTACGCACAACCTTGTCATGAGGGGTTTAATCATGACATACAAAGTCCTAAGGAAAGATCATAACTATGTATATGTATATGTATACAGTTTTACAGCTTTTGTTGTATATAGTATGATATTAACAGTATGAATGATAGAAAGTTCAGATGATACAAATATTTTAAACTACTATACATGTGATATATGTGCTTTACAGATTTGTCAGATCATGCAGTTTTAAATATTATTATTATAGTTATACTACTCGGTTGCCACACACTAGTAATAGCATATTTCCACTTACTGAGCATTGTCTCAATATTACTTTACCATTTTTCAAGTGAGCCAGCTAGGCGAGCTGATTAGGCTCGTTGATAGAAAGGTTACCTTGTTACCCTGATTGTAGGGTAAGTTTGTGACAGAGTTTTGTATTTTTGGGGTAGGTGATGCTAGAGAGAGTTGTTTAATATGACTATGGTTTGAATATTTTGACTTCTGGTATTGTACAGTATAAATGGTTGTATGACTTATGTATCCGCTGCGTAGATGTGGTTATATATATATAAATAAATAAATGGTGAGAATTTTGAGGACGTTACAACAAGAGTTGAACAATTGCATCTGCATGATAGATTATAGAATATCATTAACACACTTAATCAATTTTCAAATATAGTTTTATAAGATATCTTATACTTAAACAATCTTAGGACAAGTTTTTAAACAAGAATAGTATCTTAATATCTCACAAACTTGGTCCCCATTTTGTTTAAACAATGGTTAAAGCACCCAAAGGAAATAGAACAAATCATGTGCTTTAATGGTGTTTTGAAAAGGGCTAGGCCTATAGAAAACCGTCAATGATTTGGGAAAGCCCAGAAAAAACTGTCAACAATTTGGGCCAAAATGTGGCCATCCTACAGAAAACCGTTAATGGTTTGGGAAAGCCTAGAAAAACCATCAACGGTTTTGTACGGAGGCAGATTGTAATAAATGCGCTAAAACGACTAGTTTTTTATTTGTCTTGCCTCAATAAATGCCCAATGGCTAGCCAACGACTAATTCATCTCCTTGGCCATAAATATACCCCTTTAGCATTCATTGATAACATTGATTGAGTATTTGGTTGTTAAGATAATTAGTGAATCATTCATTCTAGATTTTACATTGCTTAAGCTCTCTTGCACTCTATTCTTGTCTGCATATCATTTTATGAAAGTGATTAGTGTGAGGTTTTATTTGTATCATCAACTCAAGAAGAAGCATCATCTTGTAATCTTTAAATTTGTTGTTGCTTGTATATCTTGAAGGTTCTTCATGAGCTTTCGCTAGGGTGATTATTGGTGAACACCGGGTTGAGGCTCTTGGTGAGCAGCTGGGTTTTGTACCTGTGTTGTAAAGGTTTCTCCGTCTTGAAGGGGATTGCTTAGTGAATTTGGAAATCCTTGAGCTTGACTCAAGGTGTGGACGTAGGCTTGGTACTGAACCACGTTAACATCGTTGTGTCAAACTTCTCTTTCCCATTCTCTCTTACTTTTCTTGCTTGTGTTTGCTTGCTTTGAAATATATTGTGGTATTTTACTCTGTCTTGCCAAGGAATTTTTGTGTTTGTAGAAAAATTCATTATCCACGAAGAACGTCTGTTCACTCCCTCTAGACGCACACCCAGGCTAACACATTCTTTGAGTCAAACCTTCCAAACAAAGATCTCCTTATTGGATTTGACATCATCCAACGCCTAAACAAGGTCTAGTGGACAAAACAAGGATTAAAGTTGAGGTCATATCTTTTGCAATGGACCAAGACCCCTAATCTCTCCAAATCACTTAGTCATTAGAAGAAATTAGGGCCTAATTAATCTAAGCAAATTGTGTAGACATCCAGAGTGAATTTTTGAAGAAATGTTCAAAGTCATTATGGAAGAATGCAGAGTTAGTTCTTTGTCAGCCTTTCCTTCAAGAAGAATGAGGATGTTAACCCAACAAAGGCAAGACATAAGGGAATGAATCTAAAGCACTATTTACTTGCCCTAAATAAGTTGGCCCAACTGTAAGAAAAAGGACTTATAGAACCGCCAAAGTCACAATGGTCTCGTAAAGCTTTCTATGTCAATAAGAGGGTTGAACAAGCTAAAAAAAAAACTTAGGCTTGTCATCAATTATCAGTCCCTCAACCACTTTCTTGTTGATGACAAATTCTCATTATCAAATTGGGCCAATTTATTTTCATTATTATTAGAGGCACAAATCTTCTCAAGGATTGACTTGAAAGTGGGCTTTTGGAAATTGGGCATCCATTTAGATGATAGGCCCAAGATAGCCTTCTACATACCCAATTTCCATTACCAATGGACTACCATGCCATTTGAGCTTAAGGTGGCCGCATCCATCTTTCAAAGGGAAATGATTAAGATCTTCCAACCCCTTATTCATCATGCCCTAATCTAAATTGATGATATCCTACTGTTTTAAAAGGACATAGCATCCCAAGATAAGCTCTTAAATCAATTCATGGAGATTGTTGCACGTTATGGAATCATGCTATCAAAAAAAAAAAAAAAAAGATGATAATTGGTGTTGAAACAATTGATTTCCTTCAAATGAAGATAAGCTGAGGAAGGCACAAATTACAACCACACATAGCAACATAACTCGACGCTTTTCCAGACTCTCAGATGATGACAAAGCAATTGCAACAATTTCTTAGTATTGTTAATTATATGGCAAACTTTGTCCCAAAGCTTGTAGTCTATATAACACCTCTGCATTAGCTATTGAAAAAGAAAGATGTGCCCCCATGGGAATCCAAACACACTGAAGAGATAAGGTCGCTTAAAGGAATGACTATGCAATTGTCGCGTCTCCAGATTCTTGTCAAGGGAAAAAGGATCCTGCAAACTGATGCAAGTGACAAATACATGAGTGCAACTTTAATTGAAGAAAAAAGAAGATATGACTATGCACATGTGTGGATACAAGAGTGGAGCATTCAATGAATTTGAATTGCATTATCACTCCACGTTCAAGGAGATATTGGCGGTAAAAAGGAAGATTGAAAATTTTGAGTTCCATCTAATCGGGTATACATTTATAGTAGAGATGGACATATCATCTTTTGAAAAGATGATACAATTCAAGCAAAAGATCCTTTCGCAAGGATAACTTCTTAGATGGGCTAACTAGTTCTCATAATATAAATTTGAGATGAAGCACATTAAAGGAAAGCATAACATCCTTAATGACTTCCTTTCAAGACCAACCAACCTCCAAGTTCTTTTCATCATGGCATCCTTATCTTCTTCAATCTCATCCAGTTTCACAAAAAGAATCCAAAGTCTTCCGAGTGAGATTTAGGACAATATTATTTGCCATACCATTGATAAGGGAAACATCAAAATGATACAAGGGCTCCAGTCTATTCTTCTTTCCAACTATGGTTTGGTTGAAGCCCCACTGAAGTATCTTAATTGGCACCCACTCTGTCCCTACCTCAGTGGTCTCTAGATCCCTACTTTGTCCTATATTAATTTTCCTAAGGAGGCCTTCCTTCTTCTTTGGTATCTAGTCAGATCATGTCATATTGCTATGGTCCCCCACAAGCCATGGACATATGCTTTCATCAACAGAAAGCAAAGACCCCAACAATACACTATCTAAAAGAGTGGTTCCTATTTTTTAGAATTAAATAACAATGGGTGAATTGGCTTGATTTTATGAAAAAATTCCCATATTTATGGTCATGTTCCATCTTAGGGGCAAAGTCTAAACTCAAAGAGGGGAGAGATATGTTAGGATCTTCCCCTTATGTGAAAGGATAAAAAGTTTCAAAGAAAATCCATTTGCAAATCCTTACCTATTAGCTACCCATTGGGTTGAAACAAGAAATAGTATGTGTTATTTTAATAATGTTGATATAGAGAAACCACCACAAAACCTATTTAACTCAGTGCATTACCAGGATGATGGAAAAGTGAAGTCTACCCATTACTCAGTCCTATTCCACACTTCTATAAAACCTGTATAACAAACAGGTTAACACTATATTATGTGGACCAAACTAGTGGAACTATTGATGACCTTGAAGTCATAACCCTCTATCCAAAAAGGAAGAAAAGGAATGCAAAGCAAGATATAATCTGTAAGATGCCATGACAACACCAATTCAACTCTTTGTCCTTTTATGTCTAGGTCACATTTCTTGTATTGAATGCTTCTGTATTGTCAACCTCAATTTTATGTCATGTTTCTTGTATTATTGACTTTATCTTTAGAAAAGTAATTTTAGAAAAAGTAGTTTTAATACATGTCACATGTATTGTAACGGAATATGCCATAACATATTCCCTTTCTCCACTCTAAATAAGGTGTCTTCTAGCCCAAAGAGCGACATAACAAGTGAGAATTAAGAGTCTCTTGTAATAGTCATCTTGCCTTCCTCTCTAGTATTATATTTTTGATTAATGAAATATCTCTCAATGTATTTCTTACTACATCTTTTTCTCTTTCTTATTATCGATCCTACACTGAGTGCCCAATTAGTATTAGAGCCATGACAACTTAAAGACTCCTCTAGAGCCTCCATCACTCCTTGAGTGATGAATCTCTTCACCCACAACAGAGGTTATAGTTCTAACCTAGTATGCTCTATGGTTGCCACATCCCATATGGATCCTCCACTCCATAATAGTGATGAACAAAGCCAGATTGAATGTTTCATTCCAAGCATTCATTTTCTTCTGAAGTTATCAAAGAGTAGGACCTAAGGTGCCCTTAACCTATTGGAAGGCCATGGAAGGCTGTGTTTTTGTCAGACAGAGCTGGCTTCTTTGGTGGATGATAGGGAATATGAATACTTTGATTGATTAAGTGCATTTTTACTTTACAAGATGGACAAGAGATCTGGTTATTCATAGGTTGTGAGAAGAGGTTTTGAACTTGTCAATTAAGAAACCATGTCTTCTAGAACCATTATCACTCCGTCCCCATCCTTCAATTCTTCTCTCAGATCTACATCTGAATTTAGCTTAGATCATCTTGATTATATGTATGGAGTAGATTGTGTACTAGAAGATTGTCTTGTCCCTCAAACCAAAAGTCCCCAAATCACAAACTCATACTATGTCTATGACATAACTACTTCCTTTAAATATCCTGAAGAAAATTACTGGCAAAACGACTGTGTCGAGAGGTGTCAAAAGATCAGAGAAGCATCTCCTTTTGATTCTCACTAGCTCTTAGCAATTGAAGCAAAATAGTTTATCACTTAGGAGTTCTCCCTAGATCTTCGCCGAAAGTATCTTAACTAGGGATTTACTTATATCTATATTAGAGCGGTCAAGCTATACCTTACTTTCCATGGAAAGAAAGGTCTCCTTGTTTGTTCCAGGATTGCTCTCTTCGATTCAAAGTTCTATAAGTATAAACATGCTTGCATAACCACTATGCAAACGACGTTGAGTGCGGGAATGATTAGCTTCACAGTCTTCCCAACTTCCACTTACAACATATATTTGGGAACATCATAGATTCTAAAAATATAGGGGATGATATGAAAGAGATATGTGTGTGAATTAAAATCGTATCATATCATATTTAATATCATATTTAAATATACTATGTATGACATATATTGAATTTTTTAATATTTATATAACACTATATATAAACCAATATTGTATTTAAAAAAATACTTATTCCTCTTTCCTTTTTGTTTTGTCAAAATTATTGATAAAATAATTTCTTCCGTTAAATATTCAGTAAATTTATTATAATTTATTTTGCAAATCCCACATTCGTAGTGTTATTTTCAATTTTTTATGAATTAAATAAAATAAAGAGATGTTATAATACATCATTACACGTGTTTAAATTAAAAAAAAATTGTTGGGAAACATGAACATTTAAGAAGGTTTGAGAAAGTGTCAAATATTAAGAAAGCCATTTAAGGTTAAAAACGAATATATGAAGTATTTGTTTATAAAACATCTAATGATATTGAAGAAATGTCTAAAGAGTCTCAGTATTAATTAGAATATACAAAAAAAATTATTCATGCATTAAATAAAATATAATGCTTATAATGCATAGTATTAAAATTATATTTTTTAAAATTAAAATTTTGTAAGGATTAAGTGTGTGTTTAAATTAAATTACTAGAAATATTTTTAATTCTTCTTGCTTATAAAATTTCAATATAGTTTTGAAGTGTCAATGTTATCTAAATATTAATAACCAATTAATAATATAATGTATCTACTTATCTTGGTTTAATCTTTATTAAGATATTTATTAATAGATCATATTCTTCTTAAAATTTAAATTTCAAAAAGGGAAAAACTTATACCATACATACAAGGGTACCAACATTTTAATAAAGATAGCACTGAATTGTTTTATATCATGTGCAGACTTAATAACTATTATATATGCGATAGACAAGTGAAAATGTTAGGCATAATATTTGTTGGAATTGGTGTATTCCCAAGAGGGGGGGTGAATTAGAATTTTAAACTTTTTACTAGATTAAACCAGATATCAATAATGTATAATTTAGAGTCTTTCTAAGCATATACCAATTACACAAATAAAAATAATATGCAAAAATTAAATCATGTGCATGAATGTAAAGTACTGAAATTAAAAGTAGACACACGATATGTTATCGAGGTTCAGCTAATACTGCCTACGTCCTTGCCTCAAGCACACAAGTAAAAAGATTCCACTAAGGCTCACTTTACGGGTGGAGCAGCACCTAATACAACACTCTATCAGGATAGTGCACCTAACTTTCCTAACCGGGTCAAAACCAATCTAGAACTATTCACAAGATTAGTCTCTCTCTTTCAACTACACGTCGGGAAATACAACAAATATTCAAATGAAATATTTCGTATAACCAGATTGCTTCTAATACAAGCAGATTTGTACCGATACGCATAAGCAATAATCAATGCACTTCAAGATGGTAAGATCTATAAGCTCAGTGTAAATATGTGTGTAATAACACTCAAGTTAATGTCACTAAGCAATCAAGTTCAAGAGTGCATTATGAATCAATCTTTGAAACAATATATATAAATATATCTCAATCACAAATAGGGTTTTAAAGATTTCCAAGAGAATAACCAAATATCTAAAAAAGATTTTTAAAAACTTTAAGTACAATAGATATTAGAAAACCAAGCTTGTCAAAAATGATTTCTACAAGAACACAAAACAAGTTCAAGAGTTTTGCAATCAAAATGCAAAGACAAACAAACTAGCAAGATTTTCCCCATACAATAAATTTATGAGCTAAATCTATGGGGAGAATTTATAGCTTACTCTCATTAATAAAATCAAAACTCAATCAAAACCAAGAGAGTATAGCTTGTAAAGGGGATGTAGGGGATCTCAATATGCTCTCACTCAATAAGATTTTTCAAAGGAATGAGCAAAAAATGAGAGTTTTGGTTTGTATGTGAAGAAAAAGGCTCTCAAAATGGAGAGGATATTCCCTTAATCAAATCCTTAATCTTTTCTTAATTTTTGCAAATGAGCTCATATATATAGACATGGGAAGAATTATGACCGTTGGAGACACCAAAGAAATTATTAAAATTATTTTAAAAGAGTTTAAGAAAATTAACCCTGTTTTAACGCCAATTAACTTCGGTAAAAATTGTGCAACCCAAGAGGTTTGGTTGACCGTACTTGAGGTTTGGTCGACCCAATTGCCAGGTTTGGTTGACCGAGACATTTTTGAATTGTAGGTTTGGTCAACCAGACTTGAGGTGATTTCAGAACCTTTGAGGTTCGGTCGACCGGGCTAAGTTCAATTGACTGAAGTTTAAGCGTTAGGTCGACTAGGCTATTTTACAACTTGGAGTTTGGTCGACCAGGGTGTTGGGATTTCCCACGTGCCAGTTCGCTTGACTAGGGCGTTGCAGTTCATTTTGAGGTCGGTCGACCAAAGGGTCAAATCATTGACCCTAGGGAGGTTCGGTCGACCGAAGTGCACAAAGTGTTGGGGTTCGGTCGATCGAACATGCCAACTTTGTGCATTTCGATCCTATTCTTTTTATGAAGTTGTCCCTATTCACATGATAATTAATTCTAAAATTATGGGAAACTTTTCATGTGATATTTTGGGACCTAAAGTCAATCTATAGTCTTTGAGAGTTAACCCTAAAAATCCGACGTCAATCGATCAAATCCCTATGGTCCATCTATGGTCTTGAGCTTATAGTTTCTACCATGCATGACATGCATTAATTATTACAGACTAATAGATAATTAATGTTACAGACCCAAATTGAATGAAATATAAGTTATAATAAATAAATATGCTAGGTCTTCATTTTCTTTAAAGCCTCGTGCACTATATGATACTACCAATTGATCCTGCATACAAACTTAACAAACATTAAATATCAAAGTATTTGTCATGATTAAAACGAGATATGACCTATAAGGTTAACATTATTGCAATAATTTGTTTATTTTTTTACAATATATTTAACATATATGTATTTTTGCAAAAAAAATATAATTAAGGTTGAAAGATAGAAGTGTGTTGCAAGAAAAATTGTGATTTACAAAATAAATAATAATATATAAATTGTGATTTATTTAACCAAAAATCTTTAAAACATTTATTTCTATTTATTAATTCTCACTTAGTATGCTTATCTTAATTTTAAATGAATTTAAACTTTATTATCTAGAGGGTGTTTTTATTTTTATATTTTTACTTCTAATTTGAAATCATTTTACTTCTTATTTTAATAATATGACATGCTTTACAACAACTTAAAATAAGATCATCATACCCCCAGGGTGTGGTTCAAGTGGTAGTTTGGGTTGCGGGAGTGCCTCTCACGAGGTCAAGTGTTCAAATCCTCCCGGGTTCGTTTCTGCCATTGGATTCCTGAAATTTACCTCCCTTTGAAGTTGTGGGATCGACTTCAAGGGCGTGGGATTAGTCACATGAACCGTAAAATAGACACGTGGAAACCCGGTGTGTAATTAAAAAAAAAAAAAAAAAAGATCATCATTTATCGTTATTTTTTACAATATTATTACTTCATTTGATTGTTTTAGTTATCCAAATGGTTTGTTCTTTTAAACTTTAACCTGGTTAAAATAATATTTTTGAAATGCAATTTTATCTAACTTCATTGAATTTAATATTTTAGTAATTAAAACATGTAAAAGTATTATCTATCACATATTTTTTAGGATATATTTTCTTCATTTAAAGTTTTTATCTTCATTTTATTTTTTAAGTTAACCAAATAGCCTTTTTTTTTTTAAAGTCATACCTTAACCCATTAAAAAAATTATTAGATATAATTTTATCCAATAGTTGAATTTAAATTTTTTTAAAAGAATATCTTCCTTTGGTTATTTATTTATTTATTTATTTGAATGGAAACTATAACTCTTAAGCTCATTACTTTACAAAACCTGCCTTTGTAAGCTATAAGAATTTTGCTGCATATTTTTTGTTTTGCTTGCTGCATTGTAAGAATAAATTTCACTTTGTCTACCGCAGGGATGATTTTAATGCATGGTTATCATCCTTAATGAATTACTCTTTTTATTCCAAAAAAATAAGAGAAGTATCATTGTGAAATTTAATGAGAGGTATGTTTGAAAAAATCACCACCATTGTCATCCTGTGGACGTTAGAGCCAAAACCCAAATTCTTCCCGAAGGAGGGTTTCTTCCCACTTCCTCCTCCACACAACCCACAAACGAACAATCTCCATCTCTCCCTCTCTCTCTGTGTCTCTCGCTCTCAGCCTTCAAACTCTCAGGGAGTTGAACTCGTGGTCTCTTGTCGTCCTCTCCTTTTCCTTTGAGTGTCAATATATTGCATATTATATTAGAGCAATACCCATTTAAAATCCAACCCAAAAAAGAGAGAACTTTATCCCATCAGTTCATCACCCTCTTTTTCTCCCCAATTCCTTTCTCTACAGTTCAGGGTTTTTCTGCAAACAGATAAATGCCTTAAACCTTCTGCGCTTCTGTTTTTATTGCTTCATGGGTCTGAGCACTATGTTCGACTCAATGGCGTGTTCCCAAAATCTTAAGGTAATTCTTCACTGGCAATCTACTTCGTTGCTGAAAGGAAAAGAAAGTGAAATCTTGTGGATTATGTTTTGTTTTCTCTTTTTTCTTTTTGTTATGGGTTGCATAAATTTTTAAACTCAATTCAACTTAAAAGAAAAAGGGTTCTGTTGGCTGGAGAAGTTTTAGCCTCATCTTCTTACCTTGTCTTATAACCAGAACAACGAAACTTGTCTTCCCTTGTTAATTTATACTATGGAATATGAATTTTTTTTTCCTCATTTTAGCAGTATTTCTAAGGCGCCCTGCTTATATATGGAAACAATGTTTCCAGCTATTTTGAGAGACCATTCGAAAAAAAAAAAGAAAAAAAAAAGAGAAGAAAATATATATATATATATATATATATATATTTTAGAAGCATAGTTCTAAGTTTTATGGTTTCCTCATTTGCAATTTATTTGGCTTGTCCCCTGGGCTTAATGCAATATTATCTGTTTCAAATTCTTTGTGAATATTCATATTTTTCACTAATATAAACTTTAGAATTTTATTTGGTTAAAAATTTTCAAATTATTCAAAATCTCTGTCAAATACTATTCTTGACAATGAAAACTGAGGTATTAAATGGGTATTTTTGTTTTAATAGTAGTATACTCAGTTTAAAATCTTGCTTCTCATAAATCTTTTCGTGCTCCACGGTTGTTGGTAATTATGACATGATTGTCACAACCTACTCTGACTGTTTACAGTCAGGACTGTTGGTTGCTTAATAGCAGTCTGACATGTTCATTGTTTTATATTTAGGCTCATTATAGCAATGAACGTGCTATGATTGACTTTAAATATTGTGCATTCTAACTATAGGTTAAAGTGGACTTGTGCCAATGGCGGTTTATACTTTTAGAGAAAAAAATAATGGCTTCAAGTGCTTATGTTTGTTTATTTCATTGCAAGGGGCATGCCATTATTAGACCAGTTCCAAGTAAATCCTACTCTCGTGCTTCGTGTCTGTGTGGGCATTCTTTCTTTGTGCCACGTTGCCATAAGTGGCAAGAGCATTCATCAGCATATGCCATAAATTACAGGACTAATCAGGGCCCTTTCAATTCGGGGAACATCTTCAGTGTTTCACCCTTGTTTAGTTTCTCAGTGCCTACAGGGTTCTATTTCTACAGCCATAGACAGTTCAGGAAAAGGTTTCGGATATGTGCAGCACTTGATGTTGCCAGTGCCGTTGATGTCATTAATGATTTAGGATTGGATACTTTGACATTCTTAGCGGTCACTGTTGTCGTTGTTCCTGTGTTCAGAATCATCAAAGCTAGCCCTGTAAGTATGCTTTCTAGAAAAGAACCCTGAATCTGTACATGTATCATATTTGTTTTTCTATCATGCTTATGCTCATAATAGATTTCCAGCTTTATAGCAAAGTCTGTATGGTTGAAATGATCTTTCCGATTTTGAAGTATAGATTTTAAACTATTGAATTAAATAATATGCATTATAGAATGCATAAGGTTGAGTGATTTGAAATCATAACATTTGGTGGCTACTGAATGATATATGAATATTACTAATTTGTTGAATGTTTAAATAGCTGGTTTTAAATTATCTAAAATTATTAAAGCAAATTGTAATCTTTTTTAGGCATATTACTTGTGTGGCATCTAGACAGTTTGTGCTCACCATTGGTTGTTTCTGTATATGCATGTATATATGCATCAGGGTACTTGAATATTCATGTCCCTGCTTGGACTCATGTTCTCGCATACTCATGCATGCATAATACGAGTTGATATTATATAGTTTAGCAAGTGTTAGATTTTACTGAATATTGGAGAATTTGGTATGTTTTATGGCTTTAATTTATCTTTTTTCCCTGAGAATAATTAAGATATGCTGATTGATTTCAGATTCTTGGTTTTTTCTTTGCTGGAGTTGTGCTCAATCAGTTTGGCTTGATTAGAAATCTAACAGATGTCAAGGTTCTGTCTGAATGGGGCATTCTATTCTTGGTAAGCACAATAATTGTCTTGGTTGCTTAAGGTGCCATTCTATCTACTGTAAATTGTGCAACTACCAATTAATTGGTAAATTGCCTTGATTAAGAATAACTTCTTCTACTATTGATTAAATTGATTCTAACTTCTACTACATGAACATGATACCATTTTGGTTCTTGATGCTTTTAGTAAGTTGATTGATAGAGTTGTTGATAGGGGCTCATTTAGGGCCTTCGATTTATTTTAGTCTTCTTTCCATAATACTGTACCCATTTTATTGGCTTTATTATGTGGGTATGTGTGGTCTAGGTGCTAAATATGGATCTAGATTAGGTTTCTTGTTTTGCTACTATTGGGGTTTGTGGTGTTTTGTAGTTGGCCTTTGTTGGGTTGGTCTTGCCCATGTGGACTTATACCCAACTTATTCAAACGAAAGGGGGGAAAAAAAAGAATGAAGTAGCTACATGGGATGTTGCACCTTGCCTGGAGTATGCATCCAAAATTTAAAATTTTGGGCTGGCATGGGCACTCTTTTCTATGCCAAGTTTATTTTCAGGACCAAGTTGTCTTGGGTTTGATTATACATTACTGGAGGCTCCTTCTAAGACATGCATGGTGGACCTATTGTAGCATGGTGGTTTTCTTTCTAAGATTCCTTAGAAGCTTACTTAGGGTAATGTACATGTCCACTCTTCCCAAGTATACAAAGGCATATTTCCACAGCTATCTTGGGTTTGGAGAAAATTATATGGATATTGTATAATGATTACTCAATGGGTGGTTGGTCATTATATATGCACATTGGGTTTTGTTGTAGAGTTAGATATGGAGGTGAGAACGAAGAAAAGAAGAGAAGAAGAGAAAAAAATGAAGAAGAAAAAAAGAGAAAGGAGGCGGCGGCAGTTTCCTGGAGTTATGTTCAGCTCCAGGTCTGCCTTTTTGTATATTAATAATAAAAAATCTTGAAAGACAAAAAACCCTAATTACACCACGTAATAAGTAAAATAGCCTGCTTCTTCTAATTCTCATCCTCAAGCTGGAGGTGTATAAATATCACCTTACCCCAAATTGTTACAACCAGTAGACAAGGCAGGCTTAAATAAAGCCTTCGTTGATCCATATATTTCACAGATGGGGTCCTTACAACCTTCTTCAACACATCATCTGTAACGCCTCGAACCCGCCAAGTGTGGCCCAGGGTGTTGTGAGACCAATCACACGTCTCTGATACCATTCACATAGTAGAACTAATTAAACAACCTCAAATAAAATACCAGAGTACTATATACATATATTCAACCCGTAAAGAAATATAACCAAATTCTCCATATTACATATCCATAAAAGAAATTAAACTTAGAACTGTACATATATCCGTTTTTCCATTCACTCACAAAACTAAACCCCGCCCTGGATTTTTCTAAGCTCGATCACCTGAAGGACCTGAAAAGAATAATACATTGCCGGGGTGAGACACCTCTCAGTAAGTAAGAAAAAGCTATAACAGTGTGTGGTAGAGAGTTTAAATAAATACAAAAATATAATCATCTGATATTCAATATCAATAGCAACTGAGAAATCACATCATTAATGACATCATTGACATCTGATACCATACACACATACACAATTATTTTTAGTGAAAATTCCTGAGAATAGGGAAGATTACCTGCCTATACAAGTAGGTTCCTTTTGCTCTAGTACTAATACCAGGGCACTTACCTTACTCAGTAAGCCCTCAGGTTATGAATCCAGGTAAAGTCTCTGAGAATAGGGAAGATTACCCGCCCATACAAGTAGCATCCCTCTCGCCTTTCTCAGCAAGCCCCCGGGTGGAGAATTCTATTTCACGATAAATATTTAATTAATTAAAGTTATACGCATCCAATGTTAATCATTTCACAAAGATCTGCGTATACACACATATCCCAACCCATCCACACAGGATACGCACACTTCATTCACACCCACACAGGGTCCATATCCACACAAGTAATACAATCCTCACAGGACTTACACCCACACAGGAATATCGTCCATACAGGACTCACAACCACACAGGTTACTACACAAGCTTCCCAACCACACAGGTTACAAATCCACACACACAACCTCGTTCATAGTAAATTGGTAAAACAAACTCCTCATTCCACTGCCAATGTTTACCCCCTTAATATAAATGCCCATATAACGACCTCCTCATACCACTGCCAACTTTATATGACGATCTATATCAGGTACGATATAACGACCTCCTCATACCACTGCCAACGCTATATCGCAATTGACATGAACCATAGAACAATACACATCCATAACATAACTAATCATCCAGGCACATCAACGCATTCACCACAGTATTCACAATCAAACAATATTCACAGCTGAACAGTATACACAACCAAGCAGAATTTACAACCCAAACAGTAACCACAAGCAAACAATAAATCATAATCACACAGTACTCGCAACCATTTAATTATGAAATTTATTTTCATACCACATGATTTTTCCCAAATACGATATATATAATTAAAATCATTTTTTGATCCAAAAGCCTAAACCATTCAGAAAATTACACATAAATATATAAATTTGTTTACTCAAATTTAATTGGTTAAAAATTAATAAAAAGCTGCTATAACGTTTTCCCCTTACCTGCTACTTGAGATTCTGCCTAAACCGAACGGAAAACGGGACCATGTATTTCAAAAATCTTAACTTAATTAGTTTAACCCTAGGATAGTTATCATTTATCATCTCCTAGGCCCATATACTCCCAATACTTAATTTAATATTAAAAATACCCTACTTAGCTTGGTTTTGGAGTGGTGCCCAAGTACTCCAAATTGAAATTCTGCTCCGCTTATGTTGCAGAGAATCTTCCTAGGGACCTCTTGGTGGTTCCTGATCGTCAAACCGGGCTGAATTGGGTCCGAAATCGAAAAGAGAAGGTGAGGGAGCCGTAGGTAGAGAGAGAATGGCGTGAGAGAGAAATTTTCGCTTAAAATGAAAGTTTCCCTATTTATAGGCAGGAATTCATTGACGAGACACGTGGATTTGTCGACGAGTCTAAGAAGAACGTTTGTTGATGAAATCGTAAGTTTGTTGACGAATTTCAGAAATACCCAAAACCTCTCTCGGTAAATCTTCGTCGACGAGACACATATACTCATCGACGAAACCTAGAAGATAGTTCGTCGACGAGAAAATCAACTTCGGCGACGAGTCCCTGCTTGATACCCTTTTTAAATTTCTTTTTCCCTTTCTTTTATTTTCTCTTTTTCCTTTTATTTATTTATTTTTTATTTTTCTGAGTTCGGGTTATGACGTCATCCCTCACAAAATGACAATCAACTTCAATGTGCTTTGTCCTCTCATGAAACACTGGGTTGCTAGCAATATAAATGGTAATTTGATTATCAAAAAACATATTTATGAGCTTCTTGACCAAGAATCCCCTCTCTGACATAAGAGACTTAAACCACATAGGCTCACTCACAGTATGAGCCATAGCTCGATATTTTGCTTCAGCACTAGATCTAGCTATAGTAGTTTAAACCACATAAGCTCACTCACAGTATGAGCCATAGCTCGATATTTTGCTTCAGCACTAGATCTAGCTATAGTAGTTCATTTCTTGCTACTCTAGGTAACAAGATTACCTCCTGCAAATGTACAATATCTAGTAGTAGATCTTCAATCATCAACTAAGTTGACCCAATTTGCATTAGAGTATCCCATGGTCTCACAATTTCTATTATATCTATATATCAAACCTCTACTAGGAGAGCCTTTGAGATACCTTATAATCCTACAAATAGCATTCTAGTGTGGTTGTTTGGGATTTTCCATGAACTGACGCACCGCCCCGCATCAAAGGATATGTTAGGTCTAGTGACAGTCAGGTGGATCAACTTGTCAACCAATTGCCTATCGACGTTTATTGTCAAAGTCCAATCCAATATCCCTAGATAGCTTCACATTGGGATTCATGGGAGTGTCAACTAGTTTTGCTCCCAACATACTAGTCTCACTTAGCAAGTCCAAGGTGTATTTTTGTTGAGATAGATTCAACCCTTTGCTACACCATACAATCTCAACACTAAGAAAGTAATGTAATGTACCCAAGTCCTTGATTTGAAATTTTTCTTGAAGCCACTGATGTCAAATCCCACTTTGGTCATTGTCAATGATGATGATGTCATCAACATAAACTACTAGAAGCACCTACCTGTCTCCTTTTGGCGAACAAAGACCGAATAATCAATGTAGCACTTATTGAAACCAAATGCAAAGACCACCTCACTAAATTTGTCAAACTAGGCTCAAGGAGATTGCTTAAGACAATATATGGCCTTATGCAACCTGCACACCTTACCATCCTCCCCCTGAGTAACATATGTAAGAAGTTGCTCCATGTATACCTCTTCCTACAAATCTCTATACAAGAAGGCATTTTTCACATCCAATTGGTATAAGGGCTTCAAAATTAACTGCCAACAAGATCAATACACAAACAAAATTGAGTCTAGAAATTGGAGAGAAGGCCTCAAAGTAATCAATACCATGTGTCTAAGTGTACCTCTTCACAAGAAATTGAGCCTTAAGCTATTCAATAGAGCTATTGGGAAGATATTTGATGGTGTAGACCCAACGACACCTAACCAACTACTTACCAGGAGGAAGATCCACCAAATCCCATGTGCCTTGAGTGGTCAAGGCATCCATTTCTACATCCATTGCATGCTTCCACCTAGGGTTAGCAAGTGCTTCAACATGTGAAGAAGAGATAGAGACAGAGGTCATTCACAATGCATAGGGTTGAGAAAGTGTTGAACATAAACAAATTGAGCACTACGATAAGCAATTGATGATATTTTGTACATGTTCAAGTACCTTTCCATTGTGCAATCGGCAAATCCAAATCACAATGGGATGGATCTCCAAATCTAGAAGTCGAAACAATAGGGGGTACAAGTGGTGGTTGCATGGTGATAGCGACATCTGTGCCTGTTTTCCATCGTTCATAGACCCCTAATTGTTTCTTTGGATCAATAATTGATGGATCTAGAGGAGGATCAAGATTTTTTCCTAGAGGGATAAGGGTAGGGATTGGAGGATAAATGCATGAGGGGGAGCTAGAAATCATCGATGAACTCGAAATGTATTCATCCACTCAGGACTCAACACTAGAGAAATAAGGTATCCCCTAAAAAGGGGTAGCATCTCCATTGACATATTTCTTGTGAGTGCAGGGTCTCAAGTAGCCAATGAAGACACATTTAATTTAATAGCGCGATGAGAGGATTTGTCCTGATCGTATGTGGAACATGAACGAAACATGAGCACCCAAAGACACGAGGCACAACTGATAACATGGATGTTTCGGATACACGATAGAGAACGGCATTTGTCCCTTTAAAACACTAGAAGACATCCTATTAAGTAGAAAACAAGTTGCAAGAAGAGCATCGGTCCAAAGGAGTTTAGGAACATGCATATAGAAGAGTAGAGACCGTGCTATGTCAAGTAAATGTCTATTTTCCATTCAAATACTCCATTTTGTTGAGGGATATGTACACATGATATTTGATGAATAATTCCTTGGGCCAAGCAAAAAGTCTGAAGCTCATTTTGATCAAATTCAAGTGCATTATTATATTGAAAAATTTGAATACTAATGCCAAATTGGGTTTTTATTTCCTCATAGAATAGAGTAAATGCATTAAAAAATTCAGACCTATCTTTTAACGGATAGATCCAAGTCATACGTGAAAAATCATCCACAAAAGACACAAAATAATGATGACCAATGAAATTCTTGACTCTACCTGAACCCCAAATATTTGAATGAATAAGAGAAAACAATGATTTACAATGAGACTCGTATATCTAGATGGAAAGAATGTCCTAGTATTCTTTCCTAATTGACGCGTAGAAAAATCGAAACGAGAAATAGAATTGAGCATAGGAAAAACTTGTTGCAAATTTCGAAGTGAAGGATGATCCAAATGAGCATGCCATTGATTTGGAGAAATGCGATGGGTAGAAAATGAATAAACTGTATGACAAAAAACGGATCTACCACCACCATCATCGAAATAGTAGAGACCATCCTTCTCAAGCCCAACACCAATCCTTTTCTTTGTTTGGAGATCCTGAATAACACAATGATAAGGAAAGAAGGTCACAGAACAATTATGTAATTTTGTTAATTGACTAATTGATAACAAGTTCGAGGTAAATTAAGGCACATATAACATAGAAGATAAAAGAATAGAAGGAGACGAAATAATATTGCCACAACCAGAGATTGGTGTAATTGAACCGTCAGCAAAAGTAACCTTGGAGTGTAAAGTAGTTGGTTTTATGGACCCGTCCTATGGGAGGAGGCAGCAAAGTCAATAACCCATGGTAAGGAGGATGAAGAGGCAAGAAGTCTAGTTGTATTTGAATGGGCCACAGTAACACTAGATGTGGAAGATTTGGTTTGAAGTTGTTAAATCATGTGGGGAAGATTGTTATACTCCTCTCGGGACACAATAGATGATGTACTTGACTCCCTTGTGGAATGGT
Organism: Malania oleifera; assembly: GCF_029873635.1. Lineage (NCBI taxonomy): Eukaryota > Viridiplantae > Streptophyta > Magnoliopsida > Santalales > Ximeniaceae > Malania > Malania oleifera. The sequence goes on from NC_080425.1 coordinate 26,095,843, forward strand.
TAGGTGCACTAGAAGTGTTAACCGTAGAACCACCGTCAGCAAGAGACTTATTGGCCCAAGTAGGTTTCCCATGCTGATCCCAACATCGATCTATAGTATGATTGTCCTTACCACAATGTGTGCAAATGTGAGAACTGCCACAACAAACTCCTTGTCTTGATACACTACTTTTGCCATGATTGCCATTAGGGGTGTATTTGGTTTTAATCGGTTCGTTTTTGACTAAAATCGAACACGAAATGAAAATTTATGATTCTTAATTATTACAAACCGATACCGAACTGAAAATCGTCAGTTTAGCTAGTAGAAAAATCACATTTCAATGATGCGGTTCAATTTATTTACCAAATAAGTATAAAAAAATATTTTTAAACACCATTGTTCAATGAAGAGTGGATAGGTTAAGATAAGATAGGCCCAAGTTCATCAAAGAAGATGGGCCTCTCGCTTAAGCCCCTAAGTCGAGAAGGATATTTGTTGAAAAAGCCTACTGGGATTTTATATGAAGGAGCGGACTCCCCCAACTTTCATGCAACCGATGTGGGACATTCCCAACTCACAAAATAGAATTCCATTGCCTCTTAGTGATGTAGGAGTTCCTATTGTCCTACATAGCTTAGAGAAGTAAACGCTACAATCATCCTTCTTTATAGAAAGGAGGCTTCCATCACCCTGTAGAGAACTCAATCAGTCCAAATGCAGTCGCTTTTTGCTCTTATGCTTGGCACATATTTGTGGATTTGCTTGAGCAATTCTTATATTTTTAAAATGTAAATGTAAAAGTTGAACAAAATGTTTAAAATTTATTGAATAGTAATATATTTCTGTTATTTGATTTTTTTTGTCTTGGTATATTTTTAAAATCGAAACCGACTATGCGATTAGATGGTTGTAAGGGTGTGGTTTTTTCTTTAGGAGGCAGGATTACTCTCATTCAAGCTTGTCTTTCTAGTATCCTGCTATATATATATATATATATATTGTCTATTTTCAAAATTCCTGTGGAAGTGGCTAGTAGGATCGAGAAAATCATGAGAGATTTCCTTTGATTAGAGGTGAGGGGTGTTAGGGATCATTTGGTGAGTTGGGGGGTGGTCTATAGGCCTAAATAGAAGGGCAGCTTGGGTTTTGGTAATTTGGTGTCTAAAAACACAACTCTCTTGGCCAAGTGGCTATGGTGGTTTCCTTTAGAGGCCTTTTCCTTGTGGCATATAGTTAAAAAATGTAAATTTGGATATGATGGGAACAGGTGGGATACCAATTCGGGTCTTTGATGTTCTTTGGAGAGTTTTTGGAAAGCCACCTCTTAGATTTATTCCCTATACTAAATTTATATTGGGCAAGGGATATAATATCCGCTTTTGGAAAGACTCATGGTTGAGGAATGTTGTTTTGTTGCCTCTTTTCCTCACCTATTTCGTGTAAGCTAAGGCCAGGATGGATCTATTTATTCTTTCATTGTGGAGAGGGGTGGTCCTTACCGTCTTGGGATTTTGGCTTTAGGAGACCATTGAATGAGAAGGAGATGGAGGAGCTATCCACCTTGTGAGTCTTGCTGAATAATTGTTGAGTCTCTTTGGAAGTTGACAGCTATTCGTGGTCCTTGGATTCCTTGGGGTTTTATTCTTGCAAATCTTTTTGTGAATTCTTGACTAACTTTGGTTTTTATTTTCCTCTCTATAAAACTATCTGGCCAAAGTTCCCTCCAAAATCAAAGCTTTTATTTGGCTGGTTGTGCTTAATAGGATCAACACCAACTTGGGGCTACATCACTTCAAATCCATTTTTAACTTGATCATCCTTTGAAGGACTAGTTAAAACAGTTTGCTCCTACTTTGAGTTTTGTTTCTAGTTTTGAGTGAGAGTCTTGTTAGTTAGGAAAGAATCTTTGTGTTCAGTTTGCTTTTTAAGTCAATCAACAGGTAATAAGCACTTTCATGTTATTGCATTCAGCCTAGTTGGGTTGCGTCAAAGTTGGATTTTTAGCTCTTTATCACTTTTGTAGATGACTAGTCAAGGATGATTTTGCCTTATTTAATGGAAGACTGTTATGAGTTGTTTGCTATCTTTTGTGCCTCAATATGATTTACTAGGATACTTCATTTTGATAATGCCAAAAGAGTACTTTAGTATCCAATTCACAACCCATTTGCCTAACTCTATTATGATTCATTAGTTATCTTGTGCCCATAGTTTGCAATAAAATTGAATTATAGAGAGGAAAACCAAGCATATCCACAAAGTCACTCTTACGGCAGACCTTGTTGTTTTGGATGAATATCCCCATAGTATTGTGGAATGAGTTCTCTTACAAAGGCTCCTTCATTCTCACCACCTCCTTGTATATTTGAGTGTATATCCTTTGCCATCAAGTTAAGTCGAGGAGTGGATAAGTTGGATTTTTGTTCTATTAATGCACTTTTCTGGGATGTTGGTATACTCAAAAGGGATATCATTTGTCTAGTCCTAACTTGTGTTGCATTTTTATTTCATGTTACCTTTTTTTGAGTCTACACGATAATATTTTGATTCCATGAGCCTTGCTCCCGTTGATGAGTCCCTTTCTTGACCTAGCCTTTTAGATTTCAGGCCTATCTCTATAGTCATCCTTTTGCATTTGCATCTAGTTTGAGTCCTTCTAATTGCCTGGATCATTCTAATTTGCAAGTGTACACCTAATATCAACTTAAGAGAGGAGAGCCTCCTCTAGCTTCTAGTGCTATGCCTTTTGTTCCTTGTTTGATGATCCGGTTGCCTAAGATATCTTCTTATTGTTGTCTGCATTTGCCTAGCATCTAGTCTCTAATTTCATTTTCTTTTCTTTTGATAAAAAAAAAAAGAGAGATTTCATTAATAGGTGAAGAATAATTTCATTTTCTATTCTTGGCACCCACATAATATTATCTTTTTAGTACTCTTATCGACTCTTCCCAAAATTGTCTCTGAAGACTTATCCCATATGGGTGGAGGATTGCAATGGCTAAAGAGATGTGCCCATAATAGGACAATGATCGTTGGAAACTACAACCTCATCCTGATAAGTTTGTGGTTGGTTTTTGTTGGTTTTGTACCATGAAGGTCAATCTTCATGGTTTTGTTGCTCGTCTTGTTGCCAATGGATATACGTAGGTATACATTTTGGATTATTTTGACACATTCTCCCTACTCACCAAACTTGCTTTGGTTTGTCTCTTTATTTCTTCAATCACCACCTTTCATTGGCCTTTGAATCAATTAGATGTGAAGAATGCCTTCCTATATGGTGATCTTGAGAAGGAGGTCTATATGGAGCAACCATTCGGTTTGTTGCTTAGGGGAGTTAGCATTGGCATGTTGTCTTAAAAAACCCCGTACATGGTCTAAAGCAATCCTGTAGAGCATGCTTTGGTAGTCTTAGTGCACTCATGCTTGATTTTGGCCTTTAGTAATGTGTGATAGATCATTTTGTATTCTATCACTATAGTGTCGTGTTGCTGATTGTGTGTGTAGAAGGCATTGTGATTATCGATAATGATGATTTGGGGTTTGGGGAGGGCAGATGGAGTCTTAAGCTGTATTAAATATTTGGGTATGTTAAATACTTTTTTGGGTATAGAAGTATCTTGATCTCATTGAGGGACCCCCTTGTCACAAAGGAATTATGTTCTAGATCTTATAGATGAGGCTTGGCTATTAGGTTGATATACCTATGGATTCCAACAGCAAAGTACTACCAGATGTGGGTGATTTGTTTCCTGATCCTCAGTGATATTGTTGACTTGTTGGGAAGTTAAAGTACCTCATGGTCACACAAGCAGACATATATTTTGCAGCAAGTCTTATGATCCATTTCTTCATTCTCCCCTGACAAGTCACTGGGATGTTGGCATTTGTATTTTTTGGAATAGTAGCAATACCTTAAAGGTGCACTGGGAAGAGGCCTCTTGTATTAGGATTAGGGTCACACTGTATCAGGGTTATACAAATGCAAATTGGGTTGGCGACCCTTTGATAGGAGAGCCACAACAGGGTGCTTTGTGTTTGTTGGTGGAAACCTAATATCTTGGAGGAGTACGAAAGGAGCTATTGTGACCTGATCCAGCCTTGAGTTGGAATATAGAGCCATGGCACACACTACATGTGAACTAGTTTGTCTAGAACATCTTGGAAGAATTTGGTTTTCATTCCCAGTATTTGGAGTTGTTGTGTGATAATCAAATTGCTATCCATGTTGCCTCCAACCTAGTCTTCTATGAGTGGACAAAACACATTGAAGTTGACCGCCACCTTATTTTGGAGAAACTTGAAATGAAGCTTATTTTAACTGCTAATGCAAAGTCCAAATTCCATCTTGCTAATTTATTCACTAAGCTCTAAGGGTGCTTGGGTTATATCCATTTGTAACAAGCTAGTGGGTGATATCTTAGCGCCATCTTGAGAGGAGTGTTACTGTTTTGTCTCAATTATTTACTATTATGTGTTAGTAAGCATGAATTAGTAAGGATGTGGTGGTTATAGTAATGTACATGATATAGATTATAAATAGAGAGGGAGGCTTATCTTGTGCTTAGGTTTTCAACCAATACAAGCTTGCCTTTCTTCTCTTCTCCTTTGTTATTATTCTCCTTCATTATTTTTTTTTTCGTCTTTGTTTGATGTTCTTGTTGGGGCACTATTAAATTAGAGAGTTGTGAAGAATATTCTTTGGTTGGTGGAGGCGGAGAAGAGTGATCATATTGTGAGCTAGGAGATTATCTATAGGTCTAAAGATGAAGGGGGGGTTGGGTCTTGGGACTTAAGTGTCTAAGAATATTGACTTATAGGGAAGTGTTTATGGGCCTTATGGCATTCCTTCTAGAAATTAATCTCTTTGGCATAAAATAATCAAAAGTACATTTATCTAAGAAGAGAGAGGCTGGGATGCTAATGTTGGAATTATATTTTCTTTGAATGATTTTGAAGTTCATGTTGCAATTTCACCTTTATTTTCCTTATATTAAAGTAGGGAATGCTTCTTAGGATCATTTTTGGGAGGATCTTTGGTAGGGAAGCGTTGTTTTAAATTTATTTTCCTAATCTTTTTCGCTATACCACATGCAATAGTACACCTATTTAATCCTTCTTAATTCTTGACGTGGATTATGTTTTTTGGGATTTTTCACTTTCAAAGGAATCTTAATGATAGTGAGGCTTTCTTAGTTTGTTGGATTCTTTTCCTACCTTCCTACTAAGGAGATGTTAGGATTTAGATTTTGTATGCCTCTGGTGCATTCTCTTGTAATTATTTGAATTCTTGTTTGATTCATTTGTCTCATCCTTTTCTTGTTGGAAATCGTTGGCTAACATACCTTCTAAGGATAAAGATTTTGTGTGGATGGCTATCCTTAATAGAATCAACACCAACAATCTATTGCAGATTAGAAGACCTTATAGGGTTTTGTCTCTTGATGCCTATGTGATCTGCTGTCTCATCCTCATTTACTTCTGCATTGCTCTGTGGCTTGGGATTTGTGTAATAAGTTTTTTTGTTCATTTGGTGAGTGTTAGTGTAGAAATCCCTATAGTTTAGGAGTCATGCGTGATCTCTATAATTAAGGAATGATTCTTGACTGTCTTATTTTGGGCATGTATAGAAAGGGTGCTGGTCAATAGGGATTTTTGTGATTTTTGTATATTCCTTTAGTCTAGGATTTTATTTCCTTAACTTAGCTGTTGGTTACATGTTATATAGTAGGGCATATTGTACAATTTTTTAAAAGTTAATATACAAAAAAGTATTCTTACAGTTTCAACATGGTATCAGAGCTGGTTTTTTCCTAAACCAAGCTAACTATGGAGGACGACTCCATCAACAGTCTAGAGTCGACAACTTGAGAGACTCAAACGAGTCGAACCAATGCCATCATTAGTTTGAATGGACTAGATGGCTCTTCTGTCCAACTATCGGCAGAAAAACCCAATGGGAAGAATTTCCGAGAATGGGCCCAGTTTGTGAAACTCGTAGTTGTCGATGGCAGAGGAAAGCTCGATTATCTTACCAGCGACTCAAAGAAACCTGATTCAACAAATGCTATGGCACTCCAGCGATGGAGATCGGAGAATTCCTTGATTACCTCCTAGCTTATCAACTCCATGAAGCCAACTATCAGGAAAACATATATGTTCCTGCCCACAACAAAAGAGGTGTGGGATGTAGTCCGAGAAACCAACTTTGACGAGGAGAATGCTTCCCAAGTCTTTGAACTTAAGACACACCTATGGCAGATGAAACAAGGCGAGAGGGAGGTGACAAACTATTACATGGAGATGTTGGCACTATGGAAAGAACTGGATTTAAGTAGTGAAGAAGAATGGCGCTGTGCTAAGGATAGTGCGCTGTTCAAGAAGAGATTGGAAAAAGGAGAGAGTTTTTGAGTTCCTTGCAGGCCTTAACCGAGATTTAGATGATGTATGAGGAAGGATTCTCAGCCGCAGACCTCTACCATCCACTAGAGAAGTGTTTGTCCAAGTGAGGCGCGAAAAGGCAAGGCGCAAAGTCATGTTGAAGGAAGCTACAGCCACGGTACTAGAGGGCTCAGCATTTGTATCCCTGGGACCTATAGTGGGCCAAATACCAAGCAACCAAAGGGCTGCCTTTGGTGTGAACATTGCCGAAAGCCTGGCCATTCCAAGGATAATTGTTGGGAGATTCATGGCAAGCCAGCTGATTGGAAACCACGACAGAGCACCAAAACCAGAGGCTATCAAGCTTGTAGTGAGGCTCAATTCGAGAGGCAACAAGTGGCGAGCAACCATTCTAACAGTGTTAGCAGTAGCACCTCCAACCATGACCAACTACAAAAAATTATGGAGATGCTATTTGCTCTCCAAGCCTCGGGTTAGTCACCAAAAAATACTCCATTTGGTGATTTGGCACACAGAGGTAATTTCTCACCAGCCCTATTTACCTTTCGTAACCACACACCCTGGATTATAGATTCCGGAGCCTCTGACCATATGGTAGACTCTTATCATCTTTTCTTATCATATACCCCATGTGCTAGTAATCTAAGAGTCAAAATTGCTGACGGATCTCTTGCTCCTGTTGCCAGCAAAGGGAGTATTCGGATTTTTGACTCAATGACTTTAGAGTCTGTTCTTTATGTTACAAAATTATCTTGTAATCTTTTGTCTGTTAGCCAACTCACTAAACACTCCAATTGTTTTGCTAAATTTATATCATCCCATTGTGTTCTTTAGGACTTGTCATCGGGGACGACGATTGGTAGTGCTAAGGAGTATGAGGGAATCTACTACTTTGAGGAAGCCAAAATGAGTGATCAGTGTCAAAGTGTTATTTGTAATTCTGTCTGTCCCTAAGAGTAGTAACCTAATGTTATGGCATTCTCGGTTGGGTCACCCCAATTTTCAGTACATGTGTCATTTATTTCCTTCGCTATGTTTGAATAAAATGTCTCTTAATGTTCAATGTGAAGTGTGTGAACTCGCAAAACACCGAAGAACTTCATTCCCAAAATCCAAATACAAACCCACAGAACCTTTCACAATCATTCATAGTGATGTATGGGAACCTTCCCGGATTTCTAATCGCACTCACACAAAATGGTTTGTGACATTCATTGACGATCGTACTCGTACTTGTTGGGTTTACTTTTTAAAAGATAGCTCTGAAGTACGTTCGGTGTTTATTAACTTTTATGCCATGGTCCAAACACAATTTCACACCAAGATTCAAATCTTCCGTACTGACAATGGCGCGGAATATTTCAACCACACTTTGGGTCTCTTCCTTCAAGAAAAAGGGGTAATTCATCAAAGCTCATGCGTTGACACCCCTCAACAAAATAGGGCTGTTGAACGCAAAAATAGACATATTCTTGAGGTAGCACGAGCCTTAATGCTCACTACCCACATGTCTACATGTTTTGGGGTGATGCTGTTCTAACAGCCACTTACCTTATCAATAGAATGCCCAGTCGTGTTCTATCCTATGCTACACCCCTTGACACTCTTCTCGAATTTTTCCCTACCTCTCGGCTGGACTCCAATCCCCCTCTTCATTTATTTGGCTGCACTGCCTTTGTGCATGTCCATCCTCACCAGCGCACCAAGCTGGATCCTCAGGCCACCAAGTGTGTCTTCCTTGGGTATTCTCCATCCCAAAAAGGTTACAAGTGCTATGACCCTATTTCTTGTCGTCTCTTTATCAGCCTTGATGTCACCTTTTTCGAGACCACTCCATTCTATCCCAAGTCTTCTATTCAGGGGGAGAATGTGAGCGAATCTCAGACTCGGAATAATTCCAATGGTGACATGTTTTTCCTAGACTTTCCTCTCACCAATTTACCATCCTCCTCCACTTCCTTGCTAGTCACAGAAGGAAACTTAAACTCAGGGGGAGAGATAGAACAACAAAATAACAAGGAGACACTAGTCTACTCATGAAGGCCGAAGCCAAGTGGTAATGAAAAACTCATACCTGAAGCACCAAGAGAGTTAGAACTGGTGGCAGCTCCGAGCAACCAAGAGCCCAACCAAGAACCTCCCAACAACTCAGAATAGGTAATAGAACCTACTTCTAATAAATCTGATGATATTGATCTGCCCATTGCTCTTAGAATACATCCTCGTTCATGTACCATTCATTTGATTGAAAATTTTGTGTCCTATAATACCTTGTCCACGGGATACCATGCCTTTACTTCTAAACTTGATAGGGTCAAAATTCCAAAGAACATTGAGGAGGCACTTGAAATTTTAGAATGGAGAGAGGTTGTAATGGAGGAGATAAGGGGATTGAAAAAGAATGAAACATTGGAGGTTATGAATTTGCCATGATGAAAGAGACCAGTAGGCTGCAAATTGGTATTCACTCTAAATTACCAAACAGATGGGATAGTTGAAAGATACAAGGCCCAGTTGGTTGCAAAGGATTTACTTAGACCTCTGGCATTGATCACACAGAAACCTTTGCACCTGTGGCCAATTTAGATTGGCCACTTCGACAACTCGACATAAAAAATGCATTCCTAAATGGTGAGCTGGAAGAAGAAGTGTACATGACATTAGCCCCTGGATTTAGTAAAAGGGGCGAGGAAAACAAAGTCTGTAAATTGAGAAAGTCCTATGGACTCAAAAAATCTCCCAGGGCATGGTTTGATAGATTTACAAAGGTGATAAAAGGAGAGGGATATTGTCAAGGACAGTCCGACCATACTATGTTTTTCAAACAATAAAATGGGAAGAAGACTATTCTGATTGTGTATGTAGACATTATCCTCACCGGAGATGACATTGAGGAAATGGGAAGATTGAAGAAAGTTCTAGCCACAGAATTCGAAGTGAAGGATTTGGGGCAAATGCGGTACTTTCTAGGGATGAAGGTAGCTAGATCAAAGAAGGGAATTAGTGTTTCACAACGAAAGTACTTGATCTCCTGACCGAAACAGGCATGCTAGGTTGCAAACCAAGTGACACATCTATTGAAGCTGGAAAAAAGAACAGAAGATGTTGGGAAGCCAATAGATAGGGAGAAATATCAAAGATTAGTCGGCAAACTAATCTACCTGTCACATACTAGACTAGACATAGCTTTCGCAGTAAGTGTAGCAAGTCAGCATATGCAATCTCCAAAAGAAGCACACTAGGAAGCAGCCTTTAGGATCCTAAGATATCTAAAGGGATCTCCAGGGAAAGGCTTATTGCTCAAGAGAAGTGAACAAAATAAAGTGGCAATATTCACTGATTTTGATTGGGCTGGCTCTACAGAGGATAGAAGATCCATGACTGGATGCTGCACCTTTGTATGGGGAAATCTGGTCACTTGTAGGAGCAAGAAACAAAATGTTGTAGCAAGGAGCAGTGCAGAGGCAAAATTCAGAGCTGTTGCTCAAGGAATATGTGTAGGATTATGGCTGCGGAGGCTATTGGAAGAACTACATGTTGAGTTAGAGTTACCTATCAAGCTGTATTGTGATAAGAAGGTAGTTATCAGTATCTCTCTCAACCCTGTTTAGCATGACAGAACCAAACATGTGGAAGTTGACAGACACTTCATTAAAGAAAAGGTGGAAGAAGGAACTATTTGCATGAAATATGTCCCTACTAAGGAGCAGATTGCGGACACATTCACCAAGGGACCACCTCGGCAACTCTTTGAGGATTTCATTGGCAAGTTGGATATGATCAACATCTATGATCCAACTTGAGGGGGAGTGTAGAAATCCCTATAGTTTAGGAGTCATGCGTGATCTCTATAAGGAATGATTCTTGGCTGCCTTATTTTAGGCATGTATAGAAGGGGTGTTGGTCAATAGGGATTTCCATGATTCTTGTATATTCCTTTATTCTAGGATTTTATTTCCTTAACTTAGCTGCTGGTTACATGTTATATAGGAGGGCATATTGTACAGTTTTTTAAAAATTAATATACGAAAAAGTATTCTTACAGTTTCAACAGTTAGGTGTGCCCTTGTTTTTTGGAGGCCTTCTAATTGATGTCTTCTAAATAGTTTGGGAGGCATAAGGATGCAAGGAGGTTATGGTGGTGTGCAATTATCACCGTTTGCTGGGTGGTCTTCATGGAGAAGAATGACCACTTTTTTCTTGATCGGTGTCTACAAATTCATTTGAATATGGAGAGGATTGTATTTTCTTGGCATCATTATGGGCCTTTTCTTCTGGTTGCTTTAGTGGTTTTGTTTCTATGATTTCCAGTGTGATTGGATAGCTTTATTAGCATAATTTTTGTGTATCTGTTTTAGTTTTTTTTTCCTTTTTTGTTTTTGTTGTGGAGGAATCCTCTTCCGCCACGAGTCCATGTGCATTCTTCCTTCTTTCAATATTGTTTCTTTTCCTATTAACAAAAGAAATCATTTTCAATTAAAAATTAACTATCAATATTTAAAATAGAATTGGCCACGGACGTTAATGTGACTTCTTGTGGAAGATAGTCTGAAGATCATTATGCTGCATGATTGGAGAATATATGTTTAAGCTGTTTGTTATTGGTTCATATATACAGACTATAAAGATAAATCAGAAAAGATAATGAATCAAAGCATGTTTTGGCAGCAGCTGGTGAAGCTAATGGATTATCAATACGATGGATCTCTTGGGGTCTCTAGAACAAGCTGGTTGTAAACATGGTGGCATTTTTCTTTCTTGTGCACTTTATATAACTGTTTAAGCATTGGGTTTCAATTGAGGGATGGTTGATGATACATTACTGTAGTAGAACTTAGTGTGCATATATTTTGGAGGCCTCTTGTTGGCAAAGAACTATTGCATTGTGTCACATTTTGTGGCTTCTTGTATCGTCCCTCGTCTTATCTATCACATATATAATTTAGTACTGGAGGAATGTTTTTAAGTTTTGAGTTTAACTATGTTTGAATCACTCATAGTGCAATTTGAAATTTCTAAATGGAGTTTTGGTTAGGAATGGTTTTAGTGTGACATGTAGAGGTGTATTAGTATTTTTTTTTTCTTTTATTTCTTTCTCTGTAATTATTAATGGTGAACAAAAGACTTGGTTTTTCATCTTGAGGGGGGTGGGAGTTGGTGCATGGGAGGGTGGGTGAGGCAAGGGGATCAGTTATCTTGTTTCCTTTTCAGTTTTGGCTGTAAATGTTTTGAGTATGAGGATAGGATTGCAGTGGGGAGAAATGATGTGGTTGTTTTTGACGTGCAGTTTGGTGACGATAAATTTTGCTTTTGTCTGATGATTGGTCCTACATTTGTAATGTTCTTACTATTCTCTAGGTTTTTGAGCTTGTTTTAGTGCTTAAATTTAAAGTTAATTTGGGTTAGTGTGGTTTAGGTGCTTTGAATTTGAGCATGGAGGTGGTCCCTAGTTTCACTATGCTTGCAAGTTATGGGTTATTAGAGTCGTCTATGACATATTTAAGAGATCCTTTAGGTGGCAATCCTCACTTGGTGAGGTTTTAGGATCATGTGGTCGCTATGGTTCCTAAACATCTTGATGGGTGGCAGGGTGGGTTGTATTACTTTAATCTAGGCTTGCATTTAATTTGTTTTCTGTTTATATTCTCTCTTCATTCAAGATTTTTGTTTGAGTTGCGACTCTTTTGCAGTGGATTGTTGGTAATATACACCTGTGAGTTTGTCCCCCATGGAACATAGAGGGGAGGAATTGCGAATTATATGCATGCTTCGGTCCAAGACCCAATGGTTTAAAATTTTGGGGCAAAGGTGCTCACCCATGCACATAAAGCCTGCTCACATGATTCCCTCGGTACTAGCAAGTGGTATTAGAGTTGATGATTTGAATTGGGCTCAAGTGCCCATGCATGTGATCCCACGGATGTAGGGCCTGCACTGAGGAGCAAGTGGTGGACTTACGGATGTTGATCCCGTAGATGAATGGACTTTTATGGTTTGGGGCTTTCCCACGACTGAGTAATGACTCATGGTTAGTTGTGTGATACTTGAGTGATCAAGAATGGCTTTTTCTTTTTTTTTTTGAGGGGGAGTTGTTAAAACTCATGAGCTAGTGGGAGATTGTTGGCAATATGCACTTGAAGTTTGTCTTGGGAAATAGACTAGAGGAAGAGTGGCTTAGATACACATATGGGCCGAAGACCTAATGGCTTAAGGTTTTGGGTTGAGTTGGTCATGTCTTACGTATATCAAGCTTCCCTTCAAAAACTTCCTTTAGTGCTAACAAGGATTATGAGGATTTTCTTTGCTTAGAATTGGGGGAGAAGAGAGATCATCTTGTGAGTAAGGAGGTTAATAGTGAGGGTTAAGAGTGATGAGGGCTTGGGCCTTGGTGAGTTGGTGCTAACATTGGTCTGGTGGGTAAATGGTTATGGCATTTTTCCTTTGAAAGTAATTGTCTTTGGCATAAAATAATCAAGAGTAAAGACTTGCAAATAAAAGGGTGGGATGCTAATATTGGAGTTAGAGTTACTCTTAAGATCCAATGGAAATTCATTCATTTCACATGAGTTTCTCCTTTTTCTTGAAAAAAAATTTAAAATGGGAGATGAGTGTTGAGTTCATTTTTGGGAGGACATTAGGCTTGGGAAGTAGTGTTTTTCTGCTGCTTTTCCTTTTCTAGTTTGTTTTTAATTGTGTCATGGCACACCTATTGTTGATAATGACCTTGTTTCTTAAAACCTTCGTTTCATTGAAATCTTAATTACAGGGATACGGATGATCGTTCTTTACTTCTCATCTTATTGGATTCATTCCATTATTCTCATAATGGGAATGCTAGAGTTTGGAGTTTGGATGCTTATAATATTTTCTCTGGTAATTCTTTTTTTTTTTTCCTCATCCAGCTTAGGCCTTGCGTTCTTTTTCTTTTCCTAATCATTTGTTGGAAGTTGGGGTTCCTTCAAAGATTAAGGCTTTTGTGTGGGCCCATTCTTAATAGAATCAGCACCAACAAATCGTCAAAGATCAGAAGGCCTTATAAGGCTTTGTCTCTTGATGTCTGTTTGATGTTCATGTGTGTCATGCAAGTAGTGAGATGCATACTCATGTATTTTTGTTTTGTGGCTTGGATGGGCTTGGTTGGTTTGGAACAGACTTTTTGGCCAGCTTGGAGAGTTTTGCGATTGTCCAACTCTTTGGAAGATTTTCTATTGATTGCTTTTAGAAGATTTGGAATGCGAAAGGATACAAGGAACTTTAGTGGTGCAATTTTTTCTTTTGTTTAGATGCTTTGGCTGGAGAAAAATGCATGCATCTTCCAAGATCAGGTATTGCCCATTGATGTGTTTTGGGTTTAGATTATCTTTTTTTCATTTGTCTAGTTGCTTTGGAATGTATTTTTTTATTATTATTTTTTATGAATATTCTATGAGTTGCTTGGCTCTATTAAGTCAAATAGATTTTTTTTAAACTAGGAGGGTAGATCCAGTGTAGGAGAACTAGATGGTGGAACCTAAAAGGAGAAAATTAATAAAATTTAAAGATAAAATGATCAAAGATAAGGATTGGACCTTAGAGGATGGGATAGATACAAATACTCTTTGGAATAGATTAGCTAGCTCTATCAAAAAGACAGCAAAAGAGATTTTAGGTGAATCAAGGGGAAGATTCTCGAATAGCAAAGAAAGTTGGTGGTGGGATAAAGATGTACAAAAAATCATAAAGACAAATAATTTGATATAAAACGTGGCAAAAATGTAGAAACAGAGATAACTTTGAAAAATATAAGGAGGCAAGAAAAGATGCAAAAATGGTCGTTAGTGAAGCTAAATGTAGATCATTTAATAGTTTGTATGATAGATTAGGTACAAAAGAAGGGGAAAGAGATACATTTAAACTTGCTAAAGCTAGAGAAAGGAAGTGCGAGGACACAGGAAATGTAAAATGTATAAAAAGTGAGGATGATATTGTCTTGGTTAAGGACGAAGATATTAAAGAAAGATCGCGAAGTTATTTTAGTAAGTTGTTTGACGAAAACCAAATAGAAGGCTTAAACTTAGAGTCGTTAAATGAGGAAAAGATTAAAAATATAAGATTTATTCCCAAAATTAGAGTTAATGAAGTTAAGTTTGCACTAAAAAAGATGAAAAATGGGAAAGCTATGGGACTAGATAACATCCCAATTGAAGTTTGGAAATGCTTGGGTGATAACGGAATTATATGGTTAACTAATTTATGTAATACAATTGTAAAAACTAAGAAAATACCAGATGAATGGAGGAAAAACACTTTAATACCTATATACAAAAATAAAGGAGATATTCAAAATTGTAATAGCTATCGTGGAATTAAACTTATGAGTCATACGATGAAACTATGGGAAAGAGTAGTTGAACAAAGATTAAGGTTAGAAACGAAGATCTCAGAAAATCAATTTGGTTTTATGCCTAGGAGATCTACCACAGAAGCTATTTATCTTTTAAGAAGATTAATGGAAAAGTTTAGGGAAAAGAAGAGGGACTTGCATATGTAGGTATACCGATGTCATTAAGGATATGTACGATGTAGTAATGACTAGTGTAACGACTATAGATGGAGAAACTAGAGAATTTCCAATTACCATAGGTGTACATCAAGGATCTGCTTTGAGTCCTTATCTTTTTGCTTTAGTGATGGACCAATTGACTAAGAGTATTCAAAAGGAGGTTCCATGGTGTATGTTGTTTGCAGATGATATTGTACTAATTGACGAAACTAGGGACGGAGTAGAGGCTGAGTTAGAATTATGGAGAGAAGCTTTGGAATCTAGAGGCTTTAGGATAAGTAGAAATAAAACAGAATATATGAAATGTAATTTTAGTAATGATAGGAGGAATATTGGAAACAAAGTTAAACTTGATGATGAAGAAATAAATAGCACTTGTAGATTTCGATACCTTGGATTTATTATGCAAGCTGAAGGAGAAATTAAAGATGATGTAATGCATAGAGTTAAAGCAGGTTGGGTAAAATGGAGAAGTGCTTCAAGTGTGCTATGTGATAGTAGAATACCCTTAAAATTGAAAGGGAAGTTTTATAGGACAGCTATAAGACCAACTATGCTATATGGATCGGAATGTTGGGCGACGAAGAAACATAATATCCAAAAAGTAAAAGTTGCTGAGATGAGAATGCTTAGATGGATGAATGGTATAACATTGAAAGATAAATTAAGGAATGAACATATTCGTGGTAAGTTAGGTGTAGCTCCTATAGAAGATAAGATAAGGGAGGGACGACTCAGATGGTATGGACATTTGCAACGTAGGCTTTATAGTGCACCTGTAAGGAAGAGTGACTTAGTTACTGTGGGGGGTAGGGGTAGAACTAAAATAACTTGTGAGGAGATAGTGAGTAAAGATTTAATATCATTGAATCTATCAAAAGAAATGGTCCATGATTGCATAAATTGGCGGAAAAAGGATTCATATTGCCGACCCCACTTAGTGGGACTAAGGGTTGGTTTTGTTGTTGTTTTTGTTGCTTGGCTCTATTAGCCTGATCTTCTTATGTATTTTTTTTCCCTATTTTTGTTTGTCTGTTTTGCATATTCTCCTTCTCTTTATGAAGTTTTTTTCCTAACCAAAAAAAAAAAAAAAAAAAAAACTAAATCTACATTAGATGCCAAAATAGATTTCACCTCGTAATTCTTGTGTTCTTTTGGTTGTACTTTTGTATATTTTTCTTCCTTATACTTTTATTTCCTCATAAATTATAAGTATGTAAATTCCTTAAAATTCTCTTAGACTTAATGTGTGTGGTGCAGCTTGTAAGAAATGGTCTATGTTCATTTTTGGAGTTTTGACTCATCATTTTTTTTTTTTCCAGTTGTTCGAGATGGGTTTAGAGCTTTCACTAGCACGTTTAAAAGCTCTTGCAAAATTCGCCTTTGGAATGGGATTGACTCAGGTACCTTACTAACAAAAGATGAGTTCCAACACTTATGACTCGGTAGAATAAATTAGTAAATAAACAAAGTATCATTTATGATAAGCAGGCATACAAACTGTATGGTGCACATGTCATGGATAATATGAGACATTTGATATATTGACTATACAAATTGAGTTGAGAGTTATCCATGATCTAGAAAACTGTTAAGACCTGTGTTGCTTGAACACTAGTTTCCTTAAAATGTGATGACACTCTAGATACTCATGTTGTATGATATAGAATCAGTGGATCATCTGGACTTCATTGGCGAATTATGCATTTATGTTTTGAACCAAGATTAGTGTTTGAAAAATAGGGTCCCAGTGGGGCTATGTTTGGAAAAGTGCCTTTTTTCTTCTTTAGATATTTTTCTGGTTCAGAGTTCAGACTGGGTGAAGTTTAAAATTTGGGCACAAATATTTTTTTTGAACCTGATTTGAGTCCATTGGGTCAGATAAGAAACTTATGTAATTTGTTAGGGTTTAACCATGACATTTGGCTTTACTGCTGTTTTGTTTGCCCAGATGTAATGTGGACCAAGAATATCCATTATGTTGTAAACTTGTAATTAGTCAAACAAAGGTTGTAACCTCTGGAAATGAGATGCAAATTTGTCACAAATTAATAATTATTTTAACTTTTGGTTGAAATATTTGTAAAGCAGCTTATATTGCCACCAACTTTTGTTTTCTTCAAGGGGCACATGACTAGAAGGCTTTAGATGTTTTTTTTTTTTAAATCACTGTCATTTTATTTGATATCGGGCCATTTACTCTAGACAGGCTTTATCAAGGATATGAAGAATACTGATTCTTTTATCATTCGAGTTGAGGAATGACATTTTTTTTTAGGATGGTACTGCATATGCCACAATGGATGCCTTAAGTTTTGTAAAAGATTCATTGAAAAATATTAAATTGTTTTCATCTTATGAAAAATTTGTTAGTATGGACTTCTCATTTTTGTTTGAAATAACTGTTCTATTTGCTAAATTAGTGTGCTAAAATAGTGTGCATCTGCTTGATGATTTTCTGAATCTATTGTTTTACTGTTTTAACTTCTTATTGTTGAAGGTTTTGTTATCTACCCTCGCTTTCACAGCATTTGAACTTCCTCCTAATGGGGCCACTGGAACAAAAATTTTGGAGTTCCTTTTTCATTCTAGGCCTGATTTGGTAAGAAATTCATTTTCTATACTAGGCATCATTAATTACATGGATAATGTTCTTGCAAGATTATTTGATTGTTACCATGAGGAGCCCATGCAGCTCTTTGGATAGTTGCAGATAGGACTTTGTGGAAGCAAGAAAAACCACTTTGGCTACAACACTATCTTAAGCAAAATAGTAGAGCATTCTTTATGCACTTCTTTATTACTAATTTTCTTGCCATGTATCTGGGTTGGAGTTGGAGATAAATTTGTATGATTGAAAAGTTACATGTTATAAATGAATTAAAAAATTATAACTATTAGATTACCACTTTACCTAAAAGCTTAAGCTGTTTGGTTGTGGGCCAATAATGTATATCAAGCTTTAACACTCCCCTGCACGTGCAGCTCGACTGTGCATGGAGAGATAAACACACAATAAATATATATATATATATATATATATATTTGATAATATAGAAAGTAAATTTGATATATATATATATATATATATATATTTGATAATATAGAAAGTAAATTTGATAGGGAAAAAAGAAGGTACAGTGTGTGGGGACAAGGAATCCACCAAAAAAACAGGAAAAAAGAAATAAAAATAAAATTAAAATGAAACAAAAAAACCTAAGATCACACCATGAAACTAGATAAAATTAACCAAGAAAACCCCTTTCTAGACCTTTCCATTGTAATTTACTGAACTCTTCAAACTTGCTAATTCTCTTTGACTCGTCAATTTACGACTTTTGCCACCATCCAATTAAACCTCATTTCCTCCAATATCATTTGCCTTTAAATCCAGCTTATCCAAAAGATCTTGGGCTTCTAAATCCTCAGGAATTTCTTCCAGAGTAGGCAATATTCCATCCCTACGCTGTGAATTGTTGACTAAATCGTCATTTTTAAAAATAGACACTCTTTCCAAACCTTCCAACGGGGCAGGATGAACATAAGATAAATCCTTTACTTCATTGCAATAATCAGAAGCATACCCATATTGTTTCCGAATCTCATCCAACAATAGGCCCCCACCACAATCAAATTCACTCAAATCATCACTTTCTGAACCTGAAATTTCCCCCCGTTTCTTAACCTCCTTTTTTCCCCTTTCCCCATTGCTGCACCCGACCTCCTTCTTTGTAAGAGAGTCTTCCACTATGCTAAATTCTCCCCTAGAGTCTCTCTTTAGAAAGTTTTGCCCCTGTCCCATCAAAATTTTCTCTCTTCTCATCAAACAGCTTCCTTATCTTGGTGCCCATATGAACAAGCTTCCAGCAAGCATACACCTTACTGCCCTCAAATCTATCAAGATCCGGGCACAAGATATCATCAATCTCCCCCATAATTACAATAATTTTTTAAACATCACATAATAAATGCGGGTGGTTACTAGGACCTCTTGGGAACCAGCTCTCACACCACGTTGGATTACGACTTTACCTAAAAGCTTAAGCTGTTAGGTTGTGGGCCAACAATGTGTATCAAGCTTTAACAATAATCATATTGGTTAAATTTTGGAGTCATATCCCTTGATATGCACTCGACCAAGGTGACATTTGTGCTAGAATAATAGAATACAGGGGTAATTTGCATTTTTCCTTGTCTCCTCTGTCATACCAGATACCTTGTATCTGTGTTGGACACTGGCACAGCATGCTTGGAGTAAATATGATGTAGAATCAGTAAGATTAGAAATTTGACATATTAGGATTATTATGGGGAGATATAATGGAAAAAGAGAGATATCCTCTTGGGCAGAAAAGCTGTGGTGGAGGCTACAGAAGGAGGCACTAAGTGAATCCTCAGCCTACAATCCAGATCTCAGGAAAATTCTGAGCAGATCAGAATTGACGGGGAAATGGGAAAGGGAAAATTCTGTACTGTCTCTTCATTATCTGGACTAAGATAAATATTAGTACATGACAGCCTTGCACATTAAATGTGCCTAGGAAAAAGACTATGCTGACTTGAATAAATGAACTTCGTAAATAATAATCTTGGACTTAAAAAATGACTTACTTGACTGGACCACAATAATGACACCTGGATAGAGAAACTAAGAAATGTTATAGCAACTAACAATATTAACTATGCTTTATTTGTGCAGCAGCACTGCACCATTCCTCCCTTGCTAGAAGAAACTCGCTGCTGTGTGAGTTGCAATCTTTAATGGTTCTCACACATCTTGGCATCACTCAGCATAAGTTCCTATTTGCTTATCTCCAACTTCCCATGGTCAGGCTTTCCTTTCTACATGACTAAAAAGTGAAAGTGCTTATCCACGACTTGTAATTTTGAATCTTTATTCGATATTGTCTAGGGTAGGCCATAAAATCTGAGTCTCTTGGAAAAATAGATGTGATACACGGGTAGGACCAGATGCCTTGTTGTATGCTGTTAAACATGCAATTTTTAGAAGCCTTAAACCACCACAAATGCGGAATTAATACCTCTTGCCGTTTTGGGCATTCTACAACGAAACCCATAATTACCCCCACCCATGGAGCAGCAGGTTCTGGTAAATTTGTGTAGAAACCAATGCTTTGCTGCTGTCTTACTCTTGATTTGGCTTTGGTATCAGCAATTATTTCGTTGATTTCTTCTTGCTGATCATCAAAAGCATGGTTTTAAATAACAGTAATGGTCTGCATAACGGTAACGATCAGTGTAACAGTTGCGGCTGTCATGGACGTTACATAACAGGTAATGAACACCGTGCCCATGATTCATTTTTGCATTATCAAACTTCTTAAAACCATAGAGATTCACATGTTTTGATCCTGAAATCCTATATAATAAAGCTTTAAATGATTTTTTAGTAAATTTTAATCAATTTAAGCATCTCATACACTACAAGTATTGGATGTCATCCAGGTTGCTTTAGTTGCTATTGGCGAGAAAAAACATGCATTTGCTTCTTTTCACTACTTTACTGATTATAAGTGAAATTCAAACTAAGAAATCATAAATATAAAGAAATATAAAATATAAACTGCCATATTTTTACTCTTTGTCTTGAATGGAATTTTCATTATAATAAAATATAGAATGTTCATATGTTAAACAAGAACGGAAATGCATACAATAGAACGTATTCTAGTCTCCAAACTAGTGTAAGAAAAACATAAAAAGGAAAATATTGAAAGAACTTAGAATATGAACATTTGTAATATAATGAGAGAAAAAGTTGGGTTTATTTGAATGGTAGTTATTGAAAAATGCATATTAATGTGAAGGAAAATAAACCCAAAAATTATTTTTTTAATAAAAAAATCACTAACTCAATGAACAAATGTAAAATTGAGTTTCTAAGCTTCAATAAAGGGAAAAAAAATGCAAAAAGTGGACTCAAGAACCTGTTTTAGTCATTCACAGCCAGTCTGGCTCTGTAACGCCCCATAACAGACTGTAATGGCTGTTTACGGTTGTGAGTCTGACCACCTCCAAGATATCACCCTGTAACAGTCTTGGAAGCCACCGATACAGTTACGTAATGTCCATAATGGCTGTTACAGACCAACTTTTAAAACTATGATCAAAATCCTTATTTTTGCGGCAACTATTCATCGGAGCTGGATCAACATTAATGACACAGCTTGTTTATGTTGTTAGAAAAGTCATATCTTTAGAGAGTAAATGTATCAAAAGCGTCATCCGCTATAACTTCATTTCCAATTGTGGAAGCATTGGGTAGCTTCATTAAACCCTTCTCATTTTCAGTGACATGCTGGTTTGTTTTACCAAATCTGCTGGCCCGCATTTCCTCCTTTTTTTTCACATCAACATCTGTCATAAGCTTTAAAACCAACTTCTTCTTGCCACCATTATTGACAAAACAGTAGGGGTTGTCATGCTCATCATGGACAGAACTTCGATCACTTTGACAAGGATGACCAAGTAGAATATGGCATGTTTCCATTGGTACTACGTCACACCAAATGGATTTTTTGTAAGAGATTCCAATCAAAAAATTGATCATGCACCTTGGTATCACAAACATTTCCCTTTATGGGGCCAAACAATACAATATGGTTGTGGGTGTTCCACCACTTCACGCTTCAATTTTCCCCACGGCTTTAGCAAGCAGATTTTTGCAACTGTCACTGTCAATACCTAACTTACAAAGCTTTCTTCCTCCTGTGCATCTTGTTCTAATGTCGTCTACGGGCAGTCATCTTTCATTGAAATATTTTCACAATCTGTATTTTGCTTTTCTTCAAGATCTTCCTTCTAGTAGCGATAACCAAGGGTTTCCTTGACATCTGGAGTAACTTATCTTTGACATATGGATGGGCAGTCATATACTCATATTACTGATTGAAGCCTTGAATAAAGTACCAAGCAGATCCAAGAAACGAAAAAATAGACTTGGATTAAAAAAACAAGATGAATAACCAAAATGGAATATGCCAAGAACACAAAAATCCAAGATGAAGCAGCAAACAGCGAGCAATGCAAACAAACGAAAGGGAAGTACTGCTCTGATACCAATTTGATGCAGCATGAGTGGAGAAAAGACAATGAATAATCTGTCAATCTCACAGATTAGGATATTTATGGGGAGAAATAGTGGCAAAAGAGAAATCCTCTCGTGTGGAAACACATGAGTGGAGGTTATGAAGGAGTCACTGGGTGAATCCTCAACTTGCACTTCCTGATCTCAAAAAATTCTGAGCAGATCAGAATTGATAGGCAAAATGGAAACAGAAAATTCTGTGCTGTCTCTTCATTATCTGGAGTCCGGACTACAATAATTATAAGTACATGACAGCCTTGCACATTTAAAAATGTGCTTAGGAAAATGACTATTGCTGACTTGACTTCTTTACCAATGACTTATGAATAACTTTGGAACGACAATCATAAATGAAATTTGTAAATAATAAACTTGGACGTAGGAAATGACACACTTGACTAGACCATAAGAATGACACCTAGATAACTGTAACTAAGAAATGTTATAGCAATTAACAACATTAACTATGCTTCATTGGTGCAGCAGGCTGCATCAGACACAAACATTCTTCTGTTTCCATTGTAATGCATTTAATTTTTTGTGATATTTTTCAGAGTGAGGTGCTGATAAAACTTGTTTATAGCTGATATGGATATTCTAGTTCTAATCATTTGTCAGATAGGAAGCATTAT
The DNA here is from genome assembly GCF_029873635.1 of Malania oleifera. Taxonomy (NCBI): domain Eukaryota; kingdom Viridiplantae; phylum Streptophyta; class Magnoliopsida; order Santalales; family Ximeniaceae; genus Malania; species Malania oleifera. The sequence goes on from NC_080425.1 coordinate 26,118,509, forward strand.
AGAAGAGATTAATGTAGCATCCCAGAAGGAACATGGTTAGAAAGGATTTTTTTGGATGCATAGTAACTTTGTGGTGTAAATTCCTGGTCCACCAGGGAAGAGACAACATAGCAGCTAACAATCCATTGGGTTTAAAGAAATATGAAGAATCTTTTCGTGAGTATAAACTGAAAGGTATAAAATGACATGGTTCCAAGCATATTACAAAACCATAAGTTAAATTGAATCTGGAATTTGAAGAACAAAAAAAAAGATCTGAGGTGAAGTTTAGAAGAATGGGCAATTATTGTTATCGTTGATATTTCAGACTCACTACTTTAGAACTTGTATCTTGTAAGTGGAGCCTTCCATTATCGAACAATGAAGTTACAAAAACTGAACGTGGAATTTGCAGGTGGATTAGTTGATATAATGTTTCGAATTTCTATATTTTTTCTCCAGCTGAAATTGTCCACAGAATTTTTGGTTAAGTGAAGATAATTTTTTTTTTGGATAAATCTTACGAAAATTCATGGACCCGAAATTGAAGTTTTTAATATCTTTTGCATGTAATTATACATATATTTTTTGGGTATACGTATGTTTTTATTTCAAAATCCCTTATTCTATATACTTTTTTCATAAAATTTTCCCAAATAAAAAATTTACAGCCATGATCTGGCAAATGGGTGTATTGAGAGCAGTAGATTTGCTAAAGAAAGCTTGGTTAATCTTAAAAAATCATATTGCTTGTGATCTGTACAATTCCCACTGTTAAAATACTGAAAACTGCAGGTCAACATCAGAAGCGTTGATGAGGCTATAGTGATCGGTGCTGCTCTCTCATTGTCTTCTTCAGCTTTTGTTCTTCAGGTATTTTATATCTAGATGCTGAAGGATGGGTTTAAATTAAACAACAAAATGGTTTTGGTGAGCTGGCCTTGGCACTTGTGATATGACTGCATTAGTTGAACTTCTGACAAATTTACAGTATGAGTTGTGCGTTTTAGTTAAATTTATTCATTTATTTTTGTTAAACTTTCAAGTCCTAGCAATTGAACCTCTGTTTAATTGTCATAAAATAATTAGGAGACTAAGGCTTTTCAGATTGTGTCACCCATTAATTTTATGGAATTGCAAGCTTATATTGTAAATTTTGCAAAAACTTAGTTTTTGGAGTTTTTGGACGGAAATAAAATCAAAAGATTGCTGACTGTTCTGGCTCATGTTATCTAATGAATATTTAGTGATTATTATGATGTATAGCAGTGATTAATTTGTTTATTTCATCCAATTTTTTCCATCTTATTTTGTGGGACTAGATATAGTCATTGATAGAAAAAAAAAAAATTGAATGAAAAATAGTCCTGTCTGTTTGCGAGTGCTCACCATAAACTATGTTTTCATCTGAATTTTGTGTGTGCTGCAGTTGTATGAAATTTGATAAGAATTTTAATTGCTTGTTGACATTTCAGGAGATACTCATAGAGACGGTATTTATATGCCATGAAAATTTCAGTTTTCATGAAAAGCACAATTCATTTTTTTCTTGGTTGCAGGGTGAGGATGAGACTGGGAGAGCTAGTATTTTGTAAATATGTTGTAGTCCAGACTCCAGAGCATCTTTCGAGCATTCAGCTATTTAATGTATTTTATTTTGTTGTAAAGTTAGAGATGGAGGTGAGAAGAAGAGAAGAAGAGAAGAGAAGAGGAGAAGAGAAAAAAGGAGAAAATTAGGTGGCCATTTCCTGGAGTCTACATACAGCTCCAGGTCTGCCCTCTTATATATTATTAATAATAATAAAGTTTTAGGACAAAAATATCTGCATTAACACAACCTAATTTCTAAAATAACATATTCTCTTCTAACAATCCCCGTCAAGTTGGAGTTGTATAAATATCACGTAAATCCAGCTTGGCGTGTTTAAATAAAGGCTTCATAAAAACAACGCCTAACTGATTTGTAGATTTTATAAAGGGAGCCCTCACTATCTTCTTCAACACATCATCCCTCACGTAATGATGGTCAACTTCTATGTGCTTTATCCTCTCATGAAGCATTGGATTGCTAGCGACGTAAATGGTAGGTTGATTATCACAAAACATATTTATTGGTTTGTTACCGAGAATCCCATCTTTGACCTGAGAGACTTTAGCCACATTAGCTCACTTGCAATATGAGAAATAGCTCGATATTCTGCTTCAGCACTAGAGCTTGCTACATTAGTTTGTTTCTTGCTACGTCAGGTAATAGGATTACCTCCCATAAATGTACAATATCAGTAGATATTTGATCATCAACAGATCCAGCCCAATCTGCTTCAGAATATCCCAAGATCTTACAATTTCTATTACATTTATATATCAAACTTCTTCTGGGAGAGCCTTTGAGATATTGCAAAATCCTACAACCCGCATCTCAATATGGTTGCCTAGGATTTTCCATAAACTGATTCACCGCCCCCATTGCAAAAGATATGTCAGGTCTAGTGACAGTCAAGTAGATCAACTTGCCAACTAACTGCCTATATCGATGTTTGTCTTCAAAGTCCTGGACGACATCCCTAGGCAACTTCACATTGGGATCTGTTGAGTAATTGGGTAAAATGGAAGACCTATACTCAATGATAGGTCTCTCCCTTTATTTATAATATATGTAAGTACAATGGGAATGACCATAACACCCTTACTAACTCACACTTACTGCTAACAAAACTCTAATAATAATGCTAAATGACTGAATAACCATTAACACCCCCCTCAAGCTGGAGCATATATATCATATGCTCCTAGCTTGTTACAAATGAATTTCACATGAGCACCTCCCAAGGTTTTAGTGAACAAATCAACTAGATGAAATTCAGACTTGACATGAGTGGTCATAATGAGCTTTTGTACAAGTTTCTCTCAAATAAAGTGGCAATCAACTCCAATGTGCTTTGTCCGCTCATGGAAGATAGGGTTGGAGGCAATATGAATAACAACTCTATTATCACTTCAACTCTATAGGTTGAGAATGTGGAAAACCTAGTTCTTTCAACATGTTCTTCAGCCAAACAAGTTCACTTGTAGTATGCGCCATAGCCCTATACTCTGATTCAACATTCGACCTGACAACCACAATTTGTTTCTTACTTTTCCAAGACGCCAAATTACCATCGACAAAGATACAATATCAAGTTTTGGATTTTCGATTGGAAGGTGATCCGACCCAATCTGCATCTATATATCCTTGTTTATGAGTGTGACCCCGATCTTGATATAAGAAACCTCTCCCTGGTGCACTTTTGAGATATCTCAAAATGAGAATTACTACATCTCAGTGACTTGTTCTCAAGGAATCGAGAAATTGACTCACAACACTTGTTGCGAAGGATATATTTGGTCGAATGACTGTGAGATAATTCAACTTTCCAATAAGTCTTTAGTGTCGACATGGGTTAGGCGAAAAATCACCCATATTTGGCATTAACTTAATATTGGGATCCATGGGTGTATCAACAAGTTTGGATCCCAACAACTCCATCTCATCTAAAATATCAAGAACCATACTTCCTTTGTGATAAGATAGTTCTTGTATGAGATCTCGATGCTTCTATACCCAAGAAGTGCTTCAATGGTCCCAAGTCTTTCGTTTGAAACTTACTCTGTAGAAAAAGTTTTAGGTATTGGATGCTATGATCATCATCACTAGTGGTCACAATGTCATATACATATACAATAAGCAAAATACTGCCTGATGGAGTATGACGATCATATACAGAGTGAAATACTGCACACCGATGAAGGCTAAACTCAAGTACTACAACACTAAAATGGCCAAACCATGCTCTTGGAGATTGTTTTAATCCATACAATGACTTCTTGAGCCGACATACTAAGTTTGACTCCCCTTGAGCAACAAACGCAGGGGGTTGCTCCATATATATCTCCTTATCAACATCATCATGTAGGAAAACATTCTTCACATCTAACTGATGTAGAGGCCGATGACAAGTGGTGGCTAAAGAAATGAACAAACATATTGAGACAAGTTTAGCAACCAGGGAGAAAGTGTCTAAATAATCCAAACTATACACCTGAGTATACCCCTTAGCAACAAGGTTGGTCTTAGACGAGCCATATAATCATGAGGATTGACTTTCATATTGTACACCTAGTGACAACCAACCATAGACTTGTTAGGAGGAAGAGGTACCAAATCCCAAGTATCATTATCATGTAGTGGACGCATCTCTTCAACCATTGCCGTCCTCCACCAAGAATTTGATAGGGCTTTAGAAATAGATCTTGGAAGAGCAATAGAAAACAGAGTATTAACAAAACAGTAATAAAAGGGTGACAAGAAATCATAACAAACAAAATTAGAGATCGAATGTTGGGTACAAGTGCGTTTACCTTTTCTAACAGCTATTGGAGGATCAACGTCATGAGAAATAAGATCATTTGATGAGGGAACTAAAGGCACAGTAGTAGAAGTTAGAGGAGGCACTTCCCCTTTAAGCCGCCATGTGTATACCTGCAAATTGGGATGATTTTTAGAGACGAGAAGGACTTAAACTAGATGAAGATGTAGGAGGATTGGACACAGATACTTGGTTTGGATTTGGATTGCAAGGCAGAGGAAGGGACTCATCAAGTTCAATAGAACTTAAGGGATCAGAGTATTATGGTGTAGACTCAAAAAAGATGACATTAGCAGAGACAAGGAATTGATGTAAAGTAGGACTATAACATCGATATCCCTTTTGAGTATAGGAATAGCCCAGAAAAATACATTTGACAACATGAGGATCCAACTTATCCATTCTTGGAGATAATTGATGGACAAAGGACACACAACCAAATAAATGAGGAGGAAGGGAGAACAAAGGAGCCTTTGGAAAGATAACTGAATATGGGATTTTACCACCAAGGACAAAGGATTGCATTTTATTGATGAGGGAGCAAGCTGTGAGCACATCATTAGTCCAAAAGACTTTGGGGACATTCATTTGATACAATAGGGGTACGAGTGACTTCAAGAATGTCTATTTTTCCGATCTGCAATTCCTTTTTTGTGGAGTGTGGACACAAGAGGGTTGATGGATCATATTGGAGTTAGTCGTATAGGTACTGAATTGGTTACTGAAGTACTCCTTAGCTTTATCACTATGAAGTATACAGAGTGGCATGTCAAATTGAGTTTGTATTTGGGAACAAAAAGCACAAAATATCAAACAACTCGGAACGATCTTTCATTAAATATAACCCAAGTCATCCTAGAGTAGTCATCAACAAATGTAACAAAGTACTGAAACCCAACTTTGATGTCACACGACTAGGACCCCAATTATCAGAATGGACAAGCATGAAAGGTCGACTCGGGGAGCAAAGGGAACACGATGATGCTTGCCCAATTGGTAGGACACACACTCAAAATTAGACACAGAACTCAATGTAGGAACTAGCTGTTTCAACTTGCCTAAGGACAGATGACCAAGGCGACAATGGATTTGAAGTGGTGTAGCTACGATTGTGCAGGCAATGGGTGGAGAAGGCGAATCAAAGTAATAAAATCCACGAACTTCACGTCTTGTGCCAATTTTTTTTACTATCTTCAGATCCTTAATAACCCCAAAATCAGGAAGGAATGTGATAGAACAATTTAGTGACTATGTAAGCTTACTAATTGACATAAGATTGAAAGAAGATTTAGGAATGTATGAAGTAGAAGAAAGATAGATAAAAGGAGTAGGATTTACTGTTCATATCCCCTTAATAGCAATAGTGGACCCATCAACAAGGATAACATGAGGGAGACTTTTAGGATATTGTAGATCAGAAAAGAAGTCGGTTGTATTTGTTATATGGTCAGTGGTAGCAGAACCGATAATCCAAGGACCAGTAGGAAGGATGCCAGATGACATTCAAACTGTAGGACCACCTTTCTGGGCAAAAGAAGCAATGTGATAGATGCTTGTGGAGGCAATTGATATTGTAGAATCCTTGAATTCTTCTCCTCTTATATAGCCACAGTACCCAGTTCACTCAAACAAGTGACTAACGAAGGAATCATACTTTTGGGATTTGCAAACGTCATCCCAACATTCAAAAACTCAAACCAATGATCATAAGATTAATTGATGGAACAATTGGAACAACCACGAACAAGGTGACCCACCATGAAAAAGCCACCAACAACCTCAGATGCAGCCCCAAGAAAGCGAGACTGCCACAGCCTCACGCAAAAGAAAAACAGCTTATGAGCACTGCCACTGCCCCAAGAAGGTCACCAATGACCATTACTAACACCGAACAACAACAAACGAATACCATTTGTGCATTGCCATAGCAAAGATTGGATCTTGGAGCAAAGAAACATGCCTAACAGCTTGATATTTTTGGTATATGGAAGGAATTAGAATAGTGAATGAAAAAACACAGCAAATATCACTGTTTCAGACCCAATAAACTCATTAACAATTGATAAACAGCTTCACGAAGCATCAAACAACAATTCCTTAAGTGCCACACTGCCATGGACGAGAACAATTCACCGACGGATATAGCACTGCCGCAGCCTCATAACGGAACATATGAATGCTGCCACAGCTCCAAAAAACTCACAAAGAAGCCTTCACAAGCCTTGAACAGACATTAACGGAATGCCACAAGTGCATAGTCAAAAAAGGTTGAATTTTTGAGCAAAAAACTGACCTAACAGCTTGATAATATGGTCTAGAGAAGGAATCAGAGCATGGCAGAGGAAAAGAAAAAGAAAAAGGTGGCCGGAAATTCACTCACCCACCGACGCGTGGGGTCTTCCCTGCTGGCATTTGGCCAGTGCACGGGGGCTCCTTCGGCGATGGGGTTTTGTGGGGTGAGTTGTCGAGGGGTTTGTTTATGGTTGTATGGTTGGTTTTGTGAAATAATATGGGATGGAGGTGAATCTAGGAAGGACAGCTGTGGGAATGGTATTTTTCGGCGACAACTGAGGAGAGCAGGCTTTAGTTTGGATCATGCTCTAATACCATGAATTGGGTAAAATGGATGACCTAAACTCAATGATAGGTCTCTCCCTCTATTTATATTATATGTAAGTACAATAGGAATGATCGTAACCTTACTAACTGACACTTATTACTAACAAAAACTTTTAACACAAAATAATAATAATGCTAAAAGAATAAATAACCATTAACAGGATCCATAGGAGTATTAATTGGTTTAGTGCCCAACAAACTAGTCTTCTTTGACAAGTCTACTGTATATTTTCGCCAAGAAAGATTCAACCCTCTCCTCCACCGTATAATATCATTACCAAGATAGTAATGCAAAGACCCATGTCTTTGATTTGAAATTTTTCTTGAAGCCATTGCTTAACATTTGTAATCCCATTTTGGTCATTACAATGATGATGATGATATCATCAACATAAATTACTAGTAGTATCACATCTGTCTCCTTAGACAAAAGGCGAATGATCATAGTAACACTTGGTAAGGCCAGATGTAGAAACTAAAACACTAAATTTGTCAAACCAGGTTTGAGGAGATTGCTTAAGACCATAAATGACCTTATGCAGCCTACATACTTTATCATCCTCCCCTTAAGCAAAATGCCCAAGAGGTTGCTCCATGTATACCTCTTCCTGAAAATTTCTGTACTAAAAAGGCTTTCTTCATATCCAACTAGTAGAAGGACCAATCAAAATTATCTAGCAAATGAGATCAATACACGACTAGTGTTTAGTTGAGCAATAGGAGAGAAGGTCTCAGCATAATTAATAGCATATTTTTAGGTGTACCCCTTGGCAACCGACCGAGCCTTAAGCTGTTCAATAGAGCCATCAAGAAGATATTTGATGGTTTAGACCAAATGTTCCTAACCGATTCCTTACTAACAGGAAGATCCACCAAGTCCTATGTCCCTTGTGTGGTTAAGGCATCCATTGCTACTTCCATTGCATGCTTCTGCCCAAGGTTAGAAAGTTCTTCAATATGCGAGGTAGGGATAGAAATTGAGGAAATAGACAAGGCAAAAGAATGCATAGGGCTAGGAAGGTGAAGGATTGGAACATAATGAGCAACAGGATAAACAAATAAGGACTGTTAAGCACATGTTTTCAAGTACTTTTCTGATGAGCAATGGGAAAATACAAGTCACACTGGGATGGCTGTCTAGAATTAGAAGTTGAAATAGTGATGGGTAGAGGAGGCACTTTCCATGGTGGTAGTGACATTTGTGCTTGCTTTCTGTCGTTCATAGACCCTCAATTGTTTTATAATTGATGGATTTGGAAGAGTAGAAGATTTTTCAAGAGGGATAAGGGTAGGAATAGGAGGATCAACACAAGAGTGGGGGGGGGAGGGGGGGGGAGGGGACCATAAATCGTTGGTGGAATCAAATTAGATTCATCCAAAGAGAAATTGGCACTGGAGAAATAAGGTGTCTTCTTAACTTGACATTGGCACTAACATATTTCCTATGAGTGGGGAATACCATCTGTATCCTTTCTGAGTTCTTGAGTACCTAACAAAGGCATATTTAATAGCATGAGGAGAGAACTTGTCCTGAATAATATGTGAAACATGAACAAAACATGTGCACCCAAAAACCTGAGGCACAATAGAGAACATGATGTTGTTAATGGTTATATAGTCATTTGGCATTATTATTATGTGTTAGAGTTTTGTTAGTAAGAAGTGTGAGTTAGTAAAGGTATTATGGTCATTGATATTGTGCTTGAAATATATTATAAATTGAGGGAGAGACCTATCATTGAAGTTAGGTCTTCCATAGTCACCTATAGACACTGCCGATCTGCCCTCCACTGAAATCCCATCTTGGGGAAGTGCCCCACACGCCTGCACGAGCTAATTGAAGGCTGCCATGGCTGACCCCACGCGTCAGCGCGTGAAGCTACTTTCAAGCATGTTTTTGACCTAAAATCATCCAGCAGTGATCAAATCCCTCTATTAACATGTTGATAACGTTTTTCATTATGTTTTTTGTCCTAGGATCTCACTTTTTTTAATTGCTTATGTGCGGGACCTGAGGAATGGTTGTTTGATGCTTCTTGAAGCTGTTTATCAATGGTTGTTGAGTATTTTGGGTCTGAAACAGTGGGATTTGCTGTGTTTTTGATTCAATGTTCTAATTCCTTCCATATACCAAAATATCAAGCTGTTGGGCATGTGTTTTGCTCAAAGATCTAATTGTTGTTTTGACCATGCACTTGTGGTAATTTGTTAGTTGTTGTTCGTTGTTAGTAAAAGTCATTGGTGTCTCTCTTGGATCAGTGGTAGTGTTCATAAGCTGTTTTTTTTTTGTGAGGCTGTGGCAGTTCTATAGAAGTTTGTTGGTGATTTGTCCATGGCAGTTTCGGTGGTTCATCTCTCCAATTGTTCCAGTGGTGTGTGTTGGTTTCTTGGGGCTGTGTCTGAGTTTCTTGGTGCTGTGGCAGCCTTGTACTGATTTATTTGTGACTTGTTCATGGTAGGTCACCTTGTTCGTGGTTGTTACGATTGTTCCAACAATTAATCTTCTTATCACTTATTTGAAATTGAGTGTTGGGTTGGAGTTTGCAAATCCCAAAAGTATTGTTCCCTTGTTAGTCACTTGTTTGAGTGAACTGCGTACTGTGACTATATCAAAGGAGGAATGTTCAAGGTTTCTATTGTATCAATCATCTTAACAAGCATCTTATCACATTGCATCTTTTTCCCAAAAAAGTAATCCTACAATTTATATGTCATCTTGTATCTTTCCCACTAGTCCTTGGGTCATTGATTCTGTTGTCATTGACCATATAACAAGTGCAACCAACTTTTTTTTTGACCTCTACTATCCTAAATCTACCTCAAATTACCGTTGCTGATGGGTCCACTATTGCTGTTAAGGGGATAGGAATAGTAAATCCTACTCCCATCTCTCTTGCTTTTGTTTTATACATTCCTAAGTGCCCTTTGAATCTCATGTCAGTTAGTAAGCTTACAAAGTCACTAAATTGTTTTGTCACTTTCTTCTTGATTTTGTGGTTATTTAGGATCTCAAGACAAGGAAGACAATTGGCATAGGACATGATGCTCATGGGCTTACTACTTTGAGTCGCCTTCTCCTCCCATTGCCTGCACAGTTAGAGCTACACCACTTCAAATCTATCGTTGCCTTGGTCATTTGGTCATTCGTCCTTGGACAAGTTGAAACCAAGGTCTTAAATTTCGATTTCGACTCAAATTTCGAAGCTCCAAAAGTACGGAAATGTCGATAGAAATTTTGATTTTGATGTCAATTTCAATTTTGATTTGAAAAAATAATGGAAATTAGTCGTAAAGAATGGAATTTTTTTGCAAAACTTTAGAAATGATTAACAAACATAATAATATAAGTTTTAGGACTAATATATTACAAATTAAATAAATCTATGTTTTGTATAAGGTGGAAAAGTTGTGAAATTGTATGTGTATCAAACATATTTGTAAGATAATGTACATTAAACATATTCAGTTAATACAAATGAAATTCATAAATCACTTAAATGTTACTTATTATACAAATAATGATAATTTAGACATGAATGGTTAAATAAAATGCTAGTGTAAGTTTATTTTTTCATATAATTTCAAAAACACTTGTAATAATCTTTTGTTTTGATAAAATGAATAAAATAAATTAAGATAGAAATTTCACTTCACTCCCAAATGTCTTATTTGAATTCTGACGAAATTTCATCGTATAGTTAACATTTTGACAAGTTTCGCTAAAATTTCGAGATTTCGATAAATTTAGGATGATTTGTTGAGATTTTGATGGAAATTATGCAAGATGGAAATCGATTGCCATTTCAATTTTGAGGGTGGTGGGACAATTTCGTGGAAATTTAAGACCATGGTTGAAACAACTAGTTCCTACATTGAGTTCTATGCCTAATCTTGAATATGAGTCTTTTCAATTGGGAAAACATCGTGTTCCCTTTGCTTCTCGGGTCCGCAAACGAGTGGTTAGTCCTTTCATGCTTGTCAATTTTGATATTTGGGGTCCTAGTCATGCCACGTCGAAGTTGGGGTTTTAGTACCTTGATGATTACTCTAGAAGGACTTGGTTGTTTAATTAAAGGCCATTCCGAGTTGTTTAAATGTCCTTTGTGCCTTTTGTTTCCAAATAAAAACTCAATTTGGTATGCCAGTCAGGATACTTCATGGTGATAATGCTAAGGAGTACTTTAGTACCCAATTTAGTAGATATATGGCTAATTCTGGTATGATCAATCAGTCCTCTTGTGCCCGCACTCCACAGCAAAATGGAATTGCATAGCAAAAAAAAAAGACACTCTTGAAGTCACTTGTACCCTATTGTATCAAATGAATGTCTCCAAAGTTTTTTGGAGTGATGCGGTGCTCACAGCTTGCTCCCTAATCAATAAAGTGCCATCCTCTGTCTTTGGTGTTAAAATCCTCTATTTAGGTATCTTCCTTATGGCTCCTCTGTTCTCCTTTCCTCCTCATATATTCGATTGTGTTTCCTTTGTCCATTAGTTAACTCTACGAATGGATAAGTTGGATCCTTGTGTTATCAAATGTATTTTTTTGGGCTATTCCTATACTCAAAAGGGAAATCTATGTTATAGTCCTACTTTACATCGATTCTTTGTTTCTGTTGATGTCACCTTTTTTGAGTCTACCCCATACTACTTCGATTCCTTGAGTTCTGTTGACCTTGATAAGTCCTTTCCTCTGCCTTGCTTTTCAAATCTAAACCTGTTATCTGTGTCCAATCCTCCTACTTCATCCAGTATAAGTCCTTCTTGTTGCTTGGATCATTCCAACTTGCAGGTATGCACATGACGGCTCAATTTCCACTACTATGCCTCTAGTTCTCTTGTTAGATGATCTTATTTCCTATGATGTTGCTCTTCCTATTTGGAAAGGTAAATGCACTTGTACCGAACATCCAATCTCTAATTTTGTTGATATGATTTCTTGTCACCCTCATATTACTATTTTGTCAGTACTCTATCTTCTGTTGCTTTTCCAAAATCTATTTTTGAAACCCTATCCCATTCTAGGTGGAGGACTGCAATGGTTGAAGAGATGCATGCACTACATGATAATGATACTTGGGATTTTGTACGTCTTTCTCTCGATAAGTCTATGGTTGGTTGTTGCTAGGGATACAATGTGAAAGTCTATCCTGATGGATTGGCCACCCACTTCAGCAACTCGACTTTAAGAATGCATTTCTAAATGGCAAGTTAGAAGATGAAGTCTACATGAAGGTCTACCACCGGACATTGCACCTTTGTATCGGGAAATTTTGTGACTTGGAGGGGTGAAAAACAGACTGTAGTGGTTGGAAGTAGTGCTGAAGCTGAGTTCAAGGCAGTTGCACAAAGGATATGTGAAGGACCGTGGTTGTGGAAACTTTTGGAAGAACTATAGATCACGGTGAAATTCCCTATCAAACTCTACTGTGATAACAAAACAACCATCAATATCTCTCTCAATCTAGTTCAATATGACAAGACTAAGCATGTAGAAGTGGACTGACACTTTATCAAAGAAAAGGTTGGAGAAGGAACCATTTGTATGACTTATGTTCCTACCAAGGAACAAACAGTAGACATCTTTACCAAAGGGTTAGCCTGACAGAGTTTTGATGATTTCTTCTCCAAGTTGGATATGATCAATATCTATGATCTAACTTGAGGGGAAGTGTAGAAATCCCTAGTGTCTTATAATGATTTAGGTGATATTTATGTAGAGAATTTTCTATTATTGAGAGAGATTATTTTAGGAGATTGTTTCCATCTTTAGCATACCCGATTGTATTATAAGTATAATGTATCGACTTGTACAAATTATTCATTCAAGAAATACAGAAAACCTATTTTGATTTCATAGCCTAACTTTTCTTTGCCGTCAATCATGAGTTTGATTGACTGAGCCCATGCACGGAAATTATTTTCGTTCAGTCTCTCCACTGAGAGTGGGAAGGACGAGCTGTCTAGCCCATTCGAATTCAAGGTGGAGGTGGCTTCAGTCTCGCCATCGAGAGCTTCAGAGGTGCTCAACCCTATGCTGTTAATGGCTCCTTTTGCCATCGTTAACTAGGATTATAGAAACCCTAGCTTTGATACCATGAAACCAAAATAGGTTTTCTTTATTTCTTGAATGAATTATTTGTACAAGCTGATACATTATACTTATAATACAATTAGGTATGCTAAAGATGGAAACAATCTCCTAAAATAATTTCTCTCAATAATAGACAATTCTCTACATAAATATCCACTAAATCACTGCAAGACACCCAGGATTTCTACAAGCATCGATCCAAAAGATTTTGGGAACTTGCATATGAAAGAGTAGAGATTGTGCTATAAGAAGTAAATGTCCATTTTTTCATTCAACTACTCCATTTTGCTGAGAGGTATGCATACATGATGTTTGATGAATAATCCCTTTGGCCAAGCAAAAAGACTGAAGCTCATTTTGAACAAATCGAAGTGCATATTAGATTGAAGAATTTGAATACTAATGCCAAACTGAGTTTTTATTTCTTGGTAGAATTAAATAAATACATTCAAAAATTCAGACCTATCTATCTTTTAAGAAATCGATCCATGTCGTATGTGAAAAATCATTTACAAAGGAAATACAGTTTTGATGACCAATCAAATTCTTGACCGCATAAAGATCCCACATATTTGAATAAATAAGAGAAAACAATGATTTACTATAAGGTTCGACTCTAGATGGAAAAATGTCATAATATGCTTTCCTAATTGAGACACAAAACATGCAAAATGAGAAACGGAATTGAATACATAGGAAAAAATTTGTATAGTTTTTGAAGAGATGGATGACCTAAATGAGTAAGCCATTGATCTAGAGAATCGCCATGAGTAGAAATTGAGGAAGTTGTATGACAAGAATTAGATCCACCATGACCACCATCGAAATAAAAAAGCCCATCCTTTTGAAGCCCTCCATCAATCCTCTTCGTCCTAAGATCCTGAGTAACACCATGAGAAGGAAAGAAGGTCACAAAATAGTTATGAGACTTACTTCATTGATGAACTGATAGTAGGTTCAAGAGAAATTTAGGCACATATAACCCAAATGAAAGAGAAATAGATGAAATTGAAAGAATATTGCCAGAATCAGAAACCAATGTAATCGAACCATCAACAAGAGTAACCTTAGATTGTAAATTAGTGGGGCTTAAGGGCTCAAGCAAGAACTACCTGTCATTTGGGAGGAGGAACCAGAATCTATAACCCCAGGTGAGGAGGATGAAGAGGCAAGAAGCCCAGTTGTACCTATATGGGCCACAGTAGCACTAGATGTAAAAGAGTAAGTTTGGAGTTGTTGAATCATGCCAAAAAGATTGTTAAACTCCTATCGAGACATAGTATAATGTACTCAATTCCCTAATGGAGTGGCTAGGTGCATTTGAAGTGTCAATAGTAGAATCACCCATCACAAGAGACTTATTAGCACAAGTTGATTTCCCAAAGAGATCTCAACAGTGATCAATGGTATAGTTTTCCTTGCCACAATGCGTGCAAATGTGAGAATTGTCATGGCGAACTCCTCGTCCTAACAATTGCTGCCACAATCCAAACCTCACCCTCATCCTCCAACACTTCCCCTACTATGGTTAGAGGCAATATCCATGGGTAAATTATTATGGGAAGGAGCTTGAGAAGAAATCAGGCGGTGCACAGTAGCACAAAAATAGCATTTCCAGGACCTCAAAAAACCAGAATTTACAACACTTTCCGAAGTCCAGAACTTCAAGTGGCAACTATGACTACAGAACTGAGCTTATATAATACCTTAGGACGAATTACTTAACCACAAAGAGTAGGGCAGCCACAGTAAAGTAGTGCAGGCTTTTAATAAGCAACCTGGCAGCAGCTACATGCATTATGTATGGCAGCAACTGGAAATGAATGCAGGCAAGAATGGGAAATGAGTCTTGGAGCACCAATTGAAAAAAACCAGCAATCGGTACATGATTAAGCAATCAATCATGAACACGGCATCAAAACAGCATCATCAGCAAACCACAACCAGAGTACAACTGATAACTGCCCATGGAACAGAGGAACAAAAACTGCAGCATATTAGAAACAGAGTATAACTGACTTCACATCAGCAAATCACTATGAAAATTGAAAACATGCAGTTTCCTACCAAGGACACTGCACAACCTAACCAAGAGGAAGGGTCTCCTTAAATGACTCTCAAATCAACCAGAAAATCAGTTTTGAGGACTGATTAGGGGAGGATAAGAAAAAAAAGAAAAAAAGAAAAACAGAACAGCCTATTGCAAAAATGCAAGGTAAGGCTGCGTACTATAGATCCATTGTGGTCTGCCCCTTCCCCGGACCTGCATATGCGGGAGCTTTGTGCACCGGGCTGCTCATCTTTTAGAGTATAAAAATCAATTCGGACAAATTAGATATGAAAGAGATCAATGCTTTGACACCATGTTTTAAAGTTAGAGATGGAGAAGAGAAGAAGAGAAGTGAGGAGGAAAAGAAGATACAAAAGAGGGAAAACTAGGCGGCAGTTTCTTGGAGTCCACGTACGGCTAGGTCTTCCCTCATATATTATTAATAATAATAGTCTTAAGGACAAAAATACTCCCATTAACACAACCTAACTATGAAAATAACATATTCTCTAACATGTTTCTATAAATTACATTATGCATGTATTTTACTTTGTATAAATCTAATATACTCATTCTATTATATGTAGCATTACTGAGTAGAATATAAACCAATGTTATCTCAAACGGTTCTATAGCTCAATTTAAAGATACTTAAGACCTTTAAACAGGTTACACATTCAATTCTATCCTATTCCACTTTTGGTTTTTGGAAGGGGAAGATCATTTTGCCTTAAAATCTGCAAATTTAAAATTTAAATGAGCAGTTTTTGTAATGAATTCTTCTTGTTTGGACATGGCGTGTGTGTTGCCTTCCAATCCATTAGAGTTCCCACAGATTAGGGGGTCTTAGTTTATGTCATTAAAATATGCTATGTGGAATTATGATAAATTACTTCTCTTTATGGCTATCTCCTAAACCAATTTATTCAATATTTTTTTATTTGCCTTGACCATCATTCTTCTTATGATTTCCTTGTCCTTGCTGCACCCTGCCGCTCAACCAAGTTAGATAATATTTGTCATTTCATCAATATAATGCGTGATATTTTGAAAAGGACGTGTGCCTGACATGGGACTGCCAAGGAGAAAGAGAAGATATGGAGAAATATAACATATATGAGAGAGAGAAAATAGGGAGAGAAGAGAGAATAGAAAGAGAAGGGAAGAAAATAGAGAGAAAAAAGGAAAGAGAAGTAAAAATGAGAAGGATAAAGAAGAAGAAAAAAATAGGTGTGAGAGAGGGAGAGAGAATTGGAAGTGTGAGATGCGAGAGAGATAAGTGACACAAACTGAGAAACACTTCATTGAAGAATTTTCTTCATTTTTGGAATAATACACAAAACGTTAGCTGTATACATCAACCCTAGCAGCAGAAAAGGAAAACTAACTAGGTTATATCAGATATGATGATTTATGGGATATTCTAGCAGAATAAGAAGCTAACCAAATCAGCCTAATTCTAGGAATACAGATTGTTACAAAATCTCCTAAAATAGCTAACTATACACGTATAGAATGCAAGTCATTAAACACGTTTTCCCACACTCCCCCTTAAGCTAGTGAATAGGTATTTTCCATCCCTAGCTTGGATACAATACTTTGAAACATTGAACTACTTAACCCGTTGGTAAGTACATCAGCAAGTTTGGCATGTGTAGACACATAAGGTGTACAAATCAATCCGCTCTCCAACTTTTCTTTGTTGAAGTGTCTATCTATTCAATGGGCTTTGTTCAATCATGCTGTACCGGATTATGAGCTTTGCTGATTTTGGACTTACTATCACAATAGAGTCTCATCGGACCATCCCACTTAATCTTCATGTCTTCTAACATAATCTTCAACCAAAGTAGTTCACATACACCCTGAGCCATAGCTTGGATTTCTGCCTCCAAACTAGACCGAGCCACCACATTTTGTTTCTTACTCCTCGACGTCACAAGATTTCCACCAAGAAAGGTGCAATATCTAGAGGTCGACCTCCTGTCAACAATCGACCCAGCATAATCGGCATCTGTGTATGCCTCAAGAACTAAGCTTCCGTTCCTTTTAAACATAGTACCTTTTCCTGGTGTCCCTTTGAGGTATTGTAACACTTGGTGAGCTGCTTGCAGATGGACTTCCTTCGAGCTATGCATAAATTGACTAATCACACTCACTGCATAAGCTATAACCAGTTGTGTGTGAGACAGATAAATGAGTCTTCCTACCAGGCATTGGTACATTTCTCTATCTACTGCAGCATCCTCCTCTGCCTTTCCAAGTCTAAGGTTTGGATCTATAGGAGTACTTGTTGGTTTGCACGCCGTCTTGCTAGTTTCTTTGAGGAGATCCGTAACAAACTTTTGCTGAGATATAAAAATGCCCTGTCTAGAGTGAGCCACCTCGATCCCAAGAAAATATTTCAGCCTCCCTAACACCTTGATCTCAAACTCCTTAGGCAAATATTGACTCAAAATTTGTCGCTCCTTATCATCATCCCCTGTCACTATTATATCATCGACATATACCAAAAGGGCTGTGACTCCCCTTGAAGGTGAGTGTTTAATGAACGATGTATGATACCCTTGGCTCTGTCTATATCCCATGGCCATCATAACTATTGCAAACCTTCCAAACCATGCTCGTGGAGATTGTTTAAGACCGTACAAGGCTTTCTTCACTTGCACATAGGATGAGCAGCCAAATTATTCCCACAACTTGGCGAAACTTCCATATAAATTTCTTCCTCTAGCTCTCCATGCAAAAATGCATTCTTGACATCAAACTGCTGCTAGTACCAACCATAATTAGTTGCTAGAGACAACAAGATTCTAACATTGTTCATTTCGCAATTGGAGCAAAAGTCTCTAGGTAGTCAATTCCATAGGTTTGAGTATAACCCTTGTCCACAAACATTACCTTGTATCTCTCTATTGATCCATCTGTTCTATGCTTCATAGTGTAAACCGATTTACACCCCATGGGTTTCTTTCCTGCCGACAATTTCACCAACTCCCAGGTTTTGTTTTTTTCCAACGCCTCCATCTCTACATTCATAGCTTGTTTCCATTTTTCATTGGATAAAGCCTCGGATAAGGTGGTAAGGATGATAGTGTTGTTTAAGCTAACAAGGAAGGATCTATGGGATGCTGAAAAATTTTTGAAGGACAAGAAATGAGAGAGAGGATATAAAGGTTGTTTTGTGCGCTCTCTAGTTCCTTTTATAACAGTAATGGGAAGATCTTGGCCATTAACCCGAGGTTCGGTTTCAGTTTGCAATGAAGGGTTAGAAATTGTTACCTCATTCTCAGGATATGAGTTGGAGTCTTGGACTTGCACAGATTCAGGGACAGCCACCTTCCTTTTTGAAAACACTTTGCCAAATCTCACATTCTTAAGAGCAGAATCAGTTTTTTCCTGGGGAATTTTGGGCACGGGTTTGGACATATGATTTGGCAAAGGCTCAGACAAGTAAATCAAGTAAATACGGGAAGTGACAGTAGATCAAGTAAATCATCCCTATCCTCCCTATCCTTATCTTCTATTGTTGAACTCTCTCCCTAAAGATAAGGAGTGGTGAAATTGGACTATTGTTCATTAAAAGAAACATCCGTTGAGACATAGAACTTCTTAGATGGAGGGTGATAACATTTATACCCCTTCCGAGTCGAAGAATAACCCACAAAGACACATTTTAATGCCCTCGAATCTAGCTTTCCCCTACTTTGACTATGAATATGAACAAATGAAACGCACTTGAATATCCTAGGGACAAGATTATTTGTAGTGTGTAGGTAAGGATAGATTGTTGAGAGCATTTCCATTGGACTTTTGAATCCCAAGACTCTGGAAGGAAAATGTTTTATAAGGTGAGCGGCTGTAAGAACTGCTTCCCCCAAAAGGATTTAGGGACATTTTTCAGGAACATTAAAGCTTGGGTTGACTCAAGAAGGTAACCATTTTTCCTTTTTGCTACGCCGTTTTGCTGTGGGGTATTGACACAAGATGACTCGTGTACTATCCCTTCCTTCTGAAAGTGTAGAGTTAGGACTTGATTGAAATAATCCCTAGCATTATCTGAGCTAAACCTTTTGATATCAACCCCAAATTGATTTTTAACCATAGAACAAAAATTTGGGAGAACAATACTGACATCGGATTTATGTTTGAGTAAGAAAAGCCAAGTAACACGAGTACAATCATCAATGAATGACACAAACCATCATGCCCCAGAAACATTAGGAATATTAGGACCCCAAATATCACTGTGAAGCCAAACTTTCCCTTTGTTGGACGAAAAATGATCAGAAACAAAAGAGTGAGATAATTTGCCCTTGGTGATGCATGACTGATTCGGTGCTTTGAGGTAGTAGAGTCCATCCCGTTCTCTAGCATGTCCAATCATCCTCCCCGAATCCTCGTTCTAAAATACACAATAACTATGATGAAAAACCACAATGCAAGGTAAATCTTGAGTGAGTTTTTGAATAGAGACAGGTTTGTGGATAATCTAGGAACACGGAGAACATTTTTTAAAATCAGTGATGGGCCTATTTTGACATCTCCTGCACCTGCTACAGTGGTCAAGGAACCATCGGCTGTGGCTATTTTCCTACTGCTTGGGCATGAAAAATATGTGAAAAAACCATTCAATGAGTGGGTCATATGATCGGTAGCTTTTGAGTCCATGGCCCAGGAGTTGGCAAAGGTTTCACCCGAGACATTTAATCCAATAGAGGTAGGAAACTCACTTGAATATGCCAATGAGTAAACACCTGAAGGTTTGTCAAGATTGCCAATAAGAGGTCTCACCCTCTCGACCTCTCTTTGGTTGAGACTGCCTAACTCCTGTGGTGCTGCTTCATTTTGCTGTACCACGGCAACATGAGCCTGACCATTGTTCCTTGGCTGCTCTCCTTTCAATCCCCACTCTCGGCTTGGAGGTTTTCCATGAAGTTTCCAACACCGTTCATGAGTATGGCATGCCTTGTTACAATAAGTGCACCACAAGTTATCCTTGTAATCACAGTTTTGGGCCTTTGGCGGACCAGGTCTCCCATTTTCAAAAACTGGTGCTTGTTCCACATTTGTGACTGAATTATTGCCACCACTAGCCACCATAGCCGAGCTGTCTGTGTTCTGTTATTCAAGCATCAGACCTCTTCTGCTTTCCTCACCTCGAATCAGTGCCGCCACCTCATTAAATCACGGAACTTCCTGCTTGCGGAGAATTTGAATCCTCACTTGATCAAATTCTGGATTAAGTCCAACAAGGAAACCATAGACTCCATCTTGCTTGATGAAAGACCAGCGGCATCTTCAGGACGCTTGGTTTTTAGCACTCTATAGTGATCAAGTTCTTGCCACAAAGATTTCAATTGGTCGGCATATTCAGTAACAGACTTACTCCCTTGTTTTGCTGCAATCGTCTTCACCTTCACCTCGTATACTTGAGCTGCATCTCTAGCTTTTGAGTATGTTTGTTGAATCGCATCCCAAATATTCTTGACAGTAGCCAAGAACATACACGTGTCACTAATCTCAGGAATCATAGAATTCCACAGCCACGCCATAATCATGGAATCTTCTTCATCCCATGCTTCAAAATGAGGATCTCCTGGTTTTGGCCCCGTACCCATGAGATGGCTGATCTTTCCTTTTCTCTTCAGCACCGTTTGAGGTAGTTTTTTCCATTCAGCCTATATGCTGCCTGGATATTTTGCAATTCCCCGGGTTGTTTGGATCGAACAATCTCCTCCAATTGTGCTGTAGCGATCGTCTCTGCAACCTTCGACATTCTTCACGAATAATGATATCTTGGTGATTAAGGTCGATCACTCGAAATGGAAACCACCAGCAATGAAGGCTGGAAAAGGTAGAAATAAGAACGGAAACTGCTCTAAGAAATTTCAGCAATGAAGGCTGAACAGAAAAAGAGCAAAAATACTCTGTTTTTGAACTAAAAAATGGGGTAAAACAGGGTACAAAGAAGCAGCTGTATGGTCTCGGCAATGAAGGCCTGTGTGAAGAGGTTTTTAATCCCAGAAAAGAGCTTTAGGCTCTGATACCGTGACACAAACTGAGAAACACTTCGTGGAAGAATTTTCTTCTGTTAGCTATATACATCAACCCTAGCAGCAGAAAAGGAAAATTAACTAAGTAATATCAGATCCCATGATTTATGGGATATTCTAACAGAATGGGAAACTAACCAAATCAGCCTAATTGTAGGAATACAGGCTGTTACAAAATTTCCTAAAATAGCTAACTATACCCGTATAGAATACAAGTCATTAAACACGTTTTCCCACAATAAGAGCTTTGGAAAAATATTCAATTAACCATCCAATTCAATATCCTGTACATCCATAAGCTTGCATTTACATGAAAATAAGAAACACTAAAAGTAAATAACCCAAAATTATAAAATAGCCTTAAAAGAACTAAAATATCTAAAAATAATACTTAAACCTAAATAAAAATTCCTAAAATATCAATGTTTCCTAAATTAGAGAAAAATAATTTCTAAATCTTCAAGTAGAAATGATCACCTAGCATTATCCATTGGTGAGCTCTCATCAAACTCCTTTGGTTAGAGTAAACCTTCCCTTGAGTTTTGAAATGGAGTAGCAGCAAGAACTCTAAAATCTAGAACCACTTCAACCAAGTGGCCAAATGAAGGAGTGGCATGAACTGCATCAACAGTTCACACCCTTAATCACATAGGAAAGCAGCAAATGGGTCCTCCAGTTGAAGACATATCACTTGAAAGCTCAGAGAAGAATCACCCTTGAGTTTTGAAATGGAGTACCAGTAACAACTCTACAACCTAGAACAACTTCAACCAAGTAGCCAAATGAAGAAGTGGCATGAACTGCATCACATAGTTCACACCCTAATCACCATAATAAAGTAGAAATTGGGTCCTCCGTTACAAACATATCACTTGAAAGCTCTAAATCATCAACACCATGATTCATATGTGACAACACCAATTCCAACAATGTAAGAGCTTGAACTCAAGAAGCACTATCTAATGTGGTGGTCACTTGTAACCAAGCATGTAATTTTTGTATAGTGATATTACTGGTTTTCTGCAGTTCATTTTGTGCATGAAATGAATATGCTTTTCTTCTTTTTCCTCACCTCAGTCCTTTTGAGGCTGGTTTCTGGGACTTTAATTTTCCTCATTTCCAAAAAATTTTCCTATCTGACAATTAAAATTGCAATAAAAAAAAAGGCAAGAAGATAACATTTCTGATCCTGTTGATTGAACATTTATGTAGAAATGCATTTCCTTTTAAAAAAGTTCATGTCCTTTCTATGAAATTTATTATAATGCCAATAAGATTGGATGCAGCATTGTAGATCTTACCAAGTATAATACATAGCTTCTTGCAGAGAAAGGTGAGCTCCCAACAAGATTTGGCTCAGCAACTTTGGGGATACTTCTGCTACAGGTTCTATTTGATATTCATATGCTTGAACAATGTTTTTGTTGTTTATCTTTCATTATTGTAATGATACTTTGTGTATTTCCTTTTATATCTTTTTCTGAATTTGGCTAGGGTTGGTCATGCAAAGTAAAATTCAAAAGTACCCTAAAAAATAACCTTTTAGAACCCATCTTCTTCACATTTGCAGGACATAGCTGTTGTACCTCTCTTGGTCATACTTCCGGTGCTAGAAAGCCAGGTATATGAATAATTCTCTGCATTCTTAGTCCCATATCTTTGGGAAGTTATAATTTCTTTATTTTTTGAGAAAATAAAAATTTTCATTTTCCTTTGTTTTCTTGGACCAAGGCAGATGTTGACTTTCTATTCTATTTAATAGTGTGTAGTGATTCATATTACTCTGAAAGGATATGTTGTAGGAAGAGTTACTAGCATGTACCTTTGTTCTTTTAAAGCCACATGGTGCAACTTTATGTTTTGAAGACAGGGAAAGTAGAGTTTGTATGCCGTTTGCAAGAAGGGAAATCCTTGTGGATAACTTTTCTAAGACAATGCTGCATATTTCTACTTCTGATAAAATTCACAAAAATCAATGGGTAAATTTGTGTGCATATGGGACTGTGATTGCATAAAATTGTATAAGTGATGGTGATCAGGTGGGATACAAGCTGTGGAGGTTTCACAACAACACTAGGTGAAGCAGAACAAGCTTGGTTAGATCAATTTGGTTAACCTTGAAAGCCTAAGCTGAAGGTTGTCAGTCTCACCTGCAAGAAAGTGGCAGCTTTTCTCTAAAGGAAAATGCCTATAATAGTGTAGGGTTTATAACTGGCTATCTATTTTATTTACTGTAATTTATTTTATGTTAGATTTCGGTTTGTTTTTATTTCTTAATTTTTTTTCCCAATATCAGGAGAAGATTTATTTTAGGAGGAAAGAGATATGAAACAAAGAAGGAAAAGAAAAACATCTAAAAAATATAAAAAGAAAAATGTAAGAAACAAAAAGAAACTAAAGGACATCTATTCAGAAACTACCTTTTTTAATGCCTCAGCCTTTTTAATTGAACGTGACATTTTAAATTATTCAATTTCCTCACCTAATTCTATTACCCCGTGCCATGCACTGGGGGAATTTAGAAAATTTTGGGGACATTCATTTGACACAATAGGGTACAAGTGACTTCAAGAATATGTATGTTTTTCTGCTCTGCAACTCTATTTTTTTGTGGAGTGAACAACCTTTCTTAAAAAAGTCAGCTTGTAGGAAGTTTGGGAGAAGGGGTTTCATGCCCACAGAGACAAATAGCGTTGCTGGGATTGTGGGAATAACCCCGCCTGAAAGCAGGAATTGAGAAAAAAAAGGTCACGCCTGAGTAAAACAGGAGCCATCATGCAAACAGTGGCTGTAGGGCACAAGAGGACTGATGGATCATACCTGAATTAGTCATATAGGTAGTGAATTGTAGAGGATTTTTTAGAAGAAGAATAACCATTCTTATTGAATTTCAAGAGACACGATCACAAGATAAATAGTGGAGGAAGGCCACAAAAACAGCAAATCAAATCACCATAAATTCAGCAAATCAAATCACCACAAAATCAGGAAATCAAATCAGCAGATCTCTAGGCTAGAAAAAAGGAAACTGAAACTACTAGAAACTGAAATAGTAATTTCAGATTTTAAAAAATAGAATTTCCTAATTTATTCCCTAGAATCTGACACCCCCCTCAAGTTGGAGCATAGATATCTATCATGCCAAACTTGCTTACAAAGAGCTCAAAACTAGGTCTGAAAAGTCCTTTGGTGAAGATATCGGCTATTTGTTGAGTACTAGGAACAAAAGGCATGCAAACAGCTCCACTATCAATCTTCTCTTTTATGAAGTGTCTGCCAATTTCTACATGCTTTGTGCGGTCATGTTGTACTTGATTTTGAGCAATACTTATGGCAGCTTTGTTGTCACAATACAACTTCATTGGCATGTTCACCGGCATCTGCAGCTCTTCAAGAATTCTCTTCAGCCATAGCATCTCACAAACTCTGTTAGCCATAGCCCTATATTCTGCCTCGGCACTGCTCCTTGCAACCACATACTGTTTCTTGCTTCGCCATGTGACCCTATTTCCCCATACATAAATACAGTATTTTGACGTGGATCTTCTATCAATAACTGAGCTTGCCCAATCTGCATCAGTGTATGCCTCTATGTTCTGCTGTGTGGTCTTCTGGAAGAGTAAACCCTTTCCTGGTGTACTTTTCAAGTATTTGAGAATCCGATAAACTGCTTCAAAATGTTTCTCGTAGGGTGAATGCATAAATGGGCTTACCAAACTCACAGCAAAAGCAATATCGGGCCGTGTATGTGATAAGTAAATTAACTTTCCCACCAACTTTTGATACCGAGTTGTATTCACTGGATCACCTTCCTTGTCATCTCCAAGTTTCTGATTGGGATCTATTGGAGTGTCTGCTAGCCTACAACCGCTCATCCTAGACTCCTTAGGGAGGTCAAGGACATACTTCTCTTGGGAGACAACAATCCCTTTCTTTGATCGAGCAACCTCCATTCCAAGGAAATACCTCAGAGATCCTAAGTCCTTGATCTCAAATGTTGATGAGAGGGAAATCTTCAATAAGTTCATCTCAAGTACGTCATCTCTAGTGAGACACAATCAGTATCGCTATCTTCCCATCTTGTGAATGTCTTATAAACATTGTATGATCACCCTGCCCTTGAGTATACCCCTGACTTTTAACAAACTGAGTGAATTTCTCAAACTAGGCTCTTGGTGACTGTTTTAACCCATCTAAGAACTTCTTCAGTTTACACACCTTTGTGCCAAAATTTTCACCAAATCCTGGAGGTGCATCCATGTACACTTCTTCCCCTAGGTCTCCATTAAGAAATGCATTTTTTACGTCCAATTGTTGTAGAGGCCAGTCACAATTAGTTGCAAGTGACAAAAGAACTCTTACAGAGTTTAGATTTGCGACTGGGGAGAAGGTCCCCAAGTAATTAATGCCATAGGCTTGAGTGAATACCTTAGCGACCAATCGAGCTTTATATAGTTCTAGAGAACCATCAGATTTATACTTGACTGTAAACACCCATTTGCACCCTATAGTTGTCTTTCCTCTTGGTAGATCAACTAACTCCCACGTGCCAATTTTTTCAAGAGTTTTCATCTCCTCGAAGACAGCCTCCTTCCACTTAGGAACTTTCAGAGCATCCTGCATAGTATTATGAATCTCTATACAAGACAATTGTGAGGTAAAAGCACGAAAAACAAGTGAGAGATTTTCATATGACACATAATTGGACAATGGATGTTGGGTGCAAGACCTTGCACCCTTCCGGACCACAATGGGAAGTTCAAAATCATCAAACTCAAGATTGGAACCAGACTCGTGTTTAGAACTAGAGGACTTAGAACTCGAAGATGAAATGGATTGAACATAAGGTAAAGGCTCAGTGAGGACATTACCTAGGGGGTTTACGGATTTTGGACAGTGTAAAGGATTGGAAGACCCTTTGTTTTGAGTTGTACTTTGTTGGGAGTAGACAATGTCAAATGGTACCAACGCTATGGTGTTTTTTTTCTGTTTCCCCTTTGTTAGTCATTATAGGATCATGAACACCATGTGATGGCACTGTAGGATGACTTGCCTTATCAGTATCTAAAAAAACTCGACTCACTTTTTCCTCGAAGATGAGGCGTAAAATAGAGACGTAATTGAAAGAATGTAACATCCATGGTAACAAACATTTTTTTTGGAAATGGGTTCAAAACATTTATACCCCTTTTGTGTGTGAGCATAACCAACAAACACACATTTTGTGGTTCGGGGTTCAAGTTTTCCTCGATTATGACTATGAAAGTGAACAAAAGCGGTACAACCAAATGTCTTTAGTGGTAAAGAAGAAGACAACCGATTTGTTGGATGAAACTTATGAAAAACATCAACAGGATTTTCAAAGCTTAAAAGCTTTTTAGGCGTTCTATTTATGAGATACGTAGCAATAAGAACGGCGTCACCCCAAAGATATTTAGGTACCTGATTGGTAAAAAACAATGCTCGAGCTACTTCCAATAAGTGTTTGTTTTTTCTTTCAGCCAAACCATTTTGTTGTGGAGTGTCGACATAAGAGCTTTGATGAACAATTCCTTTTTCAAGAAGAAATTGTCTCAAGATGTTTTTGAAATATTCTCGGCCATTATCACTTTGCAATATTTGAATATTTTTTTGAAATTGTGTTTGTACCATGGTGTAAATTTTTTTGAAATTGTTTTTACATTAGATCTTTCCTTTATCAAATAAACCTGACTTAATCTCATGTGATCATCAGTAAAGGTCACAAGCCACTTTTTCTCAGAATACGTACATGGGCCCCAGATATCACTATGAATCACAGCAAATGGTGTATTTGGTTTGTAGGGTTGGGTGGAAAAGGATGCACGATGATGTTTAGCAAATTGACAAACTTCACAAGGAGAAGAAGATGGACTTTTATTTTGAAATAAATTGGGAAACAAGTATTTTAAATTTTGAAAACTAGGACGGCCTAACCTATAATGCCCTAACATGATATCATTATCTTTGAAAACAGAAACAGAATTTAAACAAGTGCTTTGACATTGTCTACTTAAGTTAGGTCAATCGTCAAAATAATAGAGTCCATCTTTGTCCTTAGCACTGCCAATCATCCTCCTTGTGGTCAATTCCTGAAAATCACAATAAGAAGAGTAGAAATTAGTTTGGCATTGATGATTAGAGGTAATTTTACTAATGGACAACAAATTTCAGGACAAATTTGGAATGTGGAGCACATCATGGAGAGTTAACATTAAAGTGAGTTTGATAGTTTCTATCCCGGCAATAACCGAGAGTGAACCATCTGCACTTTTGACCTTTTTATTACCTGCACACGGACTATAAGGTGAGAACAATTTGGAGCAACCAGTCATATGATCAGTTGCACCAGAATCAATTATCCAAGAATGAGCAGAATTAGGAATAGCACCTAAAAATGCAGTCGCAAGAGAGTCACCCTTCTGTACCGAAGAACAAGACAAAGTTAAGGACAGTTTTGGAGATTGAAACAATTTGTACAGGTGCTCTAATTGCTCCTTGATAAAAGGGGCTGCATCCGAGTTGGTAGAAGGCTCTTGAATCTCTTCAGCAGTGGCTTGGTAGGAGTGACTGTCACGTTTGGATTTTGGCTTCCAATTTGCTGGTTTACCATGAAGCTTCCAACACATCTCCTTCGTAGGCCATGGTTTTTTTGCAATGCTCGCACCATCGTTTCTTACGCCCATTGAGTTTTGTAACCATGAGATAAAGGGCTGAATTCTGGGAATAGTAATCAGTAGATTCAAACTTGGGAGGATTGGGTGGAATGGTTTCGGAAGTACTAGAAGAGCCAGTAGAATTTCTTTGGGCGTCGGTCATCGCCAACTTACACAACATCATCAGAAGAAAAAAGCACGAGGCTCTGATACCATAATGGATTTTTCAGAAGAAGAATATGACCATTCTTATTGAATTTCAGGGGATGCGATTTCGAGATAAATAGTAGAGGAAGGCCAGCAAATTAGGAAGGCCACAAAATCAGCAAATCAAATCACCACAAAATCAGAAAATCAAATCAGCAGATCTCTAGGCTAGAAAACAGGAAAAGAAACTACTAGAAACTGAAATAGTAATTTCAGATTTTAAAAAATAGAATTTCCTAATTTATTCCCTTGAAATCCGAAAAATTGGGTATTGAAGTACTTCTTAGCATTATCACTGCAAACTACAAAGTATACTGACTAGCATATCAAACTGAGGCTTTATTTGCGAACAGAAGGCATGAAAGACATCAAACAACTCAAAATGATCTTTCATTAAGTACAACCAAGTCATCCTATATTAGTCATCAATAAATCTGACAAAGTACCGAAACCCCAACTCTGAAATGACCCCGACTAGGACCCCAAACTTTGGAATGGACTAGCATGAAAGGAAGGATTGCGCATTTGTTGACCTGGGAAGCAAAGGGAGCACGATAATGTTTTCCAAACTGAAAAGAGTCACACTTAAGTTTAGACACAGAACTCAAGGTAGGAACTAACTGTTTCAACTTGTCCAAGGACGGACAACCAAGGAGGCAATGGATTTGAAGTGGTGTAGCAGCGGCTGTGCAGGCAATGGAAGGAGAGAGCGACTCAAAGTAGTAAAGCCCACGAGCTCACATCTTGTGCTGATTATCTTCCTTGTCTTCAAATCCTAAATAACCATAGAATCAGGAAAGAAGGTTACGAAACAATTTAATGTCTCTATAAGCTTACTAACTGGCATGAAATTGAAAGGGTATTTAGGAATGTATAAAATGAAAAAAAGAGAGCTGGAGCGAGTAGGATTTACTGTTCCAATCCCCTTAACTGTGGTAGTGGACCCATCGACAATGGTAACTTGAGGTAGATTTTGTTGGAAATTAAAATAAATAAATAAATTAAACTTGATGTATATTCATTGTGTTTGGTTCAAGTATATGAAAGGTCTTTTGAAATGGGAGATGTGTTTATGGGGATTCATTTAACTACATAAATAGGCTACAATAAATGTGTTAGTAGCAATTATGATGGATATATACACTAGGCTCTAAGTGAAGCCTATAAATAGCCATGTACTCAACTCATTTGCATAAGGTGGAATCAAAAACATCAAAGTGTTATATCCTTTACCCACTTCTCTCCATCTACTTTGTAACTTCTATTTCCTATAGATTTTTAGGATAGTGGAGGGTGGAAAAGAAGTTGGATGCACCTGTCATATGGTTAGTGGCAGCAGAATCGATAACCCAAGGACTAGTGGGAGAGATACCAGATGACATACAGATTGTAGGATTACTTTTATGGGCGAAAGATGCGATGTGAAAAGATGCTTGTTGAGACGATTAATACTGTTGAAACCTTTAATACTCCTTTGATATAGTTACAGTATGCAGTTCACTCACTCAAGTGACTAATGAAGGAACCATACTTTTGGGATTTGCAAACTCCATCCCAACACTCACAAACTTAGATCAATGATAACAAACAAGGTGACCCACCATGAACGAGTCACAAATAAATCAGCACAATGCTGTGACAGCACCAAGAAAGTTGGACAAAGGCCCAAGAAACCAACACAGCACTGGAACAAGGTGACCCACCATGTATGACTCACAACTCTAGAAACCAGCATAAGTCTTCCACAGCCAAAAAAAAAAACAAAAACTTAGAGCCCCAAGAAACCAGCACATAGCTCTAAAAGTACCAAACAATCATTAACACAGTGCTCTGAATGAACAATCAAAAAATTTAAATTCTTTGAACAAAATACATGATGAAGAACTTGATATTATGATGTATGGAGGTATTTAGAACATTCTGGAAAAAATGGGAGCAGAAATCTTGGTCAACAAGCTCTCATGTGCCGATGCATGGAGTCAGAGCTGCCAGATTCCGTTCAGCACGTGGCGGCATGTGGGCACTCTCTGGCTGTGAAATTTCACAGGGAAGCAGATCAGCATGTTCTGAGGGTGGCTATGTGGCTTTTTTTTTTTTTTTTTTTGCAAAATATAAGGTGTTCTTCTGAGTTTCTGAAAGGACAGCAGCGTCCAGGATTTTTCCTGTGACTACTGTATTTTCTGGCAGCTCCTGGACTTTGCTTCTGGTCTTTTGTGGTGCAGATTATCCTTCTACAGCAGCAGGTTTTAGGTTTAGGATTTTGTTTGGGGTTTGGTTTGTGTTTGAGCTTAGGGTTTAGGTTGGATCTTGCTCTAATGCCATGCTGAATAATTGGGTAAAATGAAAGACCTAACCTCAATGGTCTCTCCCTCTATTTATAATATATGTCAAGTAAAATATCAATGATCATAATACCCTTACTAACTCACACTTACTAACACAACTCAAACACATACTAATAATGCTAAATGACCGAATAACATTAACAAAACCCATGCTTGTTTGATACATGAAGTAACTCATTAACCACAAGTCTTCAACTTATTTTTTCGTGCAGAATCTCGTGGAAGGAAGTGTCTGGCCAATGCTTGCTAAAGAAAGTTTAAAGGCTTTAGGTGGACTTGGTCTTCTTTCTCTTGGAGGCAAATACCTTCTTAGGAGAGTTTTTGAGGTGTGAATCATATTTTTAGAATTAAAATGAGCTCCAAATAAATTCATTCTGTGCTTTAAGAAGCTAAATTATGTTGAATATTTGAAGGTTGTAGCAGAAGCAAGGAGCTCAGAAGCTTTTGTTGCTCTCTGTCTACTGACAGTTGCTGGAACTTCACTTCTTACCCAGAAGTTAGGCTTTAGTGACACGGTTTGATTTCTTTGCCACGTTGTGATCTGTTAAGGTCAGCTCTGTTTATGTTGTTTTAAATACTGGTTTCAATTTCATGTGCAGCTTGGAGCTTTTCTTGCTGGGGCACTATTGGCAGAAACAAATTTCCGTACCCAGATTGAAGCTGATATTAGGCCATTTAGAGGCTTACTTCTTGGGTTATTTTTTACAACTACAGGGACTGCCATTGACATGCAGGTACTGAAATTATTTCATGCTGTGCATTGTCCTTTAGTTTCTGTTATTCATTCATCCTTTATCATTTTCAAATTGACTGAAAAATCAATTTATGGATAAACTATTATATATTTTGGTAAATTCATAGAGGTTCATCAATCATCATTAGATGGCATAGAATTCTGGTGAAAGAATATGAAAAAATTTCACTACATATTTTACTTAGAAACAGCCAGCCTATATAGTTTTTTTTTGGTACAAGTTGTAATTTTTTATTTTTGAGAACACTTAGAGACCTTCACATTTCCAAGGAATTTGAAACCTTTTCCTTACCTTCACTTTGACTAGACCAGCACTACATGAAAGCACAATGGATTTTATATGTTTAGATGGCATCTCAGCAGATAGTTAGGGTACATATTTCAAACAAATATCAGCCCGCACTGGGTGGAACTATGCCATTCATATGTGAAGGCAGCCTTTTTGTAGCTTTTATTGAATTATTGTGAGAAATACTGGAATGGCAGAAAACAGTTGATATAAGTTAAAAGGCCTCAATACTCTTGGATGCCTTACTGTGTTTGATTGAATAACTTGTAGTATCACCAAATTAAAATCGAATAAATGGTCATATAGAATATCAGATTCCTATATTGTTACTATGAATAAGTGATTGGGCTTGTGGTTGTATTTTTGTATTTGTACCTCGTGTGGATACTAATACATGTGTGACAGTGAGATACAGAACCTGCATGTTTTCTATTCTCGCCTTTGTTTCTCATCATCGCCATCTCTCTCTCTCTCTCTCTCTCACTCCCCCTCCAACTAAAACCTGCAACATGATATCTGAATTTAGAATCAGTTTCTTAATTAGGATTTCTTCTTCTTCTTAAATCATCATCAGGAGCCCAAAATAGGGCCTCAACAAATTCTTGCCAACCATGAAGGAGTTTGCCATAATGTTGGCACTATACTGATGCAAATAGGAGTAGAATAGTAAAAAAATTCACAAAAAAAACTGATATTTCAGAATAGTTTTTTGACAACCTTTCTTGATTCGAATAACTATTGGATCCTTAAAATAATAAAGAGGTTACTGTTGTTTCTAGGCACAACCAAAATATATGACAATTTTTAGGCACGATGGCAAATCAATCCTCAGACTAGTGCCTGTTTTGGCACTGTTTCAGAAATGTAACAGTGGATTTCTGCTAGCTTCTTGCTCCTTTAGCAGTGATGGAGGGATTGCTGGGAATTGCAGGGTCGAATCCTGAAAACCCAAGCATTGAAATCATCAAACCCTAGCTGGTCCGGAGCTGAGCTCTGGAGAGAAATCTTCTCTAAGATAAATGCTGAAAACCCTCCTAGAAACGTCTGAAGACTCCTATTCATACTAGGCCTAAAGCTTTCAATAGAAGTCTTAACTCCTTTGTTGCATGTTAACCACCTCTAAAATTCAGTTATCTTCTAGAGGCCCATCAAAAAATAAACTTGAATATTACAAAATAATGCCCCCAAAGATAATTTGACCCAAATAAACCCAAAATTCGGAAATCAAAAAAATACCCCGAGCACCCATAAATGACAACACTTGACATAAACAGAAAATTAAAATAATATTGCAATATTGCATCATTAACTGTGCCATCAGAAAGGTTTGGTTTGGGGTGGCGCTGTAGCAGTGTCCACTGAATGTGAAAGTGAAATTGGTTTAGGGATTGATCTCCTAGGATTGGCCACAAACCATATTTTACGTGTTACCCTA
The DNA here is from genome assembly GCF_029873635.1 of Malania oleifera. Classification (NCBI taxonomy): domain Eukaryota; kingdom Viridiplantae; phylum Streptophyta; class Magnoliopsida; order Santalales; family Ximeniaceae; genus Malania; species Malania oleifera. The sequence continues at coordinate 26,151,416 of NC_080425.1, forward strand.
GCACCCATAAATAACAAAACTTGAAATAATCGAAAGATTAAATTAAGATTGCAGAATTGCATCATGAACAGTGCTTTTAGAAAGGTTCGGTCTGGGGTGGCGCCATGGTGGTCTCGCTGAATATGAAAGTGAAATTGTTTTATGTGATAACCATACCCTTTAAGCCATGGTAAATTTAAACAACTTTCATAAATTAGCATGACTTTGCTTTATTTTGCATTAAACAACTTCGTATTTGCCATGTTATTTATTTGAGTTGTGTTATCTAATGTTGGAAATTCTATTTGACTTATTAGTGCTCGGAGGGGCTTAGATGAAAGGAAATTATCAGGGATATGCTAAAACATAAACAGCGTAAGAGTTGGGGGAAAATAGAGAGAAAAAAAAAGAAAAGAAAAAAGAACAGGATGGGGCATGCTGAAAACAGGTGTGACACCTGGCAGCACTACAAACCAGCAGTAGCCACCTGGCAGCTCCCAGACCAGCAGCCGAAACCTGGCATACAAATGGCAGCACTGCAGGACTGTTGTTGCTACTGGCTGCTGCAGTCCTGCCATGTTTCTAGCCTGGAAAGAGACACTTGGCAAGCAGCTGGCAGCAAGTAGCTGCTGTCTTGACCTTTTAAACCCTGCAGAGCAGCCCCAACACACCAACACACAAAAGAATGCCACAAACTGTTGCTTACCAAAAGGTATCTCACAAAAGAAAAGGGTTCAGATAGAGAGAGACATTCACCTAGGGATTTTGGGTTTTCAAAGGAAATAAGGCCAGAAACTTGCATAGAGTTGAATCCTAATGAGGAAGATTTAAGCTTGTTATTTCTAATTACTTGATATGATTGCATATATGTTTTCTTTGGTTATCATAGCTGCGTATCTTGTTTAGTTGGGAAATTTTCATGTGTTAGATATTCATCTTGTAAGGATGATAGTTTTACTTGCTATGGCAAAACTTGTGTATGCATTGTTGAATTGCTATTGTGTGAAATAATTGAGCAGGTAGGGATTATGCCTCCCTTGGGTGAAAGTCCCAAAACCTCCATATATAACAACATTTGACATGAAGAGAAAATTAACTTAAGATTGCAGAATTGCATCATGAACAGTGCCATCAGAAAGGTTTGGTCTGGGATGTTGCCATGGTGGTCTCTGATGAATTGAAAGTGAAATTGATTTAGAGTTTGAGCTCCTAGTATGGGCCATAAACCATATTTTTACATCTGTTACAAATATACCCCCAGCACCCACAAATAACAACATTTGATATATACATAAAATTAAATTAAGATTGCAGAACTGCATCATGAACAGTGCCTTCAAAGAGGTTTGGTCTGTGGGTGGTGCCATGGTGATCGCTGCTGAATGTGAAAGTGAGATTGATTTGGGGTTTGAACTCCTAGGATAAGCTTTAAACCATGTTATTTATTTATTTATTATTATTTTTTAATTTTTTTTAATTTTTAATTTTTTTACATTTGTTGCAAAAGTTACTAGATTGTAATTTTTTTTTCTTCTTTTGATTGATAAAGAGAAATTCTTATTAGCTGGGTATCAAGGAGATGTTAACCTGAGGTACGTAAAGTTATCCATGCTGTAGGGTGCGCATACATAAATATATACATTGTGATCGTTCACAATTTGCCCACTATGCCTGCTGGAAACATCAGTAATCCATTGCTCTTCGCAAATCTGAAGCTGAGTAACTGGATCTTTGAAGACTGTCTTATTTCTTTCTTTCCAAGCACACCAAAAGGGGGTGAGAAGAATGAGATTAAAAACCTGTCGCTTCTCTTGATGGCTCTAATGCCTTTCCAAGCCCAAATCTCCACTCCCACAGAATTTGCAGTAACCCACTGATATCCAATCAAAGGACAGAGCCAATTTCCAGTGGAGAAGAATGTGGTTGACTGATTCATCATAAGCCATGCGGAGAGAACATCCATCTGTCTCTAGATTGTATGTTCTGGTGATATGGTTAGCAGTAGCTAGTAATTCTGTTGATTCTGGTTGAAATGGAAGGGATGGCTCATTGCGACAACTATATATATAATTGTGATTGATGAGAAAAAGGCATGAAATGAATGCAATATCTGAAACTCTTCTAATTCTTTCTGATTCTTCTAATTTCCCCCTTACACTTACTGTTCTTATTTCTCTGTAATCAAATACTTATTATTCAAATTCTATTAAATTGAGTCACTGTAAGACTCCCCACAACATATCAATTGGTATCAAAGATCGATTTTGTAGAAGGCAAAAGGTACCAAACCTCTAGACCTGAATAAATAAAGTTGTGGTTCTTGAAATGGAGGAGTATGTAGGATCGCAGCACAAAACAAGAGATCTTTTGCAGAACATTGAGAGCTTATTACCTAGTTTGAGCCTTCAAAATACTGAATTTATGCGTTAAACACAAGGAATTCATAGTTTGAACCCAATGATTAATGCAGCCAGTCCTTTGGTGGATGATTCAGTAACTAGCTGACATCAAGCTCCAACAAGATTTTCCATGTTAGATTTTTTCCAAGTTTTGTGGGAATGAATTAGGAGAAAAGATTGACATTTTTTTTTTTTTGTAGCAAAATAAAATTTCATTAATAGGAAAGAGAATTTAAAAGAGGGAGAATGAGACATTTCCTGAAAAAGGCCTGGAAAAATCTAGAAAACAACAACAAAATTAAAGTTCAACTTGCCAATAGGTTCCTCCCATCTCTTTTAACTTGTGGAAACTAATTCCTCTGAAAAATCCGGTTCTAGCACAGCACAGTGAGGCCAAATACTGAATTTAATCCCAAACCAGTGCCCAATTTAGTTTCTTCCCAGTGAATATCCTTGCATTTCGCAATTTACGCTCCAACCATAACCCTCAAAAACTGTAAATATTTCATACTTCCATAGGACTGCCTTATCCTTCCTCCTACCAAAGTCTGCAAAAGAAATAGCTAACAATTCTCCCACCGAAGAAGGGTGTGGAATGATGGCCAGCAATGTGAACGACGGCCACCTACCATGAGATCTTGCCACAAGCCAGAGGCTATAAATTGAGACCCCCCACCAAAGCTAAACTACACACATCTCAACTGCAAGTTGTGTCCTCTTCTGTTTTTCCATATTTTATTCTCTGTGTCCATGTTAAATAGGGACCCGAGTATGTAAAGAATACACAATTGAATATACAATTGATTCATTCTCATTCTCTACATGGTATTGGAGTTTGGGTTACTCTAAAACCCTAAGCAATCCATGGCTGCCCAAAACGAAGACAGCCATGAGTTCGGCCAGTCGGCAACCCAGGAAGGAGAGTCAGAGATAACCTCCTCCATGGGCTCGTCTAGCGTATTTGAGAATTCCTCACTCCATCTTACTGTGGAAAAATTCAATTGTAAGAATTATAGAGAATGGGCACAGTCAATCAAGCTCGTTATCGACGGTAAGGGAAAGCTCTGCTTTCTTACTGGTGAGACTCGGCGACCACCTCCTACCGATGTAGTGGCATCCCAGAAATGGCGGTCTAAGAACTCCTTGATAATGTCATGCTTGATAAACTCTATGAAGCCACCCATTGGCAAAACGTACCTATTTCTCCCGAAGGCAAAGGATGTGTGGGATGCGGTGCATGAGACATACTCCGATGCTGAAAATGCTTCCCAGATTTTCAACTAGAAGCCACGACAACGCAACAAAAATCGGTGCTACCAAGCCACGATTGATAATCAAGCCGAGAGTCCTCAAGGGGAGAAAAGCAGTAATAGTTCCAATTCAAGCGGATGCATTTAACTCTGAGCAGTTGGAACAACTCTACAAGATGTTGTCTATACCTTTTAAACTTCGGGTCAGTCTTCCATAAATATTTCTTCGGGTTCTTTAGCCCAAAGAGGTAACTTTTTGCAAGCCATGAGTATAACCTCTAGATGCAAAACTCCTTGGATTATTGATTCTAGTGCCTCTGACCACATGACTGATGCCTATCATCTTTTCTCATCATATTCACCCTATGCTGGAAATTTGAAAGTTAAAATTGCAGATGGATCACTCTCGTTTGTCGCAGGCAAAGGAAATATCCGACTTTTTGACTCCATCACATTGGAGTCCGTTTTTCATGTTCCAAAGTTATCCTGCAACTTACTATCCATTAGCCAGTTAACTAAGAATTCCAATTGTTTTGCTAAATTTCTTCCCTCTCGTTGTGTTTTTCATGACCTATTATCAGGGAATACGATTGGCAGTGCTAAGGAGTGTGAGGGACTCTACTACTTTAAGGAGGCTAATGTGAGTGAACAACGTCAAATTGCTATTTGTGATTCTACATTTGTTCCTAAAGATAGTGATATTTTGTTATGTCATTTTAGAATAGGTCATCCCAATTTCTAGTATTTGAGACAATTATTTCCTTCCATTTGTTCGAATAAAACATCATTTGATTTTCAATGTGAGATTTGTGAAATTGCAAAACACCAACATACTTCTTTCCCAAAGTCCAAGTACAAACCAACCTCACCGTTTACTATGATTCACAATGATGTATGGGGCCCGTTTAGCACTCTCAATCGTACCCACACAAAATGGTTTGTTACTTTTATTGACGACCACACTCATATTTGTTGGGTATACTTGTTGAAAGATAAGTTGAAGTGTGTTTTGTGTTTATCAATTTTCATTCCATGATTCAAACACAATTTCACACGAAAATTCAAATTATGCGTACAGATAATGCACATAATATTTTAATCGTATTCTGGGAAATTATCTCCACGAACATGGAATAATTCATCAAAGTTCCTCTGTCGAAACCCCCCCAACAAATTGGGGTTGCTGAACGAAAAAACAGACATATCCTTGAAGTAGCTCGTGCATTTCTATTTACTACCAATATGCCAAAAATCTTTTGGGGTGATGCCATTCTCACAGTTACATATCTCTTTAATAGAATGCCTAGTCGAGTTCTCTCTTTTGCCTCACCTCTTCAAAAATTCCAAGCATTTTTTCTAAACTCCCGTCTTAGCTCAAATCTCTCTCTTAAAGTGTTTGGTTGTATTGCTTTTGTCCATATACATCATCGACATAAACTGGATCCACACGCCCTCAAGTGTGTCTTGCTTGGCTATTCTCCTACCCAAAAAGGGTACAAATGATATGATCCTGAAACAAAAAGGGTATTTGTTAGTTTTGATGTTACTTTCTTTGAAACTACTCCTTACTTCCAAAAGCCCTCGCTTCAAGGGGAGACTTTGAGTAGTAAAGAAGCTCAAGTTTTGGACTTCAATACCTTTATTACTGAATCTAAGCATGTCCCAAACACTGAACCTGTCCCAAACACTGAGCCTGTCTTGAAAAGTGCTTCTAATCTGCCAAATACAAAAGAAAACTTGAATTCAGGGAGAGATGCAAGAAAACAATATAACAAGGAGATACTTGTCTACTAAAAAAAGCCAAAATTAAAGGACATAGAGAATCTCATACCTGAGGCACCAAAAGAGTCGGAACCGGTGATAGATCCAAGCAACCATGAGTCTTCATTCACTCTTGATCAGGAAATGTTTTCAAGTAATCTTGAGTCCTCCTTTGATAAACCTACACAAGCTGATCTCAATTTACCCACTGCACTCAGAAAACAAACTCGGTCATGTACTCTTCATCCCATTTCCAAATTCATGTCTTACAATAATTTGTCTATAGGGTGTCGTACTTTTACCTCTAATCTTGACAAGATAAAACTTCCAAAGAATATTCAAGAAGCCCTTGAGATCCCTGAATGGAGAGGCAGTTATGGAGGAAATGGGGGCCTTGGAAAAAAGTGGAATGTGGGATCTGATGAATCTATCGAGAGGGAAGAAACCAGTGGGCTGCAAATGGGTCTTCATTGTGAAATACAAAGCTGATGGGACAGTGGAACGATACAAAGCCCTCCTTGTTGCAAAAGGGTTTACTCAAACCTATGACATTGACTACACAAAGACTTTTGCACCCGTGGCAGAACTGAATACGGTCCGAGTTCTCCTAGCCTTGGAAGCCAACTTGGATTGGCCACTCTAGCAACTTGACATCAAGAATGCTTTTCTGAATGGCGAACTAGAAGTAGAAGTCTTCATGACGATACCACTAGGCTTTTGTAAAAAGGGTGAAGAAAACATAGTATGCAAACTCAAAAAGTCCTTTTATGGACTCAAACAGTCTCCAAGAGTCTGGTTCGATAGATTTACAAAGGTAATTAGGAGCCAAGAGTATCGGCAAGGACAATCAGACCATACTATTCTGATTGTATATGTCGATGACATCATCCTAACTGGAGACAACATAGCAGAGATGGATAGATTGAAGAAAGTCTTGGCCACTGAGTTTGAGGTAAAAGATTTGGGACAAATGCAGTATTTTTTGGGGATGGAAGTTGCTAGATCAAAGAACGGAAATAATGTTTCTCAGAGGAAGTATGTCCTAGACCTCCTAAAACTGAAATCGGCATGCTTGGGTGCAAACCAAGCGATACCCCCATTGAAGCAGGAAAAAGAAGAGAAGACATCAGAAAACCTGTTGAATGAGAAAGGTCTCATAGATTAGTTGGAATACTATTTTACTTATCACACACTAGACCCGACATCGCATTTGCAGTAAGTGTGGTGAGTCAACACATGCATTCACCAAGGGAAAGTCACCTAGAAGCAGTGTACAGGATTCTTAGATATCTCAAGGGATCTCCAGGCAAAGGACTATTCTTCAAAAAATGTAAAAGAAAAGAAATAGAAGTCTTCATAGATGTTGATTGGGCAGGATCAGCAGACGATAGAAGGTCCACTTCCGGGTACTGCACCTTTGTATAGGGAAACACTTGGAGAAGCAAAAAATAGAATGTTGTGGTCAGAAGTAGTGCTGAAGCAGAGTTTAGAACAGTGGCGCAAGGGATATGTGAAGGATTGTGGTTACGGAAACTCTTGGAGGAGTTGCATGTCACGGTAAAGTTTCCTATCAAACTCTACTGTGATAACAAAGCAACCATTAACATCTCTCTCATTCCAGTCCACCATGACAGGACCAAACATGTAGAAGTGGACAAACACTTTATCAAGGGAAAGGTTGAAGAAGGAACCATTTGCATGACTTATGTTCCCTACCAAAGAACAAACAATCGACATCTTCACCAAAGGACTACCTCGACAAAGTTTTGGTGATTTCACATACAAGTTGGATATTGTCAATATCTATGATCCAACTTAAGGGGGAGTGTGGAATGACGACCAACAATGTGAATGATGGCCACGGTTGGTGAATGACGGCTTACCATGGTAGGTGAGCCACCACCACCTACCATGAGATCTTGCCAGAAGCTAGAGGCTATAAATTGAGACCCCCCACCGAAGCTAAACTGAACACATCTCAATTGCAAGTTGCGTCCTCTTCTATTTTTCCATATTTTATTCTCTGTGTACATGTTAAATAGGGACCCGAGTATGTAAAGAATACACAATTGAATATACAATTGATTCATTCTCATTCTTTACAAAGGGCATACCCAACCCTCTTTTGAAATACCAAAAAGCTTATCCCAAACCGCTCAAGAAAATTCATAGTGCATTAGAAGATGAGAAACTGTTTTGGAATTTTTGTGATAGAGCACGCATAGATAGGGAGAGAGAGAGCCTTCAAAGATCTCTAAATTTGCAGAAAGTTATTAATATTAATTTTATTAAGCACAACCAACCAAGTGAAATCCTTAATTTTTGAGGGAGCCTTTGCCTTCTAGATGAAATGATAGTTTGGGAAAGAAGAATTGGAGTGAATTAAGAATTCAGTAAACTATTTGCAAGAATACACTCCCGACTGATCCAAAGACCAAGGCCGAACATCCTCCCTTGAAGAAATATTTACTTTCATTCAATAGAGATAACGAAGACAACAACTCCAGTATCTTCCTATTGTTAGGAGGTCTTGTAAAATGGAAATTCCAATAAACCAATGGGCTACTCAATTCCCTAACAAAGAATGAAATGGATCTATTTGCTCAGAGCTCTGTTGAAATAAACGAGGGAATAAAGAAAATAAGGATGCATTACGCAGCCGAGGGTCTTTCCAAAAACAGATTCAAGAGCCCCTCCCCGCCTCAAGTTTAATGTGAGGGATGAAAGAAGGATAAATATGAGATATGGATCTCTATGGACTTCCCAAAGAACATCCTGAATTGTCATTGGTGTCCCACCCTTTCTTATCCAACTCAAACTTACTTCTTATCACTCTATGTCGAAGGGACGATTCCTCTAAAGGGAAGCACCACCATTTAGCTTGAAGAGCCATGTTTTTACCAACTTCCCTAAAACCAAGCCTTCTCTCTTTTTTTGTTATACAAACCTCACTTCAGCTAAGTAAGTGGTTCTTGCGAGCGCACCCCCCTCCCCGCCCCAAAAAAAAAACACAACCAGACATAGAAAGTCTCTCATAATTCTCTCAAGCTTGCTAGTAATCCCTATTGGAATCTTACAAACAAGAAATATAACAGAATGCTAGAAATACTAAATCAGGGTTATTCTACCACTTAAAGAGAAAAGAGCCCCTTTCCAGTTGTCTAGCCTCTTCATCACCCTTTCCACTACTAGATTTCAAAAATCCATTGCTCTTTTACCCCCTGAAGGAATCCCCAAGTAAGTTGTTGCATTACCATTTTACCTAAAAGCTCAAGCTATTAGGTTGTGGGCTAACCATGTACATCAAGCTTTAACACTCCCCCACACGTGCAACTCGATAGCATGTGGAGAAATAATTATTGGGAATATAATAAATTTTAAACACCACATAATAAATGTGGGCAACAAGACTAGAACCTAGGACCTCCTGGTAACTAGCTTTGGTAGTATGTTAGATTACCGCTTTACTTAAAAACTTAAACTATTAGGTTGTGGGCAAACAATGTATATCAAGCTTTAACATAAGTCATAGGCCAATCTAGAATGCCACACCCCACTTCAATAGTCCTTACCCTTACTTGCTTCATGGGCACATTCAAAGTTGCTAAACCACTCTTCCCCATATTAATTTTAAGACCAGACACCCTCTTGAAAATTTGAAAAATGCCTACTCCCTCTCTCCTTACTTCTAGACCTTTAACTAACCCCCTCTCCACAACCCTATCCACCATCCTGCTCAACACATCAACTACAAGGCCAAATAGAAAAGGGGATAAAGGGTCACCTTCTCTAGTGCCCCTAGAAGCACTTAACTATGATTTTGGCTCACCATTGAAATGACCGAGAACCACACATTAGACAAGTAGCCCCTAATCCACCAACACCAATGCTTGCCAAAAACCCTTTCTCTCTAGGACTTTATCCAAGATGCTCTAACTCACTCTATCATAGGCTTTCTCGAAATCTAGTTTAAAGCTGAGCCTCTTCTTCTTATTCCTATGAAGTATGAACATCCTCCACCACATCATTGGCCACTAGTATAGCATTCGGTATTTGCCTTCGTACGGTCCTACCACAAACGCACTCTAGGTACTAGAAATGGTATCACCAAGTACCACACTCATCGTATTAGCTAAGACTTCAGTGATAATTTTATACGCGCTAGAAACAAGGCAAATAGGTCTAAAATCATCAACCTTAACAGATGTGGACATTTTAGGCACCAAGGCAATAAAGAAGGAGTTAATGTTTTTGCTTAAAATCCCATTACCAAAGAATTTAGTAAAAACTTTTGGCACATCACCCTTTACAACCTCTAAAAACTCTTGGAGAAAATCTATTTTAAAATCCCATCCAAGCCTAGGGCTTTATCCCTTCCTATACCAAAAACCACCCCCTTCACTTCCTCTTCTTCAAAGTGTCTCTCTAACCAACTTTTCTAAAACTGAAATAGGATTCTAATCCAACCCCTTTTAACATTAGTCCCCAGTGGTTCTCCTCCGAATACTAGTTTTGAAAGAACTTGGTAATAAGAATAATAGAGGGGATCTGAACTTGATCACTGGTGGCTTCCCCGCCCTTCCATATCTAACTCCTTGATCAAATTTTTACTCCTCTTGCCAGTAGCTAACTTGTGAAAGAAAGAAGAGTCACAATCACCTTCTTTTGCCCATTTGAATTTAGTCCTTTGCCTCCAACTCCTCAATTCCTGAAAAATCACCTTTTCCAACTCAATCTCCAAAGAAAATCTTTTGGTCTCCTCACTATTTGAGATAATAGTCTCCTCCTCCTCCTTCCTATCCAAGAAACCCAACTCTCCCATGAGTCTAAATTTTCTAATTCTAACATCACTAAAGACCTCCTGATTCCAAACTTGTGACTTCTCCTTCAAACGTTCCAATTTTTTCATGAATCTAAACCTTCCCAACTGCTTCCCATAACACCCCCCCTCCCCAAGACTCTTTAACTAAAGGCTTGAAAGTCACATGGTCCAGCCACATGTTCTCAAACCTAAAAGGAGTGGGGCCCTGCACCACCCTACTGTATTCCAACAAGATAGGGAAATGATCAAATGTGATCCTAGGGAGAGTATGTTGAGTGAGATTCTGAAACTCATCCTCCTACTCCCTGCGAAATAAAAATCTATCCAATCTACTGGCAAGTACTCCAGCGCACCCCCCCCCCCCCTCTCTCTTCAACTAAAATCTGAATAGGTAAAAAAAAATTCTTCAAAGTTGATGTCACTCCTGAAGAATCCAAAATAAGGTTGGTCACCATTCATTTGGAACTTGGAAGGGAAAGCACTGCAGGCATTTAGGGCTCAATGAGACATAGCTTAGGATTAGGGGTGTAATCGGTTTTATTCAGTTCAGCTATTAGTAAAACTGAACACCGAACCAAAATCTTCGGTTTTGAAATTTCATAAACCGATACTGAACCGTAAACAGTTGGTTTATAAAAAACGAAACCACTGGTTTTCTGGTTTGGTTTGGTTAAACTTCAGTTTTTAAAATTTTAAACTATAATAAACTTTGGATTGAAAAACTGAGGGCTGCTGGCCTACATGGGCCTGCAGCACAAGCCTGAAATATGGGCTGAGATTGTAATGCTGAAGAGAGGGTGGGGAGGGGAGGTGGGAGTTGGTATTTATAGGAAGGGAAACTTATTCCCTTCCCATGTGCAATCAATGTGGGATATGAGATGGTGTGTCTGGATTCTGGAAGGCAGGGTGGGCGGGCAGCAGCAGTGCAAGTGTGCAACCAATCTTTCCATTTTGCTTGAGGGATTCAGATTGTCCTACATTGACAATCTTACAACTGGGGGCTGGGGCAGCCTCACCATCACTATATAATCCCACATTGCCACCCAAAGATTCTTATATTAATTCATTATAAACTGATGGTGCTGAAGTATTTTATTATTAAGGGTATTAGGCATTTTGTTTTGTAATTAAAATATTAAATATGTGTAATGAGTGTACAACAACTCTAAATATTAGTATTATATTAAATTTATACAATTATAATTTATTAATTTGTTTTTCGGTTTTTCGGTTCGGTTCTGGACCAGAACTGAAACTGAAACTGAAATTTTTTATCTTTCAAAACCAAAACTGAAACTGCAAACTGAAAGACCGAACTGAGATGTGTTTCGGTTCAGTTTCGGTCCGGTTTTTGGTTTTTTGGTAATTTTTGTACACCCCTACTTAGGATGATCCATGGCTAATTTGAAGAACTTGAATTGAGTGTTTTAAAAGGCTAAGGCGTAAGGTGAGTTTTTTAGCCCTAATGAGAAGAGGCATAAACCTTGATCTCAAGGTGTTTTGGCATTAGCCTTTTGAGAATTTAACGTTTTATTGTAAATATACAATATAAATTATATATATCAAAACTAATATGAAAGTTATCAAAATAAATTATAAATTTTGTTGTCTAAATTTTAAAACTAAAGAGTATTTTAGGGAAAAAAAAGATGAAGTGTAAACAAATATACCAAGCTAATAATATGCTTTAATGAGCCATGTTCTTGTAGACTGCAACAATAAAGCCACATGCCTATGCACCCGGTAAAATGAAAAAGACACAAATAAAGGTGGGAGACAATTGAAGAGAGTCGTTGTTGAGTGACTCTAGATGAGAAAGGAAGAGAGGTTTTCAAGATGAGAGATGAGAGAGGGGTTCCTTGGGGAAAGAGAGAGTAGAAGAGAAGATTGGGAATAATTGTTTGCCAGAGAGAAAATGGTGCTAGAGGAGCAGTCTCACTTGAGAGAATCAGCAAAACTTCATCCAAAAGAGGCTACTTCATTGAAGGAGTTGCTTTGTCAAGGAGTGTCTGGAGCTTGCAAAAATAAAGGGAATTTGTGCCCGAATTTATTGTTTTCTATCTTTTAAATATATTTTTTATATTTTAAAAACAAGTTAATGGGGCATCAAAAGGCATACGCTATAAACTCTAATGCATGAAAGGTGAGAATTTTTGTTTGAGGCGTACACCCAACTTCGAAAGGCATACATCATTTGGGGAGTTTCTCTTGTTGAAATATGCCTTGGGACGTTTTCTATTTTTTTAAATATAATTTATATTTTAAAAACAAGCTAATGGGGATCCAAAAGGTGTACGCTTTAAACACTAAGGCATGAAAGGCGCGAATTTTTGTTTGAGGCATACACCCAACTTCAAAAGCAATATCGGGTCGTGTATGTGATAAATAAATTAACTTACCCATCAACTTTTCATACCGAGTTGTATTCATTGGATCACCTTCCTTGTCATCTCCAAGTTTATGATCGAGATCTATTGGAGTGTCTGTTGGCCTATAACCGCTCATCCCAATCTCCTTAAGGAGGTTAAGGACATACTTTTGTTGGGAGAGAACAATCCCTTTCTTCGACCGAGCAACCTCCATTCCAAGGAAATACCTCAGAGATCCTAAGTCCTTGATCTCAAATGTTGATGAGGGGGAAGTCTTCAATTGGTTCATCTCAAGTGCGTCATCTCTAGTGAGAATTATATCGTCTACATAGACAACCGGTATCGCTATCTTCCCATCTTGTGAATGTCTTATAAACATTGTATGATTACCTTGCCCGTGAGTATACCCTTGACTTTTAACAAACTGAGTGAATTTCTCAAACCTGATTCTTGGTGACTATTTTAACCTATATAAGGACTTCTTCAGTTTACACACCTTTGTGCCAAACTTTTCACCAAATCCTAGAGGTGCATCCATGTACACTTCTTCCTCTAGGTCTCCATTAAAAAATGCATTTTTTACGTCCAACTGTTGCAGAGGCCAGTCACGATTAGCTCCAAGTGACGAAAGAACTCTTATAGGGTTTAGCTTTGTGACTGGGGCGAATGTCCCCAAGTTATCAATGCCATAGGTTTGAGTGAATCCCTTGGCAACCAATCTAGCTTTATACCATTTTAGAGAACCATCAGATTTATACTTGACTGTAAACACCCATTTGCACCCTACAGTTGTATTTCCTTTTGGTAGATCAACTAACTCCCACGTGCCAATTTTTTCAAGAGCTTTCATCTTCTTGAAGACAACCTTCTTCCACTTAGGAACTTTCAGAGCATCCTGCATAGTATTAGGAATCTCGATACAAGACAATTGTGAGGTAAAAGCATGAAAAACAAGTGAGAGATTTTCATATGACACATAATTTTACAATGGATGTTGGGTGCAAGACCTCACACCCTTCTGGACAGCAATGGGAAGTTTAGAATCATTGAACTCAGGATTGGAACTAGACTCGGGTTCAAAACTAGAGGACTCATAATTCAAAGATGAAATGGACTGAACATGAGGTAAAGGCTCGGTGGGGACATTACCTGGAGGGTTTACGGATTTGGACAGTGTAGAGGATTGGAAGACCCCTTCTTTCGAGTTGTACTCTGTCGTGAGTAGACAATGTCAAATGGTACCAACATTGTGGTGTTTTTTTGTTTGTTTCTCCTTTGTCAGTCATTATAGGATCATGAACACCATGAGATTGCACTGTAGGAAGACCTGCCATTTCAGTATCTAAAAAACTTGACTCACTCTCTCCTGGTATAATAGAGCTTGGGTTTTCAGGTTGAATAATCAAAGTTGGAGAAGGATCATTTTGCGAGTCTTCATTTTGGAAAAAAATCATGAAACACAGTTGATTCTTTGTTTTGGTTCCCCCCTGAAGATGAGGCGTCAAATAGGGATGTAATTCAAAGAATGTAATATCCATGGTAACAAACATTTTTTGAAAATGGGTTCAAAACATTTATACCACTTTTGAGTGGGAGCATAACCAACAAACACACATTTTGTGGCTTGGGGTTCAAGTTTTCCTCGATTATAACTATGAATATGACAAAAGCGGTACAACCAAATATCTTTAGTGGTAAAGAAGAAGACAACAGATTTTTTGGATAAAACTTATGAAAAATATCAAAAGGTGTTTCAAAGATTAAAAGCTTATTAGGTGTTCTATTTATGAGATATGTAGCAGTAGGAATGGCTTCACCCCAAAGATATTTAGGTACTTGATTGGTATAAAGCAATGCCCGAGGTACTTAGAATAAGTATTTGATTTTTTCTTTTAGGAAAACCATGAACAATGTCAAATGGTGCCAATGCTGTGGTGTTTTTTTTCTGTTTCCCCTTTGTTAGTCATTATAGGATCATGAACACCATGAGATGGCACTGTAGGAAGTCCTGCCTTATCACTATCTAACAAACTCGACTAACTTTTTCTTGGTACAATAAAACTTGGGTTTTCAGGTTGAATAATCAAAGTTGGAGAAGGATCATTTTGCGAGTCTTCAATTTGGAAAAAATCATGAAGCACAGCCAAATCTTTGTTTTGGTTCCCCCCTTGAACATGAGGCATAAAATAGAGATGTAATTCAAAGAATGTAACATCCATGCTAACAAATATGTTTTTGGAAATGGGTTCAAAACATTTATACCCCTTTGAGTGGGAGTTATGGTCTTAAATTTCTACGAAATTGTCGAAACTTTTGTCAAAATTTTCGCTTTCCATCACCCTCGAAATCGAAATGGCAGTTGATTTCCGTTTTGCATAATTTCCATCGAAATCTCAACAAATCATCCCGAAATTTATCGAAATCTTGAAATTTCAGCGAAACTTGTCGAAATTTTAACCATACAATGAAATTTCCTTGAAATTCAAATATGAGATTTAGGAGTGAAGTGAAATTTCTCTCTTAATTTATTTTATTTATTTTTATTGAAACAAAATATTATTACTAATGCTTTTGAAATTATATGAAAAAATAAACTTATAGCAGCATTTTATTTAATTATTTATGTAAATTATGATTATTTGTATAATAGATAATATTTAAATGATTTATGAATTTCATTTGTATTAGTTGAATATGTTTATTGCATGGTTCGAAATCACGGTTGCGGGTAACGTTGCGTAACGGTCGTGGGAGATGCAGGTGTTACGTAATAGGAAGCGGGCGTACTGGTCGTGAATTTTTTTCACGCATGCACAACCATGCCAAAATCGAAAAATAAGCATGAAATCCATTAATACATGATTTTTAATGAATTTTGAAGGCTTTCATTCAACCTACAAATGCTTTTTAATAGGCATTATGATTTTTATATTAATTTTAGTGCGCTGTTTACAAAAAAAAGCATATTTTTTTATAGTTTACATTACTTTAATGAGTAAAAAGATGTATAAATATAAGAATCAATTAATTAAAGTCATAAAGTTACTAAAAATAAATCAGTAGACTCAATACTCAATATACACATTACACATACATGAATTTAAAAAGTAATTAATATCAAATATCAATAAATAGTTGAAAATACATTAATACAATATTACAAATTTATAACATAACACATGTCACCACCAAAAAGAATGACGTGGAGGGTCTTCATAATTTGCAACTGTATCTTGAGATTGGGATGGGAAATTATCTCCCCATCCTTGTGGAAATACATAGTTGAATATACCCAAGTTTGCGTCATTTCATTGTTGCTCTTGAAAATGTACTGGTGGTGAAAATCCTCCTGAATAATGTCCATAAGTTGGAGCAGGGGCTGGCTCTGGGTAGTGTGTAGAAGAAGGCTCACTAGTTCCTGAGATTCCTGATCCACTAGGATAAAAATGTGAGTCACGAGATGCATAATGTGGATATGCTGGATAAGATCCATATGATTGTGATGATGAACCATCTAAACCAAAGTCGCCAAAACTATGAACCACACCATATGAATCTTCAGTAGAATCACTAGGGTCACCACGAGCACTCCTTCTCCTGGGTTGTGAAGATTGGTTCCCTGGAGGAATACCCAAGTCATAATTTTCAGGTATGTCATGTAGTCCAAAAGGATAAGAAGGATGTATATCCCTTGCAAATGATGTCCCTGTGTCATATCCATAATTATATTCTACACCGCCGCCTCCACCCCCACCATTGCTCCCCCCCCCCCTCCACCCCAAAAACCCCAGCTCCAGCACCACTATTACCATCATCATCACTTGGTGGGCTCAAACCAAGATTGTCATCACTTTGTGTACGTTCAGGGCTTGAACTTGAATCATCATGCGCGTTTATTGGTGGTTGATCACCTTCTTCTGTAGTACCACCAACTTCTTCATTTAACCAATTTGAACTGTCCTGACTGTCGAGTAGTGGTGTCTCTCTCTCCTCTAACCATTGACTTAAAGGATCATCTTCTTCGAAAATGTAGTCCAAATTGATAGGATTGAAGCCCTCTTCAATTTCTCGTTAGCTTCTTCTCATTGTACATCTTAACTTTAACCTCATGTTGTAATGTACGAAAACAAGTTTTTGTAGTCTCATGTACTTTAATCTATTTCTTGTTTTCGTATGGATGAGGCTAAAGGTGCTCCAATTACGCTCACAGTTTGAAGCTGATGTGGTCTGGCTAAAAACTCTGATTGTTATTCTTTGGAGCTCAGGAGCACACAAGCCATAATGAATCCACCATTCAGCTGCATGAATAATTAAAAAGAGTTTTATGTTAGTATAGCGTATATTTCAAAAGTCAAATTTGAACATAAAGAGAGAAAATAGAGTCATTCATCCATTATTTAGCTATATAGTCATATTTACCAGGATTTGTTTGTTTCACTACCCTTTGAGCCAATGGGGTTCCAAATGCCTCCTGCCTATCTCGATATAGCAACAACTAAAAAAGGATGATTGTGAAATATAATTAATTAATTAGATGCATTAATAATTATTCTTAAAAGTATTACAGAATACTAGAACAATTCATTATTCAATTTAATGGAACCAATACTTACTTGATTAATAGCCCAAATTTGAGTATCTATATCAGATACCAACTTGGTTATCACTTTTTTAACCCCATCCATGACTTCTCTAGCAACTTCAGGAGAGGGTGGGGCACCATAAAGAAATTGTGGGTTCAAAAAATACCCTACAATTAAATTTAGAAACATATTAATCAATAATTTTGTAATGCAACTATGCACCTCACATGCACAACATAGATGTATTTAACTTGTAATATATTAGTCCTAAAACTTGCATTATTATGTTTATTAACAATTTCTAAAGTTTCACAAAGAATTCCATGCTTTACTACTCATTTCTGTTGTTTTCTCAAATCGAAATTGAAATTGACATCTAAATTTCCATCGAAATTTCCATACTTTTGGAGCTTCTAAATTTGAGTCGAAATTGAAATTTAAGACCTTGGTGGGAGCATAACCAACAAACACACATTTTATGGCTTGGGGTTCAAGTTTTCCTCGATTATGACTATGAATATGAACAAAAGCGGTACAACCAAATATCTTTAGTGGTAAAGAAGAAGATAGCCAATTTGTTGGATAAAACTTATGAAAAACATCAAAAGATGTTTCAAAGCTTAAAACCTTATTAGACGTTCTATTTATGAGATATGTAGTAGTAAGAACGGCTTCTCCCAAAAGATATTTAGATACTTGATTGGTAAAAAGCAATGCCCGAGCCACTTCCAATAAGTGTTTGTTTTTTCTTTTAGCCAAACCATTTTGTTGCGGAATGTCGACATAAGAGCTTTGTTGAACAATTCCTTTTTCAATAAAAAATTGGCTGAAAATGTTTTTGAAATATTCTCGACCATTATCACTTTGCAATATTTGATTATTCTTTTGAAATTGTGTTTGTACCATGGTGTAAAAATTTTTGAAAATTATTTCCACTTCTGATTTTTTCCTTTATCAAATAAACCCAACTTAATCTCGTGTGATCATCAATAAAGGTCACAAACCATTTTTTGCCATAATACGTAGATATTCTACATGGGCCCCAGATATCACTATGAATCACAATAAATGGTGTAGTTGGTTTGTAGGGTTAGGTGGAAAAGGATGCACAATAATGTTTAGCAAAATGAAAAACTTCTCATTGAAAAGAAAATGGACTTTTATTCCGAAATAAATTGGGAAACAAGTATTTTAAATATCGAAAACTAGGATGGCCTAACCTATAATGCTATAACATGATATCATTATCTTTGAAAACAGAAACAGAATTTAAGCAAGTACTTTGACATTGTCTACTCGAGTTGGGTCAATCGTCAAATTAATAGAGTCCATATTTTTCCTTAGCACTGCCAATCATCCTTCCCGTGGTCAATTCTTGAAACTCACAAGAAGAAGAGTAGAAATTAGCTTGACATTGATGATCAGAGGTAATTTTACTGATGGACAACAAATTGCAATACAAATTTGGAACGTGGAGCACATCATGGAGAGTTAACAATGAAGTGAGTTTGATAGTTCCTATGCTGGCAATTACCGAGAGTGAACCATCTGCAATTTTGACCTTTTTATTGCCTGTGCACAGACTATAGGATGAGAACAATTTGGTGCAACCAGTCATATGATCAGTTGCGACAGAATCAATTATCCAAGAATGAATAGAATTAGGAATAACACGTAAAAATGCAGTAGCAAGAGAGTTACCCTTCTGTGCTAAAGAACAAGATGGAGTTAAGGACAGCTTTGGAGATTGAAACAATTTGTACAGGTGCTCTAATTGCTCCTAGGTAAAAGGGACTGCATCCGAGTTGGTAGAAGGCTCTTGAGTCTCTTCAGCTGTGGCTTGGTAGGCGTGACTGTCACGTTTTGATTTTGGCTTCCAATTTGCTGGTTTACCATGAAGCTTCCAACACGTCTCCTTCGTATGCCATGGTATTTTGCAATGCTCACACAATGGTTTCTTACGTTCATTGAGTTTTGTAACCGTGAGATAAAGGGCTGAATTCTGGGAATAGTAATCAGCAGATACAGACTTGGGAGGATTGGGTGGAATGGTTTTGAAATTACCGGAAGATCCGGTAGGATTTCTTTGGGCTTTGGTCATTGCCGACTTATACGACATCATCAGAAGAAAAGAGCTCAAGGCTCTGATACCATGAAGGATTTTTTAGAAGAAGAATGACCATTCTTATTGAATTTCAAGAGACACGATTGCAAGATAAATAGTAGAGGAAGGCCACAAAATCGGCAAATCAAATCAGCAGATCTTTAGGCTAGAAAACAGGAAACTGAAACTAGAAATGGTAATTTCAGATTTAAAAAAATAGAATTTCCCAATTTATTCCCTAGAAATCTGACAATTGCCAAAGAAAAATAATTACAAGCCTGGAATGTTATTGCTTCGCAATCCTAGTTTTGTTAGTACTGCAAATCCCATCTACAGAAAGTCTTAAACTCTTTCAAGCAAAGAAAGGAAGACAAAGGGTCCGTGTTTTTGGTGTCATGAAAAGTATATTCCTGTTCATAAGTGTAATAGAAAGAAAATCTTCCTGGTTAAAATGGATGATGATGTAGAGAATGAAGATATGACAACAGTAATGAAGCTGTTGAATGAGTGATAGAGAAGCCCTCATGTATCTGTACTTGCTTTAAATGGTTCTGAAAACTATCAAACCATGAGCATTAGTGGAACAATGAGCAGCGAAGAGATTCAATTTCTCGTTGATTCTGGAAGCACACCTTACATTTTGGATAAGAGAATAGTTAAGATGGGTTTTAACCTTGGAGTGTGGATGTGTAAACTTAAAAAAAAAAACTCCAAACAAAAAAATAAAAATAAAAAGCAAAAGGAAAAAAAAAAAAAAAAACTCCAAACTCATATTACCCCTATATAACTATGATGGTTTTGTGCAATCAGTGGGTTGCCATATTAGGGGATACATGTTGCCACTTCAGGAAATTACAAATTAAATTTGTTCTTGACGGTCTGTTCTGTATTTTAAAGAGTAGTATAGCCATGGAACTAAAGCAAGTGAACTAAAGGAAATGACTAGAAAGGAGTTGAATAGGTTGTTAATTGTTATTGCTCTTCAATTTGCTTCTATAATTCTATTCAATTATGCAGTACAAGGAAGAAATATGTTGCTGAAAAATCACTACCCAATATGTATTATCATCTGCAAATGATAAGAAGGAAAACCAAATCAGGTTGTAATAACTTAAATTCTGAATCGCTACAATATATTTAATATACAGAATGGAAAATCATTTCAGTTTCTTTTGAGTGAGGCAGAATTTTAGCAGCCATTTCTATCCTCAATTTTCTTTTATACATTCATCTTTCTTTTGATGCAGCTTCTTTCTCGAGAGTGGCCGAATGTACTTTCGCTCCTGGCAGGTTTGATTGTTATCAAGACGCTTATTATAACAGCAATAGGTCCCCGAGTTGGACTAAACTTACAAGAAAGTGTGAGAATAGGGTTTCTTCTATCTCAAGGAGGCGAGTTTGCATTTGTAGTTTTTTCCCTAGCAAACAGGTCAGTCGTGAAAAGTAATGTGCAACTACTCTTGTGCCAAATCATTTCAGGTAAGTTTTACTGATCCAACTTTTTGCTTTCTTGCATGCAGGCTCGGAGTGCTGCCACTTGAGCTAAACAAGCTTCTCATAATTGTTGTTGTCTTTTCAATGGCATTAACTCCCTTGCTTAATGATGTTGGAAGAAAAGCTGCTGTTTTCATTGATGAGAAGTTTGGCAAAGAGGATGTATGGTTCTACTTTAACCTGTTAGTTATAGATTGTAGACAATAAGGTTGGACATGATCAGGGTGTTTGAATTATGCTTTGGGAAAAATGACACTAGTACCTGTGTTGAACCTAGGCCATGTGACACATTAAACCCCCTATCAGCTCCACATGCCACACCCCACCCCTGTATAAGGTTGGGAAATTTAATAGGATCTTTCTAAATAAACTTCATAATAATGATATAGTTTTTACCCTTAAAATGCCATACAATTATTCTGCTAGTTTACAAAAAAAATCATGACTTTTCATGCAATGGGTTCATCGAGAAGATTAATAATATAGAGAATTACATAAACTTTGATAGTTTCAACCATTATGTAGTCCTAGTGAATGGTTTCAAATCCTTAAAAAGATTCAATATTTACTCATTAAATGTTATCTAGTATTTAGTGTTTCTATTTTTTCTAGTTATAATCATTTATAAATTCTATTAACTTTTTTATTCTAATATTCGTATTGGATGGTGATGTGACCAGATCACTACACAGATGATTTAAAAAATTAATGCAATATATTCCTTTAGATTCCTTATTCTCTTGTTTTATACAATCTATCTATTAATATATTCGTATTTTTTGATAAAAGAAATTAGTGCAACATGACTATTGGTACAAATGTAATAATAGGTTCCTTTAGACTCCATACTTTATTTCAACACACTATTTTTATCCTATTAATGTAGTAAAAATATGTTTTCATGAATACTGATACCAACTGAGAACTATTAGTATGAAGACTTAATTGTTAGAGATTGTTGTAAAGTTAGAGATGGAACAGGGAAGAAGAGAAGAAGAGAAAGGGAGAAAACAAGAAGAAGAAGCAAGAGAAAAAAAAGAGATGGCAATTTTCTGAGCCTTGTACACAACTCTAGGTCTTCCCTTATATATTAATAAGAATAAAAAAATTTAAGAAGAAAAAATACCCCCACTTGCACAACCTAATTTCTAAACATATATTTTTTTTCCTAACACCCCCCTCAAGCTAGAGGTGTATGAATATCACCTGACCCTAGCTTGTCACAACCATTAGACAAGGTAAGCTTAAATAAAGGCTTTGTGAAAGCATTCCCTAGCTGATCCATAGATTTCACAAAGGGAGTCTTCATGACCTTCTTCTACATGGCATCCCTCACAAAATGACTGTCAACTTTGATGTGCTTTGTCCTCTCATGAATATTGGATTGCTAGTGATATAAATGGTAGCTTGCTTAGCACAAAATTTGAATATTGGCTTCGTTACCAAGAATCTCATTTGTGACATAAAAGACTTTAGCCACATAAGGTCACCCACAGACCACAGTATGAGCCATAGTTGCTTCAGTGCTAGAACTTGCTATAGCAGTTTGTTTCTTACTACACCAGGTAACACGATTACCTCCCACAAATGTACAGTGTCCAATAGTAGACCTTGAATCATCAATAGATCCAATCCAATTTGTAGCAAAATATCCCATTAAAGACTTATAGTTCTTATTATATTTATATATCAAACCTTTTGCCGAAAGAGCATTTTAGATACCACAAAATCCTACAAACAGCAGCCAAATGTGTTTTTTTGGGATTTTCTGAAAACTAACTCATGACTTTCACTGCAAAAGATATGTCTAGCGATAGTCAAGTAGCTCAACTTGCCAACCAATTACCCATGTTGATGTATGTCTTCAAAGTTTGGCTTGACATCCCTAGACGACTTCATGTTAGGATTCATAGGAGCTTCAATTGGCTTAGCTCCCAAACAACTAGTCTCACTTAGTAAATTCAATGGATTTTTTTTTTCTTTTTTTTTTGAGATAATTGCAACCTTTTCCTACACTGTACGATCACAACATGGTACCCAAGTCCTTGATTTGAAATTTAGCTACCACTTAACTCATGCAATCCCACTCTGGTCGCTTTTAGTAATTATGATATCAACAACATAAACTACTAGAAGTGCCCCACCTATCTCCTTTTTGCGGACAAAGACCAAATGACTGGAGTAGCACAAGATAGAGCCAAATGTAGAGACCATCACCCTAAATTTATCAAATGCTTAGGGAAACTGCTTAAGACCATAAATGGCCTTATGCAACCTACCTAGCTTCCCATCCTCCCCCTAAGCAAAATACTAGGAGGTTGCTCCATGGTACCTGTTCTTTTAGATTTCTATACAAGAAGGCATTCTTCACATCCAACTCGTATCAAGGCTGATCAAAATTAATTGCCAATAAGATTAATACATGAACAAAAATTGGTTGAGCAACAAGAGAGTTCTCAAAATAATCAATACCATATGTTTGGGAGTACCCCTTGGCAACCAATTGAATCTTAAGCTATACAATAGAGCCGTCAAAAAGATATTTGATGGTGTAGACCCAATGGCACCTAACCAACTCCTTACTAGGAGGAAGATCCCCCAAATCCTATGTCTCTCGAGTGGTCATGGAGTCCATTTCTACACCCGTTGCATGCTTCCACCTAATGTTAGCAAGCGCTTCAACATATGAGGAGGGGATAGAAATAAAAGAAGTAGACAAGGCAAAAGAACACATAGGACTAGGAAGGTGAAGAACTGAAACATAATGAGCAATAGGATAAGCAACTAAGGACTGCTGAGTATATGCTCAAAAGCAATGGTTAAGTCCAAGTCACATTGGATTGAATCTCTAGAACCAAAAATTGAAATAGTGATGGGCAGAAGAGGTGGTTGCATGATGGTAGTATTTTGTTTCTTCCTTTCTGTTGTTCATAAACATGTAGTGTTTCTGTAGGTCAGTAATTGTAGGATTCAGAATATAGAAGATTTTGGTATTTGGAAGAAAGATGATTATTGAAGTAAATTAGGATTGCATGTCATGTGGGAAGAGGCACCAAAATCTGTAACCCAGGGTGGAGAGGATGAAGAGGCAAGAAGGTTGGTTGTGCCTAAATTGGCGGCACCATCACAATAGCATTAGATGTCGAAGACTGATCTTGGAATTGTTGAACCATGCAAACAAGACTGTTACACCCCCCTTGTGACAAATTTGATGATGTACTTAACTCAATGGAGTGGCTAGGTGCATTTGAAGTATCGACAATGGGATCACCCTCGGCAAGATACTTTTTGGCCTAAGTCAGTTTCCCATTTAGATCCCAACAGCTATCAACAGTATGGTTTTCTTTGCTACAATGTATGTAAATGCGACAATTGCCACTTTGAACTCTTCCTTGTCCTTGCATGCTGCCACTGCCATCCTCATCCTCGAACACTTCTCTTGGCACTATTGGAGGCAGTGCTAACCATGGCTAAACTGTCATGGGACAAACCTTGAAGACAAAGAGCCATCTTTGGCAATCCATTGAATTCTAGCATATGCTTCATTAACAAATGTTATATTCACTGGCAAGAATCTGATTTCGGAAGGGTTGAAACTCAAGACTCAACCCAGAAAAAAGCTTGGCAGCCAAAAACTCTATCCTTTGCCTCTTAATCATCTCAACGTTGGAATTAACTAGTTGGAATTAACTAGCATATGCTTCATTAACAAATGTTATATTCACTGGCAAGAATCTGATTTTGGAAGGGTTG
Source organism: Malania oleifera (assembly GCF_029873635.1). Taxonomy (NCBI): domain Eukaryota; kingdom Viridiplantae; phylum Streptophyta; class Magnoliopsida; order Santalales; family Ximeniaceae; genus Malania; species Malania oleifera. Next base: position 26,175,930 of record NC_080425.1, read on the forward strand.
AAACTCAAGACTCAACCCAGAAAAAAGCTTGGCAGCCAAAAACTCTATCCTTTGCCTCTTAATCAGCTCAACGTTGGAATTAACTAGTTGATAGATGTTGAGTTCCTCCCGCATGCACTTCAAAGTGCGTTAGTACTCACCAATGGACCTACCTTAGTCATATTTGAAAAACTAATTAAAATTAAACATGAGTTTAATTTTAATCTTGTTCTCTTTCATCCAATCCTTATAATCATTGGAATCTGGAGACCAATCCAAGGAGAATGCAACAAGCACTTGAATTTTATTTTCATATTAACATACATACACACTGCCTAAGACCACAATCGTTAGTTGGAGTATCTAACCAATTGGATGGATCTTTAGTTGGAGTATCTAATCAATTGGATGGCTGTGTGCATTAACAGTATCAGCTGAAACTGTAGATGCACATCCGAACAAGCACCACAGGCACTCAATGAACAACATGGAAACCCAGCAGCTGCCGGCATTATTGCCATGCAGCAACTAGAAGCAAGTGCAGGCAAGAACAGCAAATAGAATCATTGAAAAACAATTGAAACCACCAGAAACTGATACAAGATTGTAAGCAAGCAAGCAATCACGATCATAGCATTAAAGCAGGATCATCATGCCACAACCGGCCAATGAACAGCAGGACAGAACCAGCCATATACCCGAAGCAGAGTGTAACTGCTTCACATCAGCTAACCATCACAAGCACACAAGAGTATCCTGTCAAGGATGCTGCAAAGCCAATCCAAGACGAAAAGTGACCATTCTAAGACTGGAACCAGCCAGAAAATCAGATTTAACTAATTAGGGGAAGATAAGAAAAAAAAATGAAAACATAATGTATAAGAAAGAAAGCTCAGATAAATCATATTTATAGGAGATTAATGCCGTCATGCCCTGTTGTGAAGCCAGAGATGGAGCAGAGAAGAAGAGAAGAGAAAAGGAGAAGAAAAGAAGAAAGCAAGAAAAGAAAAGCGGCGGCATTTTCCTGGAGCCTTACATACAGAATTGAATAACTGAAACTTGGGATTTAATTTCTTTTAAGGATGTCGACTATTTTGTGTTGTGTTATTTGTTTATTTTTTGTTTGGTAACAAAGCTTGTATGAAGAAATTATTAGCACCCAGTGATATTGCTCCATGATTATGGAAGTATTAATATCACCCATACAATTTTTCTATTTTAATGGATTGTATGCTCAAAACAACCCAGATCTAATGACTTCAAATTTTTAATATAGGCAAGTTTTATTGAATGGTTACAATGTTTTTGAATGATAAAGCATGCAAATCTAACATTGTTCATAATTTGTTGGTTGAATATTGGGGATGCATCACACAATGGTTCCTTGGGGAAAATATCGTATAAATAGAAAAAAACAAGAAGAAGCATGTATCGGTCATTTTAAAACACTAATTTAAAAATAAATTTGGCTAAGAGTGGGTTACCATTTATTAATTTGAATTGGTCTAGATTGTTGGAGTTGTCCTCTTTAGCTGGTTGTGGTACTCTGGATTGGCCTTTTGACTTATCTTGGAGTGCCTTCAGTGGTAATCTTAGGTTGGTTGGCTTTTGGAATCTTGTGGTGGAGAAGGTGCCCAAGCACTTGGATGGGTGGGAGGTTGTTTATTCTCTCTAGTTGGATATATCACCCTCATTCAGGCATGACTTTATAGTATTCCTTTCTATTTATTGTCTATTTAGAATTCCTGCAGGGTTGCTGGAAATATTAAGAGTAGTGAAGGATTTCTTATGGTAAGGAATGGGAGAGAAGAGGGACCAGTTCGGAGACTGTTTGCCGGTCCAAAAAGGAGGGGTTTGGGTCTTGGTAAGTTGCTGTCTAAGAACATTACTTTAATGGGTAAATGAATTTGGTGCTTTCCTTTAGAGGAGTCATCCCTTTGGCACAAAGTTATTAAAAGTAAATTTGGCATGCAGGGTAACAGGTTGGATGCTCATTTTGGGTTGAGATGTTCCTTTGGGTGTCCTTGGAAGTGTATTTTGTAGATTTATCCTCTTATTTTCATTGAACTTATTGTGGGTAATGGGTACCACATTCAGCTTTGGGAAGACATTTGCGTGAGAGATTCTGTGTTTTGCACTTCTTTCCTTATTTGTATAGGTTCTCCTCTTTGCATAATTATTGATCCTATTTCTTCCCTCTTTATTTCTATTGGGGATGGATTCTCTTGGGATTTTCATTTCCGAGGTATTTTGATGATAGGGAGGTGTTGGATCTCACTCTTTATTATGTTTTTTAGAGGATACTCTTTCTTCTTTGAAGGCAGACCATCAGTTACGAGTTCTTGATTCTTCAGGCTCAGGGGAGCATTCTTGCAAATCTTTTTTTGAGTATTTGACTCACATAAACATGTATTTCCCTCTTCAGTGTACTATTTGGAAGCCCTAACCCTAAGATTAAGGCTTTTATGGCTTTTGTTTGGTTAGGTATACTGAGTAAAGTTGATGCTAACAATTTGTTGCAAAGCTGGAGGCCTTTGAGGCTTTATCTCCAAATGTTTTGTTCATTATGTTTCGATGTTTCAGAATCTGTCTCATATGTTCCTTCATTGTTTCTTTTCATGGAGGGTGTGGAATAATTTATTTGGACTATTTGAGAGAATTGTGCGTCTCTGGAGTTGGTGGAGGATCAACTGGCAATCTCTTTTTCAGGCTTTGGAAGGAGTAGAAATTGTGCAGCATTGTGGAGGTGTGGGTTTTTTTCTATGTTATGGGGGATTTTGTTAGACTGGAATGCATGCATATTCACGGGAAAGAAGATGTCTTTGTCTATGCTTTTGGATAGGATTCAGTAGTTGGCTCTGTCGTGGGATTCTGCAGATGATTGTTTTAAATTGTCTTTATTAGATTTGCAGTGTGACTGGAGGGTTGTGCTATTTTAATATTGTTCTCCTTTTTGTTCTTTAATCCTTTGTTATGCTGCTTTCTTTTTGGTACTCCTCTTTAATTAAATTTCTTCATTTTCTATTAAAAAAAATAGAGGCCGTGCCTCGTTGCGATGGCAAGTGCCTCCGCCTCGGTACGGGTGGTCTCGGGTTCGAGTTCGAGACTTGGGAGCCGCCTCTCCAAAAATGGGGGTAAGGCTTGCCGACATCCACCTCTCCCAAACCCCACTCAAAGTGGGAGCCTTGTGCACTGGGCACTGCATTTTTTTTTTTTTTCTATTAAAAAAAATGTGCACGTCGTATGAATACTTTGTCAAATGCACTGACTACCATGTTAAGAAAAAAGGTTTAAAGTGTCAATTGCTTTCAAGTGAGGGGAAAGGTCATTTGTTGAGTTTTAAAGTTTACAGATTCTCATGGCATACATTCCCGGGCTATTCATATATTTTTCCATGGGTTTTTAATTTGATTCCTCCAATAGATGAAATTTTTGTAGCTCAAAATAAAATTTAATTGATTACCTTGAACACCATATTCTGCATTCATGTGTATTACACTTTAGCAGGAGAGAAGGAAAAGGTTTAAGGGAGGAAAGAGGAAAAGAAAGAAAGTGCATGTATGGAGGTATTAGATTAATTCAACTGTCTTTCCACCCATTTCCCCCAGTTATGGAGGTATTAGCTTTAGGAGGAGTGGAAAAGCTTATTTTCATTCATTTACTTACCATTCTTTATTCTCATTCATTTACTTTCCATTCTCAGTTTTCCACCAAACCTAACCAAGAAAAGGGTTTTTTCACTCCCCTCTTCTTTCTTCCCTTTTTCTTTTTCCCCTTCCTAACACAATTTTAGTGATGAAAAGTAAATTGTGCAGAAAGGAAAGTTGAAGTGAGATGCAAGACCGTCAAACAGTAGCCAAAGAGATGTATTAATGGGGTCTGTTAATGCTTGATGCACATTATTGGCCACAACCTAACAACTTAATTTTTTAGGTGAAGTGGTAATCTGACATGATTTCAGAGCTATGGTTGACAGAGGTCCTTGGTTCTAGTCTTATTGCTTGCATTTATTGTTTGGTGGTTAAAATTATTTATTTTTATCTCTCCACATGCAATTGGGCTTCACATGCAGTGGAGTTTTAAAGCTCGAAATATATTATTGGCCCACAACCTAACAGCTTAAGTTTTTTGGTGAAGTTGTAATCTAACTGGCTCCTTGAACATGCTTCACTATATGTAGTATTTTGTAAAATCTACAAGTTTGTGCAGGTTTCGGCATTTTTCTCAAGTATGAATTTATTGTACTTTTCTTAATTCTTTTTTAATTTGTCTAAATTGAAGCTTCAGAAAAATAATGAAATGGTTAACTATGATGCTCGTGATCCAATTGTCATCCTTGGATTTGGACAAATGGGTCAGGTACAACAGTTATTATTATTATCTTAGCTATCAATTTATTTGATATGTTGCTCTAAGTTAACAGTAATTTATCTTAAAAAATGTTAATTGTAGTTAAATTTTCCACATGCAGGTCCTTGCCAATTTCTTGTCCACCCCATTGGCTTCTGGGGTGGATGGCGATCTTGTGGGATGGCCATTTGTAGCTTTTGATATTGACCTCTCTGTAGTGAAGGTTGGTGAGATTTCTGTTTCTATCAATGTATTGTAGAATTCTGGTTGCAGGATATATAAATCAGGTATTGGAGTTTGAATTTTTCTCATACCTATATGGAACACATGATAAAAATGCAGGTTCTGAAGACTTCATTTGCCTCAAATTCGATCCTAATGAATAATCTTAATTTGGAATATGTCATATTCTCTGGATGATAGAATTAGCTTTTAAAAAGAGAAATAATCTGCAATTCATATGATTTAATTTATCTGAGTTGTAGCTTTCAAAATAATGTGGGCAAGGATAAAACTTTCTACCAGAATATTTGATTTGGCATGGTACCCTTTCATTTTTAAATGGGGTCATTTGTAATCATATACACCTTTATAGTAACTGAAGGATTCCAAAGTCTTTGTCTCAGCCATATATATTGTAGCTGGTTAGTATCTTCCAATTGCATTTAAATTGTTCTTATTTTTCACTTCTCCCTGTCTCTGGATTTGTAATAGTATTTGTGGGGGGAGAGAGATAAAAGAGTGAGAAAGTGATAGACAGGGAATTTCAGTCTTCAGAGGATTTTGAAACACTTTGGTGGTTTTTGGAGTTTATTGGATGTTTTGCAGTGAAACATAGCTATGATATTGAACTTACCCTGCAAAATCATTATGCTTTCATAATTATATGAACAAGCTCTTTGAGGATGTTCTATTGTTTGTCATACTCTTTTTTTCATAGGTTAATTTTCTTTCTTGGTTTCCCATATTGATTTCAAGCATCAGGTTCATTCCATGGTGCTGCTAGTCCTCTTTCGCAATAGCATTGGCATTAGAAAATTATTCTCAAGAAAAATTAATCGCGTAGTTATTGAAATAATTTATGATAATTGCACTAATATTATATGATAACAGCATAGTTATGCGTCTCTTGACCCTTTATTTCATCAGATTTTGAAAAAAAAGAAATCATTTTCAAGGAGGGTAAAAATTTGGAAATGAAAACAACTATTGCTAACCTTGTCTGAAAAGATAAACAACTATTGCTAACCTTGTCTGAAAAGATAATGCTTTAAATAAAGGTTAATAAACTAATTAGACTATTCTTTTTTTAGGGTTTTTATTTCGAAAACTGATCTGGCATACAAATGATAAAGGAATATGGCAAATATAGTGGAAGTTATTTGTCACATACATATTGGCTATTTAAATTTAAATTTTTTAGTAGATCACTTGGAATCTATTTTATAGTTTGAAGCCATTTTTTATTTTTGAGAATTGTTTGTTCAAATATGAAGATGTCTCTCTTCTCCTTCTTGAGCATTGTCCAACTCAAAATTGGTAGCTGAAGATTTCTTCAGTTGCAGAGAAGTCGTTCTTGGCTAGATTGTCTTCGAATTTCGTAAAGGTTGGGAAGGGACTTGAAGCATTCATTTTGGAAGTGTGAGGTTCTGGTTAGTTATTCCAACAATTTTTGGAGTTGTAGCTGGGATAGAAAGGAAAGAGATTCTTGGTGTTTGTTCTTGGTGGCTCTAAAGGGATGAAGGCAACATTTTGTGAAAGAATTCTGTGCGATATTTAGGGATTTCATTTTTGGTAATTGCGGATGTGAAATACTACAATGAGGTAATTGTTTGTGGAGCCACATTAACTGCTGTGCCTCATGTTTTTTTTGGTGTACATCCATTACCACTTACTAGTAAGGACTCAGGAGAAGCTGCCTCATGCATGTGTCATTGTTGGGTTCTTTCGAACCCATAAGGATAGTTGATATGATCCTCATACCTGTAGAAACTATGCTAGTGCCTAATGTAACCATTTTCAAGGGACACTTTATTTTTGAGCATTGGGAATTCCTGGATGAATCTATTTTTAGTCCATCAACCATTTCTTTCCCCTTCTTGTGTTAGTTCTCTTGTTCCTACCCTCATTCCCCTAAAAGACATTTCTACTCTTCCTTCCAGCAGGCCGGTTGCTGGTCAAGAAACTATTAAAGGTATATGATGTGGTAAGCCAAGTACAGGCATAACTACCACCATGCAGCTGCCTTTGTTAGGACTGGAGGAGCCCATGGGTGGGCTTGACACACATAGATGAACACCAACTTGACCCAAAATCTTAAGCGTATTGGGTTTTGGATCCAACCATGCATATAAGCACCCATCATCCACTCTAATTTTCCAATGTGGGACAAGCTCACAAGTGGAATTCTCAACAGCCTTTTCTATCCTCCACTCCTTCCTATCCATGGTCTTAAATTTCCACAAAATTGTTGAAATTTCTGTCAAATTTTCCGATTTCCGTCACCTCGAAATTGAAATGGCAATTGATTTCTGTATTGCATAATTTCCATAGAAATCTCAACGAATCATCTGAAATTTATCGAAATTTCGAAATTTTAGCGAAACTTGTCAAAATTTTAACTATACAATGAAATTTCATCAAAATTCAAATGAGATATTTAGGAGTGAAGTGAAATTTTTATATCAATTTATTTTATCGAAACAAAAGATTATTACTAGTGCTTTTGAAATTATATGAAAAAAAAAACTTACTAACATTTTATTTAACCATTCATGTCTAAATTAACATTATTCATATAATAAATAATGTTTAAATGATTTATGAATTTCATTTGTGTTAACTAAATATGTTTAATGTACATTATCTTACAAATATGTTTGATACACATACTATTTTACAACTTTTCCACCTCATACAATACACATATATATTTAATTTGTAATATATTAGTCCTAAAACTTATATTATTATGTTTGTTAACCATTTCTAAAGTTTCACAAAGAATTCCATGCTTTACTTCTAATTTTCGTTATTTTTTCAAATCGAAATCGAAATTTCCGTCGAAATTTCCGTACTTTTGGAGCTTTGAAATTTGAGTCAAAATCGAAATTTAAGACCTTGTTCCTATCTAGACTTGAATTGGCCCATTGCACATCCAAGACATTCCAAAACTTGCACTCAGAAGTGCTTTGTTTTTTTTTTTTTATGTTGCCAGCTATGTTTCAGATCTCCATGTTTCATTGACTATGCATTATGTTGACATGTCTATTTCATCAATTTCTATCCCATATTCACATGTTGAGGCACTTGCTAATTCTGGGTGGAGGCATGCAATGAGTTTAGAAATGGAGTCTTTGTCTTCTCGCGAGACGTGGGCATTGGTGAATCTTTCCTCTTGGTAGTGAGTTGGATATGTGCCATTGGTTCTACTCCGTCAAATATCTTTAGGATGGTTCCATTGAAAGCTTGGTTGGTGGCCAATGGGTAACCTAAATGTATGGTATTGATTATTTTGAGACCTTGTCTCCCATTGCTTGGCTGTAGTCCATTTAAATTTCAATGGCCTGTTATTTTTTATAGGTCCTTTTACCACTTAGATGTGCCTTCTTATGTGTGGATCTGCAGGAAAAGGGGTACATGGAGCAACCTCAAGGTATGTTGCTCATGGGAAGAGTGGCAAAATTTGTGAGTTGCATAAAGCCATGGTCTGAAGCAGTCTCTTATGGCTTTGTTTGACAAATTCAGTACTTCTATCATAATGTTGGTGGTTTATATTGATGATATCGTCATAGACAGTGACCTTTGCAAGGATGCGTACTTCTTGACTTCAGAAAAAATTCAAATCAAGGACTTAGGTGCTCTGTTATTTTTTTGGTATTGAGATAGTTGTCTATGATAACCTTAAATCTGTCTAGTAGAAAATATATTTTGTACTTGCTACAAGACTTGTACGTTGGGAGTTAAACCATCCTCCTATGGATCTTAGTGTGAAGTTGTTTAGGGAGGCTTGACCTTATCTTAAAAAAAAGGGGATCATATAGAAAGTTGGTTGGAAAACTGATTATTTGGCCACCACTTGACCTGGCATATCCTTTTTATTGAGGTGGTGAGTCAGTTTATGGAGAATCACAATCAGGCACATTGTGTGCTGTCTGCAGGATCCTTTGGCATGTCAACAGCTCTCTTGACCGAGTTTGGTATTAATAGAAACTATGATTTGGTGGGATATTCTGATGCATAGGCTGGTTCTGGTGAAGATCAAACGGATATTGTACATTTGTGGTGTAATCTTCATAGATGGCATTAGAAAGAAAGAGATTATTGTAGCGAACTGTAGTGCTGAAGCAAAGTACTGAGCTATTGCTCATATGGTCAGTGAGTTAGTGTGATTGAAGTCTCTTACGGCACAGATGGTTTCTTGATAATGGAGCCTATAGATATGTTTTGTACAATCTGAACTTTCATTTCCATCAATCATGTGGTTCCCAAGAAAACAGAGAGCAGTGGAGTTCATTGTCATTTTGTGGGGGATGCTATGATCAAGTAGATCTAATTGATGTAACAGGCTAGGGTTATATGATACTTTTATAGCTTGAGGGGCAGAATTAGAGAGGCATGGCATTTTTTCTGTTTATTCTGTGCATGTAGGGGCATTTTGTCATACAGAATTTGTTAATTAAATAGGTCTGGTCTGGAGGGTACACAGTGCACGCAAGATTACTCTCTGCCCTGGCCAACTGTTCTTGACATCTCCTTTTTCCTGCTCTTCGCTGATTATTCTTTCAGTGACCCATTTTGATTTTCCAGATTTGCAAAAAAAATTATTAGGGAAAGAATATTATAAGTGAAACCCTTTTTTCTGGGAAAATCTTCATTGCATTCAGCTCACTCCAAGTGTACAGATGCTACTGCTATATAATTGTTTTGTTTTGCTATATAATTCTTAAAAGAGTTGTAAAACTTGCTTCAATTATGACAAGCTGATGATTGAACACCTCCTAATTTTGATTAATGGGGGCATTCTTCTTGAGCAAAGCATCAGAAAGTTAAAAGTCCCTTCATGCAGGCATGTGTTAAAAATGTGCATTAAAAAGGAGGCAAGGAATTCAGTGACCACAAAAACAGATAAATTCAGGCCCATTCCTTGCTGTTGCATGGGTGAACATAATGAGGAAGATATAGTGGTTTAACAATTGCTGGATAAGATGGGGTTGTGGTTATCCAACTCTGCAGGCAAAGAAGTCCAGTTGGATGGTGGTAAAAGGATAAGAAGGGCCAACGGGAATTAGTGAATTTGTTCTATTAACTATAATGGAAAGGGATTGAAGAATGGTTTTCTTAGTTTTTTTAGGGCTTGTTCCTTTTTGAGGATTTCTTGTCCTCGATTGTATTTCCTTTCTGTCTTAATATATCTTCTTTTTTATTTAAAATAAATTATTGCTGGAGATATTTCCTAGATGGAAATTTTGGGTTTGTACTTGAAAATACTTTCCAACTTTAATTTTGTACCTTTGTTCTTTGCTGTAAAATTGTTAAATCTTCTGGTTACAACTTTTTTTCTCTTCTGTGTTTTTGAGAAAATAATTTTGGTGAGTCGTAACATTAAATTTCTGTATTTTTTCCCAAACAGGCTTCTAAGGAACTTGGTTTTCCAATCCTTTATGGTGATGGGTCACGCCCAGCAGTTTTGCAGTCTGCTGGCATCTCCTCTCCAAAAGCTGTCATGGTTATGTTCACAGGGAAGAAGAGGACCACTGAGGCTGTTCAAAGGATTCGCCTTGCCTTTCCTGCGGTACTCTCTCTCTCTCTCTCTCTCTCTCTCTCTCTCTCTCTCTAACTGACACGATAACATATAATGCCTTTGTGATGAAGTAACAGAGACATGCTACTGCGGGGTCTCAGGAGTGTCTGAAAGATTCAACCTTACCCCTGCAAGCAAAGACTTGAACCCTTGATTCGGAGATAACGATGGTGCAAGTGCAACCTTATTGATGTGCCAAAGTCCATCCTCTAATTTTTGCTAAGGAATGCATTAAAAACAAAAGAAAAAAATTAGTTGTGAAGTCTCAGTTACTGCTGTGACGATGTCTGATTAGGATAGTCCTTTCCATAACAATCAAGGCCTTCAATGCATACCATTCCATAGGGAGCAAGGATGACACTTCTTTCTTAGATTGAATTGAATTAAATGCTGTGAAATTGTTGCTTGTGATTTAGAAATAAGATTTACTTTTGTCTAAATTGAAATTATTTTAGATAGCTATCTATTGATTGAACTTCTACTCAGCAGGTCCCAATATATGCCAGAGCTCAAGACCTTAAGCATCTCCTAGATCTGAAGAAATCTGGCGCTACCGATGCTCTTCTTGAAAATGCAGAGGTATACTTGAATTGATTTTCCTTAGATAAGTGCCCTTAAAATGAAAATTCTTGCATAATGTACCTGGATGACTAAATATTTAGTTATTCTCTCAGACAAGTCTACAGCTAGGGTCCAAACTTCTGAAAGGGCTTGGAGCAATGTCTGATGATGTAAACTTTCTGAGTCAGCTCATTCGAGATTCCATGGAGCTGCAAGCTCAAGAAGCCCTCAATAAAACTGATGATCGAGAACGTGATGTTATGAAACCGATGCAGGTACTCATTCATGCATGCATGCACATATTCTTGTATGTAGGACTGCACACAGTTCGGTGCGAACCGAAAATGTCGGTTTTGAAATTCCCGAACTGAAACCGAAACTGAACCGAAATTATGCTTTAATTGAAAACCAAAAATGTGGTGGTTTGGTTGCGGTTTTTCGGTTTTTAACCAATTTTTTTTATAAAAAAAAAAAAAAAACCTAAATTTTTCATAAAGTTAAATTTATTGAGCATTTTAATTTTTATGGTGGCTCATAATTTTAACAAAATAAAATCTGTTGGGCACTTTTAACAAAATAACCTTTATTTTTCATAAAGTTGTTAAAAATTTATTGAGTATTTTTATTTTTTATAGTGGCTCATAATTTTAACAAAATAATATTTGTTGGGCACTTTTAATAATAAAATCTGTTGGGCACTTCCAAAATGAGAATTACATATCAATTCCACAATGTCTCAATCCTTGGGCACTTTTAATAATTAAATCTCTCTATCCCTAATTTCACAAAATAAGCAATGAGGCAAGCAAACATTAACAATAAACAAATATATATATATATATATATATATATATAAAATATTACAAATTACAAGTACAAAATAGACATTCTAATTGTTCATCAATGGTTTAAAATTTTAATGAATTGAAGAAATTCTTCCATCCACATTCTTTCATCTTCAAGATTGTAGCTTCAATTCTCCAATATCGATGCAAGCATCATTCCTAATAAAATGAAACAATATGAAAGTTATAACAAGATAACATTAAATTGATGATCAATGTTCAATTGTTCATAATACATAATCTTACCAATAAATCATCCATGCTTATTTGATCAATCATTCTTCCATCTTCAAAATTGTAGCTTCAATTCTCCAATCTTGATGCAAACATCATTCCTAATAAAATGAAACAATATGAAAGTTATAACAAGATAAAATTAAATTGACGATCATTGTTCAATTATTCATAGTACATAATCTTACCAATAAATCATCCATGCCAATTTGATCAAATTATGAAATGAATGAAAAAGAAAAAGTCAATGAATTAGAGAAAATAAATACAAAACAATAATTAGAATAAAACAGCTAGAAAATGTGAAAAAGATGTCTTAAGAAATTATGTTTTACCTTTCTCAAGTTCTTCAAGGCTTTCTTCATAGTTCACTGGTAATGGTGAATTTCACAACCAATCTTAAGAACATATAAGAGCCTCCACAATCTTAGGAGTCAATGATGTTCTAAAAGAATCAAGAACACGACCTCCCGTACTAAATGCAGGCTCAGAAGCAACAGTAGCTATGGGGATAGCCAAAACATCACGTGTCAACTGTGAAAGGATAGGAAACCTTGGATTATTTATCTTTCACCATCCTAAAATATCAAATTCTTGACTACCCTCTTCAGGTGCCTCAGAAAGATACCTCTGAAGATCACTCTTGCCTTCCCCACCTTCTTTTTCTGACCTATGCCTCCTGAATTTATCTAGCATAACCATCATCATCTTCATTGTTGGTTCGTCATCATCCACCATATAGTCCATACTAGTGATAGGGCCAAAAGAACTAGAGCTAACTTCGGCAGTTCTACCACTAGGTCCACTGCATTGGAATTGTCTACCCCCATTTTTATACTCATCATACATTGAGAAAATAACATCCTTCACCTTTTTACTCAAAATTGAAGATGTAGGAGGAAACAGTTGAGAAAGACCCCAGTCCACATATTCTAACTTGTATCGAGGATCAAGAAGGGTGGCAACAAACATCATCATATTCAATTTTTCTAGATTCCCCCAATAATCATCATATTAATGTTTCATTTTGAATGCCATTTCACTTAATTCAAAATCATCATTTTGGCACCAATTTTCCAAAAAAAGCATTATTCATGCAAATTTCATGGAAAAAAGTATTAGAAGTCACATAATTAGAACCCAAAACACGCAAAGTGAAGTGATAGAAACATCCTAAGAATTGCACCATCTTCCTCACATTATCCCAATCATCTTCCATTGGCTTTCCTTTTCCACCATCTTTTGAAAGATCAAGGGTAAAATCTCGATCTTTTTCATCATATCTATCAAAAACTTTTTGAAATTTTTTAGCAATGTACAACATCATATATGTGGAATTCCATCTAGTAAACACATCCAAACACAAATGTTTTTTACAATTAACCTTTTCCTCATCTGCACACTCTCTTTAAATTTAGCAATTATACCAGGTGATTGCCTAATATATTTTACTGCTTAATTAATTTGAAGTACAGAATCTCCCACAAGTTTGAATCCATCTTGCACAATTAAATTAATGATATGTGCAACCCACCTCATGTGCATGAACTCACTATTGAGCACACTACCCTTCCAATTGTTCACCCTCCTCTTTAAGTAACTAATGTTTGTACCATTAGAACTTGCATTATCTGTAGTAATAGTAAAAACTTTATCTATTCCCCAATCCAACAAAGCTTTCTCAATAGCAAAACCTAACACTTCCCCTCGATGATGAAGAACTAGACCAAAACTTAAAATTCTTTTGTGTAACCTCCATTCAATGTCAACAAAATGCACAGTTAGACACGTGTAACTAACATTCTATAAAGATGTCCAAGTGTCTGTTGTAAGGCAAACTCGTTGACAATTATGTTTCAAAATTTTTTTCAATTTCTTTTTCTCTTCTCTATATAAAAGAAGACAATCCTTTGCCATTGTCACTCGCAATGGAACCTTAAATCTAGGTTCCATGAGCCTACAAAAATATTTAAAACCATGTCCCTCCATAAATCTGAATGGTAGTTCATCCACTATCACCATATATGCTAAAGCTTTTCTAAGAATATCAGCATCATACTTTTGGCATGTTAACTGTTTTTCTTCCATTTTTGTTTCTGGTTTGAAGTTGATTTGGGATTGATTACGATCATGAGGTCTCTTATAGGGATACTTAGCACATAAGTTCAAGTGATTCCACAAAACTCATGTTTCATTCATTCTTGAATCATCACAGAACACTTTAGGATAATATTTACACTGAGCTTTAACCTCTGTAGTGTTATCAACACATAATCTAGTAAAATGATCTCATACATCTGATCTTGATTTAAACTTCTTCATCTCACCCAATTCTGTTCCTAAAGTAGCAACATTATTTACTGATTTTGTATTCATGCTTAGACTTGGACTTGGGCATGAGCTCAGACAAGGAGTTGTATTAAGACTTGCATTGTCCTCAAATTCAGACATCTATAAAAATCATGCACAAGTGCAAATTCATTAGATGAGGCATGTTTAAGCTAACCCAAAAAAATATGTGCAATTTAATTAATTGACTAATTGATTGAAACATAGAAAAATATAAATTATAAAGCCTTTCGTTTAGATTATGGTACTTAAAAATAATTAATACCAATGATTTGCTTCAAAAGAGAGGACCCAATAAAGCTCTATCTTCGAATATTTGTGGCCTTTGCTTGGGGAGTGGAGAAACTTGTGCACATTTGTTTCTTCATTATCCTTACAGGTTGGCTATTTGGAATAAATTGTTTGGTATATTTGGTGAGAGTTATGTGTGTCCATCCACATTGAAGACATTTTGCTCCATCATGTTTAGTGGTTTTGGTAGAGTAAAGGATAGGAAAGCTTTATGGCGATGCTCTATTATGGCTATAATTTGGTGTGTTTCTATGGAAAGGAATGCTAGAATTTTCTAATGAGTGGCTATGTCTACTAACTTGCTTTGGAGTAGAGTGACTTATCTTTCATTCTTGTGGGTGTTAGCAAATAGTTTTAATTTTTTCGCCACATATCTTTGGAAGACATGCAGTGGGACTGGTTTACTCTCTTGCATTGATTTTGGTTTTTGGGCCTAGAATGGGAAATTTGTAATTAGAAGTAAAGCAAGGATTTTATTCTTCCTGTTTTCCTTCTTGTTTTATTCTTCATGTGCATTCTGCCCTCTCTACTAAATTTTCTTTGTTTATAATATATACATATATTCATGATACATCTTCACTGGTAGGAATTGTTGGTTTGAGTGGGCAGCATGAACTTCTGTCTAGTGAGCCGAGAGCAGGGGAAGGGCTGTTTTGTACACTGATAGTTTTCCAGTGGGGTTACTATGGAGGATGGATGCCAGAGAAAAATTCAGGGATGCAGGAACTGCAGATGGAGTTTATTGAAGTGCCTAATCGGCACAGAGATCAAGCCGGTACAAGTTCTAGTGGTGATAAGGTGGGGACAGGAGTGACTAAATCTTGAGTATCGGGGGAACCAGCGATACCACAGGTACTCATCGAGGCAGAAAAGCAAAGGAAAAAGGAAATCCTCAGCTGAGACACAATTAAGTACAGATACAAGGGTAGTTAAATTTTTTAGAAGGCATTGTGATTGTAGTTTTTAAGTTGAGGTTACTTTGAATGGGTAGAAGGTAGATCTGGTTAAAAAATAAATAAAAATTCATGCCGATAATCCTATTGAGAAGAATAAATTTTGGGGGGGTGGGGGGTAGGGGGTGTATCTTATGAGTTGGATGAGCTAGATAGTGATTTTGATTATGATGGAGACTTACAGATGAGGTTCATGAGCAACTGGGGTTTGGATCAGGCTCTTCTGATTCATTGTAGGAGTTCTCCTATAACTCTATACTTCTAATGGATGCTTTAGATGGGTTTATTCTTTGGGATATGATGGAATAGGCGAGGAAAGAGACAAGAATGAGGAGACTCGGGTTGGTATTGTGCCTGTCCTAGGGTCTAGCATTCAATGTTGCTAGATAAAATGGGTTTGTGGTTAGCTGATCTTGAGAGGAAGTCAGTCCACTTGGATGCTGGTAAAAGTAACACTAAGAAGGAACAACACGAATTGACCTATTTAGAGTGCTCTATTAACTATGACGGAAAGGGTTTGAAAAAGGCCTTTCGTAGGTAGCTTTGTTTTTGGTTTGTTTGGAGAGTGGGCTATTCTTTTATAGATTGTTTTTTTTTTTTTAAATGGAGGGTGGGCAATTCTGTTATAGATTGAAATTTTTATTTTTTACTTTTTTATCTTTTGGTTTTGTTATCTTTTTTTTTTTTGGTAAAATATTTCACAAAAAAGAAAATTTTGTTGGAGAGGAGGTAGATATGTCTCATCTTCAGTCTGTTGATGATACTAAGCTGTTTCTCAAGGTCAATTTTGTGAAATTCTGAAATACAATTCTTGTGCTGAAAAATTTACGAAAATATTTCAGGAAAGATCAACTTGTCTAAAGAGTGGAGTGGCAGGTGTAAATGTGGATGATAGAGATTTAGTGGGGTCAAGGCCCTGGCCGGCTGTGCTACTTTGGAATGGCCGCTCTCATACCTTTTCTCTTTGTGGGATCCTGTGCTTGAGTAGGAGGTTGGAGGGGTGTAAAAAGACGTACTTATCTGTAAGAGGTCATACCACCCTCATTAGTGTTTCCCTGTTAAGTCCCTAGGTCCTCTCACTTTTTAGTGCCCAAGTGGTTCTAGGATCCTTGAGAAGATGATACGTGCTTTTCTCTAGTCAAGTTTTGGGGAGAATAAGAGAGATCGTCTTGTTGATTGGGAGGTGGTTAGTAGACCGAAATGGGAAGGAGGGCGGGGCTTGGTAATGTGGTTTCCTAGAACATTTCTCTTGGAAAATAGTTGTGGAGGTTCCCCTTAGAGGTTAACTCTTTATGACACAAGGTGATTAAAAGTACATACTGGGTTCATCAGAATGGGTGGGATTCTAGAAGAAGGGCAACATTTCGCATACAATCCCATGAAAGTTTGTATTTTCTTCCCCCTCATCTGATTGAAAGTTGGTATGGCAACATGGTTTGTTTTGGGAGGATGTTTGGTTGGGCGAGGATTCTTTGAAGCTGATGGTGCCTTGACCGTTTAGACTTTCTTCCCTGTAATATGCTCCTATCAGCACTTTTTTCTTTCTAAGGGGAGCTCTTACTTGGGACTTCCATTTTTTCAGGAATCCGAATGAAAGAGATGCCATTGAGCTTTCCATCTTACTTATCTCTTTGAATCAGTTTGTTCCAATTAATAACAGAGATGAGAGGGTTGACGAGGGTGATTCATCAAGCCTCTTTTTCCCTGAATCTTTCTTCTTTCACCTCCTCAAATCGACTTCTCACCTGGTTTTTTCCCCTGGTCACATCATTGGAAGGCTAAGATTCCTTTCGAAACTCAATATGGATGATGACTCTTGATGGGATTAACATGCCCGATTTGTTAAATATTAGAAGGCCCTTTAAAGCCCTCAACCATGACATCTGTGATGTGTTGTCAGTCCTATGGAATGAATGCTCACCTCTTCCTTCATTGTAAGGAGGCATTCCACAGATTGCCCCCTTTTCTTGTTTTGGTGAAGCTTGGATGTCTCAGGCAGTAGGTGATTTCCTGTTGGCGAGATATCAGCAAGAGTACGAAGGGAGAGGTTCATAGGGGCAACACGGTTTTCACTATTTTTTGGACCTTGTGGATTGAGAAGGATGCAAGAATTTTCTAGAATCGCACTCTCTCTCCTTTTTTGTTGTGGGATAGAGCAGTGTATTTGGCCTCTTTCTGAGCCCATTCCTTTGGTGTTTTTCTTGAGTGTGCCACTGCCTGACCTGGTTAGGGATTGAGGAAGACAACACTATTGTTATTTTCTGATTGTTTTCTTTTGATCTTCCTAGGACATCTTGTTCTCCTCCAATTGTACCCTTTTGGATGGTTAAAAAAAAAAAAGTCAAAATCAATACAATAAAGTCAAGACTTAGCCAAACAGAAATTAAAAATTCCCCAAGGTATAGTCTAAAATGCAAAATTGCTGAACAGAAAATGCATTATACAGCAAGACTAATGCATTTGAGCAAATGGCACACCTTTACACTTTTTAAGTTGAGGTTTACGCAAGTTAGTTTGGTTTGTAAACTACTAGCCAGCCACATTTATTCCGATATTAATATGTACGTTAAAGGATGAAGGAATGTTCTAATATTCACTCAACTCTTGAACTTGGGGCTTTCTAAAACAACTAAGAGTTAACACAATTTAAATTTTGTAATGTTGTGATTTTCTCTGTGATTTGCTTGAACAGAGTTGTTTGTAACTGCAAGTTTGTATCTCAGAATGACCAATGAGTAGTTTCATGTTTTTTTTTTTTTCAAAATTCATTTGTAATTTTTCTAATTTTTGTTACTTATATTCTTTGATATAAAGAGAAGTGAAATAAAACTGCCAACTGGCTTTTGCCTCGCCTTATTTGGGTTAAAATGCCTTGCCCACACCTTCACCTTTCAAATCATTGCTCCATATCAGTCCATGCTTTGTTTTTCCCCTAACATGAGTGCTTTCCCAGACACCCATATTGTTATCCTCAAACTCTAGATTACAGAGTGGACAAGTGTGGTGAATCTGTCAAAATGCCATGTACACTTCTCCACTTAGCCCCTGAGTCACTATGCTGTACCTACTGAATTTCCTTGATGCCATACTCCATACTATTGTATACGTTTTGTTTTTCTGCTATATATTAAGCTGTTGGACAATTACTGGATGAAAACTTTTGTTTCTGAGCTAGGTAAGAGCTGCGGACTTGATTGAGGACCAATCACCCTTATCATCAACTTCCTCCAAAAATGAATCATCAAGAGTGGACCAAGCAGATATTGGTCACGCACTGAGGTCTCAAGAAGGGATGAATCAAGTAGAGCATGACGGAGAGGGTCAAGGCATTTTATATTGTGAACTGGATGCAGAGAAAAGTTTGGAGGGGGTGGAAAATACAGTAGACCATCTTGCATAACTGCTATTGAAAGAGCTAAAAGATGCAGTATTGAGATCTGTTTCTTTTTGTCTTCTCAAATTCTTGCTCCTGTGGCCCCTGGTTGCACGGGCTTTAGAGTCATCATTTTTGTTGCTTAAATGTGCTATGGAACAAAGTAAATTTTGCTACAAGATTTACCTACTCTCATCCTCTTAACAGGTGAACAGTTCTCAGTATTGATACAAGATTTTATTTCCTCTTAGACCACACCATGTACATTATTGAATAGTATATAACAAAAATTCATTCTTTTCCATTTTCTGGATTTCTGAAGTCTGTTTCTGAAGGAGTTTTTCTAAAATTACTACTGGAATGCTGGAGTATGAAACCAGCCGTCTTTTATACAGTTTTTTTTTAAAAGAAACAAAACAGAAAATAATGGTTTAAAGCTTTCCTCGTGTAATCGAGGAAGATAGCAGCTAGCGTGATCACTCAACAGCATGATTTTGGGAACATTCTTGTGGTAAGTGGTCAGTGAGAGCCAGCTTTGAACAGCTCTCTGACCATGGGAGAATTGGGGTAAGTTTTGTTAGTGTTTCGGAACATGAATTTCGAGTTGTAAACTTGAATTTAAGTGAATTTAAAATAATCTCTACAATTTTATATTACATTTGTATAAGTTTTCAAAAATCCTAATCTAAAATTGAAATTCATGTTTGTTAAAATCTCAAGTATCTTTGTGAATAATGAATAAATTAGGAAAGTGGGTAAATGTAGAAGATTTTGTATTATTCTGTAGGGAGATTATTTCCTTATTTAGAATAGGTTGTACTATATAATGTAAGATTGGGATGTACAGAAAGCACAGAATTCAAGAAATACAGAAATTATATTTTGCTTTCATGGTATAAGAGCTAGGGTTTCTAAACCTTAGCTTATAATGGTCGACAACACCATCAATAGCAGAGGTTCAAGCTCCTTTGAAAATCTCGATGGCGACTTTGAAGCCACATCCATCGTGGGTTTGAATGGGTTAGAAAACTCAGCCTTTCCACTCTCAGTGGAGAAATTGAACGAATTTTCATGAGTGGGCTCAATCCATCAAACTTGTGATCGAAGGCAAAGGGATTTTAGGTTATCTTACTGGCAAGAGGAAGAAGCTCGTCTCAACTGATGTTGCAGCCCTGCAAAAATGGAAGTTCAAAAATTCCATGGTAACCACATGGCTTGTAAATTTGATGAAGCCTTCAATCGGAAAAATCTACCTATTCTTACCAACGGCGAAGAACGTATGGGACGCCGTTTGCAAGACGTCCTCCGATGTTGAGAGTTACTCTCAAATCTTCGAGATAAAGACTCGATTGTGGCGGATGAGGTAAGGTGAGAGAGACGTCACCGAGTACTTCATGGAGATGACACAACTCTGGTAGGAGCTCGACCAGAGCATCGAGGAGGAGTGGGAATGCTCTAGCGACAGCACCCACTACAAGAAACGACTCAAGAATGAAAGGGTCTTCGAGTTCTTGGCCGGCCTCAATCGTGAACTAGATGATGTGTGAGGATGGATACTTGGCCAACGACCCCTTCCATTGACCCCAAGAGGTATTTGCGGAGGTGAGGAATGAGGAGAGCATAAGAAAGGTGATGCTGAAGACACCTATGGGCCATATCAGGTAGGAAATATCAGCCCTAAATCTAAAACCAAATGGGCTGGAAGTTTTGGCCCTAATTTCAAAAGGCCCAACTCAAAAGGCCCTACGGGATTTGGGCAAAAATCACATAAGGAGAAATTATGGTGCGAGCATTGTCACAAGCAACGCCATTCAAAAGATATCTGTTGGGAAATTCATGGAAAGCCTGCAGATTGAAAGCCGTGACAAAATCAAAAAAATCATGGATATCAGGCAACTACTGATAATTTAGCTGAGAAGTCACAAGGCAAAAAAAATAACAATACCACTCCTAGTAGCGTATTCAGTCCAGAGCAGATGGATCAGCTATATAAAATGTTTTCCTCAATTCAAACGTCGGGTCAGTCTTCCACTAGTTCTCTGGCTCACCAAGGTAATTATTTGTCAACCTTAAATACTATATCCTGTTACAAATCACCATGGATAATTGACTCAGGTGCATCTGATCATATGACCGGTTCTTATCAATTGTTTTCATTCTATTCACCATATATTGGAAATTTGAGAGTCAAAATTGCAGATGGTTCTCTATCACCAGTTGCCGGTAAAGGAAGTATTCACATATCTGATTCTGTAACTTTAAAATCTGTCCTACATGTTCCCAAGTTATGTTGTAACTTGTTATCCATAAGCCAGTTAACAAAAGACTCCAATTGCTCTGCTAAATTTGATTCATTTCATTGTATTTTTCAGGACCTATCATCGGGGAAGACGATTGGCACTGCTAAGGCGTATGAAAAACTACTACTTTGAGGAGGCAAGCGTGAGTGAACGATATAATACTACAATTTGTGATTCTGCATCTATTTCTAGAAATAGTGAACTTTTGTTATGGCATTCTAAAATGGGTCACCCAAATTTTCAATATTTAAAACGTTTATTTCCGTCCATTTGTTCAAATAAAATGTCTTTTGAGTTTCAATGTGAAGTGTGTGAGCTTGCAAAACATCGACGTGCTTCTTTCCTACCATCCATATACAAACCATCCCACCCATTTACTATGATTCACAGTGATTTGTGGGGACACTGAAGATCCCTCAATCACACCCATACGAAATAGTTTGTTACTTTTATTGATGACCATACTCGTTTCTATTGGGTTTTCTTGTTGAAAGATAAAACTGAAATCTGTTCCATTTTTGTCAATTTTTATTCAATGATTCAAACATAATTCCAAACTCACATTCAAATTTTACATACTGATAATGGTACGGAGTATTTTAATGATATTCTGGGGACTTATCTTTAAGAAAATGGGATTATTCATCGGAGTTCTTGTGTGAATACCTCTCAACAAAATGGGGTTGTTGAACGAAAAAACTGACATATACTGAAGTAGCTTGAGCATTGATGTTCACTACAAACATGAAAAACTATTTTTGGGGTGATGCCATCTTAACAGCTACCCATTTCATTAATCGAATGTCGAGTCAGGTACTTACCTTTGCCACTCCTCTCCAGAAATTCCAAAAACATTTTCCTACCTCTCGAATCACCTCTAGTCTTCCATTGAAAATCTTTGGCTATACTGCCTTTGTTTATGTTCATACTCACCATCGAGATAAGCTGGATCTTCGTGTTGTTAAATGTGTCTTCATTGGTTATTCCCCTACCCTGAAAGGCTACAAATGCTATAGCCCTATCTCAAAAAGGATGTTTGTTAGCTTTTATGTCACATTCTTTGAAATCACTCCTTATTTCCCAAAGACCTCTCTTTAGGAGGAGAAATGGAGTGAAGATCGGTTCTTTAACTTCTTTACTACTGAATATGTGCCATCTATTGAGCCTCCCATTGCTTCATTCCCTAACCCATCTATTGAACCTTCCATTGCATTACTTCTTGACCTGTCAAATGCAAAAGAACACTTAACCTCGGGGGGAGATGCAGGAAAGCAAAACAACACAGACATACTTGTTTACTCAAGAAAGCCAAACACAAAGAATAGGGAGAATCTCATACTTGAGGCACCAAGAGCGTTGGAACTAGTGATGGCTCCGAACAACCATGAGTCCATGCCCAATCCTGATTTGGTAATAGATAGTCATGAGCTCTCTTCTGATAATCCTATACCCGATGACATCAATTTACCTATTGCAATTAGAAAACAAACTAGGTCATGTACTTAAGATCCCTAGTCTAAATACATGTCTTATAAAAGCTTGTCTGCAGGATATCATGTTTTTGTCTTTAACCTTGACAGGATAAGAATTCCAAAGAATATTCAGGAAGCTCTGAAAATACCTAAATGGAGGGAGGTGATCTTGGAGGAAATGTGAGCTCTAGAAAAAAATGGAACTTGGGATGTAATAAATTTTCCGAGAGGAAAGAAGCTAGTTGGTTGTAAATGGGTCGTCACAGTGAAATATAAATATGTTTGGACAGTTGAATGATATAAAGCTAGACTTGTTGCAAAAGGATTTACACAGACTTATGGCATTGACTATACATAGACATTTGTACCAGTGGCAAACTTGAATACAGTTCGGGTCCTCTTGTCCTTGGCAGCCAACTTAGATTGATCACTACAATAACTTGACATTAAGAATGCATTTCTAAATGGCGAGTTAGAAGAAGTCTACATGACTATACCACTAGGCTTCAGTAAGAAAGGTGAAGAAAGCAGAGTGTGTAAACTCAAGAAGTTCTTGTATGGACTCAAACAATCTCCTAGAGCATGGTTCGATAGATTTGCAAAAGTAATAAAGAACCAAGGATATCGACAAGGGCAATCAGATCATACCCTGTTCTTCCAACAGTCTGAAAGGGGTAAGAGAACAATTCTAATAGTGTATGTTGACGATATAATCCTAATTGGGGATGATACATTAGAGATGGAAAGATTGAAGAAAGTTCTAGCTACTAATATATAGCTTGAAAGCCTCCTCGTTGTTTTGAAAAACAAAGTTCTAATTTCTCTTACTCCTTTATTTTGAAAGTCATTTTGAAGAAATTATTTTTGGGTTATTCAAGTAAGGCTTAAGCATGTATTTAAGCTCATACATATATTGCTAGAAAGCTTTATTGAATTTTATTTTATAAAGGTCAATCATTTTAAATGAAAACCCTAACTTCTTCCATTCATTTATTTGGAAATATTTTTGTTGGAGGATATCTATGGGTTATTCAAGAGCTTTGAACATATATTCAATTAATATATATTAGCTCGAAAAGCTTCTTGAGAAAATGCTTGAGCATGTATTTTCACTCAGATACTTTGCTTGGAAAGCCTTATTGAATTTAAATTTTAAAGGTCATTTTAGAAAAGAAAAAGTCATTTTCCATAATCATTTTCCATACTCTCATGTTTTACTTGAAAAATAATTTTTGAGAGAAAAGCATTACTCTACTGAGCTTAATGTTTAAATCATATGGGAGTGCATTTAAACCTTCATAGAAGCATTGTAATTGTACAAAAAATTTATTTTTCAAAACAGACCCTTCCTAGTTCGGGTTGTGAACTGTGGCCAAGTGAGGGTACATCACTTGGAGAGGTTTGGCTTCACCCGATTAAGTGAGCTAGGGAGGCTCCACCCTATAAGGAGTGTGAAATGGTTTGGCTCCGCTCGGTTAAGTTAGTTAGGGGGACACCACCCTGTAAGGATTGTGTAACGGCCTGGCTTCACCCAGTTAAGGGAGCTAGGGAGGCTCCACCCTATAAGGAATATAAACAGTTTTTGCTCCACCCAGTTAAGTGAGTAGGGTTAGTGAAATTCTTGGGGGGTTTGCCCAAGACGAGGACGTAAGCAGGATTGGCTGAACCTCATTAAAAAACTTATGTCGTTCTCTCTCTCTCTCTCTCTCTCTCTCTCTCTCTCTCTCTCTCTCTCTTTTGTTTATATTTTCGTACTTTAAATTCTGCACGTGTATGTTTGCATTCATTGTTATAATTATTACTTGTTTCAATTTTAATTGGGATATGATTGTTGGTGAATCTGCGTAATTTAGTTTAGCCAAAAAGATTTTAAACCCCAATTCATCCCCCCTCTTGGGATCGCACCATAACTCTCAATTGATATCGAATTTCGGTTTCAATAAGTTTAACCAAATTTGCATAAAGATTGCAATGAATCTTGTTTGGTGTATCTCTATTTTTAGGGTCAATCCTTTGCAGATCCTCCACTACTTTTATTGTGTAGATTTTACCATTTGAAAATTAAAAATAAGTTTTGTAAAATCAATTTGATTGGAGATTTTGGAAAGTGTTTTTCAAAAGAAATTCTCTCCCAATGAAAATGTTTTGAAAAATGCGTAGTGTTGACTTTGGTGCAATCCCAAGAGGGGGGTGAATTGGAGATTTAAAAATTTTTCCTAGGTTTATCTAAGCCAGTAGCAATAATGCACAACCTAGGGGCAATCTAAATATGTATGAAGTTGCAGATATGATAAATCAATCTATTTTCAACACATGCAACACAATTTCAGTATCTCTCAATCAAATACAATTACGTGTTAACCAGATATGCAATATATTCAGCAAAGAGATTGAATCAAGCAAGAAGCAGACTATAAAGCAAGTAAAGTAAAAATAACACCGAATATGTTATCGGGGTTCGGCAAACGTGTCTCATCCCCTCCTCAGCTCGCAAGTCCAAGAATTACACTACGACTCACTTAACGGGTGGAGTGACACTAGTTTCAATCAGATCAAATTACTAGGGCTGACCTCAACCTTTACACACTCTCCTTACAAGGCGGAGAATTCCCACCTCAGGCCACATCTGGATTACAATCATATAAGCTTTTTCTTACAAGTAAAGGTGCTTTTAACACAAGAAGATTTGTACAATGATATGACCCAAATATGTGCACTCACATATGATATGGATTTAATGCTCAAGTGAGATCCAATATGTGAACTCTCTAAAATGTGCAAGTGAATGTATATAAAAGAGTACAACCTTTGATACAAGATGTTATATTCAACGAACAAATAATCAAAGAAAGTTTAACACAATCCAAATCAAATATCTCAAAGATGTTCTAACTGTAAAGCACAATAGATATTCTAGATCGAGACTTGCAAAAACAATATCAAAGATTATATGCAAGCTTTCAAGTCTTGCAATTGGAATGTCAAGACTAACAAGCCAAAAAACAAGATCTTCCCAATCAAATATTTATATATGAAATATTGTGGGAAAGATCAAACAAGCAAGAACTCTCAAAAATAGATTTACAAAACGTATGAGTATGTGAGAGTATTTTCAAAAAGAGTTGTTAGAATTGGTGTATTCCCAAGAAGGGGGGTGAATTGGAAATTTAAACTTTTCTCATAGATTAAGTTAGAAGTCAATATGATTTGATAACCTAAGGTCTTTTTACACAATTCCAAATGTGCCGATCAATAAAATATACAGAATTTAAATCATGCACATCATTCATACCATAACATATATGTGCGGTAAATATAAAGTGCGAAAATGTAAACAGACACACGATATGTTATCGGGGTTCGGCCAACTGTGCCTACGTCCCCGCCTCTAGCTCACAAACCTGAGGATTCCACTAATAGCTCACTTAAGGGTGGAGCAACACCGATTACAACCAGGTCAATTAGCATAGGACTGACCTCAACCTTAACCAAGTCAATTAGCGGGGTTGACCTCAATCTACACGCCTTAACAAGATGGCACACCTAACTTTCCTAACCGGGTCTAAGCCAATCTGAGACTATTCTAGGGCTAGTCTCCCTCTTCAGGCCCGTGCCTGGAAATACAACAGATGTGTATTACAATCAAATTGGTACAGTGATTATACTTTCATGTAAAGCAGATGTGTACCCAGTTACATTCAATCACATACACCACCAATGATATAATATGTAAGCTCAGAGTGGTCCAATATTTCAACTCTCAGATATATATATATACTATCAGTGTAATAAGTGCGTGAGAGTATTAATCAAACAATATTTGTATCACACGATATTCAGGCAAGATGTTCACACAAAGATACTAGCCAAACAATATATATGTATATTTCAATGAGCGGATTTTCTCAATCGTATGATGCTCTAGTAATGTATATGTTTGGTTTGTAAAAAGATATTCAATCTTTGTATTCAGCAAAGAATATGTGAGTTAATGAATATTGCAACAAAGATTTTATCACATGAACAAATATCTCTTTAAATATTTTTCAAGATAAAGGTACAATAGATATTTGAAAAAGTTTGACAGGTTTTTGCAATCAAAAAACAAATACAAATTTCTCAAAATATTGCAATGAATATACAATACTCAGAAGTTTTATAAAGTTTTCTTAGGAGAGACTTATTAACAAAGTCCCCTAAGATCACTTAGGTTTAGCTCCCGTAAAAATCAAATCAATTTAATCAAAATGGGAAAGCAAACCTTTCTAATCAAGCATTCAATCAACTTACAGAGATTTTGAGCAATAAGAGAAGGTAAGTATAAGTGGTTAGGGCTTCGATATGAGTATTATAAGATTTAGAAATTTCAAAGAATTTCTCCTAATCAAAGTGGTTAATCTCTCTCTAATTTTCTCAAATAATCTCATATATATAGACATGGGAA
This sequence comes from Malania oleifera, assembly GCF_029873635.1. NCBI lineage: Eukaryota > Viridiplantae > Streptophyta > Magnoliopsida > Santalales > Ximeniaceae > Malania > Malania oleifera. Next base: position 26,202,884 of record NC_080425.1, read on the forward strand.
GAGATATGAAAGTTAGCGACCTATGGGGTATTATTAGGGAAGTTTAATGACATTTCAAATATTTTAACCCTATTTAAAAAATGTTTAACTGCAGTAAAAATTAGGGCAACCCAAGAGGTCTGGTCAACTAGAATAGTTTTGGTCGACCAGAGTTCATATGGTTTGATCGACCATGAGGTTTTTGAACTGAGGGCTTGGTCAATCGGAAGCGGGCAATTTCTCATTTCTCCGAGGTTCGGTCGACCAGGCCATTTTGAACTGGTTGGTTCGGTCGGCCAGATCGTTGGGATTTTTCCCGAGGACCCTCGGTCGACCAGGTAGTTGGTGTACAAATTTGGCTCGGTCGACCAGATGGTCAATTTGTTGACCTAGGGGGTTTCAATCAACCGGGACTTTTTGAACTACATTGGTTCGGTCGACCAGGGCCTTGGTCAACTGTTGACCTAAGGCTGTTTCGATTGACCAGGGCAAAATGAAGTGCCTTGGCCGGTCGACTGAAAGTGCACAATGTGTGCATTTCGGTCCAGTCCTAAAACATACAAACCCTATTCAAGTGCCTAACAATCATAGGTGCAAATGGTGTGCGTCTTAAGGTCACTTGGGGTCCAATTTTGAAGACATCAAAAAAGTCCGGTGTCGGTCGACCGAAGGGTAAACCCTAAGGTACTTTTAGTTCGTATATGGTTTGAGCTTACATAATAAACCATGCATGTGTTGTGTGTGCTTATTACAAGCCAAATGTCCTAATTACTATTACAGACCAATTTCATCACTAAATATATATTACAACTGAAAAACATGAACTGGTCTTCAAGCCTTAAGCTTTCACGTGTCATCAAAGTATCTGCTAATATAGACCTGCACATGAACTAGATATTCATTAAATACATGAATATTTGTCATTATCAAAACCGGGCGTGACCTATAAGGTCAACATTCTCCCCCTTTTTGATGATGACAAATATGACCAGCAAAAATATAGGGTTAAGCCTAAGAAGGCTCCCCCTCACAATATGCATCCAATGTATTTTTAAACAAAAGTCCTACCCATTATTTTTTCCCCTTTCCATCTCCCCCTTTTGGTAACAGCAAAAAAAGGGTCATTTGAATTAAAATCCTAGGCAATGGATGATTAGTACATTTATACAAGAATAATTTTGGAAAGAGTTTTTGAAAATTTCGGAAGAGTGCCATTTGTAAATCGAACTTTCCAAAAGAAAACTTGTATAAGTGTAACCTATTTGATTTGAAATTTCCTAACAATTTATCTACAACTACTCAAACAATTCAGTATGGTCCAATCAAGCAAATAAAAATCCAAGACGATCATGAATTGGACAAGTTGTGCATCACATATGATAATCAATATAAGTATGTAATAGAATTATGAATTGTGCACACAATCAATCAATCACCTTTCACAAAGTCTTAAAGTAGGAGGGTTAGTAAATCATTAGTATCAGTTGCTAAGACTTGGAAAGTTCCCATGAGAGAGCTCCCCCTAAATGTATGCAAGTTATGAAGCAATTACTTTAAATGTATATATATATATATATATATATATATATGCACAATCAACTCCAAGGAATGTAACACTTCAATGCAAATGAATCAATTGTGACATATTGAGATTTTACACACACAAAAGTAATGTTTTAATTATTTGGGAAAATGTCTACAGAAAAATTCGGCAGCATACCGGCTGTAAACAGGACATTTCCCAAAATTTTACTTGCACAAAAATGATTCTCAAACAAGCAATATCACAAAAGTAAGGCATGCGAGAACCTATCATCTACCAGCAGGCAAATCTCAACAACTGCATCCGCCATGCAGTAGGCATTCTATACTATTCATACATTTTAATAGAATAATCATTTAACCACAAGAACATGCAAGTCAAGGTACTGCTGATATATATCATAATCAAATAGGGTGGTATATCATAGTATCTGCATGAGAATACAAATAAAATTAAAAGATGTTTTTATTTAGTACAGACCAGATGATATAAAAAAAAATAGAATGAATCAAAGCTACGCAATCTGATTTGCAGACAACTCCGGAGTCTAGAACTCCCCTCCATCATCTCCTCCATCACCGCCATCACCGACATCAAAATCGAAGTCCATAGTCATCATGTCCCTCTCATCTTGCATCTCTTGAATGCGGTCGTTCAGCTCGCTGAAGCTGACGGTCATGGACCTCTCTAAGTCTGTAAAGCGACTGGCAGTAGAGATGGAGAACTGTTGGAACTCCTCACGAAGTGTAGTGGATGACGATGTCAAGTCCCGCAAGTCTGACTGGACTGATCCTCGAAACTGTGCGAACAAGTCAGACAAACTGGTGATCGCAGCCATAAGATCCATATTTGACGGCTGCGGGGGTTGTGGTGGCACCTGTGGGGCCTCTTCCTACGCTGTTGCTCCCCTAGAAGGCTCCCAGATGTTCCCAACAAGCTCGTACCCCATCAATCTCAAGGTCACGCCAGAGAAGATATCGGCAGGTCGTCTCCTCTTCAGTGAAGCCACATTTGAGCGCATGACTCCAATATTCCTAAACAACTTGTTCAGGATGCCCCCATACGACATCATGATTCGGTGGCCAATCGTCTTGGCCATCATCCACCTGATTATTAGGCTGGGCAGATCCAATCTCTTCCAGGCGAACAGACACCACATGATAAAACAGTCCAAAAATGACACGTGCACTCTAGACCCTGCCTTGGGCAGGACATTATACATGATCAAGTGGTGCACAACCTTAGCCTCTAATGTGAACTGTATGTAATGTGGAGGATGGTTTTGGCTAGCAGTGTCAGGGTCAGACAGGGTCAGGTTTGCGAATGTGGCGACTGTGAATTCTTGTTTTAAGATCTAGGAATTTACCACATCGGGGCACTCGAAGTCTCCACGGTCAATATCAAGGACATCTGAGATATACTGGGCATCAAAACGCATATCTGTCCTCAATACACGGGAGAAGTACCCATTTTCATCGTTACCCAAATTGGCGTAAAACGTCCTAACATAGGTTGGGTAATGACCCCCAAGCTGGTAGGAAATAAACGTTTTCCACCCTTGATACTCGAACATATCCAATACATTGCTAAAGTATTGATTCATGAAGTCTAGATCGAGGATCTTACCTAATATTGCCTCCTTGGGACGGAAACTCTGAGATCGACTTTGCACCTCTCTAAAAGAAAATACTCATTCTCAGCGTTTGTAATGTCATGGGCTTCAATGTGTGCCATGGCGGTAAGGATGTGAGGCTTGGATGCTTGGAAATACAAGGAGGGTTGAAAAATCTCTCAAGAATTTCGCACAAGTGAGCTGCAAATGAAGAAAAACCATATATATATATATATCGCAGCTCAGTCAACTAGATGTAGATACAGTCGACTGATGCTTGAACTTCCCCACGCACCGACACTGTTTGGTCGACTGAGGAGAAAATGAACTAAGATGGTCGGTCGACCGAGAGGGAGTACAGTAACCATGTTCGGTCGACTAGGGGGCAACCGAAAAGTTCGGTTGACCGTTGGAAATACGTTCACTGAGGTACGATCGACTGTAAGGTCAAGGTCAACTGGTCGGTTGCAAAGGATCCTTATACTGTATGCTCGATCGGAACGAGCGATAGTGAAGTTCTCAATTTTTCCTGAATGTTGATCCACAGTTTCTAAGGTCCAGAATTTGCTTATTGCCAACATAAATAGACTCGTAGGATCATTGGAAGCGATATTGGGTCTTAAATGAGGGCGTATCAAGAATTGATAATCTTATTGATAGTTTGGACCGAGCACTAAGGAGGATTGAGGCTTTCTTAAGCTTGCTCTGCGACTGGAGACCCGTATCCTGCGGAGATGATTTACCGAGCCAAAGGATACAAACTAAGGACTGGTGAAACCTTACCGCTAATGATCATGGGTTCTAAAGGATTTCCTATAGCTGAGGATACACAAAATTAGGGATTTGTTATTTGGTTCAAAAAGGGAGTACTTTGATTTTATCAATGAAATGTGAATCCCTTAGTGGTTGCCTCTAATCTTAATTGAAAGTGATGGCTTTTAATAAGCATGCAATAAATATGAAATTTTAATGAGCAGACCGTTGAGATTTTTCCCGAGGACTCTCGGTCGACCAGTTAGTTGGTGTACAAATTTGGTTCGATCAACCATATGGTCAATTTGTTAACCTAGGGGGTTTCGGTCAACTGGGGCTTTTTGTGATCATACATTGGTTACGGATCGCCAAGGCCTTGGTCAAACTGTTGACTCCGGCTGTTCCGGTTCGACCAAGGCCAAATGAACCGCCCTCCTGACCCGGCGACGAAAGTGCACAATGTGTGCATTTCGGTCTAGTTCTGCAAACATACAAAATTTATTCAAGGTCTAACAATTAATAGGTACCAAATGATGTGGTCCTAGGTCACTGGGGTCCAATTTTGAAGACACTGAAAAGGCCAGGTCGGTCGACCGAGGGGTAAACCCCTAAGGTCACTTTAGTTCATATTGGTTTGAGCTACATAAAAACCTATGCAATGTGTGTGTGTTTATTACAAACCATCAGTCCTCTACTGATTACAGACCAATCGCTCCACCACTGAAATATATATCAACTGAAAAACATGAACTCCGTCTTCAAAGCCTTAAGCTTTCCACGTGCTATCAATGTATCTCTAATCTAGCTTGTACATGAACTAGATAATCATTAAAGATTATGAATATTACATTATCAAAATCCCTGGGGCGGACTCATATAAGTTCAACAGAGTGATTGTGAAAATACACAACCAACTTCTATTTCAACCAAAGTGTTGTCCCAAGTAGTATCAAACGAACCAGAGTACTTGCAAATATGTGCTTGGAATGAAGACTATGTAGCAAAAAAGGGTAAAAGTTGTTAGAGGAAATTGTTGCTAATTTAAATTACTTAATGCGTCAAAGTGAGAGGAATATATAGGGTGCCTTAGTTTTTTAACCGTTGGGGACCTGTTGGGAATATTAAAAAATGTTTAATTGTAATTTAACCTAATTTACCCCTAATTACTGTAGTTAAAATTAAGGCAACCCGAGATATTCGGTCGCTCTGTCCATAGGGCCGATCGCCTGAATAGACACAGATAGGAAAGTTGAGTTTTGAACTTCAGGTTCTCGGGGAAAGGTTCGGGTGGCTGAGGCAAGGCAATTTTCCAAACTGCTCGAGGTTTGGTCGCCTCGTGGTCAGTTCGGTCTGCCGAACTTCACACTTCAATCGCCCGAAACTATTTTGAACTTAGAGTTCGGGCGCCCGGGAAAGGTGAAAATTGACACCTCTTAAGTTCGGTCGACCATGAACAGTGCGTTCATTTTGGGCCGGATTGCCGAGCCTAACGTCAACATTTTTGACTCTCACAGACTATTCGGTCCCCACTGAGGGTTTCAACGCACAATGGTTTTGGTCGCCCAAAAGCCTTCAAGCTGAAGAAATAGGTCCTTTAAAGTCAACCTGATAACATAGTCCATGGACTTGTAAGGTTTAGGGGAGTTCGGCCAATTGAGGTAGGGATCTAAGCCGGGCGGTATGTCTCTTAAAGCAGTTAGTCTATTATTCATGTAATGCAGTTGCTCCACAGACCATATTATATACAGAACAAGTAAAATCTAATCGGAAAACATTTAACACCGTAACATAGAGGTCTTCAGCTTCTGTTGGCTTTTCCAAATGCCATATATGAATATGATCTCAAGGTCATATGACTTCCTGAGTTCCTATCATCGGCCATGTTAAGAATTAATCTCCGTCAAGAGCTCATGTTGCATGGTGAGAAACATGGTTTAGTTCATAATCAAAAGGGGATCAGAATATAGAGTAAACACTAGTTCCAAAAAATGAATGAAAAGTACTGACCCATCGGTTTTTAAATGCATATCAAGTTTCATGTAATGCATTTTTATCTGTACCTTAGACTAATGTTTTAAAGATCTGCACTTTCTAGTGCTAAGGCCCCGATTTGGGAACCACAAGAACGTATGAAAGACCAGAGAGCGGAGACACCACCCCCACTCCAAGGGACGTCGAGCCTTAAGAGTAAGAAGGAGTAACATGTACAAGGTCTATCGAACCTCCTTATCTGCGACTCGAGAACCAACACTTATCGACCTCATATTGATATATCTAGGTTCGAATTTTTATTGTTTAATTGATAATAATCGTCAAGTACACTTCCTATCGCAAGTTCATTTCAAGAATTTTTTCATAGATTTTAGTGATCCGTCTTTAAAAAGGGGTTTATTCCTTTAATGCTTAGAAGCGCTAAAGTCAAAATCTTGTATACTCTATTGTAAACGAAGAAACTCTAGCACAAAGAACAGTAATATATAATTCAAGGATTAATATCCAATCCACTCCGCTAACTACATATATCTAAGAATGACTTGCTAAATATGAAAATATTGGCTATGGCAGTTTAACAGTCTCCCCCTCATAATGGAAACATGAGTATTTAGCGTGAACGATTTTTACGCTATCTATTGCTAGTTATAAATTATCCTTAGATATCAGCTATTTTTGTTCAATCACCCTAAGTTTGGGCTTTTTAGGGAATTAGTCATTCTGCCACTATATTTCAGATAACCCCTCAAACTCCTTATGGAACCTAAATCGAATTAATCACTTTAAATTATTTGATATTATATTCCAAACAGCAAATGTGTCTTCTTCGCCACAAACTCAAATTCTTTGGGCTTGAGAATTAATTTGTGCCCTCACTTAATGAAAATAGTTTCGTTTATTTCAATTGAAGGGATATATTTTTTAAGAAATATTGTTTAAATTTTTTCACATCATCTAAAATATAAAAAGCAGTGGTACCATCAATTGAAAATATACACTCCTGGGCTATAGTTGAATGCAAAATAGGGTAGAAAAGGGGCTAAAAATTCAAAAATTGTAAAGCCCAGTCGACCGGACACTAATGTATAGTCGACCGGCCCCTGCTGAGCATAGTTTTATGGTAGAGCCCAGTCGACCGGTACACTAGGACCAGTCAACCGGTCCTCTCTATTTGCCCAGATAACCTATCCGATTTACCCCCAACCAATTGGACCATCAGCAGGGTGCATTCTGTTTACACCACAGTCGACTGAACCTTATGTCTTAGTTGACCGACATGTGTAGAATGGTCTGATAAGCTTGAAAATTTAAAGTCAAAGTTAATTTATTGAAAATTTAAAATGTTTGGCTAAGAGTTAAATGTTTTGGCTGCATAACTAAGGGAGAGCAGCATTATCTAAAACTCATCTAATAAGCGCCTAATTGTATTGTGCTTGAGTTAGAAATATTATATTGTTTTATGTATTGGATGCCTTGTGAGTGTTGAACACAAACTATCCTTTCTTCGCTTAAAGTTACATCAATTGATGGATAGTTAATTATGATGTAACGACCTCAAAAATATATAAATATGATTAGGGTAAAAAAAATTTAATAAAAAATTATTATTATTAAATTAAATTATTAATTAATTAATCAATTAATAATAAATAAATAATATGATATAATATAATAATAATATAATATAATAATATTATATATATATATAGATAGGATTGATGACTCAATCCTTATTTGAAATTAATTTCAGATGAGGATACTTCCCCCCTCTTCCTATGTCTCTCTCTCTCTCTCTTCTTTTATTATTTAATTATTTAATTAATTATATATATATATTTCATTTCTTAATCCTTAAGAAATCCTAAAAATTACAAAAATACCTTTCCTCAATTCCCTATAAATAGGAGAGCCTCAGTTCATTTTTTTCAGAAATTTCCAAGATGGAGTTGAATGATAAGTGAGGAAAAAGTGTTAATGGGGAATGGAAAATTTTTAAATACTTAAAATTCTCACTCTTCCACTCTTTCCCAATTCACTTTAAAAATTCGTTTCCAACTGGGTTAGAAGAATAGATCAGAGTAAGGGGGCCGGATTATGTTAGTCAATTTTTTTTTAATACATATATAACAGGTTTAAATTATCGTACAGAGGTTGGATTACATTCGGTTTAATTTAACCTGATTTAAATTATCGTACGGGGATTGGATTATATCCCTTTTAATTTAAATAAACCTGATTTAAATTATAGGTACAAGTTACTACATATGATCATTACACTGAATGCTACTATCCATAAATTATGAAATGTTTAAGTTCTTTGATGGATAGTTAGTTATGATCATTGCTCTAAACTCTAAATATCCATTCTTCCTTAATGTCATATTATCTGATGAATGGATAATTTTTGCATGAACTGAATTGCATGCTTGGTTGTACTGAATGCTTACTTAATATATGATTTTTCGAAAATATCCTTCAATCAATATATATATATATATATATATATATATATATATATATATATAGTTATGCACTTCTAAGGATATCTAACCAAATAGTTTAGAAATATTCAAAACATCAAGTCTTTAACTAAGAACACACTTGAATGTTACTCTTTGATCAATGGCCTAATAAAAACTTTCTCAAGTATTGAACTTGTCAAAAACAATCTTTATATGAATGTGAAAACTCAATATCAAATTTCTCTAAAGATATTCAAAAACAGATGTTGATATAAGAATCTCTTGATTAAACTAAATGGATTAACCAAACCTCAATACCAAGTTGAATGCACAATGATTACTAGATTGTCTTTTGTAAATCGAGGTAGCCTCAACTCAGATTCGACATAAGAACTTTAAAATCCCAATCTAAAATTTCAGTAGTATGTTCCAATTGAGCTAAACATGCAAATCTCCTCAAGCAAATGCCAAAGGTTTGTTCTTGTGTATTCTCGTTGATCTTTCTGTTTGCACTAGGGTTTGGATGATGTATATATAGTGATCTTGCCTTTAGAATAGATCTCAACCATTGGATCAAAAATATCTCGCGAGTTCTCTTAATAAAAATTGAATTTTTAAGTTTTCCCGCAAGTTCAAACGACTGAGGTCAAGGGCCCAGATGACTGAAGTTCTTTTTAAGATTCGAAAAAAATAACCTGGGCACAGGGTTAGATGACCGAAGTGTTGGGTTCATATGACTAAAGTGTGAGTTCAGTCTTCTGAGGTCCTTCTGCCAGGTTCTGAGTTTCACCGGAAATTCTTCAAATGACTGAACTTAATCTTTGGTCTTCTAAAGAAATTATTCAGACGACTGAGGTTAACTTCGATCTTCTGAAGTTGCCACTTTAGACGACTGATCGTTGGCTTCAATCTTCTGAAATTCCCAATTCTTGGATTTTTTTTTTTAATTTGAAAAATCTGTTTTACTTTCTTTCTTGGCTCTTTTATAAAAATACTTTCCGGGGTTTTGATATTATTTCTAAGTCCATGAATGTCCCCTAATGATGTTCATGAAATGCATGAGTCATAAAGTCATTCTAAGGTATGATTTGAGTCTCAAATTAAATCATATGAAAATGTAAGTACATGAGTTCTAATAACCCATTCCTAGGACGTTCTTGAACTTTGCCGCTTGCATCTTGATTCTCGTATTCTTTGAGTTTCATGAAATGTGCCAAGATATGTAAACTTTAATTTTCATGGCTTCCATTTCTTGTTATCCTTTTGTGCATGCTTAATATAATTCCTGTTCACTATCTCAATTACACAGATCAAATACCAAGTGATTTGTCATTATTAAAATAGGATTGGACTCGTAGAGTCAACACCAACAATTGGTATCAGAGCTCGGTTGCAATAAGCTTAACCACTATTTGCATAAAGATTGCAATGGCTCATTTTCGGTGTTTCCTTGTTTGAGGGTCAAACCATTTGTAAATCCTCCACTGTTTTCACTATAGAGATTTTACCTTATGTTTATTGAAAATGTTCTTGTAAAATCAAATGATTAGAGGATTTGGAAAGTGTTTGTCAAAGTTTATCATATCCCACTAAAAAAATGATTTTTAAATTCATAGTTTCTCAAACATGAAAATGATTTGAAAGTGCATGACTTGAATTTAATGCATGTCATTTGAGTGTCAGGCATATACTTTTATTTTGCCTTAACTACTAATATTCTTGCAAAGCTTATGTTTTATAGTAGTCCTAAGGGTTTTGGGAAACATAAGAATTTTGAAAAAACCGAGAGAGAAAAGTACGCCACTCAGAGTTTAAATGATTAAGAAGGAGTAAAACTTAAAGGTATATCTATTCTCCTTCTAATATATTGAACAATTCATATTATGATTCACATGATATATCTAATGTTTGATTTGTTTGTTGTTGTGAATCATATGATATTTTTATTAATTTCATGTCATGATTGGTATGATATATCTTGTATTAAATCTTTGTATGAATCATGATAAATCTTTTATGATAATAGCATGATGTCTTATGAGGTACATCTCAAAGGAATTTTTATATACTCATAAGTTTTTAGGAAATAATATAAAAAGGGATTATAATACTTTGAATGCTTAAATAGTGTTTGTGCTTAAAATTCTATATTTTAATATACACTATTATCATACATAAGTCTTAGTGATAATATCCAATCTAAGCTTAATATATATACATATGATTATGATTGGTTAATATATGATAATACTGGCTATAACATGCTTATATAAAACCATCAACTCTTAAATTAAACCTCATAAACATGTTTAAATAAATCCCCTTCAAGTAGACAATGGATTTTAATTTGTGAAACAATGCTATATATATATATATATATATATATATATATATGCTTATATATAAATATCTTCAAATATAGCATATTTTTGTCTATCACACTAAATTGTGTTATAGGAAATTAAATTTATACTGCATATCATATTTTCATAAACCCAGCACAAAAGGCCAAGCTTAAAATCAATGAAAATCTTTGGGCACTTGGCTAAGAGAGTGAAGAATTTATAAAAGAAAAAGGCGTAAGCAGAGTACACAACTCAGGGGGAGCATGTCATATTCATAGCTCTTTTATTTAAATGCTCTCATAAATTTTATTTTGCTTACATGCCCACATAAAAACAACAATGTAGTGTACTATCCACAAACTACTAATTGTTTTAAATTCTTTTGATGGATAGTTAATTTTTTATCACTGCACTGAACTCTAGATATCCATTTCTACGTAATAACATATAATCTGATAAATGGATAATTTTTCCTCTTAAACTACTATGAGCTGAATGCCTATGTCCATTCTTGTTTAAATGATTATCTTTTCTGATGAATGGATAGTTTTTAAAAAAACAATAATAATAAATGCATATATCTATCCTTCACTTTAAGTTCAACTATATTTAATGGATAGCTTATTTGTACTGAATGTCACTATCCATTACTTGCCTAATGATTATATCTTCGTATGGATAGTCTATATTTTATTTGATATATTGATTATACTACTGAATGCATGTCTGTATTGAATGTCTCCTACATGACTGATGCAGTGATGTGAATTACATACTAGTAGTGGATATAGGTTCTTACATGCTTAAACTGAATAGCATCTACATGATGCAGATTATTGTAAACTACTTGCTTGAATCTATCAGATTTTAGTGCATAAAATTTTGGGAAATGTCCTATTTACAGATAGCATGCTGCTGAAATTTTGGTCAACTTTCCCAAGTTAATTAAAGATTGTAAAACGTGACTAAGATGATAATAAGTTAATGCACGCAAAAATTTTTTAAAGGATGAGTGAATTATAAAAGAATACTAACTTTTCATCCTTAGTAGAAGATGCATGCATATGAACATGTAGGGAAGACTGCACTAGTCACATGATAAATGTTTTAATAGATAACTAGTGTAGTTGCATTAAAAAGAATGCTTATACTGTCTCGTAGATTTAGTGAAATTAATTTTTGATTAGTATAAGCAATACATTTCCCTTCCTAGGATGCACAATAACCAAATAGTTTTGTACATTTAAAATCCAAACCGCTATATATTTTGAAGACATGTACACATTTTCTTTGTGTATTAAGATGAACTAAGTTCACGGACACCATTCGGTCCTAACCTTGGGATATGAACTTTATGAAGGACCTAAATGGTCAATCATCATGTTATTATATTTAAGTCCATGTAACTATGAGCAATTGCATAACTTAGGGGGAGCTTGTCATTTTGCACACACTCATTGTATTTTGAGTTGTGTCATCCTTTTTGAATCTCTGTTGCATTACTTTTGAGTATAGCTTTAACTAGCTATCATGCCTTAAAATTGAAATGCAATTTGTCATGCATATGTGCTGAATGACTATCATTTGCTACATGCTGAAATTCTTTGAAAGGATGAACATATGAGGAATTCACTTAAATGAACATCATCCTTGGGCTTAACTCAAGTAAGCATGCATGCAAAATCTTTTTGCAAAAATATTATTAAGAACAAAAACCCTAAGTTCTCCGGTTCGTCTTTAAAAAATATTTCTAGGAGAGTATTTTATTAAGGTTTAAAATCTTTGATGCATTTTATCATATATATTTTTTGTCAAAGATTGGAATATTTGTTTTGCACCCTTTCTCTACTAAGCATAACTCATATAATATTATAGTGTATGTATTTGAGCTTTAATTTGTATATCTCTGCTTGTATTTTAGAAGCATGTTTTATGTACAAAAATGGTTCTTTCTTATACCGATTGGGTTCAGCCCGTTAATTGAACTGGGGAGTCGCAACCTCGTAAATGAGACCGATTCGGTTCAGCTCGAAAATTGAACTAGGGAGTCTCCGCCTCGTAAGGGAGACAAGTTGGGTTCAGCCTTGTAATTGAGTTGGGGTTTACCTTGCCCCATAAGGAAAGGTTGTAACGGCTTCTGCTCCGCCCGTTTGAGTGAGTAGGGATAGTGTAATCCTTGGGGGATATGCCCAAGGCAGGGATGTAGGCTGGTTTGGTCGAATCTCGATAACAAATCTTGTGTCACTCCGTCTCTCTCTCTCATTTAAATTTCCATACTTCAATTTTTGCATGTGTATGCTTTCATTTACAGTTATAATTATTTGCATGCACACATTTGAGTTAAATAAGATATGTCGCACGTGTATGTTTGAATGCATAGTTTCATCATTTTTCATACACACTATTATATTTAGTGGGATATGAACTGTGGTGAATCAGTGAAATTGTTTAAATTAGTTGAAATATTTTAAAACCCAATTCATCCCCCCCCCCCCTCCTCTTAGGATCACATCAAATTCCAACACAAGCTATTCAATGTTGACACTGAAGATCCAAATAGAATTTAGTCAACTAAAGCACCACTGAATACAAGACAACCTGATAAAAGAGAAGTTAAAGTCATCATTGTAGACATAGAGTTCACACCATTAAGGAAAAAGTAGCACGACTTCTTAGTGAAGTGCAAAGGCCTTGGAGGTAAATAAAGCAGCTAGATGTCAGCGAAATACATGGAACCATTCATGGACAAAGTTGAAAAGTACTTAATAACAAAGTCTATGAGGACGTCGACTGCATAAGTAGGGGATAACATAATAAGCCGAGCTTGTTTCTGGGCATTATGCTTGCCTGTGAACGCTTGCCTTGTGTACATAGAATGGATGTCCATAATGTAAATAGTGTTATTGGTTTTATTCATTGAGCGTGTTTATGCCTTAAAGTAGAAAGGGAGTATGACTCCTCAATCAATTGTATGTTTCTTAGTGCCCAAGGTTAGAATAGTATATTAAGCTTTTTAGGGGAATATGAATGTTCATAAATCATTATAAAACTCACTAGCATTTGAACATGTTTAGCCTACTTGCCTACCTCATTAAACATATGTTGCGCATAGAGGTTTTTTTTTTTATTTTTACTGCATGGTTTTCATTTTCTTATATTCTTGCTTACTACTTACGCTTATTTTGTATTTGATTGTTTTAAAAATGTTACTATGGTGAACTATAGTATACTTTTGACTGACTAGCTAAGTAAGAGTTCTTTAACTAGTGTTTTATAACATTGACAAGGTGTGAAGTGTTTGATTCATGATAGTAAGAAGCGATAAATCTTAAATGTTTAATATGTGATACAACAAGAATAATCTAATAAAAATTATGTGAAATATTTAATTTTAATATTTATATAAATTTATAATAAAATATATGACTAGCAATCATTGTTACTTCACATAATGGACAAGTCGTATTGAAGAAAACGTCAAAGAACATACATCTTCATTAGAGAATGGCGACAGAATATTAACATCGATCAAGCTTACTTGGAGAAAACTTCCTAGCTAATGAGAAAGTGGATAGATCATCCGAAAAGACCATTGGAATTCAATGTGGGTGACTTGCTGCTTATAAATATCTATTTAAAATAGATCAAGTCACTACAGGGTTGAGATAGGAGACCATGTTGCAAAGATGGGCAAGTCCCCATCTTGGTTAAAGCTAGGGAGGTCTTTGACAAGGTTGATCCTCCATCTTGGATGAAGGTGCATTATGTGTTTCATATTAACTGCCTCAAGCCATCAATGCTGACATTGAAGATAACACAACCTGATAGAAGAGAAATTGAAGTCATCCTTGTAAACAAAGGATTCACACATCATCAAGGAAGAAGCTCATGAGTTCTTAGTGAAGTGCAAAGGCTTTGGAGATGAAGAAAGTAGTTGGATGTCAATGGAAGACATGGAGCCATTCGTGGACAATGTTGAGGATGCCAACTGCATAAGTGGGGGATAATATTGTCAAGTAAAGCTTGTTCAAGACATTATGCTTACCTGCTAACTCTTGCCTTGTGTACGTGGGATGGGCAACAATTATTATAGTAGTATAGGTTTTATTCATTGTGCTTATGTCGTAGTGTAGAAAGAGAGTGTAACTTCTCATTCAGTTTTATGTTTTCTAGTGTCAAACTTAGAATAGTATATAAAACTCTTTAGGTGAGGGTAAATACTCATCAATCATTCTCAAACACACAAGCATTTGTGAATATGCTTAGCCTACTTGCCTTCCTCGTTAAATACACATGCCTATAGAGGTATTGGTAATGGATTGGCGTTGTTTTAATGTTTACCGTGCAATTCTTATTTGCTTCCATGCTTGTTTATTGCTTCGTTTATTTTACATTCAATGATTGTGAATGTGTTATTGTGTTAAACTCTCATATACTTTCAACTGAATAGTTAAGATTGATTTAACTAGTTCAACACAACCTTTGACAAGGTATAAGACCTGTGAGAATAGGAAATGACAAATCTTAAAGGTATAATATATTATATGACAAGAATACTCTAATAAAAATTATGTGAAATATTAAATTTTAATATTTATATAAGTTATATTTAAATAGATCAATAAACATATATAAAATTACTTCTTCCATTGAAAAAAAAAAATCCAATATATATTTTGCAAAAAAAAAATTCAATACATGTTCAAAATTATGATTTGCTAGCTAACATCTTTCTATTTGCATTTTTTTTTATTTACTTCATGATCAATTAATGAGTTTTCAACTCTAAATAGTTGGAGCTACTTATAGGTTTGTATGTTCATTTCTAAAATTCCCTTTTTAGAGATTAGGTTATTATTTATCTAAATAATGTTAGACACTTCTCAATAATTTTAGATGTTAAGGAATTTACTTATTTTTATTTTGGGATTTACCTCTTATATAGCATTAAAGGTGCTATTACACTTTGTTTTTTTTTAATCAAAATAAAATGTTTAGGTTCAAATTTTAACCTATTTAAAATAAAATTCACAAATATAATTTGATACAATTTTATTGAATTTAATTTCTTTTTAAAATATTTTGTATTACTTATAAAAGATAATATTCATCTCTCAAAAACAAAATCTGTGCCATTCGTACTTTTATATATGAAATATACATACACCACTAGTCTTTTTTTTTTTTTTTTAGCCAAATGAAGTTTATTTTATCTAGCTTTGGTTTAATTTAATTTTTTTAAAGAATGATTTTGTCTTACTTTTAAAATATAATGATATTTTCCACAAAATGAATTGAGTCTTTTATGCTTTTAATACTTTATAATACATACATACATATATATATATACACTAGTAGCTTATTTTAATATTTTTTTAACGGAGCAACATCTTTTTTCTTTTATGTTCAAGCAATAGCTTTTAGACATTCTAAACATATTTTTTTTATCTGATTTTGGTTAAATTTAGTTTATCATACTGTATCAAAATTTACTTCTTTTAAAATATAAGAACGTTTTGTGTAGAAAATAATTTACACTAAAAACTTAGAATTGTTGTAAAACATGTATATTTATGTGGATGACTATCTAGATAATAGGTTACAACCTTTGATATGCCCACATAATGGTTAACCTTTGGGATGTCAATGTATTTTCTTATATAAGAACATGTTTTACAACAAAATGAAATAATAAGATGATTAGCAACATCTAGTTTCTGAAGAACTAAACTGTTGAATTTCTATAACTCCAAATTTTTTGTGTTCCTCTTTTTATTTACAACACATTATCAACATCTAGTCTCTAATGATATATAACAAGTTTCGTTGGTATTATTTTAAGGTAAGAATCTTGTTTCCTTTCACATTTGTTATTTATATAACTTTAGTTTTTCGTCAAACTATATTTGTATGTTCACTATATCTCTTATCTTGAGTACGTGTCCTTAATTATTTTTATGTTGGGATATATGCGAGAATAACATTTTCATTTAATATTTACTTAACTTTGAATTTTTATTTGTTTTCAAAGTGACTTTATAATCTCAAACCTCACAAAGTTTGAATTTGTTGCCTTTGCTATTTTTGGAAGAAATTATTTGTCATGGGCATTTCATGCTGAAATTCACCTTAATGCTATAAATCTTGGAAGTACAATTGAAGAAGGAAATCAAGCATCCCTGTAGGATCGCGCAAAGGCAATGATTTTCCTTTGACACCATTTACATGAAAAATTGAAAATCATTGGACACACTTGTGATTGCAAGATTTTAAAATTATAAGTGAATATAATTCAGCCTTATTTAAAATTAGCTCTCAATTGAAGTTATGTGGAGAAAAAATTGCCGATGATGTTATATTAGAAAAAATATATTCGACTTTCCATGCCTCGAATGTGCTCCTGTAGCAGCAATATCGAGAGCGTAAACTTACAAAATATTCTGAACTAATTTCTTGTTTGCTTGTGACTGAACAAAATAATGAGTTTTTTGTTGAAAAATTAACAATCTCGTCCAACTGGCTCCGCACCATTTCCTGAAGTAAATGTGACTTTTTTTCAAAGTTGTGGACGAGGTCGTGGTGGTAAAAGGGGTCATGGTAGGAAAAATTGTTGAACTCATGATGATCATCCTTCAAAGTTTGAAAGCAAAGGTGCTGAAAAGACTCAAAGAAAATGGGCAAAGAATAAAAAAAGCTCTGAATAAAATAACAAAGTGTAAAATAATGACAATATTTGCTATAGGTGTGGAACAAAAGGTCATTGGTCTCGAATACATCGCACTCCTAAACACTTTGTAAATCTTTACAAGGCATCGTTAAAAGGAAAAGGGAAAAATGCTTAAGTGAATTTGTCTGAACCCATTGATGCTAAGTATGAATCTCCTTTATATGTTGATTTTGATGTTTCTGATTTTTTTGAGGATCCTAGTGGCAAAATTGATCATTTGATTGAGGATGGAAATGTCTACTATTAAATTATCTTCATGTTTATGTTATTTTGAAAAAATTAATTTCTGTAATTTTTAAAAGTTTTACATATAATATGCTTGGTAATATTTTGTTATCTTTCTTAATTCTTAAATTTTATTTTTCATTTACTAGATCATATAAAATAAACTTGATAAAATGGATGATGACATGTGTTTGGTGGACAATGGCACGACTCACACAATTCTTTGTGTTAAAAAATATTTCTTACAATTAACATTAGTTGAAATTAATGTTGATACAATATCTGGCTCTGCAAATGTAATAAAGGGCTCTGGAAGAGTTCACATTATGTTTTCAAATGGGATAAAATTGTATATTGATGATGCGTTGTATTCTAGTAGATCCCGAAAAAATCTACTAAGTTTTAAAGTTATACGTCGCAATGGATATCATGTAGAAACCAAAAATGAATGAGATATGAAATATCTTTTTATTACATCTACAGTTTCAAACCTTCATATTAGAAAATTTTTCAAGTTTTTCATCTAGCCTATATTTCACAAAAATAAGGATGGTTGAATCAAATTTTATGCACCAGAAGTGCTCCGAACCTAGAAATTTTATACTTTGGCATAATCGTCTTGGCCATCGTGGTTCAATTATGATGCGATGAATCATTGAAAATACACATGGACATCCATTAAAGGATCAGAAAGTTCTTTTACCTGGTAATTATTTTTGTACTTCTTGTGCTCAAGGGAAACTACTTGTTAGACCTTCTCCATCTAAATTATCCTTAGAGTCTGCATCTTTTATGCAAAGAATACAAGGAGATATTTGTGGACCAATCCATCCATCTTGTGGACCATTTCGATATTTCATGGTTTTAATTAATGCTTCAACTCAACAATCACATGTTTGTCTACTTTCAACTCGTAATGTTGCTTTTTCTAAATTTCTTACTCAAATAATAAAGTTAAGATCAAGTTTTCTTGATCATCCCATTCAGACTATCCGTTTAGATAATGCAAGTGAATTTTCTTCAAAAGCATTTTATGACATTTGCATGTCAATAGGAATAAGTGTTGAACATTTTATTACACATGTTCATACACAAAATGGTTTAGCGGAATCCTTCATTAAGCGTTTACAATTTATTGCTAGACCTATGCTTATACGATCAAAGCTTCCTACATCTACTTGGGGTCATGCTATAGTGCATGCTGCGTCTTTGATTAAAATTAGACCAACTGCATATCATAAGTTTTCACCTTCATAGCTTGTGTTTAACCACCAACCTGATATATCTCATTTTTAAATTTTTGGTTGCACTATATATGTTCCTATTGCACTTGCACAATGAAGTAAGATGGGACCATAATGTCGTCTTGGTATTTATGTTGGTTTTGATTCTCCTTCTATCATTAGATATCTTGAATCACTAACAGGTGATCTTTCTAAAGTAAGATTTCTAGATTGCCAATTTGATGAATCATTTTTCCCGTCATTAAGAGAAGGAAAAGGTAAAGGATTAAAAGCACAAGAAATTTGTTAGAACACACCAACTTTGTCTAATCTTGATACACACACAAATCAATGTGAACTTGAAGTTTAAAGAATAATTTATTTGCAGAATGCTGCAAATCAATTGTCAGATGCTTTTACAAACACCAAAAGGGTCACTCAATCACATGTTCTGACTGCAACTATTCCTGCCAGATTGATTGTTCCTAAAGAACACCCAATGGGAATAGCAGCTAATGAGTCTAAAGTGCGCCAGAAGTGTGGTAGACCAATTGGTGCAAAGGATACTGTTTCTCGAAAGAAAAAGGAAATGAATAAAAGTGATACTCCAAAAGAGGTCATTAACACTCAAGAAGAGGTTAAAAGAAATATAGATCAACAATCTCATATTTCCACAGAAGCAACACCAGAAGTGGTTCCAGTACCGAAAAATTATGAGATCTCATTAAAATTTGGAAATATGTAGAGAAGAAATGAAGTTGTTGTTGACAATGTGTTTGCATATACGATTGCTTCAAAAATTATTAATGATAATGAGTTTAAACCTCAAATTGTAGAAGAATGTCAATGTCGAAATGATTGGCCAAAATGGAAAGAAGTAATACAGGCTGAGCTAGACTCATTAGCCAAATGTAAGGTATGTGGACCAGTAGTCCAAACACCTGAGAATGTCAAACATGTTGCGTATAAATGAGTTTTTGTACGTAAAAGAAATGAAATGAATGAAATTGTGAGATACAAGGGGCGTCTTATAGCACAAGGTTTCTCCCAAAGGCTTGGTATAGATTATAATGAGACCTATTCCCCTTTTATGGATGTAGTTACTTTCAGATTTTTGATTAATTTAACAGTTTCTGAAGGACTTGACATACGCCTTATGGACGTAGTAACAACTTACTTGTATGGCTCATTGGATAATGACATATATATATATATATATATATATATATATATATATATATATATATATATATATATATATATGAGAATCCCTTAAGGATTTAAAATGCCTGAAGCATATAATTCAAAACAATGGCAAATCTATTATGTTAAATTACAAAGATCCTTGTATGGATTGAAATAATCTAGACGAATGTGGTATAATCGTCTAAGTGAATACTTGTTGAAAATTGGATATGAAAATAATCTTATATGTCCTTGTGTTTTCATTAAGAAGATAAATTCTAGATTTACTATAGTCGCAGTTTATGTTGATGACATAAACATAATAGTAACTCCAAAAGAAATCTCAATGACTGCTGACTACTTAATGAAAGAATTTGAGATGAAAGATTTTGGGAAGACAAAATTTTGTCTTAGTTTTCAAGTTGAACATTTAACAAGTGGAATTCTTATTCATCAATCATCTTATATGGAAAAAATCTTGAAACAATTTTATATGGATAAATCTTATCCATTAAACTCTCCAATGATTGTTTGTTCACTTGATGTGGAAAAAGGATCATTTTCATCCTCGAAAATATGATGAAGAAATCCATGGTCCTTGAGTACTCTATCTTACTACAATAGGAGCACTATTGTATCTTGCAAATTGCACTATAATCCAACACATTAAAGGGACGAGTGAATTATCACTGGAGAATGACACGCTAACAATATTGTATGAGGATAATATAGAATGTATTGCACAAATCAAAGGTAGGCATATAAAAGGTGATAGAACTAAACATATTTCACCAAAGTTTTTTTACACTCATGAACTTCTGAAGAAATGAGATGTTGACATTTACAAAATTCATTCAAGTAACAACTCAACAGAGATATTCACAAAAGCATTGTAACTTCATTTTCAAGAAACATTTACATAACATTGGAATGCGACAACTTAAGAACAATCCTCGTTCAAGTATGAATATTGTACTCTTTTTCCTTCGTTAAGATTTTATCCTACAGGATTTTCCTTAGTGAAAATTTTAACGAAGCACATTTATAGTGTATAGTCCATCCAAGGAGAAGTGTAGTAAAACATGTATATTTATGTGGGTGATTATCTAGATAATAGGTTACAACTTTTGGTATACCCACATAATGGTTCATTATGTTGTTAATCGTTAAAATGTCAATGTATTTGCCTATATAAAGACATGTTTTACAATAAAATGAAATAATAAGATGATTAACATCTAATTCCTGAAAAACTAGACCGTTAAATTTCTATGACTCCAAATTTTTTGTATCCCTCTTTTTATTTACAACAAAATTCCTTTAGCGTACAATTTAATTTACCCCATTCATACTTTCATATATAATATAAAAATCCATTCATTTAAAAATCTTCAATCTTACTTCTGAAGAATAACTATATTTTTATTCATAAAATAATTTACAATATTTATAGCATAGGTTTGCTCATCTGGTACTTGTGTTTACAAATGATTTGTTTGGGATGAGCGATCAAACAACGGGGCGCGCGGCTGCGCATAGCTCCGCTCTGCATTTCCATCCACCATAAGCCTCTGGAGTACCCAAGCTGGTTCTGGTTCTGGTTCTGGTTCTTTCTACAATACCAGAGCATCAAAAGTTGCCCAAAGGCAGCCCAATATCAATCCTATCAGTTTGATCAAAAGTGCCAAAACGGAGATTGAAATTGAGAGGATCCAAAGATACCCGAATGCTGGTTCTCTCTCTACTCGCACTGCAGTTAGGAAGATAAAAGTGCAAGTGCTTGGGATGAGCGATCAAACAATGGAGCGCGCGGCTGCGCAAAGCTCCGCTCTGCATTTCCATCCACCACAAGCCTCTGGAGTTCCCAAGCTGGTTCTGGTTCTGGTTCTTTCTACAATACCAGAGCATCAAAAGTTGCCCAAAGGCAGCCCAATATCAATCCTATCAGTTTGATCAAAAGTGCCAAAACGGAGATTGAAATTGAGAGGATCCAACAATACCCGAATGCTGGTTCTCTCTCAACTTGCACTGCAGTTAGGAAGATAACGTGCAAGTGCTGCTTCCATAGGTGGCAAATTTGCAGAGGATCTCGTATTTTTCTCACCAAAGAACAATTTTTTTCCCAGAGTGAAATAAAATAAAGCAAACTAGGCATTCAGCCTGGAGCAAAACCGAATGAACCCCAAATTGGAATGGCAAGCAATAATAGCACAAAATAACAATCCACCTAATCAGTGTTAAGCACCCAGATCTCAAAAACAAAAGGTTACCCAGGAAATAATAATAATAATAATAATAATAATAATAATAATAATAATAATAATAATAATAATAAGCAGAGTAAATGAATTGGCAAATTAGCACATTTCCAAAAAAAACGTTTCATGGTTCAATGACAAAACTTTCAGATCATTCACAAGTTTTGTATTTTGTCATACTCTTTCAAACAATCTGAGAAACCAATTTTTTATTGTTTCCTTCCCCTTCCTTTCTTGGCAGGCTGTGCTTCCATCTGTTCTTTTCCAGCAACTTCTGAGATATCCACTGCACCAAGAAAACATAAGGAAAAGAAAGCGCTCATTATCAGACAAGGCGCCAACTCAAAATCTATTTATTTGCGAGCAACCAAGCAAATGTTTTTTCAAAAAGTGTGCATGGGATGAAACTCCTGCTCGAGTACCACCACTTTATTGACATACAGAACATGAAACTTCACAATCAGGCATCTAAGTGTCCATGGAACAAAAATATTTAAGTGTACTTGATATTGCAGGCAATTAAACTCATTTGCATTTTATAGCAGTGAGTTAATTTCTTTTGTGAAATCCCTTTGAAACTCCAATAGGTCTAAGTGGTTTAAGCAATTCTGTAGCCAATGATGATCACATTTCTTGTAACAATGCCCATTTAAAGATACAGGTTTTTGCCCTCGAAAAATACTATGTAAAACAAGGCGGAATTGTTCCCTTTTCGTGGATGTACAAATTTTTTTCCCTAAGGTCACATTTGGTTCACAAAATGCAATAAGAATGGAACAGAATTTGTATAGGAGATACAAATATATAATAATATAGAAGCTCAAGAGAATCACTCATGAACCATGGAATATGATAGGAGTAGAAATTTGCAGAGTGAATTCTGAGAATAATCATTTGTTGTCTACTCCATCTAATGGATTAATATTTTTTTTTGTACTGTCATTTGGTAACTTTATTTTGTAAGCTATCAAATCCCCATACTATGATTATTCTGCACCTAGGAATAGACATTCTGCAAAGCCAAACATAAGCGAACCTAAGCAAATGATAAAATTCCAGAGATGAGATTAAACCTTCAGGACCCCGGGCCATCAAAGTGAAAAATATATTATTGAGCTTTTCCATCTTCTTAGCCTCCTGTGCCTGGTCTGTCTTAAACTTGAGACACTGGCAAAAAACACGACAGAATCCACCAAATTTGTTTAGTTGATAAAACATGAGGATTTCAGAAATTAACACAACATTCCAATGAGGTTCAGATGGCATTTCATTCAAGTGGGAGAAACTCAGACCTAAATCATCTGTAGTCTGTACAAATAATTTTCTGTACAAAGCATTACGACGGATGTCTAGGATGAAGAGCTAAAACATTTCAACTATGGTCCAATACGCACAAGCACACAAGCACAGGAAAAAGGAATGCCTCTAGCACGTCATTCATAGAGATCCTCCCAACACCATGAAGCAAAAAAGTTTCACCACCTATCATTCTATCATATATGCTGTGAGTAATAGATTATTATAAAATAAAATAAAAAGGCACAGAGAGTTGGGAAACATTTAAAATTTTGAATTCTTAAGAGACATGGCTTTTGAAAACTTTCCCTCTTCCTACTGTTTTGATTCCCTTTTCCTGTCTATTTAAAAGCAATTTGAATTACTGTTCCTGTAAACAGGCTTCCGGAAGCTAGCATGTAGCTTAGATCTCAACTCATCAATACGCTTCCAAGATGAGAAACCATTAAAATCAACCAGCCAAAAATTCAGATGCTCTATTTGTGATCAATAAAGTTGCCATAATTTTTCTTCTACTAAATGCTTAAAAAATTAACTGCACACACACGCCAAATTTGCAGAAACTCAGACTAGAATTTCCGACAATGGCGGCAATACATTAAAGCATAGAAGATAATTGAGTAATATTTGAAAATAAAAGGAGTCCTAAAATGGAAAATACGACTTACTTTCAATGGACCATTAGAAATCTTTACCAAGAAGGATTACCCAAACTCCAGTTTTCAAAACATAATTCCAAGAAGCATTTGTGAAAATAAAATAGAAAATATAACTCACTCATAAATTTTCACTCAATGAATTCATACAGGGATTGAATCCTGATAAAATCTTGTTTGCATCGAATATCTGGAGCAGCAAAAACATGCTCTTTGCAACAGCTTGTTGCTTGATATACACTGTTGGCCCACAACCTAATAGCCTAAGCTTTTAAGTAAAGTGGTAAAATCTAACATGGTATCGGGCCACGGTTGCCAGGAGGTCCTGGATTATAGTCCTGCTGCCTGCCTATAGTGTGTTAGAAAAATGGCTTACTCCCATTAGTGGGAGTTATTTATTGTACTATCCCTCCACCAATGTTTTAAAAGGCTTAATCAAGGCTCACCTCAAAGCAAGACGCCTAAAACACCTTGAGGCTCAATGCAAAATACCAAATTCCAGAAAGGCTAATGCATTATATGCTTATGCATTTGTACATAAGGCACACCTTTTACACCTTTTTAATTCATGCTTACACATTTCTGGCGTAAGATTCTAAAGTTAGATTTGGCAAGAAAATTTTAACTGCACGTTTATATAAAAGGAATATCATAATATGAGTTGATTTCTAAAACTCTCAAACCTCAACCTTTCAGAAACTGATAATTGTATCTTAGATCTTGAAAATAATTTGAACTTTGTGATGTTATAGCTATCTCTTATCATGATTTACCTACTGAAATCAAGTTAGCAATTGTTGAATGGCTAAAAAGTAGTCTGCAAATTATAGTTGATTTTTTTACATTATATTTGTCAGTTTCTTAATGTTTTCTTCATTCTTAAAATATAGGTAATTTATTTACATAATTTTATCTCAAAAAAAAATTCTCAAAAGGCTTACATCCCAATGCATTCAGGCTTATGTCTCGCCTCTTAAGGGTTAAAACACCTCACATTACGCCTTCGCTTTTTAAAACATCACTCCACATTCAATCAGGCTACACGTGTGGAGGAGTGTTAAATCTTGATATAAATTGTTGGCCTACAACCTAATAGCTTAAAACTTTAAGATGAAGTGATAATCTAACAAGCTAAACCTAGTCCATGTAAGTAGGTGAAAAATGAAGAGTCTAACCCAAAAATGAATTACATAGCAGCTCTGCTCTATACCTAAATCCTATTCTGGGCAGTGAAAGCAGCAAAAGATCTCGTAGGTTTTTCAAGAATATCAACTTGTGGCATACAGCAAACAAACATCCTCAAAAAGAGAAACAAAAAACAAGCAAAAACAAAATAAAAGAGGGAGAATAAGAAGTGTAGAACAGTGTTTCGCCTTATTAATACAGGTGATATACAAGTGGATAAGAGAAGAAATCATGAATTGGTAACTTCTTATTCAATTGTAGCTAGTTTTTTTCCGGAAAATTCTTTGCAAAATCAGAACGTTGGATTGTCAGGAACAGGGGAGAAACAAATTGTTAAGAATTCTCATGAGAAGCAAGAGATGCAATCAGGTGGAGGACAAAATGAGGAAAGCTTGGGCAAGGGGTCGTGCCCAGAGAGGACAAGTACTTCTGAGGATAGAAAGGATGAAAAATAATGTACAAAGGCAGTGGAAATGAAGGTGTATGAGGGTCAATCAGCAAGAAAGGAATGGAAAGGTAAGAAAATGTTGTTTCATAACAGTTGTAAGACTCAAGTTTGCAGGGAGGAAAATTTTAAAAAATTGATGATGCCGGAAAGTTTTATGTTCAAGACTCAGAGGAAGAGAGTGAGTGTGACAGTGACTTTGCTAGTGGTAGTGGTCTTTTGTTGGATGAGATTTGTGAAAATATGGATTATATTTTCGATTCTTCTGACATTCTTGGGATAACTCTTATGTGCAGCCTTCGCCACTTGAAGGTTTAGAGGATGCTTCTAGTTTTGAGGGCGAGTTGGGTGTGGACTTGGCTGTGACTAATGATTGTGGGGATGGGTTATTACATACTCCAGTGGAGGAGATTAGTGCGCAGGATGTTGGTGCTCAAAAAAGTCTAAATGATATGGGACTGTGGCTGGCTCACCTGGGAGGGAATGAAGTTCAATTGGATGGTTCTAATAGAAAAAAAGTTTAGAAGGCAGCGAGAACTTGCAGGATTACAGAGTTACATCAATTACGAAGGGAAGGGCTTAAAAAGGGGTTTTTTAAATGGGGGTTTGGTACTTCTTTTATTTATTTATTTATATTATTTTTTAGTTTTGGTTTTTGGTTTCTTCCTGCTTTGAGGATCACTTGTCCTCTTCTAGGCTGTAATTATCTCCTCTCTCTTTCTTAATAAATTTCTTTTCCTATTAAAAAAAAAAGGGAAAAATAAAAAAGAAGTGTAAAATGGCCACCTCATCATCTCAATTTCAATTTGTTTTTATGGAACACTCCATTCAAATTGTGGTTAAGCAAGGGCAACATAATCATCATGCTGCTTGGGGTATTCAACAACTTGGAAGATGTTTCCTCTGGGAAAACTATTAGCAAGGCAGTGGGATTCTCATATTTATTATGGCTGGTCAAATTTTTTGAGCAGGCATGGGTATAACACAACCTGGTGTGTTGCTTCTGGGAAAACCCCCTAACAATACAGTAGGATATTCAGCTTTAAGGCGGGCTTACAGAATGTTGAACAGGCTCAGAAGGAAAATACTAAGGACCTGCTCAAACCATCATGCATGCTTTAGGTATTTCACAAGTTGAAATGTGTTTCTTCTGCCAAAACTTCTAGCAAGAAGGTGGGATTCTAAGTAATGGCTTGTGAAAAGTTTTGAGCAGGCATAAGATATAAACTCAGTTTGTTTCTTCTTGGAAAACCTCTAACAATACAGTACGTACGATTTTCAGCATTAAGGAGGGTTGCAGAATGTTGAACAGGCTCAAGAAAAAACTGAGGACCTCTTTAGTTGTAGGAAAAAAAAAAAAAAAAAATTTATTTTTTTTTAATAGTAAAAAAAAGAGGTCTCATTAAAGAAGAAAGAATGTACAGAAAGGAGAATACAAAATCCTCCTATGAAGAAGAAAGAACACAAAGAACAAATCACAATCAAAATAACATAGCAAGCCAGTCTTGTTTCAAATCCAAGAACCGCATCCCCTTTAAAGCAACCAGCTGCAAAAGCCCTAAGGTAAACCATATAATGAACCCTATCCCAGTTAACACCCCATATTCCCTATAAAGATATGTGCATTCCTTCCAGCCAAATCCTCACAAAACAGCAAAAAACCCACACCTCCACAAAGCCGAGCCATCTTAACTCCCACTAAAACCAGTATAGGGAATAGCTAACAAACCCTCCCCTTATTCCAGAAAAACCCAGCTTTCTACGAATAAACCGAACTTCTTTTTCCAAACCCTTCTTGTAAAAAGAACAACTTAGAAAAAGATGACAAACAAATTCCAGACTACCAAGACATAAAGTACACATATCTGGAGTTAAAGCCTTAGAATGAGTCCCTTGCAAGACTGTTGGTGTTAACTTTATTATTTATCTATTTTTTGAAAGTATATTAGATAGAAAGAATAGAAGGTACAACATGCAGGGACAAGAAGTCCACCAAATAAAAACAAAAGAAGAAGAAGAAGAAACCCCCTTTTCAAACCCTTTCCATTATCATTTACTGAAATCTTCAAATTCGCCAATTCTCCTTGACCCTTCACCTTTTGACTTTCACCACCAACCAAACGCACTACATTTCCTCCAATATCACTTAGCTTTAAATCCATTTTATCCATAAAAATTTGAGTTTTATCTCCTCCTTTGAACTCTCCACCACGGGGGTGGGCAAAATTCCATCCCTACACTAAAACTGATTCACCAACCCATCATTATCAAAAATAGAAACACCCTCTAGACCTTCCAACAGAGGTGCAAAAACATAAGATAATCCCCTAATTCATTGCAGGAGTCAAAAACATACCCATATTGTTTCCGAATATCATCCAACAACAATCCCCTAGCATAGTCAAAATCACTATCATCATCACTTCCTAAATCTGAAAAATCCCCCCAATTCTTCACCCCCTTACCTTTTATAATCACATTTTCTCAACCTGGGGAACTTCCACAATACTGAACTCACCCTTAGAATCTCTCCTTAGAACCTTTGTAGTTGACTCACCAGAAATTTCTCTCTTATCTTCGAATATCTTCTTCATTTCAGCACCCCAAAGAGCCAGCATTCCACAAGCATAAACCTTTTTACCGAACAACAATCATCAGATTCCTCCCCCAACCCCGCTTCTTTTTTACTCTTTTCCACATCACATTTACGCAGTTTTATCACCACAATCGTGAGACAAATCTGGTTTTCTAACATCCTGAACATCCTCAAACTCTTGTACAATTCAATTCACATCCTTAGTAACTAGAGGCTAAATAATATTTTTATTAACTAGAGACTAAATCACATTTCCGTTACCAGAAGGTAAATCATTCTCCTTCCCAGTACTTGTCTTCTGAGAAGTAGGAGCACTAATTTGGGCATATCCGTTATCCAGACTCAACATTGCAGAACTTGGGCTCTTAATTTCAGAGTTATGGGTCTGCTTATCACCAAGACCCTTTTGTGGGAAGCCCATAAGAGGAGAACCTTCCTTAGGATCCAAGCGGCAGCCCATGTCAACCTTTCCTAAACAATGGGCCTTTTCAAATAATTGGCCCCATTTAGTTAAAAATGAAATACTACCTTTTTCAGTTACCTAGGCCAGGTCCAAAATGAGAAGCATGCATCCCAGCCTAAATCTCTTCACTGCCTCTCTAATCATCTCTACTCCACCAGAAACCCAATCTTCCTTCTTACTCCTGTCGTTCAAAACTGACTGATCTGCGATGGCCCTAGATTCATTTAGATGCATCTCATCTCCCCACCAACAACACAGCTCTTGTTTCCAACCTTTAAATCCTGCTTCACATGATGGACATGACTACCGCAGCCCTCACCCACATGATTTCTTCCTTCCAACACCACCTGACTCAATGATCTGTGTGCTGAAGAGTTATGCTAGGATTCCCAAATCAATTTGGAAATCTAATTAATGTGCTATAATTTCCAAATCAACTGGAATTCTATTTAATGTTACGATTATTTAATGTTTGTCAAGATTCCCAAATCAATTAGTATTCGAGAGGATATTTTACATTCCTAATATGAGACAGTTTCTCTACTCTATGTGTGTGTGCTTTTGGGGGGGGCGGGGGGGTGGGTATTCAAGCAATAACATAATCCATAGCCTTTGATTAATTTGGAGGCAGATCCACTCGAAGTGATTAAACCCTATTTCTCTTACTACTTTCCCTTCTTTAAGGGGGGGAGGGGGGGGGTGGGTATTCAAGCAATAACATAATCCATAGCCTTTGATTAATTTGGAGGTAGATCCCCTCGAAGTGATTAAACCCTATTTCTCTTACTACTTTCCCTTCTTTAAATTTCCCCAATTTCTCCACGATAAAATCCCAAGGTCTTATCATTTGGTATCAGAGTCGGAGTTCTTGTGGATGTTGTTAACTCGCCAACAAAAGCAAGATCTTTGAATTCTTAATCTTCACTCAAACGCAATGGCCTCAAAAGTCCCAGATGGAAGCTAGCTAAAGGCTGAACTTAGTAATATGTTTAAGTTTCAATTTGAAGAGATCCAAGCATCATTCTCCAAACTACTCATCACATCTTCCCACAAAGAGAGAGAAGATGACGTGTCTACACCAGCTAATCGTAGGGAGCAATTGTAAATGCATGAAGGAGGTTACCAAGGAGAGCGTGATCATGGTCATTTCATATGAAGGTCGGATATCCTCGGTGGGGCAGTGATGACCCAACCGGTTGGGTTTCTAGGGTTGAAAAATACTTTCGCTTTCACCACACTCCAAAAATATCTAAAGTTGAGATTGCTTCTATTAGTCTGGATGGCAATGCTATTCAATGGTATGACTGGTTTGAAGCTCGTTATGGAATGCCTTCATGGTTGTTTTGGCCCACTAGACATGAGAATATCAATGGAGAGCTTGCTAAAATATGCCAAACTAGCACTGTCTTGGAGTATCAAACACAATTAGAGAGGCTATCAAACAAGACTAAAGATTGGAATGAAAGCCAACTCATGGGTACTTTTATTGAAGGTCTCTTACCTGACATTCAGCATGAGGTGGTGCGTTGACCACGGACTATAACCACTGCAATTTCCCCTGCATGGTTAAAAGACAAGAAGTTGGGAGAAGAACTACACTACTCCAACAAGATCATTAGCAATCAGATTGTTAGCAGCACTATCGCACCACCTACTCCTCACAATCCTCCTTCCAAACGATTGACTCAAGAGGAACTTAAAGAGTGAATGACAAAAGGATTGTGCTAGCATTGAGATGAAAAGTGGCATAGAGGGCACCGTTGCAAAAAAGGACAACTCTTGATGATTGAACTAGTGGAGGAGCCAGAAGAGATTGAGAATGACCCTTATTCAAATCAGGAAGGTATGGAATCTGATGATAGTGATGAATCTATCACTTCTTCAATTCATGCTTTAGCTAGTTATGCTAATCCTCCTCAAACCATGAAAATTAGTGGCTTCCTAAAACGCCAACCTATTACTATCTTAATTGATACGAGCGGCACTAATAATTTCATGGACAGTAAAATTGCTAAATGACTAGCCTATCATGTGAAGCAATGTGAAAAGTTTGATGTGAAGGTTGCAAATGGAAGGACCTTGACCTCTCAGAGAAAGTGTTCGAAGGTTAACCTTACTATGCAAAATCATGGGTTATATGTTGAT
Organism: Malania oleifera; assembly: GCF_029873635.1. NCBI lineage: Eukaryota > Viridiplantae > Streptophyta > Magnoliopsida > Santalales > Ximeniaceae > Malania > Malania oleifera. The sequence goes on from NC_080425.1 coordinate 26,233,974, forward strand.
TTCTTTTTGCTGCCACTAGAAGACTATGAAGTGGTTTTGGGCACTAAATGGTTAAGGACTTTAAGTGATATAGCTTGGAATTTCTCTAAATTGGTTATGAAGTTCGTCGTGAATGGCCAGAGAGTGACTCTTAAAGGCAAAAGTTGTAGTAATGTCACTACAGTTTCAAGTCATCATGTGGAGAAGCTCCTTAGAAAGGAGTGACATGGCTGCCTAGTACAACTTCAAGCATCAAAGAAGTTACAACATCAATCTGGCCGAGATGAAGGGCTAGAATCTCTTATTTCAGAATTTTCTGACATATTTGCAGAGCCACAGGGATTGGCACCTCAACGAACACATGATCACCACATCCCTCTATTGCCAAGTAGTGTCTCTACTAATGTCTATCCTTTCGTAATCCTTATTTTCAGAAAGCAGAAATAAAAAATATAGTAAAAGCAATGTTAGATGTTGGCATAATTCAACCAAATATCAATCCATATTCTTCTCCTGTCTTATTGGCGAATAAGAAGAATGACTCTTGGCAGATGTGCACATCAAGAACTCAACAAGAACACTATGAAGGATAAATATCCTATCCCTATTGTGGATGAATTGTGAGATGAGTTAGGAGGTGCCCAGCAGTTCACCAAGCTCGACTTGAGATCAAGCTATCAACATATTTGAGTACACGCGAATGACATTTAGAAGACTGAGTTTAGAACTCACAACAACCATTACGAGTTCTTGGTTATGCTTATTGAGTTAACCAATGCTCCTACGACCTTCCAAAGTCTCATGAATGACATTTTCCGACTTTACCTATGTCATTTGCGAACTATACTCACCACTCTTCATGAGCATCATCTGTTAGTCATGAAATATAAATGAAATTTTGCTCAACTACATATGGAATACCTTGGGCATATTGTTTCCCAAGAAGGTGTTTTAGTTGACCCTTCTAAAATACAAATGATGACAGACTGGCCTATTCCACAAACAATAAAAATGCTATGAAGATTTTTAGAGTTGACAGGTTACTAACATAAGTTTGTCAAGGATTATGTAAAGATTAGGGCTCCACTAACCGCTCCACTGAAAAAGGATGCATTCAAATGTAGTAAGGAAGCAAAACAAGCCTTTGTCAAGCTTAAGCACGCAGTGTCCACCACACCAGTTCTTGCCTTGCCAGATTTCAACAAGGTGTTCATCAATGAGTCTGATGCATCAGGAGTTGGCATTGGTGCAATTTTAATGCAAGACAGACGCCCCATTGCTTTTACTAGCAAGGCTTTTTCTCCATCCCAGATCGGTATGTCTAGCAAAGAGATCCTAGCCATTGTGCATGCAGCTACAAAGTGAAAAGATTCTCAGATTTTATTGCTGCTCAGCCTTGAGGAAAAGGCTGATTTGAAGGAGATGGAAATGTTATGATTCCCAAATCAATTGGGATTTCTAATTAATGTGTTATGATTCCCAAATCAACTGGGATTCTATTTAATGTTAAGATTATTTAATGTTTGTTAGGATATTCCTAATAGAAGTAAGTTTCTTTACTCTATATATATGCGTAACCCCTATGGGACTTGGGCATTCAAGCAATAACATAATTCATAGCATTTGGCTAATTTGAAGGCAGATCCCCTTGAATTAATCAAACCCTATTTTTTCTCACTATTTTTCCTTCTTTATTTTCCCCAGTTTCTCCACGATAAAACCCCAAGGTCTTATGAAGTTATTGGAACATACACGCCTAGATTCCTTGCGAAAATCCTTTGCTAACTCACAAAAGACAATCATGAAACTTTGCAACCCATCACCTTTTTCACCCTGAGGAATAAAAACTAAAAACCTCTACCCTTTCCAACCCAACCCTTACTCCAAATACTTTCCTACCTTCATCCATTTAATCAACATCCAGAGCTTCGTAATACCCAATCAAACAAATCAAAACCCCCTTTACATTCGAATGAAAGTAGGTATGGCATCCGTGAACCAAGACACAGCCTCTTTGGAAAATATAACCCACATGTTACAAGAGACATTATTCTCGACCATAAGCAAAGACGCGATCTCTTCGACCTTATCAAATCACAAATCAAAGGATTTACCTTCGATTTAAATCGATCGTTTCAGCATCGACAACCACAATAACTCCTATGGCATCGAACGCATGAAGGGAAGAAAGGAAAAGTGCAACATGCACAGGAAAGAGAGAGAGAGAGAGAGAGAGAGAGTGAAGCATTAATCTTTTGTTCTAAGAAACTGGGTGGAATGTTAAGCTTCATGAATGATTCATTCTTGATGTTAACTTTATTAAGAACAACCAACCAAATGAAAGCCTCAATCTTATAGGGGCTTTGGAATTCAGAAATGCTATGATGAAAAGGAAAGGACATGTTTTCATGAGTCAAATTCTCAAAAAAATAAATAAATAAATAAATCTACAAGAATAATCCCCCAAAGAATCTAGAGCCCATGACCAATATCCATCCCACTAGACGGACAACGACCCACCAACAACAACAACAAAGAAGAAAGCTCACCCACCTCCCTATCATTAAGAAACCTACAAAAACATAAAACCCAAGAGATACGACCCATACCCATTAGAGATTAAAAACAAAGAAAGAACACCATTATGCAATGAGGAACGACAAAAACAATGAAAAGAAATATAGAGTATAGCATCACCCAACCAAATATCTTCCCAAAAACAAATACAAGAACCATTACCCACAACAAATTTGGCATAAGCTATAAAGAAAGAATAGATCTGCACAACATGCCTCCAAGGACTATCAAAAGAACATTTTATTTCCAAAATTGCATCCCACCCATTTTTCTGCCTGCCTAATTTACTTTTTGACAAAGTAATTCTCCTCTAAAGGACACCACCATAGCCATATACACATTAAAGCAATGTTTTAGACACCAACTTACCAAGACCCAAATCCCCTTCTTAGACCTAAAAATGATCCCTTTTGTCCATGATCTAAAACCAAAGAAACCCTATCATGAGTCCATGACTCTTAATTTTTCAAGCTACCACTACTAGAATTCTAAAAATAAACAAGAAATAAAGAGGGATACAAGAAAGCCAAGTCTGAATAAGGGTAATACGACCACCCAAGGAAAATAAAGCACCCATACAGCTTAGAAAGATTCTCCACCAAAGGAGCCCAAAAACCAACAAGCCTAAGATAACCAATCAAAGGAACCTCTCAAAAAGTCAAAAGTTGCTCTAAAATCCCACACCCAGATTAAAGAGCCAACTCCAAATATTTGTAGAACTAAGGTTTATATATGCAATACCAATCATCCACAAATTTAATTTTTAGATCAAAAAACACTTAAAGTTGGAAAAATCTAAGCACATTTTAAAAAGATAATGATCTTCTAAGAAAAAATAGCATCTAGCAAACTTGAGAGGGAACACCACTCCCTGCCCCAACTCCTCTATCCATATCCTTATCTATCAAAATACTCAAGACATCAACTACAAGAACAAACACGAAAAGAGATGGTGAATCCCCTTGTCTAACAGCCCTTAAAGCCCTAAACCAAGACTTAGGTTCTCCATTGATAATGACTGAAAAAGAAATATTAAGCAAGCACTGCCTCATTGCAATCTGCCACGTCTCACCAAAACCCTTCCTAGCAAAGGCCTTATGCAAAAAGTTCAAACAAAGCCAATTACAAGTCTTTTCAAGATGCAGATTAAACATGACCCCCTTTCCCTTCCTTCAGCAAACATTCTCCACAACCTCATTAGCTACTAACATGAAATGCACAATATGTCTACCCCTAAAATATCACTTTGAGCCTAAGAAAAAAGGGTGCCCAAAAATTACTGAAAAATGAAAAACGGACCAAAACCGAATCGCTTGACATTTTGGTTCGGTTTTTCCATTACAGATTTTGGTTTTGGTTTTTCAAAATCATGTTTCAATTTTGGGTTCGATTTTTCAAAAAGTTCCATTAACCCAGAGAAAAATCAAACCAAACTGATATACCAGCAGTCATCATTTCAACCAGATTGCAGTTATTGGTTCAGTATCAGTTTTGCATCATTAGAAACTGACAATTTCAGTTCATGCATCAGTTTATGGCAAAATTAAACCTTAAGAACCAATTACACCCCTTCCAAGAAATGATATCTCATAGCATAACACTCATCCAGAACAACCTTGGCAATAAACTTATAGACACTGGTAACTATACTAATAGACCAAAAATCAACAACCATAATAAAACAACTCTTCTTAGACAACCAAGTGTTAGTTTATATTTTTGCCTAAAATACATTAAAGTAGAACTCATTAAAAAGCTTAGCAAGCACACTCTAATCACATACCAATAATCCTAAAAGAAAGTCATATTAAAACCATGTGAACCAACAGCCTTGTCCCTCTCCATCCCAAACACACACAACTGCTTTACTTCACTCTCTTCAAAAGGCCTTTTCAACCAAGTCACCGGGGCATTAGAAATAGAACTTTGCTCCAAACCTCAATCATAGGCCCACAAATATCCTCCTCAGTAAAAGATTTGAAAATAGTCTCCTAATCTCATTAAAGATGACATACAAAGCTAAAATAACCTTGCCCCCCTCCCCCTTTTCCTCAAGTTCAAATTCCTAAATCAAGCTCCATCTCAACTTGCTATTATTTACAAAAAGAATTTAGGATGCATTTGGTATCATTTCTGTTTTAAGTTTTCTACTTTGAAAAAACATATTATGAAAACATGTTTGTTTAGGGGTCATTTGGTATCACTGTAAAAAATTAGAGAAGCGAAAATCAAAATTGAAAATCAAAAACAGAAACTAGAAACTAGCAACCTATTTGGTTAATATTTATAAAACTAATACAAATTAAAAGTTTATTTAAAAAATGTTCATTTTTATCTTACAATCATATATTTAAAAAATATACATGATTAAAATAATAACAAATAATACACATTAAAAAAATTACTATAATAAAATTAAAATTTATTATAATTAATTTACTTAATTGATATACTTTCAAATTTTACTTTACAATAAAATTTTATTGGACATTACAATTAAAAAATAGTAAAATTATTTTGTACTTGGCATTATTATTATTTTTTGAAATTTTATGTATCTTTTTTTAATTATATTTTAATTCATACGATCATTTAATTTTGATTTTAATTTAAAAATGTATAAAATGAATAATTAATCCAAAAAACCTATTTTTGGATATTGAAATTTTTGGCAACAGGTTGCCAAAACAAATGAAAACCATAAAATCTGATTTTTTAGTTTTTTGAAAAACAACAAAAAACCAGCAATAGAAGCAGAAAACTAACAACATAAACAAACTCATTTTTATAATCTAGTTCTTCACTGTGGAGAAGCAGATATAGAAACAAAAACAGAAAACAGCAACGATACCACACATGCCCTTACATTGTTAGTTTTTTGTTTCTTTGTCAAGTTTTAGTTGTTCTCAAAAAAACTAAAAACCAGATTTTATGGTTTTCAATTTTTGCCAACATTCATTAATAGGGTAAAATTATTCATTTTATACATATTTTTTTAATAAAATTTTAAAAAATAATCATATGAATTTAAATTACAAAATAAAAATATCTATAAAATTTCAAAAATAGTAATAAAATCCATCTAAAAATATTTTTATTATTTTCAATTTTCATGTACAAAAAGATTGTTCTTGTAGTTGAAGAATAAATTATGAAATATAGTAATTAAGTAAAATAATTTAAATAATTTAAATTTTTATTATAATATTTTAAATTTATATTATTTTGTCTTTTATTATTCTAATAACATTTTTAATTGTTACTTGATTCTGGGACAAAAATGCGCATTTTCTCAATTAGAATTTTAATTTGTTTTAGTTTTAGAAATATTAACCAAACATGTTGTTTTTTTCAGTTTTTGGTTTCTCTTCCCAGTTTATAGTTTTCGTTTCTCATTTTCATTTTCATATTGAATCAAATACCAAAAGGCCCTTTAGAATTACAATCAGCCGCCCAAGCCCATTTAAACTTTTGTCTTCTACCTCCAACTCCTCACTTCTCTTGAGATCATCTCCTCAAATTTATTTTTCAATGCAAAATTGCATTGCCGCTTCAAAGTCCAAAAGGCTCCCTTCTTCCTCTTTCTTATACAATAGATCAAGCTCACCAATATTTCTGGTCTTTTTAGCACTAATATCCCCCAAAAGCTTCAATAATCCACTTAATCAACATCTTTATAAGACGCTTAAGCATATTTATGAACCTAAATTCTTCCCAAACCCTCTAATACTCCTCACTCCAAGTATTTTTTGATAAAACAATAGATATATTAAATAAAACAGAGAATATACAAACTAGGCAAGGATGATATCCACAAGTGTGTGTGTATGTGTGCGTGCGTGCGTATATAGATATATATATATATATATATGCACACACACATTGATGATCAAGGCACGTGTTTTAAAACCAAAATAGATAGGACCTCACTTAACCTTGCTGGACTTTAACAAAAATCAGACATTGTTCCAGACAAAAACAACTTAGCAAATGATAGGCTCCAAAGAAGGTTCAATGGTAGAGAAGGATTTGTATAAGTAGCCCTAGAAGTAAGTTGAGTTGTGAATTGTTAATCTATAGATCACAAAATATTTTTACCATCTAAAACCCACCGCTAGAACACATTGCAATTGCAGCTTCAGGGTTGGGCTTTACTAACATATACAAAATCTCACCTTTTCACATATATAGTCTATAAGGAGAGGATTTTTGTGACAATTAAAAGGAACATTAGTGTGGTAAACATCAGGCAACTTTTCTTGATCATGTTTCCCTAGAATATGAGGCTTTTGAAGCTGTGGTGCAGGCGCATGAACAAGGTATCTATTTAACTTGGTAAGTGGTACATGGAATCAGGCTTAGTTGGCTCACTATTTTGGATTGTGGTGCATTTTGAAGCACTTGCCTACATCACTTACTAACTATTCAGGGTGGCATTGTAAATATTTATCTATTTTTTTCATTTTAACTATTTTGAGATTCAAAATCTGTAGTATCTTCAATCTTTCTTCTATTTCTTTATTTTTCTGATTGAATACTTGTCATAGATACTGTCTCCATCTAAATTTGAGGGATGGTAAAGGCATCTAGATATGCAACAGAATTGCTTGTGGGAAGAAGAAGCAACTTAAAATCCTTTACATATATCAGAGTGGTTTCCCTTTTCTTTTTCTTTTTTGAAAAAAAAATATGAGGACCTCCAGAGTTGACAAGGATGGAGAGATGATTTGTTAATAATTAACTAAATATAGAGAAAATTTAAAACCTGCTTTATTATTTTGAAGTCATCCATCAAATTAGTATAGATCATACACACAAAAGATGACAAATAAAAGAAGATCATTCACAACTTACATTTGCAAACTTAACAGGTGACCATTCGCAGACCACTATGGCATCAGCCGCATCACCAATAACAATATTAAGCACAAACCATCCCACCAATCCACTATATACATACATTCATACACATACGCACGCATTCACATACAATTAGAAATGACCAAACTGATGTGCAAGAATTTTTAAATTATTACACCTTTCCATATCTTTTTGTAAAATCCATATTTTATTAGAACAATAGTTGGATTTGATGTTTTGTTCATGTATATTATGTGTAACTATTTTATTAACATCATAAAAATTTAAACCATTTAAAAGACTAATCACTTATGAAAATAATAAAAACATTAGATTGGCTTAAAAATGGCAAGTATGGTGTACATGAATAGATTACTAGATTCAAAAGTCAATTTGGTGAAGGTTCAAACCTTACAAATCTTTCTTTACAAAAATTATCCCATTAGAATGTACCACTATATATATATATATAAATATATATGTGTGTATGTGTGCGCGCGCGCGCGAGTAAATGGCATTCACCTTTCTTGAGGTTTGGCAAAAAGATAGATATCTCCTCTGAGATTTCAGAAATTTCACGAACCTCTCCTAAAATTTCAAAAATGTCACAGACTTCTCCTACAATTTCAAAAATCCACAAACATGCCTAAAGGTTTACTAAAAAGACACGGATTTCTCCCAAAAAAACTTATCGTCTTGCAAAATATAAGGAAAGGTTTATGTCTTTTTGGTAAACCTAAAGAGACCCCCGGAATTTTTAAAATCTCATGAGAGATCATTGTATTGCTATACCGGGGGGGGGGGGGGGGGGGGGCGGGGGGGGGGGGGGGTTAAGTGACTTTTTGTTTCCTATATTTAAGCAAAAAAAAAAAAACACAAATAAACGAAAATAAGCATTTAAAGGAAAGTGAAATAAATCAGATAGTCACGAGAAGCAACATCATACCTCCCGATTATCAGTAACCTTGAGCACCAATTTCCCATCACAATGTCGATATTTCATGGAGTACCGCGTCTAAATCCCAAATTATGTAAAACAAACATAAGAAATATTTCACAACACAAGTGGATGATACGGATGATGATAAAGAGGACTGAGAATAAATAACAAGTGAAACAAATTCTCAAAATTTTCAAAGAGAACGAAAAAGACAATACAGATTCAGGATCGGCTCGAAACAGCTGCACGGATTTTTCAACGAACTCGTCCCATGAAGTTATATATACCATCGCGTAGCCGCCTGGGCGGTGAGAGATGGGAAGATTGCCCAACGGCTGTGTCGTCCAGCAACCCGGAGTGTGAGTGCGTCACGGGCTTGTAGGAAGAGGCACCAACTTACGCCCTTCTGAGGTTTTGCCTCTTCGGTCCGCAGGCAGAACCCAAATGAAGTTGACGACACTGAGTTCCCTTCAATTTTAAAAATAGGTAAAATCCTAGTTTAAAAAAATAATAATAATAATAATATATTAGCATTTCACTGTCCATATTTTTAAAAATTATTAAAAAATTTTCTAAACTTTATTTTTATTAATAAAATAAATCTTTTATTAATTAATCTTTAGTCAATCGTTATATATATGTAAAAATTAATTAATTTTAACCATACAAAATAATATTTTTTAAATCCTCTTTAAAAAATTAGTCAATATAATGTCTTTAAAACTAAGTGATTTTGAAAACCTAACTAATTCCATACCAATCATTTTAGAAAAATCAATTGATATCATCATAATAAAATATCTATTATTATAATTTTATATATATATAATAAAAATTACCAATAAATCATAAAAATACCTAGCTTTTATATTACTACAAAATGTTTATTAGTTGTAATTTTCATAAAAATGTAATAACTAAATACATTATAAAACAAAAAAAAATAAAATAAAATTTCAAAATTCATTCTTTATAAATTAAAATTATAAAATGGGATCTTAGTTCTTTTATGTATAAAATATAAATGTTAAATAAACAAAAAAAATTCAAATATATATTAATTAGTTGATCATTGTTTGAGACCATTAACTTAACTTTCCTTGATTTTATTCAATATTATTAAATATGATATTCAACCAAACCTCAAAAATCAAATCACAAATCAACCAACAGTCTAATCCAAATCAACTTTTTTAATTATGTTTTATTTGTTAGAGATACATGTAGTCATTTAATTTTTATGAAATGAATATAGCAAATATTTTGCAATAATATAATTATTTAAATATTTTTTCTGAATTATTTTGTATTGTTTACTTATTTTTCATAATTTTAATTTTTAAAATGATAATTTAATTATGTTATCATGTTTATACCAATTGATTGATCCGACTTAATCATTGGGTATTCAATTCACTTCATCGGTTTAATTTTCAAAGTTTATTATAATTACTGATCAACTTTTCCTACTTAATTTATTAAGTTAATGTCATTTTCTTAATCTCTCTTATAGCGCCCCGACCCATCACGTAGGCCTAGGGTGTTACTTTAGTGACGTCTGTGTACCTGATACTATCTCAACATATAAGATATGTAGTGGAATAATGAAACACTCTCCATTTTCTATTAACAGAGTCTAAACCACAATATACATCTGAGTTCTTCCATTCTCATAATAAAACTCATAATAATAAGTCAACTAACACGGTCCACACGACCATAAATACAAGCCCGAAGGCATACTATAATAACTACTCATATCTGAGTTCTTGAAGACACTCACAAAAACAACTAAACTAGCCTCCACCCCCTAGATCCCACTAAACTCGATCTCTAGGATTCCCTGAAAAGATATGTTGTACAACGGGGTGAGACACCTCTCAGTAAGAAAGATTAAGTTAATGATAATGTTCGGCCAGCGTGCGTCTCAGTGTATTTAAAAATCATCATACAACTCTCTTTTACTGAACATGGTGTATAAATACTCATTTCTCATTTTCACAATATAAAACAATACAGGAAGACAATTACATCATTACATTAATATACAGATATGCATGAAAGACACCCCCTGGAACTAGTCGCCATGTATAAACCCCCATGGTCAAGGTTGTGCGGCCTGAAAGCTGGACTAAAACCCGGGAGATTAACCCAAGCCAAGTTAACTCCTTGCTTATACTTCAGCAGGCTTCCGCAAGCTCGCTTACAGGTTTGATTGCGTCTCGGTCAATCAGCTAGGACCACCTAACACCACTCTTTCGTAAATGTGGGCGCACATGGTCAAATGGTGAAACTTTCTCTAGCAACGGTATCGCGTTCACAACAACTAGGTTCCCAGGGTTCTTAAAGCATATCATGCAATTTAAGTAATTAAAACTCATTTCATATAATAAACTTCGGCCTCGGCTGTTCAATACAAACTCGGGTCTCGGCCCCCTCATAAAATACAACTCAGGCCTTGGCCCCTCTGTTACAACTCGGCTCTCAACCTCTAAATAAAACTCTATTATTTTATAAATCACGGCTTCAAGTAGTTTAATACAACCTCGGGCCTTGATCCCTTTTGTTACAAACTTGGGCCTCCACCCTCTCACAAAACCCCTGCATTTCTCAAAACAGTTCTAGTAAATTTTGCAAACAGTTTAATATTACACAAATTTACCCATTCTAGTATTTCCATAATTCTTAAAATAATATTCACCTATCACATAGTTTTCTATATTAAAACATAGCCTGTATGCAACCATGAAAACATTATATAAATAGTTTGTAGAATTAAACCGAACTTTCCCTTGTTCATTTCTACTCAAAATATCAATTCGTATATCCTAGGTTCAAAAACGAGCCTTTGAACGGTTGGTTTTCAAAAGAATAATTGAAAACATAATATACTCACTCCACAAACATTTCTATCAGTTCAAAATAATTAAAACACTGCATTAAACATAATCCCCTTACTTGTTTCCTAAAATAAACTGAAACGCTCGAAAACCCAAATCCCGACTTTTCATGAAAACATGAATCTGCGCTGCTAGTACTGTAGATCTTAGCTCTTTGATCCTCGCAGTAACTTCGGATCGTTGAAACGGGTGACGAATGACAAAGAATTGTAAAGAGAGAGAGAGAGAGAGAGAGAGAGAGAGAGAGAGAGAGAGAGAGAATATTGGGTTTCTTAACCCTTAAGCAATGAAAAATCCTATTTATAGGTCTTTTGATCCGGTCAAATTCATCAACGAATTGGTCCTTCATCGACGAACCTCATCCTTTGTCGACGAACCCAAGCCTAATATTTTTCTTTGTCGGTCGGGATTTCTTCATCAATGAGACTCTGAATTTCGACAATGAAGCACTGAAGGGCCTTCGTTAATGAGAATAGTGACTTCATCAACGAAGCCTTCAAAAATCCCTTTTTTACCCTTTTTTATTTTATGGGTTTGGGTCTCTACATCTCTTATCAAAATTAAGTGGAAGGGTAAAATTGTCATTTTATTAAAAACAAAATTTATATTTGTCACTAAATTTAATGGTTCACTAATGATAAACTAATGGAAAGTTCATTTTGTTAATAAAATTAAATTTTGCGGGATTTTGTGTTAGTTTTAAAATCAAGAGGTGGAATATCATTTTGTTTTTTTTTAAAGCGAAGGGGTGTTGCTAGTTTTACCCTTTTAAAAATTTGAACAAAATATAAGATTTAATTTTATAAACAAAACAATCTTTTGCTAGCTAACAAATAATTTAGTGTTAAATTTAATAAAAAAATTAAAATTTATATGCAATAAAATGATGTTTTAAAATAATATTAAATTAATAAATCAAATTGATAAAATTGATTTGCATGATATTTTGAAAAGAATTGAAAACTTAATCAATTCTTAAATTGATGGGTCTAATTAGTTTAATCATTTGAGTTAACCAATTGATATCAACATGACAATATTTCAAATTTTTTTAAATGTATATATGAAAAAATTACTGATAATTATAAAAAAAAAAATACTTAGAAATTATAATCATACAAAATGTTTGTTAAACTTTCATAAAAAAAAAATATTGACTAAACGCATCTTAAAATAATTTTTTAAAAAAATATAATTTAATATTTTTAAATTCAAGTAACGTGTTGAATATAATGTTAAAAAACATTAATTAAAATTTCAAAATTCATACTTCATAAATAAAAATTATAAAATTAAACGTTAGTTCTTTTGTGTCAAAAATAGACCTGACAAAGCGGATCGGGTCGAATAATCCATGGCAAATTAGGCGGATTGTCAGATGAAGAAATCATAATCCATATTCAACTCGTTTAAGTGGCGGATTCGGGTCATTCATGACGGATGGTGAATAATCTGTCATTCTCAAAAATAATTTTATTATTTTATTAATAATTTATTTTGTGTCATATAATTTAAATTGTATACGACAACTTGCAAGGTAGAATGGTAAGAAAATGAGGTAGCATGGTAAGAAAATATCAATTTAAATAACTAAATAGTTCAATATCAAACAATCTAAACTATTCCACTTTCAATACTTTGAACAAATCATGAATTAGGCTCACTAATTCACGGATCTATGCCCCAGTCAAACGACCCTCTCAGGAAAAGTGTGATAACAGGCGAAAAATGGTTAGTTTTCAAAATAAACATATAGTTTAAAGCCCCAACGGTCATATAACAGATATATCTTTGTTTTGGCTATAAATACCAAGCCAAATCACTTGGAGAAGGTTAGCAAATCATCTTGAGAGCTTATTTGATTATTATTTGATTCTTAAGCACATTTGAAACACCTTTTGCACATCAAATTCAAATTTCCTCTACTCTTATTTTGAAAACATTTTTGGAGAAAATATTTTGAGGTATTCTTGAAAGCTTTGAGCATATTTTTATACTCACACTTATTACATCAAAGCCTTCTTACTTTTGATATTTCAAAAATCTTTTTTGAGAAAATCATTTACATACTCTATTGAGCATCATATTTCAAATCATTTGAGGGTGCATTAGAAAATATTCTTCATTATACTAAGCAGCTCTTAAAGGGGTAGTGTGTAACAACCCGAAATTTTGTGCAGGATTTCGTCGACGAATACAGGGGATTTTTCGACGAATGCATTAGGAAATTCATTAACGAATACAGGGTTTCGTCGGCAAGAAAATACCGAGAGAGGTTTTGTGGCAGCCTGAATTTCGTCGACGAATACAGGGAGTCATCGACGAATTTACTAAAGGATTCGTCGACGAAGTGACGTGTCTTGTCGACGAATCTGGCCCTATAAATAAGGAAAAACCATATTTATCTCATTTCAGCGCCCCTCTCTCTCTCTCTCTCCTACGACTCTCTCTTACTTCTCTCTTCATTTCTGGGCCTATTTCTCGCTGGATTGAAGATTTGAGGCAACCACGACACTTCTGGCGAAATTCTTTGCAAGTTTGCCGGAGCTGATCGTTGGAAAAATTGATTTGGATTTCGTCCCAATCTCAAGGTAAGGCTTTTTGTTCAGTTTTTGTCTTTCCCTCAGTTATGAGAAATGTTGTAAGTAAGAAAATATTGATATTTTGTTCTGAAGAATTGTGTTTTCAGGATGTTGAGTTAGGAACCCTGTGGGTATAGAGCCATAATTTTATAGGAGCTTTTTAAAGTAAAGGTAAAGGAAATATGCTATGCTAGGAGTTTTCATAATGCTATCAGAGATTTCATAGACACATATTTATACCAGTTTATTTTACAGTATTTACAGAATATGAGTTTAAATGCTTGTGTGGCCTGAGTAGATTTTCATGTGATGAAGAATTTATACAGCTATAATGTATCATACTATACTGAATACACAGATGTAGATAGTATATACAGTTTATATGGTTTTTTTTGAGTATATAAGATTACCCAGAATATACAATTATAGATTTATATTCGCAGAGAAATGTACATGCATATATACAACTTTTATATGAATAGTTTCATGAAACAAATATATATATATATATGTATACATATACATGCATACAGTTTTACTCAGATCAGTATTTATATTATAACTTTATATAGAACAGTATATACAAAGTTATAGGATGTCATGTTTCCTATTACCATAACATACAGAGTATACACACAAAGTATATAAACAGAGTATACAAACAGATATACAGAGGTAGCATCAAGATGCTATAGATACAGTATACAGAGATTATAGTAATTATAGTATAGAAAGATAACGTTATGGTAATTTTGGAAACATGAAGAAAATAGTAAAAGAGTATATATGTATATATGTATATAGTATCAGATCCCTATGGAAAGATTACAGACAGATACAGTACAGATATAGAATACAGAGCATGGTACCATTACTATATACAGATAGAGTGCAACCACATATCTCAGATAGTGTGTGGGTACAGTTAGCCGTGCTCGGAGAGTATGCAACTTCCCAGTTCACTGGGTGGAAGGGGCCGGTTTGACGAGGTAGTAGCCAGTCCCAAGCTTAGGAGAGGATGCATTTTGGTCGGCCTGAGGTAGTGTAGAGCATATTGACTTATCTAGAGGGCCGACCAGATGAGGTCCCATCTACAGGCCGCACAACCCTATCATGATGGGTCAAATCATGACGTACAAAGTCCCAGGGATAAAGCATAGTTATGTATACGTATACAGTTTTACAATATATGATGAGTATAGTATGATATTATCAATATAAAAAAATATAAAATGCAAACGATACAGTATATTTTAAATTGTGAAAGAAAGATATGCTTTACAGATTATTTATTGCATTACAGTTCAGTTACTATTTAAAAGTACTCTTAACTTAGTTACCACACACTAGTAATAGCATATTTCCAGTTACTGAGTGTCGACTCACCCATTATTTTAACATTTTTCAAGTGAACCAGTTAGGCGAGCAGATCAGGCTCACGGATAGAGAGTATTTTGGATTACCCTAGTTATTGGGTGAGTTTTTGATAGAGTTGTGTATATTTTGGGTAGATGATGTTAGAGGGGTATTTTTGTATGGCTATGGTCTGTATTTACTGGATTCTGGTGTTGTATAGTATATATATGTGAATGGTTGTATGATATATGTTGTCGCTGCTTAGTTATGGATGTAGATACACAAATATATATATAAAAAAATGGTCAGAATTTTGAGGGCGTTACATTTTGGTATTAGAGCCTAGGTTGCTAGGTTCTGTAAACTCTAGAGTGTAGCAGAAAACAATACCAGAATATAGGGAAAAGATTTGAGGTTTTGTTCTGTGATCTAGTTACGAGATTTCATGATTGTTTCTGTACTTTTCCTGGGGTGACGATTTTAGAAAAATCATAGTAAACTGTCGACGAGTCATGTGTTTATATTGTAAGAGTGGATTTTGGGGCTAGGAGCAGGAGGGATAGTTAATAGAGGATTTGGAGTTTTAGTTGAATAAGTTGGGTCTGTAGGAAGATAGAATTTTGAAACGGTGTTCTATGTGTTTGCAGGATGGACCCAGGAGGCTATAGCGCTCACGCTAGTGGGGATGATGGAGCGGGTCCTTCTGGCTCAGCAGGTGGGGATTCAGATGCTGTGCTATGCAGTGTGGCTCAACAAGTCATGGCTGAGATAGCGCGGAGTTCTAGAGAGCAGGGAGGTCCATCCTCAGCTCAGGGATGTACCATAGAAAAATTTATGAAGATGAATCCGCCAGCTTTTTCTAGAGCGACTGATCCTGCAGTTGCGGAGAACTGGGTGCAGGAGGTAGAAAAGATTATGACAGTACTCCATTGCACCGATGAGCAGAGAGTTTTATACGCTACATATAGGCTGGCGGGGGATGCTGAGAGATGGTAGGCAGCCACCAAGTTGTTGGAGGAACAGAGATCTATACCAGTGCAGATGACTTGGGCCCGATTCAGGGATATGTTCTTTGATAGATATTATCCTGCTTCAGTCAGAGATGCTCGAGTGTAGGAGCTCTTGAGTCTGTCCCAAGGGTCATTGACTGTCCCACAGTATGTGGCAAGATTTATTGAATTCTCTCTCGTTTTCGTCCCTATGTTGTCCCTGATGAAGCAAAGAAGGCTAGAATGTTTAAGAGAAACTTGAGGTGTGATATTTACAGGCAGGTGGCAGTACTAAGGATCCAAGATTTCTCAGAGTTGGTTGATAGGGCCACTATAGCAGAGGAGAGTTTATCTAGAGCGACGGAGACGCAGAGTCAAAAGAAGAGGGCTGTGCCCTCGAGTTTTCAAGCGGGTCCCGGCCGAGGCCCTTGGAGAGGGGGTAGACCTGGCGGGGGTCAGAGACATATGGTAGAGCAGGGTGGATTTCGGGGCAGTCAGCCTCTCGCCATATGTAGCAAATGTGGACGGAGACACCCGGGTGAATGTCGATTTAGGGAGAATGTTTGCTACTGCTGCGGGAGACCCGGTTATATTGATCGATCATGTCTGATGTCGTTGAATTATGCACATGCTCCTAGACCATTTTGAGGTGGATATCAAGCGCCTTGCGGGGGTCAGCAAAAGAACACTGTGCCGACGAGGGTCTATGCGTTGACACCAGGAGACGCTGAGATGGCTAGAGACGTGGTCACAGGTACTCTTACTGTTTTACCATATAGAATGATTGTTTTGTTTGATACAGGTGCCACCCACTCTTTTATATCAACGGGATATGTGAAAATAGCTGGAATAGAGACACAACCATTAGATATAGAATTGTCTGTGGGTACGCAGATGGGATCTATGATTAGATGCAAGAGGGTACTTCGGAATTTTCCAGTAAGTACTCAGAAGAGAGTGCTTTTAGCCGATCTTATGGTCTTGGATATGTAGGGATTTGACGTGATACTGGGTATGGATTGGTTAGCTATTTATCACGCTAGTATTGATTGTCACCTGAAAGAAGTAATTTTCAGACCCCCAGGTGAGCTAGAATTTAGATTTACGGGTTCACATGTGCTTGCCTCGCCACAACTGGTATCGGCTATTCAGGTGAGGAGACTATTATAGGAGGGTTGCCAGCGGTATGTCGCATACATAAAAGAATTGCCAAAAGAAGTATTGAGTCAAACTGACATACCAGTAGTGAGAGAGTTTCCAAATGTATTTCTAGAAGAATTACCTGGTTTGCCGCCTGATCATGAGGTTGAGTTTACGATAGACTTGTTGCTGGGATCTGCACCAATATCTAAAGCACCGTATCGTATGGCTCCAGTCGAGTTGAAAGAACTGAAAGATCAGCTATAGGAATTATTGGATAAAGGTTTTATCAGGCCTAGTGTGTCACCCTGGGGAGTGCCAGTTCTGTTCGTGAAGAAGAAAGATGGAACCGTGAGATTATGCATTGATTATAGGGAGATAAATAAACTGATAGTCAAGAATAAATATCCTCTCCCTAGGATTGATGATTTATTTGATCAGCTTTAGGGGACCCAGGTTTACTCTAAGATTGATCTGCAGTCAAGTTACCACTAGGTGAAAGTTAAAGTAGAGGACATTTCGAAAACCGCATTTCGTACCAGGTATGGGCATTACGAGTTTTTAGTGATGCCATTTGGATTAACTAATGCACCAGTAATATTCATGGATTTGATGAATTGGGTGTTCCACCAGTATTTGGACCAGTTTGTGGTTGTGTTTATTGATGATATATTGGTCTATTCGAGGAGTTTTGAGGAGCACGAGCGTCATTTAAGGCTAGTGTTGTAGATATTAAGGGAAAGGAAGTTATATGCAAAATTCAAGAAATGTGAATTTTGGTTAAGGCAGGTTACTTTTCTTAGCCATGTGATCTTAGAAGCAGGTGTATCAGTTGATCCGAGTAAAATAAAGGCAGTGGTAAGTTGGGAAAGGCCAGGAAATGTTCAGGAAGTCAGGAGTTTTCTGGGGTTAGCAGGTTATTACCGACGTTTTATGGACGATTTCTCCAGGCTATCAGGTCCATTAACACGACTTACGAGCAAAAATGTAAAATTTGAATGACTGATGACTATGAGCAAAGTTTCCAAAAGTTAAAGCAGTGGTTAGTTTCAGCTCTAGTACTGGCTATTCCATCAAGGGAGGACGATTTTGTAATATACAGTGATACCTTTTTGAAGGGGCTTGGATGCGTGTTGATGCAATACGGTAGGGTTATTGCATATGCGTCTAGACAACTTAAAGAATATGAAAAGAATTATCTCGTCCATGATTTAGAGCTTGCTGCAATGGTCTATGCTCTCAAGATCTGGAGACATTATTTATACGATGGAAAGTGTGAGATTTTCACAGATCATAAGAGTTTGAAATATTTCTTTACCCATAAAGAGTTGAATATGAGGCAAAGAAGGTAGCTAGAGCTTATTAAAGACTATGATTGCACGATTAGTTACCACCCAGGAAAAGTGAATGTAGTGACAGATGCTTTAAGCAGGAAATCAGGGGGATCCGTACTGGCAGCTATGGAGATTCAACACTCAATTCTGGTGGATTTGGAAAGGCTCAGTATAGAATTGGTAGAGGGGAGTCCTCAGGCAGTTATTTCCAGTCTAGTGGTTCAGCCTACACTATATGAGAGAATTAAAGCAGCTCAGGGTGATGACGCAGAGTTGGCAGCGGTGATGGCTAGAGTACGTGATGGTCAGGGTGAGGAGTTCAGCATATCTGATGACAGAGCTCTGCGATTTCGTACTAGACTATGTGTTCTTGTGGATACTGAGATCAGGAGAACTATACTAGAGGAGACTCACATATCTTTATACACAATCCATCCCGGCAGTACTAAAATGTACAGGGACCTGCGAGAGTATTTCTGGTGGAGTGGAATGAAGAGGGAGATAGCCGAGTTTGTTCAGTAATGCTTGACGTGTCAGCAGGTTAAAGCTGAGCACTAGAGACTGGCAGGACAGTTGCAGCCGTTGTTTATTCCAAAGTGGAAGTGGGACCACGTTTCGATGGACTTCGTTACGGGGTTACCACCAGTATGACAGGGACTAAATACGATTTGGGTGGTTGTAGATCGTCTGACAAAAATAGCTCATTTCATCCCTATTAAAATTGGCTATTCCATGGATAGGTTGGCAGAGATATATATTCAAGAGATAGTTCGTGTTCATGGAGTACCAATATCCATAGTCTTAGACCGAGATCCTCGATTTACTTCACGATTTTGG
Organism: Malania oleifera; assembly: GCF_029873635.1. Taxonomy (NCBI): domain Eukaryota; kingdom Viridiplantae; phylum Streptophyta; class Magnoliopsida; order Santalales; family Ximeniaceae; genus Malania; species Malania oleifera. Next base: position 26,253,468 of record NC_080425.1, read on the forward strand.
AAAAGTTTTCAACAGGCTATGGGTACGCAGTTAGCTTTTAGCACTGCTTTTCATCCCCAGATAGATGGTCAGACTAAGAGAACAATTTAGACACTAGAGGATATGCTTCGTGCTTGTGTACTTGATTTTGGAGGCAGTTAGATTCAGTTCATTCCATTAATTGAATTTGCTTATAATAATAACTATCAGGCTAGTATCGGCATGGCTCCATATGAGGCATTATATGGTAGGAGATGTCGTTCTCCTCTTTTCTGGGATGAAGTAGGTGAAAGACGAGTTTTGGGTCCCGAGATAATACAATAGGCGTCCGACAAAGTTCGATTAATTAGAGAAAGAATCAGTAGAACACAGAGTCGGCAGAAATGTTATGCAGACACTCGCCGCCGAGAGTTGGAATTTGATGCGGGAAATCGAATATTTTTTAAGATAGCTCCTTTGAAAGGAGTTATAAGATTTGAAAAGAAGGGCAAGTTGAGCCCTAGGTACATTGGCCCTTTTGAGATACCTGAGAGAATAAGGTCAGTTGCCTACAGGCTAGCTTTGCCGCTAGCTTTGGCTCGTATTCATGATGTGTTTCATGTTGCCATGTTAAGGAAATATGTCCCAGACCCATCCCACATCATCAGCTATGCAGAGATAGAGCTTAAGGATTCATTGACATATGAAGAAGTACCAATACAGATTTTGGACAGGAAGGTTCTGACTTTACGTACTAAAGAAATACAGTTAGTTAAAGTTTTGTGGAGGAATCACGCTATAGAGGAAGCTTCTTGGGAGCTCGAGGAGCATATTAGACAGAGATACCAGCAGTTGTTCCAAGAGGTAAAGAGGTACTCAGGTAAAGTATAATAGTTAGATAGGTTTCTTTTGCAGGTACATGTATTGATTCTAGTTAGTATATGGTTTTGGTTTTATATGTGTAATTTTCCCAGAACGTAAATGTAACCACGGTATTCCTCCGCCACAAGTGAGGGAAGGTAATAAAATAAGTAGACTCTTTTTCCTTCTACGGAATGATGGAGTGTATAGATGGGGATATAGATAGTAAATTTCGAGGACGAAATTTTATAAGGAGGGGAGAATGTAACAACCCGGAATTTTGTGTAGGATTTTGTCAAAGAATACAGGGGATTCGTCGACGAGTGCATTAGGAAATTCGTCGATGAATACAGGGTTTCGTTGACGAGAAAATACTGAGAGAGGTTCTGTGGCAGCCTGAATTTCATCGACGAATATAAGGAGTCGTCGACGAATTTACTGAAGGATTCGCCAACAAAGTGACGTGTCTCGTCGACGAATCTAGCCCTATAAATAAGGAAAAACCAGATTTTTATCTCATTTCAGCACCCCTCTCTCTTTCTCCTCTCTCTCTCTCTCTCTCTCTCACTTCTCTCTTCGTCTCTGGGCCTGTTTCTCACCGGATCGAAGATCTGAGGCTATCACGACATTCCTGGTGAAGTTCTTTGCAATTCTGCCAGAGCTAATCGTTGGAAAAATTGATTTGGATTTCGTCCCAATCTCAGGGTAAGGCTTTTTGTTCAGTTTTTGCCTTTCCCTCAATTATGAGAAATGTTGTAGTTAAGAAAATACTGATATTTTGTTCTGAAGAATTGTGTTTTCAAGATGTTGAGTTAGGAACCTCGTGGGTATAGAGTCAAAATTTTATAGGGGCTTTTCAAAGTTAAGGTAAGGGAAATATGCTATGCTAGGAGTTTTCATAATGCTATCAGAGATTTCATAGACACATATTTATACCAGTTTATTATACATTATTTACAGAATATGAGTTTAAATGCTTGTGTGGCCTGAGTAGATTTTCATGTGATGAAGAATTTATACAGCTATAATGTATCATACTATATTGAATACACAGATGTAGATAGTATATACAATTTATATAGTTTTTTTCTAGTATATAAGATTACCCAGAATATACAATTATAGATTTATATTCGCAGAGAAATGTACATGCATATATACAACTTTTATATGAATAGTTTCATGAAATAAATATATATATATATATATACATATACATGCATATAGTTTTACTCAGATCAGTATTTATATTACAGCTTTATACAGAACAATATATACAGAGTTATAGTATGTCATGTTTCCTATTACCATAACATACAGAGTATACAGACAGAGTATATAAACAGAGTATACAGACAGATATACAGAGGTAGCATCAAGATGCTACAGATACAGTATACAGAGATTATAGTAATTACAGTATAGAAAGATAACGTTATGGTAATTTTGAAAACATGAAGAAAATAGTAAAAAAGTTAATATGTATATATGTATATAGTATCAGATCCTTGTGGAAAGATTACAGACAGATACAGTACAGATATAGAATATAGAGCATGGAATCGTTGCTATATACAGATAGAGTACAACCACATATCTCAGATAGTGTGTGGGTACCGTCAGCCATGCTCGGAGAGTATGCAGCTTCCCAGTTCACTGAGTGGAGGAGGCCAGTTTGACGAGATAGTAGTCAGTCCCAAGCTTAGGAGAGGATGCAATTTGGTCGGGCTAAGGTAGTGTAGAGTATATTGACTTATCTGGAGGGCCGACCAGATGAAATCCCGCCTACGGGCCGCCCAACCCTGTCATGAGGGGTTAAATCATGACGTACAGAGTCCCAGGGATAAAACACAGTTATGTATACGTATACAGTTTTACAGTATATGATGAGTATAGTATGATATTATCAGTATAAAAAAATAGAAAATGCAGACGATACAGTATATTTTAAATTGTGAAAGAAAGATATGCTTTACAGATTATTTATTGCATTACAGTTCAGTTACTATTTAAAAGTATTCTTAACTTAATTGCCACACATTAGTAATAGTATATTTCCACTTACTGAGTGTCGACTCGCCCATTACTTTAACATTTTTCAGGTGAGCCAGTTAGGCGAGCAGATTAAACTCGCAGATAGAGAGTATTTTGGATTGCCCTGGTTATAGGGTGAGTTTTTGACAGAGTTGTATATATTTTGGGTAGATGATGCTAGAGGGGTATTTTTGTATGGCTATGGTCAGTATTTACTTGATTTTGGTGTTGTATAGGATATATATGTGAATGGTTGTATGATATGTGTTCCCACTGCTTAGTTATGGATGTAGATACACAGATATTTATATATATAAAAAAATGGTAAGAATTTTGAGGGCGTTACACAATGTCACGCCCCGAAAATTATTCTATATATATAATATTTTTTTCTTTTCCACATAATATTAATAATACTCTGATACCATAAAATGTAGTCAAAGTCAACCCGGACCCATAGGTATCGGGGATTCACCTATTTATACATACATGTCAACTAAGCAGCGAAAACCATAATATACTTAACTTATACACAATACTAAAGTTTTACTGTGTCCATATATACACATATACATCCCAAAAAGGACCATAAATCCTAGAGTCATACCCCAAAAATCCATCCTGTACTTAACCTAACTACTTACCCTTCAACTAGGGTAGCACTATCAGTCTCCTCTATCTCGAAACTCGCTCCATTTGTCTGTCTGGGTTTCTTGAAATGTTTGAATTACTGGGGTGAGACACCTCTCAGTAAGGGAGATAGACTCATATCAATGTGTGGCAACATGAGTATTATCGTGCTATAAATATGTACTGCAAGTAATATAACTATAATATATTAAGCTGTAATTGTTAACTTATGAAATTTGTACTTTTAGCCATAAGCATACTATATCATAATAAATTTTCGTAACATGAAAATCATCTATTATATCTGTATATTTCTGAAATTATACCCTGGATGGATAACTGTATATCATGAATTAACCCGTATAATTCGGGTTGTGCAGCCCATAGGTTGGACTTACCTTTGGCTGGCCTACCAGGCTAAGCCAACATAACATAACTATGCACAATTGCCCACCCATTTTGGTCCATCCATCCTACTCTTCGCAACACTTCTCGAGTCGGCACAAAGTGGGTATCCTACTCTCCGCCACTTCGAGCTAATCAGCCTCTGACCCAACACTTTCAAAATAGTGTGGTTGCACTGTTGGCTATCACCAACCTGGTCCGCCCATCCTATTCTCCGCAACACTTCTCAGGTTGATACACTGGGGTTACACTGGCAGCTAACACCAACCTGGTCTACCTATCCTACTCTTCGCAACACTTCTCGGGTCCACACCCAAGGGGTTACACTCTCTGATCTGGTTAGTTAGCTACGGTATCATGCTCATAACTTACTTAGTCCATCAAGGATTCTGATATCATATAGTATATTTCATATAATATATAACTAAAACATATCTCATTTCATATTTCTGCGTAAACTCTATTATATCATAATTTCTGAATACACTGTTATTTATATAAATTTGTTCACAACATCTGGGCCGGCTGAATAATCATGGCATCTACGTTGGCTAAATAATCACAACATCTGCGCCAACTATATATCATAATATATTGAAATTATAATTACTATACTTTTTGTAGTTTTTCTAAAAATTGTTTTCAAATCATGCTTGTTTTATGAAAATATAAAATATTCTGACATATCATTATTTATTGTAAAATTTATACTCATGCCACACACAAGTGAGTACTACTCTGTAATATATTATCTAGCCTGGGAAATCATAAATTGTTGACAACATAATATTAAATCTATTTTCAAACTTTCCTCGGTGCAACATCAGTATTCCCAAAAACTATACTAAATCACATATATACTTTTCTGAATCAAATACTGTATATTCAATGATAAATTTACTGAAAATACCTAACTTAATATATCCCCTTACATGTTTCCTGAGAAGCTTGTTGAAAAATCCTAAATCGCACCCGTGGCGTTAAGAACTCCAAACCCTAAAATCACATTATCCCTAGTTCAATCAACTCAACCCTTGTATATTTATCAACTAATACATTTCCTAGGTCTACATATTCCAAATAATCATTTAAACCCTAAAATAACTCACTTGCCCTGATTTTGGAGTGGTACCCAAAGACTCCAAATCAACAATCTACTCTGGTCAACTTGTAGAGAATCGCCCCTAGATCATCGTGGTAACTTCTGATCATCGATTTGGGTGAGAATCGGGCCAAAAATGAAGAGAGAAGGTGGAGGATCCGAAGTTTAGAGAGAGGGAGACAGAGAGAGAGAGAGAGAGAGAGAGAGAGAGAGAGAGAGAAGGAAACTCTTTTTCTCTTGTAAAAATCTGATTTTTGGCTATATATAGGCTACTGGCCACGTGTCTTCTTCAACAAGACACGTGCACTCATCGATGAGTCACAGAGGAGAGTTTGTCGATGAAGAATAGGTTCGTCGACAATCCACAGAAAGATGTTCATCGACAAAGATAATGGGTTCGTTGACGAAGCCTTAATGGCTTGAAAAATCTCTGCACTAGGTATCTTCTCGTCGACGAGACACGTGTATTCGTCGACATGACTAAGAAGGACGTTCGTCGATGAAGACCATGAATCATCAACGAATCCCTACTAATGTCCCTTTTATAATTCCTTTTTCCTTCACCTCTTTCTCTTTCTTTTCTTTTCCTTTATTATTTTCATAAATCCGGGTCTCTACAGGCAGTCTTTGTACACAAACTTTATTTCAAATCATTTCTTTGTACTTCAGGTTTTGAACCGTGCCAAGTGAGGGTATATCACTTGAAGAGGTGTCTCCACCTATAAGGAGGGATTACTATTTGTGCCATACCGAGTAAGGGTATATCGCTTGGAGAGGCTTCTCCGCCTTTAAGGAGGGATTGTAGTGGCAGCTCCGCCCTGGTTTAAAGGAGCAAGATAGTGGAAATCCTTGGATGGTTGCTTGAGACAAGGACATAGGCGGGTATAGCCAAACTTTGTAAATCTTTGTGTCATTCTTTCTAACCTTACAAGCTTGATATAGATTGTTATACACACTTTAAATATAATCTTCATATAGTTTGGAAAACGAGCAAATAGTTAGCTAAAGTTTTTTTTAAAAAAAAAAATCCAATTCCCCCCCTCTCCCCCCCTCCTCTTAGGATAAAACCAATCCTTAGAGATTGTTGACCTTATAGGTTATGCCCGGTTTTGATAATGACACATACTCATTGTATTTAATGGGTTTTTGAGGTTATGTGCAGGAACTAAATTTGACAGATAGTAATGCACATAGAGAGAGTGAAGTTTGAAGACCAAATTTCTATTGAAGACCCAATTTTTTATGTCTTGTAATGTATTTCATTTATGTAAAGGGTATGTAATAGTAATTAGGATCTTTGGTTTGTAATAAGCACACACACATCACATGCATGATCTAATATGTAGGCTCAAACTAAGAATAACTGAAACAAGACTTAGAAATGACCCTAGGACACTTACTCACGCATACACATGTTTAATTATTTGAAATAGGGTGTTTGTTGGATGAAATAAGACCGAATTGCACAAAATGTGCACCTTCGATCGATCGTAAATTCATGTTCATTTTGCCCCCAATCAACTGAACTTGGACCAGATCAACTGGTTGACCATGGCCCGGTCGACCAAACTTCTACAATTCAATTGGCCCTGGTCGATCAAACTTCCAAGGAAGTCAATAGTATGATTTCCTACTCGACCGAGTGATTTTTGAATACCACCAACCTAGTTGATCGAGTTCCCACATGTGGGAACTAAACGATCTGGTCGACCGACGGGCTTAGTTTAATTCAACCTAATCGATTGAACCTTGCAAATATTGAAAATTGCCTTCGAACTTATATGTCCCGGTCGACCGAAGACCATAGTTCATTTCACGCCTGGTCGGCCGAACCCCAAGAACTTGGGTCGACCGAACTTGTCCTAGTCAACCGGTGCTCTCGGGTTGGACTTATTTTAAATAGGGTTAAATTAATTAAATAATAATAAAACTTTTCTAATTATTCCAACCATGTCCTTAATGTTTATAATTTAGGGGAAGTTTATAAATACCCATTCATTTGGAATAATTAGCAACTGGATTAGCCATCTTGATTAAAAATTCTCTGTCAAATTTCAAAATTCCTACTATTGATTTCTAAGCTCCATTCACTCACTCTCACCTTCTCTCATTGCAAAAACTCTTCGTAAGTGTGATTTGAATGATTTTTTGATCAAAGGTTTGCTCTCCTTGATTTGTGATTATTTGATACGATTTTCTTGAGAGTCAAACCTAAGTATTCTTAGGGGACTTTGTTGATAAGTCTCTCCTAAGAAGACTTGTATTAAACTTCTAAATATTGCATATCCATTGCAATATCTTGTGAAGTTTGTATTTGTTTTTGATTTGCAAAATTTTTTCAAAACATTCCAAATATCTTCTGTGATTTATCTTGACATACCTTTGAAAAGATATTTGTTTATATGATAAGAATCTTTGTTGCAATATTCATTGACTTACATATCACTTGTTGAATACAAAGATTAAACATCGTTTGCAAACTAAGCATATACATTATTTGATATTTACACGATTGAGATATCCTGTTGATTAGAATATTTGAGACTTGATTGATATCTTTGTTTGAGCGCGTTGATTGAATATCTTGTGATATAAAGAGTATATTACTTGCACTCTCACGTACCGATTACATTGATAGTAAAACTTTAGTTGAGAGCATATATTAAACTACATTGAGCTTGCATATTGTTTCATATTGGTGGTGTATGTTATTGTACATATCTGTTTAACACGAAAGTATAATCACTGAACCAATATTCTTTGATTGTAAAATCTGAGTATTTCCAGGCGTGGCTTAAGGGGGTGGTAATCCAACCCGATAAGGATTAGTTGTAAAGGCTGAGGTCAGCCCTGTGCTAATTGACCTGGTTTGTTTAGGTGCCGCTCCACCCGTTTAAGTGAGTAATTATAGTGGTAATCCTTGTACTTGTTAGTCAAGGTGGGGACGTAGGCAATTGGCTGAACCTCGATAACATTTCTGCGTGTCACTCTTACTTTACTGCTTTCTGGTGCATGTGTTGTTAATTAAATTACTCTATTTAATTTCTAGTTTATATTTACATTACTTGCGCTAGACTGACCATAGGGTTGTGAATATACTGCTGTTAGGAGATTTACCTAGGGCTTAAATTTTAAAAATACCAATTTACCACCTCTCTTGGGATCACGGTAAAGCTAACAAAGATATAAAATAAAAGATTATATTCAACTCATTTAATAAGCGGTTGATTATAAGTCGATTAAAACAGGTTGGATGAGGTTCAGATTAATGGATTTTTATCCATTTTGTTAGGTCTAATAAAAAATATGAATTTTAAATTAATAAAGAAAACTCAAATTAATATTCATTGGTTGACCTTTGTTCAAGTCAATTCACCGATTTTTTTTTTATTTATCCAGGTCGTTATATTATTAAATATGAGATTCAACCAAAGTAGGAAAATGAATCATAATTCAATCAACTGGTTGACCCAAATCTATTTTTAAACTATCTTTTATTTTTTAAAGATATATTTAGTCATTTAATTTGTACGAAAATTGTATATAACAAATATTTTATGATAACATAGTTATCTAAGTTTTTTTCTAAATTATTAGTATTAGTTATTTATTTTCATATATTTTAATTTTTTAAAAATTAATAATTTAATTACATTGCCATGCTTATGTCAATTGGTTGACCTCAATTAGTTTCAGCCTGAGATTTCAAAATATATTTTACTTTACCAAACAATTTTCTCAACTTAATTTATTAAATTAATGTCATCTTCTAAATTTATCTATCGTCATTTTAATAAGAGTAAAAAATTTTTTTTCGCTAATTGTTGACTAATAGAAGGTTCTTTCTGTCGTTAACATTATATCTCAGGAAATTTTTTTGATAGTTTTTAGAAATTTAGGGAATGGAGGGTCATATTCAAAAAAAAAAAACAGTGGGCATTAATAAATTTTTCCCTTTGTAGTTTTCTAAAAGCCAAAAAATTAGAAAGGAAAAATATTAAATGACTAAACCAAAAAATAGATTTCATAAGTTAACTAATCATTTTTTAATAAAAAATGAGCAAGCACAAAGCTAGAAAAAAGTTAAGCACAAAAATAAGATTAGAAGAGTTTCAAGTTTCAACACAAGTTCAAAGCAAGGTATTGCATGGTAGACTTTATGCCTTTAGCATGCAAAGCTGAATTATTAGGGGACACTACATAAATATGACACATCCTTAAGAATAGATGTGCAATTAGTTAATATCTAAATAAGGCTAATCAGTAGACAAGGGGGTTACTAACATTCAAATTATCTAAATAAGAAAAATTAATATGTGAATTTGACATTGAATCCTTGAATTAGTGTAGTATGTATGGAGAGATCAAAGTAAAACCACACCACACAAGCCAAGTCACAATTCCATAACAGATTGTATAATATTTGTTCTTTCTCGAAAATTATCCTAGAAATTAGAAATCATTCATGGGGATTCAATAAAAGGTGTTTGAATTTACACAACATGGAGATTGGTGTGGGCTACAAAATAAAATTTTAAAAATATTGGGCCTGAAGAATCAACTCAAACAACATGTAACATAGAAGGAGCAAATGAAACTCATCGAGTAGCTAGTGAAGAGTCGAACAAGAGAGAGAGAGAGAGCATAGATTCATTATGGTGAAATTTGAATATGGATGCAAATGTGCAAATTTGAGATGCAACAGTTTGATGTAATCTTGAGTCTCGACTAGCGATGTAGGAATGGTCATGGAAGGTCAAGGGACGTAGAGAAGGATCAAGGAGAATTTGGCCCACTTTTGGTGAGAATAGGTATTCTACTACTATTTGGATGGAACACTCATTCTCACTTTTTAGTGAATACGCATTCTAAAGAACAGAAATTCTCATTTTTAAATCGCATCCAAACATAAGAATGGAATTAAAATGTTGGAATGGACATTCCATTACATTCTATTTTTGGGTACCAAACATAGTGGAATATAATAGAACAAATATATATTTCTTCTATGTCACCCATATATTATTTTAGTTTACTATACTTCAAATTAATTTCACTCCAATGTAGCAAAAATTGTCTTCTAATGCAGGGGGAAGAACTACTTGGCGTGCCAAATGGACCACATTAGCATGATTCATGTTTGCTTCCTAAATGAGATTTGAATAGAATGGGATAGAATAGGATGAAATTTTAAATGGATAACCTAATGAAATAGAGAGATGAATGTTATTCTATTGCACTTGATTCCATTCTATTCTTATATACCAAACTTTTCTAAGTAAAAAGTCTATATTATTTTGCACTCACATTTTCCTTTTTCCTTTTTCTTGGCCCATTAATGTAATGACCTCAAATTCTAAATATAAAATATAACATAATGAATGGAAAAGTCAACCCGAACCCGTGGGTAACGGAGACACCTGTCAATCACAGCGAAAACCTAAGCAGCAGTAAGCATAAAATCTTAAACATCCAACCATAAAATATAATACCTGAGTTTACTATATCGTCAAAACACTGTTCCTATATACAATCTCCAAAATTCAAAATAACACTAGGATCATACAACAAAAATCTCCAGATCCTAATTCAACGCTTACCTTTCTAGTAGGGAAGCTCCAATCACTTAACGGCGGCCCTGACCCGCCGGTCCCTCTGGATTTCCTAAAAATCATTTAATGTTTGGGCGTGAGACACTTCTCAGTAAGGGAAAATAAACAAAATACAGTTTTGTGGCAACATGAATATTTAGTGTAATTATACATATACAGTGCATTTCATATATTTGTAGACATTTATCATAACATACTAAATGATCATATACTTTCATAATTGTTGATAAATCATATCGTACGTAAACATCTATTATACGGATAATACTGAAAATATACCAAGGATGAATAGCTAGCTAATGTCATGTATTACACCCC